>NC_091471.1:280970568-281648612 GCF_036971445.1 Narcine bancroftii
GCCGCATCAGAGGCATCGCTCTCCACCTGGAACGGGGTGTCCTTGTCCGTGACAGCATTGTGGCGTCAGTAATGTCCTGCCTGAAGTGAGCGAAAGCTGCTTGCACCTCGGGGGGGGGGGGGGGATAGTGGAAAGGTGATGGCTTGGGCCAGTGGCCGGATCTTGTCTGAAAAATGGGGGACCCACTGGGAGTAATAGGCTAAAAGCCCAAGGCACCTGTAGAGGGCCTTGAGCGTGTGGGGGAGGGGCAGTTCCATTAGTGGATGCGTGAGTTCTGGATCAGGACCAATGACACCGTGTTCCACGATCTACACTAGGATGGCGAGGCAGGTGGTGCTGAATACACACTTTTCTTTGTTGTAAGTGAAGTTCAGCTCCTTGGCCGTCAGGAGAAATCTCTCCAGGTTGTCATCATGGTCTGTTGGTCATGGCTTCAGATAGTGACATTGTCCAAGTACAGGAAAGTCGCTCTCAGGTTGTGCCGGTCCATCTCCCGCTGGAAAACAGTGACCCCAAATGTGACCTGGTGGAGCTGGTAGAGCCACCCGTCTGCCTTGAAGTCAGTATATGGTTTATTCTGAGCGTGGATAGGGAGCTTGTGGTAGGCCGGCTTTAGGTCAATTGTCGAGAAGACCTTATAGCAGGCTTTCTCATTGACCGTCGGCCATTCTGGGTAGGGGGGTAAGCGTCCAGTTGGGTGTACTGGTTTATGGTCTGGCTATAATCGATTGCCATCTTGGTTCGCTACCCCCTTTTACCACTAGGACTTGGGCTGGCAGGGACTGGTGCTGGGCTCTATGATACTTTCCACCAGAAGCCACCTCACTTCAGCCTTAATGAAAGCCCTGTCAGCTATGCAATAGCGCCTGCTCTTGGCAGCTATGGGCTTGCAGTCTGATGTAAGGTAGTTGAAGAGGATTGGTAGGGTTACCCGTAATGTAGAGAGGCCAAAGGTGGATTGGGGACAGTCACTAGGCTGTGTGCTGTGGAGTGTAAGTGGGGGGAGGGGATCAACGAAGGCAAGGGTAAGGCTTTGGAGTTGGCTCTGGAAGTCCAGCCCTAAGAAGACTGGGGCACAGAGCCAGGACAGAGCAAATAAGGAAACGTATAAACTTGGCAGAATGTAAATCAAAAAATGTATCAATTGAGCCTGAACCCTTGGTCCCCCCCACCCACCACTGTCAATTTCACTGAGCAGCGTCCGAGGGCCGTGATGGAGCGGTCCTGGGCAGCAAAAGTGATGGAAAAGTTTGTGGAAGAGATTTTGAGCTTTAGTATTTGGGTGCACGTAGCTCTCAGTACTACTGATATTGAACAGGCATTTTGTTATCTTCCCATTGACAGCGATGTCCATCATTGAGCTCCCGAGTTTTAAGGTGGTGGGCGCTAGGATCATCTCAGGGTCTGATTCGCTGCTCCCCAATGGGTGAGGCGAGTAGCAGCCAACAGCTTATTTCCAGAGTGTGGGTGCGTCGGGTGGGGAATTGGGTATGCACCCATGTTGACCATGTTGTCCTGACAATATAGTGTGGACATTGTGGCAGTCGGAGTCCAGCTGGCTCAAGATGACGATGCCGGTGGACGCAAGTGGCGTAATGTGGTTGGGCAACCCGACCGGCACTGAAGCTGGAGGTGACGTCGTCTGAGTGAGCTTAAGTGACGTTTTCGGTGAAGGCGGAAGTTGTCTGGAAGAAGATGGCAGCTCCCACACTGCAGCGGTGCGGGTTGGTGTCTGGGCCGGAAGTTATGTCAGCTGTGAGGGCAGAAGTGGCTGGGCGAGTAATGGCACCACTCATTCCTCACACGTGGCAGCATAAGGGAGGATTCCAGCTGGTTGCGGAGGGTCGCAGCACTCCCAACCCGCCTGGAAAAGCTCACCTTAGCGAAGTGGCCTTTCTTCTCGCATCTGGATCAATATGAGTTCCTCACCAGGCAGCCTTTGCGGGATCAACACTGGGACCCGCAGTACCTACAGGGGTGAGCTGCGCCGTCGGCCACGATTGTCTCCTCCACATAGGGCCCTTCAGTGACGGCGGTTGTTTGCATCTGCCAGGCCAGGGGTTGGGGGAGTCAGGCATCGATGACCCCTGCAAAATGAGCTGCAGCCTTCAGGGAGCAGACTACCTCCATTGTCCTGGTAAATGAGGCAATGCCTTCCTTCAGCAGCTTCTGTCGGGCACTCCTCGAGTCCAGCCCTCGCATGCAGGCATCCCAGAACAGTCGCTCTACTTCCCATTCGGTCACCACAGTCTTGACCAGGCATGGGCAGGTTAGCTCAGCAGGGCCCCCAGATGGGCATCTGCCGTCTCACCTGGCTGCTGGGACCTGATGCTGAGCAGGTGCTGGGCATGGACCATGTTTCTCACCCATGCAGTCCTTGATGGCCTGGAAAGCTTGTGGGCCCAGTTTAGTGTGGAGCACCATGAGCCATTTCTGGTTGATGTTGATCACCTCAGCCTGTCTTAGGATGATCGCCTCAATCGCGTGCTTCCAGATCTCGAAACATGCCTGGGAATCCGGGTGTTGGGATCAATCTCCAGGCTCCTGATTGTCAGAAACCTCTCCATGGTCTCCCTTTAAAATTTTTACTGGAATAATTTGTGGTGTGCTGAGGTAGCAACAAGCAAGCACAAAACACAACAGGCTTTATTCCAGTCAAAGTCTGAACACCAATTCAAGCCTTGGTGGCTCCCCATGTGACTGGTTCAGGAGAAGCCGACTCAGGTTTATATTTAGGTCAGCTGATTGACAGCCGGCCAGTTGGAGTCAGCCCCTTAGGTGGTCTTCCTGCAGGTACAGAGATCACCCCCCCACCCCCCCCCCCCACCCTACAGTAGGCAGGTGGTCGTATCACCACAAGAAACACCATCTCATCATTCAGGTGCCTTGCCATTTAGCGAGGGCAATCATATCTCTCCATCTGTCACGATCTCTGACCCTTCAAATTGTAGTTGTTGCCTCCCCCGTTCTCCTTTGGTGAAGGCTACATCTTTGAGCTGGGACTGTAGTCGACTTTGAGATTATGATTATACAAGGGAAAAATATTGAAGTGGTTTCCCATCACCTTCTTCAGTTGCAGTGTCCACACTGGACAGGTCACTCTCACCATTGATCAGCAGATTCATCCATCCAGTGTTTTTAGTTTTACAGCCATAAATTCCAATTTGTAGAATCTCTTCGTAAAAACCATCCACCATCTGCAATCCATGGTGTCATGTGACCCTGATTGGGAGGTGAAACAGGTGCTACACCTCGCCCAAGCGTGACCTGTAGGCTATCGGATGGAAGGTGCACCTTACACCTCCTTTTACTGAGCAATTGCGCAGGACCAACACCAAACGCCAACTTCATGAATTAAATTATTACAATATGCGATAAAGAATAGAGATAATAAAAATAAAAGAATAAAAATAAAAGACAGTTATAGTTTGCTCAAGAAAGAAGTGTTGTTTCAATCATGCAAACAAATCTTTTGGTGGTCCTGGTGCAGTTCATGGTTGGGGGTTAGGGTAGTTTTGGGAGGTTCAAGAGCCTGATTGCAGTTGGAAATATAAGTTCTTGAATCTAGGTGTGCTGGTCTTCAGACTTTTCTGTGCCTTCTGGGAAGCGTAGGGTCTAAAACAAACCAGGACAAATAAAAGAGAAGGTATAAAATAGGCAGAGCGAATAAGGAAACATACAAAATTGGCAGAATGTAAATCAAAAAGTGTATCAATTGAGGCACAGTGTGAACCAGGAGGTTTCAAAACTGGATGAAGGACAAATCATGAGGTGGTAAATATGTGAAGATTAGAAGCAAGCAGTGGATGTGTAGCACATAAAGCTGGGAACTGCTAGTTGACATGTTTCAGGGTAAATCAGCATGTGGTGAAAATCAGATCGGGCATCTGTGAACAGAGGTGTAAATCACAAGGTGCGTGCATTCAACAAGAAGTAGTGAAATCAAATAATGGTGCAAAGTCAGGCAAGGATGTGTGAATCAGGAGATGGTGTGAACCAGGCAGTCCAGTGAAACTTTGATAAAGAAATACGAATCAAAAATTAGTTCGAAATCAGGAGATGGTGCTCAAGTCTGAAGAGGGCAGAAAAATGATTGTGTATAGGAGCCGCAATGCAAATCAGGAGAGGGAGGTAATTCAGGGGGGAAAGTAAATCTGAGGGCATAAATCACAAGTAAATCAGGGGAAGCAGGTTGAATAGGGGAAGGAGAGTAAATCAGGTGTAATAAATTGGTGACGGGTATATCAGTGGAGGGTGTAAATGAAGGTTGTGGAAATTAGATGAGTGGGGAGTAAATAGGATGTGGAGGCTTTTAGGTATTGCAGCATTAATCAGGGAGTGTCAATAAGTCAAACTTTCTCAGAGGACGATTTACGCCCTGCTAATCATGCAAAATTAAAGCACTGTTGTTCTACAGCATGTCCTTGTGTATGGTGGCGGACAATTGAACAACAAGCAGGAGGAAGACAACCAAGAACTCTTGTAGCTGCAATGATTTTAATCCAGCAAGTGAGTGAGAAATAGATGATTATCTGTATAGATTTCAGATTTATTGTCAGAGTACATACATGATATCACATACAACCCTCAGATTCTTTTTCTTGCATGCGATACAGAATTACTACTTACTGGTATTGCAAAATAAATCTACTCATGTAAACAAATTTTAAAATGTAATCAAACTGATTGTGCATTACAGAAAGAGAAAAAAAATCAATAAGGTGATTGATTGAGTCTGATGGTGGAGGGGGAGCAGCTGTTCCTGAACCTGATGGTGCGAGTCTTGAGGCACCTACACCTCTTTCCTGATGGCAGCAGTGAGAACAGAGCTTGTGCTGGGTGGTGAGGGTCTTTGATGATTGCTGCTGCTCTCTGACGGCAGCGTTTCCTGTAGATGTTCTTGAAGGTGGAGAAGGGGCTTTCCTGTAATGTCATGGGCTGTGTCCACTGCCTTTTGCAGGGCTTTACACTCAGAGGTATTTCTGTCTTGTTCCATCTTGGTTTCTTCTGTGATCTCTATTAACACAGTAGGCAGTCTTTAGTTAAACTGATTCACTCCTTTGGATTTCAAGTAATGGCAAGGACCATTGAATAAAGGCTATTGGTCAAAGAAAGATCCCAGCTGCAGAATTATAACCCTTGCTCTGAAACTAGCTCTGTCGCCAATACAATCGCCAAACTAGGATCTACTCGACAATATGGAGGGGTGCCTCTCAGGGCTTACCAATGATTTGTTCACATTGCTCCGTTTTGGATTTTGTCAGGACCAATACCTCCAGACTTCATCACTGCCTAGGTACAAACATGGAACAAAGGGCTCATTTCTAGAGGTGAGATCAAGTCAAGTCATCTTTATTTATTGTTCATACCATGCTCGCACGGTAAAGGCAAGATAGCGTTTCTCCAGGACCACAGAGCATAGTTACATAAATATGTTTAGAATAGAAATTAAACACAATGAAATATTAAAATATTAAGATGCATACAGTAACAGTCCATGGTACCCTATCCACAAATGTTCTGGGAATTCAGGAGCCTGATGGCTTGGGGTGCAAAAAACTGTTGCCCAATCTGGATGTAAGGCCCCGAGTGCTATGGTACCTCCTACTTGATGGCAGAAGAGAGAACAGTTTACATGAGGGGTGTGTGGAGTCCTTCACAATGTTTATTGCCTTTTGCCTGCATTGAGGGTTCATGGTAGGTCAGAGTGTTATCAAGGCAGCATTTGACCAAGTGTCCTATTAAGGTGCTCTGTTGAACTGAAGTCATTGGAGTGCATTCTCTTTGATGCCCAATGGTTGGATTCATTCTTTGCACAAAAGAAAATGGTTGCACACTTTGGAGATCAACCATCCTAATCTCATGTAACACTGTGTCAGGACAGTGTCCTCTGTAGAACTTCCTTCTACAGCTTCACCAATGACCCTCCTTCAATCACAAGATCAGATGTGTAGATGTTCATCCAATTCCATTCTCAACATCTCAGCAGATGAAGTAGCCCGCACCTGCAGGCAGCAAGGCCATGATCGGAAGAAGCTAAATAAGATGGAGATTTCCTCCCCTCTAAGGACGCAACCTATGTCCCCAGCTGCCTAGGAAAGCCAGCCAACATAGTGAAAGATCTATCACACCCCAGTCATATTCTCTTCTCCCTCCTCCCATTGGGCAGAAGCCTGACGACTGAAAGCACACTGTGGTAAACCTCTGTAATATATAATAATCTGGTCAAGCATGCCTATTGGCCAGTTGTACTTGTGGCCCCTCCCCACAGGCTCCTGTATAAAGGTGGCTGTTCCACTGCAACTTAGTGCAGGACAACCAAATAGTACAGATATGCTATTTTCTCAAGCCTATTAGTTTCTCCACAATAGTCTCCTGAGTGATTGATGGGGCATCAATTTAATTCACTTGAGGTTTTCTTCAATGGAGCAGATCCTCAAACCAGAAAAACTGGAAATCGACCCTCAATCACTTAAAAATCAAGCCACAACTGTACATCAGTGCAGAGCTTTGAACTTTGGCTGCGCTGTTTTGAGGCCTCCTCTATCATAGTGCGATCGGAGGCTGACAAATTGCAACTACTGCAGCCCCGGATCGGTACTCTAATGTACTCCATGATCAGGGATGCCATAATGTACAGAAGGCCATGGACATTCTGAAAGGTCAATACCTGCACGTGATCAATGTCTATGCTAGACACCTTCTAGTGACCAGAAAGGAACAACATGGTGAGTCAAACGCCAAATATCTCCAGTCTCTGTGAGCACTCGGCAGAGCCTGTGAATGTAAAGCCAGGTCTGCCCCGGAGTATACAGAGGACCTGATCCGGGTCACCTACGTCACGGGGATCAGGTTGTATTACCTACAACAGAGACTTTTGGAGCAAGGGGAACTCAGCCTGAGGAGAGCAGTCAAGCTGGTAGGTTCTCTGGAGGTGGATCTCCAGAACATGAAGGTCTATTCGACTGACAACGCGGCCACTTCATGGTCACCCCAGTCGCAGCCATCCTGGGACCTGCCACCACATCCTCACTCCAACAACAGACTACAACAGCAGTGCTCCACGAAACCCTCCTGACGCTCTCGACTGGTAATGACCCAACCACAGCTGTGGTGTTCCAGGAACCCCCAAAGTCCTACTTCTGTGGCCTGGGCAAGCATCAGAGGAAACGCTGCCCAGCGAAGGAATCGATCTGCTCCAGCTGTGGAAAGAAGAGTCACTATGCCAAAGTGTGCATCTAAACCCCTTCCTAGTAGCACTACGTGCGGATCGTGGGGTCATCTTCCGCAACACCACCATCATCCGGGGTCACAAACACCATGTGCATTCCATGGGGCCCGCCATCTTGGACACCGCCACCTTCTACTGTGGCGATGTGCAGTGACTCAACCCTCAACCACTCTCTCCATCACCCTCAACTCACCAGGTCGGTGATGGACATCAAGGTAAATGGCCACGTGATGAGTTGCTTGTTCGATAGCGGGAGCACGGAGAGTTTTATACATCGAGACGCAGTGCAGAGCCTCTCCCTCACAGTACTGCTGGTGAACCAGAAGGTCTCTCTGGCATCCAAGTCGTATACACCGGATGTTTGGGGTTCCTGTATTGTGATTTTAACGGTGTGGGATACTGTATATGACAACTTTAGACTGATGGGAGTGTTACAGCTCTCCACTGATGTACTGTTGTGGCTTGATTTTCAATGTCACCTTAAAAGCATGATTATGGCATTTGATGGCCTCCATCCACCCCTCACCATTTGTAATCAGTAATTCGATAGCCAGCTTCCCTCTATACACGTCCACCAGCCAAACCGCTCACCATGCACGACTCGTGGACTCTCCACACTAAAGTCCCCCCTTTGTTGCTATTCACCAACCTCATCCCGACTGCAAACCCGTCACCACTAAAAGCAGATGGTACAGCACTGGGGAGAGGACTTTCATCCGGGTGGAGGTACAGCACTTACTTAAGGAAGGGGGTTACTGAAGCCAGCAACAGCCCTTGGAGAGCGCAGGTGGTGGTGGTGCGGAATGGGAAAGAGAATAGAATGGTCACTGACTGCAGTCAGACCCATCAATAGATACACTCAATTGGATACATACCCCCTCTTCAAATCATTGATATGGTTAACCAAGTTGCCCAGTATCGAGTCTTCTCAACTATTGACCTAAAGTCGGTATATCATCAGCTAACCATCCACCCAGAGGACCATCAGTATACGGCGCTCGATGCGGATGTGTCACGAATGGCATCTCAGACTTCCAGCTGAGATCAATATGAGTTGCGGGCCACTTTCCCACATCTTGACAACGTCACCATCTGCGGCCACAACCTGCAGGACTACGATGCTCCAATCTTCAGAGATTTCTCGAGATAGCCAAGCTCTTTAATATGACGTACAAGGCCAAGTGCATGTTCCGCACAACTCACCTGACCATCCTTGGCTGATTCATGGAGAGGGGTGTCATTGGCCTGGACCCAGACTGCATGCAACCTCTCCTGGAGCTTTCCCTCCCACTCAGCCTCAAGGCCATGAAGAAGTGCCTTGGGATTTTCTCCTATTATGCTCAGTGGGTCCCCAATTATGCTGACAAGGCCTGCCCCTTCGATCTCCCTGGCGGAGGAGGCTCGTGCAGCCTTCGATCGCATCGTCTGATATTACCAAGGCCACAATGCACGCTGTGGACAAATCCACCCCTTTTCAGGTGGAAAGCGGTGTCAGACTTCACCCTGGCAGCCACCCTTAATCAGGCTGCCAGGCCCGTCGCATTTTCTTCCAAGCACCCTGCAGGGCCCCAAGATTCGACTCTCATCAGTCGAGAAAGTGCCCCAAGCCACTGTTGAGGCAGTGCGGCACTGGCCCCATTACCTGGCCAGTAAGAGATTCACCTAGCTGACCGATCAACATGCTGTCGCGTTCATGTTCAACAATCAGCAACGGGGCAAAATCAAAAACGATAAAATACTGTGGTCGAGAATAGAATTATCCACCTATAACTCTAACATCCTGTACCAGCTGGAGAAACTTAACGAGCCACCTGATGCCCTGTCCCATGGGACTTGTGCCAGGGCCCAGATCGACCGACTGCAAAACTTCCATAATGATCTCTGTCACCCCGGAGTCACCAGGTTCCTGCACTTCATCAAAGCGTGCAACCTGCGGTACTCCATTGACGAGATCAGGACCATGACTAAGAACTCCCAGGTTTGTGCTGAGTGCAAGATGCACTTCTACCAGCCAGACAGGGCACCACATATTAAAGCCACTCGCCCCTTCGAGTGACTCAATGTCAACTTTAAAGGACTCCTGCCTGCCACCGACGGTAACATATACTTCCTTAACAGCATCGACGAATACTCCTGCTTTCCATTTGCCATCCCCTGCTCAGACATGGCTGCTTCCACAGTCATCAAGGCCCTGCACAGCCTCTTCAATTTATTTGCCTTCCCCAGCTGTATCCACAGCAACTGTGGGGCTTTCTATATGAGTGACGAGCTGCGCCAGAACCTGTTGGCCAGAGACATTACCACAAAGCAGGACCACTAGTTACAATCGCGGGGTATTTGGCAAGTGGAGAGGGAGAATGCTATGGTCTGAACGACAGCCCTCCTGGCCTTGCGGCCTCCCAGTCTCCCACTAGCAGGAGGTTCTCCCAGAGGCTCTCCACTCTACCAGATCCCTGCTATGCACCACCACTAACGCTACACCAGGAAATCTGTGACAGGGATCACACTACTGATTTGGCTGATATCCCCAGGACCCATCCTGCTCTGGAGGCATGTGAGGAACCATAAATCTGACCCATGCCAACCCCCAATATGCCTACGTGGCATATCCAGATGGGCACGAGGACACCATTTCCATCAGGGACAGCTCCTTCAGGGGCACTGGAGATCGCTGCTAATCACCCCACACCCTCCTCACTGTTGAACACACATGCATCTGACCTCTGGTACCCTGCCTCTGCCCGGAGGGAGGATACACCAGGAACGGCACCCACCCACCAGCACAATATTGATGGATATAAACAGGTTCCCGAGACCATCCAGGACTCCGCCGCTGGACCGCAGTCACAGCTGGTTCTACAACGGTCCCAGGAAATGACCAGACAGCCTGATAGGCCGAAATTATGACTTTGTAAATTCCATTTCACCCCGCGGGACTCTTTTTTACAAACAAGGGGTGAATGAGGTAAACCACTGTCATGAGTTAAGAATTAAGGGGCAGAGGTTTAGAGGTAACATGAGGGGGAACTTCTTTACTCAGAGAGTGGTAGCTGTGTGGAATGATCTTCCGGGAGAAATAGTGGCGGCGGAGTCAATTGTATTATTTAAGAAAAGGTTGGACAGGTATATGGATGAGAGGAAGATGGAGGGTTATGGGCATTGTGCAGGGAGGTGGGATTAGAAAGGGGTGTTTGGTTTGGTGCGGACTAGAAGGGCCTAATGGCCTGTTTCCGTGCTGTAATTGTTATGTTATGTTATGTTATGTTATGTATAATAATCTGGTCAAGCCTACCTATTGGCCATTGTACCTGTGCCCCCCACCCCATAGGCTCCTGTATAAAGGTGGCTGTTCCACAGCCCCCAACCAACTCATGCAGGACAGCCGAACAGTAGGGATATGCTATGTTCTCAAGTGAATTAAAGCCTACTGATTTCCCCTCAGTCATCGGGCTCCTGCAGTCCTCTCGTGCTGCCTTTACTTGGTGTTAACTGATCTCCCTTTTCATTGTTCCTCTGTACTCTGTAAATTGTGCTCTTTACATGGCTGTATGAATGTCAGAGATAATCTTTTAGTCTGTTCACAAAATACCTTTCTCATTGCATTCAGTATTTTTTTAACAATGGAACTTAATATGGATTGTAAATGTCAAGTTTCATTTATGCCATATACCTTGATGAAGCTGTGCACTGCTTGAACAGCTGAGTGTCTCCAGCATTGTGTTTTTACTTCAACCACCGTGAGTGCAGACCATCCTGTTTTACTTTAATCATCTGGCGTCCTTCCAGGCTCAATCTCAAAATCAACAATTTCAGTTTGTGTCAGAACTGGCCATTTTCACAGTATGTTACCCATTTAAAATATTAACTCCGTTTTTCTCTCTCTGATGACAGTGCCTGGTTTGCTGGACATTTCCTACCACTCTTGTTTATTTCACAACTGTTACATTTTGTCTCTTTTCTCTTTCTCCAACTTTCCTCAACCATTGATCAACCCAGATGGCTTCATCGACTGCTTACCACCACACCAGCCACTCGTCTTCTCATGAGGCGCTCTCTGTTCAATCAATTCCTCCCCACATCTTTGCAACTTAAAATAAAATGTATTTTCTCTATTTTCCAGTTCTTTCAAAGGATCTTAACAATAACACTGCTTCTTTCCACAAATGTTGACTGATTTGCCATGTTTCATATCAGATTCGGTTGGGACTTCAGTAAGTCCCCATCTTATCACATCGATTTGAAACAACCTCTGCAGAACTAAGGCACAGAAAAAGGCGAGGTGCGTAGAACCATAGAAATTACAACACCGAAAGGAGGCTCTTCACCCCTTCTAATCTGTGCCAAACTATTATTCTGACTAATCCCTCTGACCTGTACCCACCCTATCCATGTGCCTGTCTCCAAATGTTTCTTAAATGTGAAAATTGAGCCTGCATTCACCACTTCAGCTGGCAGCTTGTTCCACACTCCCACTACTCTCCCCTTATGATCCCCCAAACTTCTCCCCTTTTACCTTTAACCCATATCCAATGGTTTGTATCTCAACTCCCCTCAGTAGAAAAAAACTCATCATAATTTTGTAAACTTCTATTAAATCTCTCTTCATTCTTCTATGCTCCAGGGAGTAAAGTCCTAACCTGTTTAACCCTGTAACTCAATTCCTGAAGTCCTGGCAACATCTTACTAAATCTTCTCTGCACTCTTTCAATTTTATTCCTATCTTTCTTGTAGTTAGGTGACCAAAATTTTACACAATACTCCAAATTTGGCCTCAACAATGTCTGAAGCAACTTTACCATAACATCCCATCTCCTATACACAATACTTCAACTTATGAAGGCCAGTGTGCCAAAACCTCTGTTTACGACCCTATCTTCCCATGATGCCACTTTCAGGGAATTATGCATCTAAATTCCAACATCCCTCTGTTTGACTGCACTCCTCAGTCCCCTACCATTTACCATATATATCTTACCTTAGTTTGTCCTTCCAAAATGCAACATCCCACACTTGCCTGCATTAAATTCCATCTGCCTATTTGCAGCCCTTTTTTACAGTTGGTTAGATTCCTCTGCAAGCTTTAAACACTTTCTGTTGTCCTCTACACCTCCAATCTTTTGTGTTCTCATTTGAGGGATATTAGTGGTGAAACACGCGCACTACCAACTAGATGCTTTAAATGTCTAACCCGAACACTGTTTCTCAATCACCAGTTAATTTCACTATTAACCGCAGCATAATTAGGGGAATTTTTGTTTAACCTGTAATTGGGTAAACTAACGGGATGGACTGTACTTCTACTCAACAGCCTGTCAATTGTGCAATGTTAGATATTTACCTATCACATAATATTTCACCCTTTCTAATGTCAGTGTTACATCCTGACTAATGTTGCTTGCCTTTACATTAGAATGGGTGCATCGCACTGTGTGGGATGAATGTCAAACATTGAACAGCCAGTGGTTTAGGGCGATAAGGTCTAACTTAGGTTGACAACTTGGTCAGTGTGGACAAGTGGGGCCTGTTTCCATGCTGTACAACTTTATGGCATTATTGGAAGAGTATCTAGGATTGCAAAGCAGAGCAAATTGAAGGTAAAAGTAACTCAATGGGATGACAAACGAGGGAAGTTTTAGAATAAAGTTTGCATTGTGTGGGCGCTGATTTGCCTCCTGCCAGTCCCTGCTTAAAGTGCATTGGACTGATGATTATGGGGATCCTGCAATTACACAAGAGCCCAGCGCCTGAGATCTATGGAGAGACTGTGCAGAAGATAGGCAAACAAACTCAGGCCAAGATTAAAATCAGTCTGCTAACCTTCCAAAGCTAGCTAGTGTCAGAATTTAAGGAGGTAACAGACTAGGGATATGAGATGATCCACACTAATTGTTAATTGAACCGGTTCCTTATTAAACAAACTTGAGTGGCACACAGAGGGCTGACCAAACTGGCCAAGTTGAGTGATCTGGGAGTGTTGACCAGGTCTCAAGAGGCCAATTCTGAAGCCCTGTCCCAGGAATTCCATAAAGATCTTCTGTCAGCTGCTGTCAAGTGTCTTTGAACCATTTTAAAACGTCATTGACAATCGGACACATTTTATAACAGTTGATTAAAACAAATTTAAAAGCATAATTTAAATTTTTTTTTCAACATACAGCCATTTCAGCCCATAAGCCCATGCTGCCCAATTACACCCCATTAACCTACAATCCCTGGTGTATTTCAAACTGTGGGAGGAAACTGGAGCCCCCATAGGAAACCCACACAGACACAGAGAGAACGTACAAACAGCACGGAATTGAAACCCCGGTCCCAATCGCTGTCGCTGCAAACAGCTTTGTGCTAATCGCTACACTATCCTTGCTGCCCCAACTTAAATTAATAAATTAAATGCTACATATAATTAATGCATCTAACAGACTAGAAATTAGCTCAAAACATTAAGAAAAAGTAAATAATCTAACAATATTTTTAACCCAATGTTAATTATTCCATTCAATTCTCTGTGGCCAGATCTAAGTACAGCTCAGGTATTATTTCAATGAAATTAGTGCGACTTTGCAGAATGGCTGCCTCATTTCCAACCAAAGCTATAACTACACATTAAAAAAGTAGTTAATTGACTGTAAAGAAATTTAAGACATTCTGAGATCATCAAAAGACAATGTAAAATTTCAATTCCCTTCTTCCTTTCTTCAGAACTGCCCCTTAGGATGTTAACTGACCTAGCACTGTGAACACAGGCAGATAATGCTTCATAAGAATGGCAGGTCTGATGGCTGCGATTCCAAGTTTCCTTAAAAAAATGTAAATAATTATGCATTAATTGGGGGAAAATTTAATAGATATGTAGATGAAGCCAAAAGTGCTGTTATTTGGTTGGTCTACCAGTTAGTGCAACGCTAATTCAGTGCCCAGGTTCAAATCCGCCGCTGTCTGTGAGGAATTTGTACGCTCTCCCCGTGTCTGCAGGGGTTTCTCCGCATGCTCTGGTTTCCTCCCAAGTTCCAAAGATGTATGTTAATTGGTCACATGGGTGCATTTAGGCGGCCCAGGCTCGTGGGTCAGAAGGGCCTGTTACCACGCTGTACCTATTAAAAATATAGCAGAGTGTGCGATGATCTTTGATAAAGTTTGACTGATTCATGGTGATTATAAACCTACGTATTATTGCAGGGTACTTCATCAGCGGCAGTGAATAAATGATGGTCTTCATGAGCAGGAAGGTCCTGTCATTAATTTGTGTCAAAAACATATAGAAAATAAAATTAAAAGAAATAGAGGGTCGACTAAAAGTAAAGGCCCCTCCATCCAGCTTTTCCAGCTGATCACATCGATGCTCTGCTTCATCGACTGTCCCATTTCATCCCCTAATCCCTTGATTTTCTCTGGGAGCTAAAATCTGAAAACATCCTTCTTGAACTTGCACAATGTGTTTACCCTCAGCGTATCATCAGTTACCCAGCAAAATCCCTTACATTGCCATTATAAAGTAACCTAGTCTCCACATGAGACAAGTCTCAACCGGCACATTCTTTTTTGTCATTATACAGCTGAGTTTTATCTAAAGTCTAACCCTAAAGCACTAATGTACCTCTGTAAATATGGACAAAGTGTCTGTAATCATCACGTGGGCATGCCCAGGGCCTGCGTGGTGTCCACACTGGTCAAATATTGGGCAACCTACACTATGACCTCAAAATTCTTCGACCTGGAGCTCATTTCTGATCTCCTGGACCTCATCACAGCGACTCCCCTCTGCAACTGGATCCTCGACTTCCAGTCCTGCAGACCGCAATCAGTAAGGATTTGTGACAGCACCTCCTCTGCAACCCCTTTTAAACCGTAGCACCTGGGTAGCCCTCCTGGGACCCAGGTGTGATTACTGGGGCAAAGGTGCTGGAAATTCCTTTTAAATCGCAGAGGAATCGGCCCATTAAGTTGTCAGCCCGGTGATTTAAGATGGATCCCGCCTCCCACAATGACGCGTCACGTACTCACCGGAAGTATTGCTGGATGTTCAGATGCCGGCTGCTCGGTGACGCACCCACGCAAGCGCTGACGTCACCAGAATAAGCGGGCCGGCCATTTTTCATTTTCAAATCACCTGTGGACTCGACCTAGGTAAGTTTAAATGTGCTCCCTGACTGCCTCTGAGGTAGGTCAGGGACCCGGTTGGATTCCAATGAGGCTGACTGAGTCAGACCCTTTCTAACGGTTGAGTAACTGGGGCCCAGGCAAATTGCCAGTTAACCCCATTTTACATGACAGTTTGAAAGGACCTTGTGATGACCTCTGTGTTCTGCTGTGAGCTCAGCCCCTACTCCTTACTGAATAATCAAATTCTGCTCAGTGTCGTCCCGTGGTTCTGAATGGTCCATTCCCCTTTTTTTTTAATGTAATGGTTCAGAAATCCATTTCAAATATATTCCACTAACTCAGCCTCCAGGTACTTTTGGGCACTTGATTGAGGATCAAGTACGAGGACTAAAAGTCCACAGGAATATGATACAAACTTACATTTTAATGGTGCGTTGATCTGTAATTCTATGTCTCACCTCTAAAACCTTAGGTACTAGAATTAGCTCCTAACTTTGCATATGTCAGTACATTTTTTAATTAGAATCTTTTTGTATTAATGCCATGTCCTAGTCATTTGTGTTTTTATATTAGCAATGCCCACGGCTGTTTAATATTAAAAATAGTCCTCCAAGTGTGAAAGGTGGTGATGAGCCATCTGTTGTACTATACTGCCCTCTAATGGTATGTCTGGGGATTCTCATATAATCCATTCACCATTAAATTGACTCCACTGACCCTTCTTATTTGGCCATCTCTTGGGAGTCAGGGAGTGTCTTGGCTTGCAGCCAAGATCCATGGGCTCTGAGATGGTTGAAAAGTTATTAATACACAGGAAATGGCAGTGAGGTGATATGTGGGTGGATTTCTGGGAAGATTTGCCCAAGGACCTGCCAAAGAAACTCAAGGAGATGAATACTTGCCCTGATTCTACCACTAGTCTTGGGAGGATGATCATTTTTTTTTCCCAAGAAGAGCTTGAGAACATTCTCAAAGCATTTTCTGGTCTTGCTTGAAACCTCTTACTGTGACAAAACTCAGAGCGGTGAGCTTCAGGAGTCTGGTGTGGGCATACAGATGATGTGGTTCATCCACTGGAGCTTGTTAAGTGTGGTCAGAACTTCAAAGCAGGCAAGGATGGCCTGGGAGAGGACATATGCTTTTTCACCAATTATACCATTGGATTTGGAGGGTTGCATTGGTGCCAAATATCCCCATTCCATCCAATCAATTGCTTTTTCAGCATCGAGTGAAATAGCTGCTATAGGTCACCAAACACATAATAGGCACAAGACACCTGATATTATCAGATGAGCTGTAGCCCCTAATATATCCTATCTGATCACCATGTATCAAGCAAGTTACTACTGTATCTAAATGGTTTGTGAGAATCTTTGATAAGCTTGTTACATCTATTGGAAGTAGGGAAATTGGTCTATAATTCTTACATTCACATGGGCCTTTCCCCTCTTTCAGAATCAATGTTATTAGCATGTGATAAAATAGGGGGTAAATTACCCTGCTCTGTAGACTCATTATGCATATTCAACAGTAGTGGGACTAGCTCCTCTGCATAGTATTTTTAAAAAGCTGCAGTAAATCCATCTGAACAAGGAGCTTTCCCAGAAGATAATATCTGAATCGTAGATATAATTTCTTCCAATGTTATAGCAGAATCAAGGTATTGTTGTTCTTCTTTCATCAACTTAGGTTACCATAATGGGCTCAGAAAACTATCAATTTCATCCTCACTAGAGTTAGAGGTAGACGTATATAGGCCCTAATAAAACTCTTGAAATGCGTTATTATATCTTTAACTGTCGTCAAAATATCACCTCTTGCTGATCGAATCGCTGGGATGATAGACATTGATTGTCTTTGTTTTATACACCTTGTCAGAAGCTCGCCAGCTTTCTCCCCCGAATCAAATCGCCTTTGTCTTTTCCTAAAAAGCCAAAATTCTACATTCTGGGATAATATTGGATTGAATTGATATTTCAGCCATGTTAATTCTCTCAAGTCTTTGAATGGCATCTGCTGGCTCACTCTCTTTGATTTTATTTTCTAAATTTGTAATTTTTTGATTATTCTTTTTTATATAACTATGTTAAATGGTATATCCCCTCAGAACTGCCTTCAGGGCTTCCCAATTAATCCCTGCCGATGAGGCTGTAGGTTTATTTAACTCTAAATACTCCTTGATTCATTGTCTCATAGCTTGACTAAATATTGAATCTTGTAACGTCCATCTATGTAACTGTATTCTCTTATACTGAGGTTATTGCGGTCAGACAAACCCAAGCTTGATCTGATATTTGTTTAAGATTCTTCAGTTTTTTTTGATTTGGACCCATCTTTTTAAAATGGATTTGATTGTTGTATAATAACCCAGAGGTAGTGGTTCAAACTAGTGGTTACATTACACTTTATTTTTCTTTTAGAGGTAGCCAACTTTCCCCAATGTTGTTCTGTCTAGCTTTGGAGTCTCTGGCAGAAGCCATTAGCGAATGAGAACTTTGTAGAGATATCTGTGGGAGGACAAGCTCATAAACTGATGCTTTATGCGAATGATATTTTATTATTTGTGTCAGACTATGGCCGGTCGGTGCCATGTCTTTTGAATATTATAAAGTTTTATTCTAGATTGTCAGGTTATAAGGTTAATTGGACAAAATTGGAAGCATTGACTGAATACGGCCCTGCATCTGCTTTTTACCCAGGCTAATTAGCCAACGAAAAGTATACAATATTTAGATATTAATTTCCACCCCATCCCCACTGGAGGATTTAGTAAAGGTAAATTTTGATCTATATTATAGAAGATTTCATCTGATGTAGATAGATGGACATCATTGTACTTGTCAATGTCAGGCAAGGTAAATGCCTTGAAGATGAATAGTATTCCAAAGGTTCATTACCTTTTTTTTATCATTACCGGTGCTAATCTCATTTAAAAATTTTTAAGCAATTTGATAAAATAATTAAGATATTTATTTTCAATGGTAAATGCCCACTCTTGAACCTTGATAAGTTACAATTGCCAGTTGAAAGGATGGGGAGGGAGCCTTAGATTTGCCAAAGTTAATGTACCATTGTTATGCCTTTACTCTTAAGCATTTAGCACATTGGTCACTCCCTCCGGAGAGAGCGCCTCCTTGCTATCACATTGAGTGTTCTGCTCTTCCTCCTATCCCTCCATTCCAATGTTTGTCTATCAAGTTTTCTCCCGAGGCAAGAGCTCACCTATTACCATATATTTTGGCGTATGTCAACTGCTGTATAAGTTGACCCCCATTATTCAGCCTAATTTTAAGGGTTTTATGGTATATTCAGCATATGTTGACCCCCATTTGTCCTTCCAGAAATAAACTAAAAAAATTTTTTTTAAAACCCCAATCGCAAGTAACAAAGCTGTAAATTAAGTACGTTTAAAAAAACCTTGGCCTACTGGGCAGCAACACCAACAGCCCACGGAGCTGGAACGGTGACATCGGGATCCCAGCAGCAGCAGAAACCTCGACCTACCAGGCAGGAGCGGCGACTTCAGAGTCCCAAGTAAGAGTGGTTATGGCAGCACCCAGCAGTGGGGAGGTGTCAGGGAGCAGCAGTGCTGCGGTAGAGAGGTCCTTCCAGCGTTGACTTATACACCAAATTGATGTTATTCTGTTTTATTTAAGGTCTCAAAAATATACCTGGAATATAAGTCGACCCCCCACCCCCACCTTTGAGAAATTTTTTAGTTTCACAACTCGACTTATACACTGAAATATACAGTATATCACAAATGTATCTGTTCTGGAATAACTTAGCGAAATTATTTAAATTTAATTCATATTTGAATGAAACCTCATTATTTGGATGAATCCAAAATTGTGCACTGATAAGTCCCCTTTTTTCCAGAGGGAATGGCAAATGAAAGGTATAATTAAATTGGGAGACCTTTATAATGGAGACAGTTTAAAATCTTTTAATCAATTAATCCGTCAGTCTGATATATCTAGGTCACAATTCTGATGTGTCATGTGCTACACACAATTTTTGGTTGTACACAGCAAGCCCCACAAGTTGCTATGACATTGTCTATTGCCTCATTTTATTATTCAGCTTTAACACAAATCTCAGGGGATAAACTTCTGTTGGGTCTTAAAAGAGCACGGGAAATAGACCTGAGTGTGATTTTTGAGATGGAAGAATGGGACAAAATTTGTAAAACTATCAAAATAATGTCAAGAGACCTGAGAGTGCACCTAAGATTCTGCACCGTTTTTATTGGACTCCAGCAAGGTGATATAGATTAGGGTTGGAAAATAACCCTGAATGCTGGTGCTGTGAGGCAGATAAAGGGGACTTAGTACATGCGCTTTGGTCTTGTCCCAGAATTATGATATTGGTGAAGTTTCAGGTATTCATATTTCTTTTTGCCCCAGACTCTTTCTCTTGGGAGACAATTTACACCTTAGAGTTTGGAAGAATTTGGGGAGAACAAATTAAAGTTTGGCAGTCCTCAGAAACGGCCAAAGTGGTGGCAACGTTTGAACACGTCTGACAGTTTGATAAATTGGACACCTGTACACAAAAATGGGGCAAATATCTAAATTTCCTGCAGGGGGGAGGGGGGAATAGTGATGGATGTTGTGGTTAAGCATATTAAAAAATGCCAGTTTTTTTCTGCTATTTCAGTTCTAAATGGATACATATAGTTATTATATTGATTTTTTTTGCTGCCACGATTATTTCTATTTTATGGATAAGTTTATGTTTTGTAACATAATTTATATACCTTTAACTGAATCAAGGGTTTGGAAAACCTTTTTTATAAATAACTCAATAAAATATAAATCATAAACAAAAACATGAAAGAAATATTGCAGTCTTGGAATCACTTTCATCTTAATAAAACTGATCCTGTCCATCAAAGTATTGGGCAGGCTCCTCCATCTACGCAAATCCTCCTCAATCTTTCCTAGCAAGGGGAGGTCATTCAATTAATATAAATTCCGCATTATTATCTACCCTTGTCCCTAAATATTTAATACACCCTTTTTTTTTACACTGTGAACCATATCAATCAAAATACATACAAACATTTCCCTCTTAAATATACACAGTGTCATTTTCTCCCTTTTTTTCCATCCCTACCTTCCCTCCCCCCCTTCCCACCCCCTTCAAACCCATTAAACGTTCAACACATACAATACAATAAAACCATTAAATAATGTCATCACACAATGAAAATAAACAAGAAAATTGTGACATCTACTTTTACACACTGGATCAGTTCATTTCGTCTTCCTCTCATTCTATCATTTTAGGGGGTGGAGGTCCGCGGTAGGCCCTCTCTGTTATGTTCCATCTATAGTTCCCAAATTTGTTCAAATAATGTGACTTTATTTTTTAAATTATATGTTATTTTTTCCAATGGAATACATTTATTCATTTCTATGTACCATTCCTGTATTCTCAGGCTCTCTTCTAATTTCCAAATTGACATTATACATTTTTTTGCTACAGCTAAGGCTCTCATAATAAATCTTTTTTGCACTTCATCCAGTTTGAGGCCTAGTTCTTTACTTCTTATATTACTTAGAAGAAACATCTCTGGATTTTTTGGTATTTTGCTTTTTGTGATTTTATTTAATACCTGATTTAGATTTTCCCAAAACTTTTTCACTTTCTCACATGCCCAAATTGCATGTACTATTGTTCCCGTTTCCTTCTTACAGCGAAACCATCTATCTGATAATGTTGGGTCCCATTTATTTTACTTTTTGGGCGTGATATATAACCTGTGTAACCAATTATATTGTATGTTGCGTAACCTCGTGTTTATTATACTCTTCATAGTTCCAGAGCATAACTTTTCCCATGTTTCATTTTTTATCTTTATGTTTATATATTTTTCCCACTTTTGTTTGGGTTTATAGCTTATTTCATCACTTTACTTCTCTTGCACCTTGATGTACATGTTTGATATAAATCTTTTAATTATCATTGTGTCTGCAATCACATATTCAAAGCTGCTTCCTTCTGGTAATCTCAGTCTGCTTCTCAATTTGTCCTTTAAGTAGGTTTTCAGTTGTCTCCGCTCCATCCTCAACATTCATTGGAGCGACTTCATCACCAACGTCGAAGTACTCAAGATGGCAGAGGCCGACAGCATCGAATCCACGCTGCTGAAGATCCAACTGCGCTGGGTAGGTCACGTCTCCAGAATGGAGGACCATCGCCTTCCCAAGATCGTGTTCTATGGCGAGTTCTCCACTGGCCACCGAGACAGAGGTGCACCAAAGAAGAGGTACAAGGACTGCCTAAAGAAATCTCTTGGTGCCTGCCACATTGACCACCGCCAGTGGGCTGATATCGCCTCAAACCGTGCATCTTGGCGCCTCACAGTTCGGCGGGCAGCAACCTTCTTTGAAGAAGACCGCAGAGCCCACTCACTGACAAAAGACAAAGGAGAAAAAACCCAACACCAACCCCAACCAACCAATTTTCCCTTGCAACCGCTGCAACCATGTCTGCCTATCCCGCATCGGACTTGTCAGCCACAAACGAGCCTGCAATTGACGTGGACATTACCCCTCCATAAATCTTCATCCGCGAAGCCAAGCCAAAGAAAAAGTTGATGATATGCAAACATTGGACCATGAGTTATTCCATATTTGTACTTCATTTGTTCAAATGATAATAAGTTTTTTCCCAAAAAACAATTCTCTATTCTTTTAATTCCTTTTCTCTCCCATTCTCTAAAGGAAAGGTTATGTATTGTAAAAAGGGATTAGCTGATTTTGCATCAATAATAATTTTTGTAGTTGGTCATTTGTTTTTTTCCTTTCTAAATGAATCTTCTTCCATATATTGAGTAAATGGTGCAGTACTGTTGAGCTTTTATATTGCACCAACTTTTCATCCCACTTATAAAGTATATGTTCCAGTTTCTTCTCTCCTATTTTATCTAGCTCTATCTTAGTCCATTCTGGTTTTTCCCTTGTCTGATAAAAGTCTGATAAATACCTTAATTGTGCTGCTCTATAATAATTCTTAAAATTTGGTAACTGCAAACCACCTTGGTTGCACCACTCTGTTAATTTATCTAACGCTATCCTTGGTTTCCCCCCTTTCCATAAAAATTTCCTTATCATTCTCTTTAGTTAATTGAAGAATTTCTCTGTTAAGGGAATTGGTAACGATTAAAATAAGTATTGCATTCTTGGAAAGACATTCATTTTAATGCAATTTACCCTTCTTTTGATGTTAGTGGTAATTCTTTACAATGTTCTAACTCTTCCTGTAATTTCTTTATTAATGGCTGATAATTTAATTTGTGGTGGCTTAAGTTATTATCTAATCTAATACCTAGATATCGGATTGCTTGTGTTTGCCATTTAAATGGTGATTCTTTTTTAAATTCTGTATAATCCATATTACTCATTGGTATCACTTCACTTTTATTTGCATTGATCTTGTACCCCGATATTCCTCCATATTCCTTCAATTTCTTATGTAGTTCTTTTATTGATATTTCTGGTTCTGTTAAGTATACTATGATGTCATCTGCAAATAAACTGATTTTATACTCCTTCTCCTTTATTTTTATCCCTTTTATTTTATTTTCTGTTCTTATCAGTTCTGCCAATGCAGACAGTGAGGGAGATAGTGGACATCCCTGCCTAGTTGACCTACTTAATTTAAATTGCTTTGATACATATCCATTTACTGTCACCTTCGCCAATGGTCCATGATATAATGCTTTAATCCAATTAATATTTTTTTCTGGTAGATTGAACCTCTGTAATACTTTGAATAAATAATTCCATTCTACCCTGTCAAAGGCTTTTTCTGCATCTAAAGCAACAGCCACTGTTGGCATCTTATTTCCTTGAACTGCATGAATTAAATTAATAAATTTACAGACATTATCTGCTGTTCACCTTTTCTTAATAAATCCAGTTTGATCTTGTTTTACTATATTTGGTACACAGTCAGCCAATCTGTTTGCTAATAATTTTGCTACTATCTTATAGTCTGAGTTATGTAGAGATATTAGCCTATATGATGCTGGTGTTACTGGATCCTTCCCCGTCTTTGGTATTACTGTAATTATTGCTGTCTTACATGAATCTGGCAAGTTTTGTGTTTCTTCTATCTGGTTCATTACTTCCAGGAGAAGAGGAATTAATAACTCTTTAAATGTTTTATAGAATTCTATTGGGGATCCATCCTCTCTAGGCATTTTATTGTTCAGCAGCTTTTTTAATATATCCTGTACTTCCTCTATTTCAAATGGTTTTATCAGTTTGTTTTGTTCCTCTTCTTGCAATTTCGGCAGTTCAATTTTAGCTAAAAATTCTTCTATTTTATCATCTTTCCCCTCGTTCTCAGTTTGGTATAATTGTTCATAAAATTCCTTAAAGTTCTCATTAATCTCCATTGGATTATATGTAATTTGTTTGTCCTTTTTCATTGATGCCAGTACAATTCTTTTAGCTTGTTTTGTTTTAAATTGCCAGGCTAATATTTTGTGCGTTTTTTCTCCTAGCTCATAATACTTTTGCTTTATTTTCATTGGTTCTTCTCCACGTTATATGTTTGTAATGTTTCGCATTTTATTTTTTTTGTCTGCCAATTCTCTTCTTTTTGTTATATCGTCCCTTGTTGCTAGTTCTTTTTCTGTACTTACTATTTCCCTTTCCAACTGTTCTATTTCCCGATTGTAATCCTTTTTCATCGTAGTTACATAACTTATTATCTGCCCTCTAATGAAGGCTTTCATTGTATCCCATAATATAAATTTGTCTTTCACTGACTCCGTATTTATTTCAAAGTACATTTTAATTTGGCATTCAATAAATTCTCTAAATTCCTGTCTTTTAAGTAGCATGGAGTTTAATTTCCATCTATATGTTCTTGGTGGGATGTCCTCCAGTTCTATTGCTAATAACAGGGGTGAGTGATCAGATAGTAATCTAGCTTTATATTCAGTTTTCCTAACTCTCCCTTGAATGTGGGCCGACAACAAAAACATATCAATCCTTGAGTATGTTTTATGCCTACTCAAATAATATGAGAATTCCTTCTTCATTGGGTGCTGCCTCCTCCATATATCCATAAGTTTCATTTACTGCATTGATTTAAACATAAATTTGGCCACTTTATTCTTTTTGCTTGTCTTTTGTCCAGTTTTATTCAACATTGGATCCAAATTAAGGTTAAAATCCCTTCCTATCAATATATTCCCCTGCGTATCTACAATCTTCAAAAAAATATCCTGCATAAACTTTTGATCCTCTTCATTAGGTGCATATACATTGATCAAATTCCAGAATTTTGAATATATCTGACACTTTATCATTACATACCTCCCTGCTGGATCTATTATTTCCTCCTCTATTTTGATTGGTACATTTTTATTTATTAATATAGCTACACCTCTTGCTTTTGAATTATATGATGGTGCCGCTATGTGTCCTACCCTGTCTCTCCTTAATTTATTATGTTCCACTTCAGTTGGATGCCTTTCCTGCACAAATACTATGTCTATTTTTTTTTCTTTTTTCAGGAAATTTAATAGCCTTTTTCGTTTAATTTGGTTATTTATTCCATTAATATTTATAGTCATATAGTTCAACATGGCCATCTCATTTTCTGTTTACACCTCATTTCCGCTTCCTCACCACCACCATCCCCCTTTTCCCCATTTTCATCTCTCAGCTTTCCCTTTTTGAACTCAATGTATGACAACACTTTTAAAACATAAAATACTTCAACAACTCCCACATCTAAAATTCCCTTAACCCCAAATGTGTCCCCCCCCTCTCTGAGTTGCCCCTTGTCCCTTGCCGGGCAACCACAACTCCCCTCTCCATTTGGATTGCGAACCCGCTCGCAAGTGTCAACTGATTTCACAGTGACTGTTATTCTCTCCCATCCAACCCCCTCCAGAAAAGACTTTTATCTTCACATATAAGAAAGCTCACCCTCTTTCTCCCCCTCACTTCCTTTCCTCCCTTTTCTTTCCTTTCTTTAGTTCTTACTTACACATTATTTTTACATCTTTATATGTATTTTGTCATCATTCTTCATTCTTGTTACATCTCTCCATCTCTCCTTCTGTCCTGCAGGTATTCTGCAAATTCTCGTGTGTCCTCCAGATCCGAGAACAGTCTGTTTTGCTCCCTTGGGATAAATATTTTAAGCACAGCTGGATATCTTAACATAAATTTATAACCTTTTTTCCATAGGATCGATTTTGCTGCATTAAATTCCTTCCTCTTCTTTAAGAGTTCAAAACTTATGTCTGAGTAAAAAAATATTTTTTGATCCTTGTATTCCAATGGTTTTTTGTCTTCTCTAATTTTTTATTTTTTATTTTTTATTTTTCACACCATAAATCACATTAACCATGGTACACACTTTTTCCTTTTCACACATATACAGTGCCATTTTCTCCCCCCCCCCCCTCCACCCATCCCACCCTCCCTACCTCCCCACTCCCGTCCATTTAAGGTATACAATCTAGGATACATTAAACCAGTCAGACAATGTTGTCATTCAATAAAAATACACCAGAAATTCTACTGAGTACATTCTTTTCATTTCCTTTTCCTTCCTTTAACTTAGGTAATGATTGTCCCCGGTAGGCTTTCGCTATTGTATTTAATGTAAGGCTCCCATATTTGTTCGAATATTTCAATATTATTTCTTAAACTATATGTTATTTTTTCTAATGGAATACATTTATTCATTTCTATATACCATTGTTGTATTTTCAAATTATCTTCCAATTTCCAGGTTGACATAATACATTTTTTTGCTACGGCTAGAGCTATCTTAACAAATCTTTTTTGTGCATCCTCTAAATCAATTCCAAATTCTTTGTTTTTTATGTTACTTAGAAGGAAGATCTCTGGATTCTTTGGTATATTGTTTTCTGTTATTTTATTTAATATCTGATTTAGATCTTCCCAAACTTTTTCTACTTTCTCACATGTCCAGATTGCATGAATTGTTGTTCCCATTTCTTTTTTACATCGAAAACATCTATCAGATACTGTTGGGTCCCATTTATTTAACTTTTGAGGTGTAATGTATAGCCTGTGTATCCAGTTATATTGTATCATACGTAACCTCGTATTTATTGTATTTCTCATCGATCCGGAGCATAACCTCCCATGTTTCCTTTTTTATCTTTATATTTAAATCTTGTTCCCATTTTTGTTTAGTTTTACCATTTGTTTCCTCATTCTCCTTTTCTTGCAGTTTAATATACATATTTGTTATAAATCTTTTGATTAACATTGTATCTGTAATCACATATTCAAGGTTACTTCCCTCTGGCAAACTCAAACTGCTTCCTAATTTATCCTTCAAGTAGGATCTCAATTGGTAATATGCCAGCGCTGTATCTCGAGTTATATTGTACTTATCTTTCATTTGTTCAAAGGATAAGAATCTATTTCCTGAAAAACAATTTTCTATTCTTTTAATCCCTTTTTTTTCCCATTCTCTATAGGAAAGGTTATCTATTGTAAAAGGGAGTAACTTGTTTTGCGTCAATATTAGTTTTGGTAATTGATAAGTTGTTTTATTTCTTTCTACATGAATCTTCTTCCAAATATTGAGGAGATGATGTAATACTGGAGAACTTCTATGTTGTACCAATTTTTCATCCCATTTATATAATATGTGTTCAGGTATCTTTTCCCCTATTTTATCTAATTCTAATCTCGTCCAATCTGGCTTTTCCCTTGTTTGATAAAAATCTGATAGGTATCTTAATTGTGCGGCTCTATAATAATTTTTAAAGTTTGGCAGTTGTAAGCCTCCTTGTTTATACCATTCTGTTAATTTATCTAGTGCTATCCTCGGTTTCCCCCCTCTCCATAAAAATTTCCTTATTATTTTCTTTAACTCTTTGAAGAATTTCTCTGTCAGTTGTATTGGCAATGCCTGAAATAAGTATAATATCCTTGGAAAAATGTTCATTTTAATACAGTTTATCCTTCCTATTAGTGTTAGTGGTAAATCTTTCCAATGCTCTAAATCGTCCTGTAATTTTTTCATTAGTGGATAATAATTAAGTTTATATAGTTGGCCGAGATTTTTGTTTATTTTTGCATCTAGGTATCTTATTGCTTGCATTTGCCATCTAAATGGTGATTCCTTCTTAAATTTTGAGAAATCCGCATTATTCATAGGCATTGCTTCACTTTTATTTACATTGATCTTGTAACCCGACACTTCTCCATATTCCTTCAATTTCTTATATAATTCTTTTATTGATAGTTCTGGTTCTGTTAAGTACACTTTAACATCATCCGCAAATAAACTGATTTTATATTCCTTGTCTTTTATTTTTATTCCTTTTATATTATTATCTGTTCTTATCAATTCTGCTAGTGGTTATTAACGCAAACAATAAAGGTGATAGTGGGCATCCCTGTCGTGTTGACCTGCTTAAGTTAAATTGCTTTGATACATGTCCATTTACTGTCACTTTCGCTAATGGTCCCTTATATAATGCTTTAATCCAATTAATATACTTCTCCGGTAAACTGAATTTTTGCAATACTTTGAACAAATAATTCCATTCTACTCTGTCAAAGGCCTTCTCTGCGTCTAAAGCAACTGCTACTGTTGGTGCTTTATTCCCTTCTACTGCATGAATTAAGTTAATAAATTTACAAATATTGTCTGTTGTGCGTCTTTTTTTGATAAATTCAGTTTGGTCTAGATTTACCATTTTCGGTACATATTCTGCTAATCTGTTTGCTAATAATTTAGCTATTATCTTATAATCTGTGTTAAGTAAAGATATTGGTCTATATGACGCTGGTGTGAGTGGATCTTTCCCTTGCTTTAGTATTACTGTAATTATTGCTGTTTTACATGAATCTGGTAAGCTTTGCGTTTTATCAGTCTGGTTGATTACTTCCAGGAGGGGCGGAATTAATAAGTCTTTAAATGTTTTATAGAATTCTATTGGGAATCCATCCTCTCCTGATGTCTTATTATTTGGTAATTTTTTTATTATCTCTTGTATTTCTACTATTCCAAATGGCTCTGTTAATTTATTTTGTTCCTCTATTTGTAGTTTTGGTAGTTCAATTTTAGTTAGAAATTCATCTATTTTCCCTTCTTTCCCTTCGTTTTCAGTTCGGTATAATTGTTCATAGAATTCTCTAAAGTTTTCCTTAATTTCTTTTGGATTATATGTAATTTGTTTGTCTTTTTTCCTTGATGCCAATACCATTTTCTTAGCTTGTTCTGTCTTAAGCTGCCATGCTAGGATTTTGTGCGTTTTTTCACCTAGTTCATAATATTTCTGTTTTGTCTTCATTATGTTCTTCTCCACCTTGTATGTTTGTAGTGTTTCATATTTTATTTTTTTATCCGTCAATTCTCTTCTTTTAGTTGTATCTTCCTTCATTACTAATTCTTTTTCTATATTTACTATTTCCCTTTCCAACTGCTCTGTTTCCTGATTGTAGTCCTTCTTCATCTTGGTTACATAACTTATTATTTGCCCTCTAATAAATGCTTTCATTGCATCCCATAGTATAAACTTATCTTCCACTGATTCCGTATTTATTTCAAAATACATTTTAATTTGTTTTTCAATAAATTCTCTAAAATCCTGCCTTTTAAGTAACATGGGGTTTAATCTCCATCTATACATTCTTGGAGGGATGTCCTCTAACTTTACTGTCAATATTAAGGGTGAATGGTCCGATAGTATTCTAGCTTTATATTCTGTTTTTTTTACTCTATCTTGCATACGTGTCTTCTCTAATTTTATTCCTTGCCCTCTCCAATATATTTTCTCTTGTTGTGTGTCTCAGAAATTTTACTAAAACGGATCTTGGTTTTTGATGTGTCTGTGGTTTTGGGGCTAGTGTTCTGTGTGCCCTTTCTATTTCCATTCCTTCCTGTATTTCTGGCATTCCCAGGACCTTTGGGATCCATTCTTTATAAATACTAATATTTAATACCCTCTTATGGCCAATCAAATTTACTTCCTTGTAGCAACTGTCTATAATCTCCTTTCATTTGGAGCATAATTTGGGTTTTATCAAAATTTATTTTATACCCAGAAACCTTACAATAATCTTCCAAGATATCTTGGAACTTTGCCAGAGATTCAGTGGCATTGGTCAAATATATTAATCTCATGGTCCATCCCTTCACAAGCAAAGATGAACACAGTGCCTTGTAGCTCTTCTGTCCTCACAGAACTTTTGTTCTGTTTTCCATGGAGCCCTAGGCACCGAGTGCTGGGGCAAGGACTTGGAGGCATCATCACCAAATAAAATGTTTCTTATGTTCTTTCCTGCTCACTCTGAGCCCCCTTATGTTTGGATCCCGTTGAATAAATTCTGCTAGTGGCTTTACTGCTAAAATAAATGGAGCTACTGAATGGGAAAACTTGAGACAAAGCTCTCAAAAGGTCAAATCCAGTTTGTGAGGATTGCACTAGCGGTAGGCAGGAGATATATCACTGTTCCATGGAAGTCCAACTCCCCCTACATATTACTTGCTGGAATATGGAAATGCAAAGTTGTGCCCCTGGAAAAGATAACTTGCAATCTCACAAAGAAATATGACATGTTTGTTAAAATACGCCAACTTTCTTTGAATCATACTGACTTAAGGATATAATTAACTTCCCCAAAAAGGTTTAAATGATATAGATATGTTAATAGCATTGAATTTTTGAAGATCAAGATATGGACTAATTAATGAAGGCTGCTCAAACACCCCTTCATTTTTTTTTGTTAGCAGTTGGGAAGGGGGGGTGAGATTTGGGCAATTATATGAGACTCTAATTTTAAAATGCTATTTATATGATGTATGTAATATGAGCCTTGGAAAAATTAAAATGAAATATTCAAAAAATAAAAAAATAAAAGACATCGGTGGTACATCTTCAGTGCTTTGAGGGGTCTACTGCAAATTGTCCAAATGCACTGGAGGGCATGGATCATTGCTACTGTAGACCAGAAGCTTGGAATTTGACTGAGCTCTTAGATTACAGATACATTTTACCCTTGGTTGGTCGAAGGGTGCCCTGGTGTTTGGGAATTTTGCCCTTGCTAAGGGATGCCTCCTTAGATATGCAAAATGTGTCATATTTTCCAGGATCTGCTTGGATTTTCATTTGCAGGGCATGGTATAGTCCAGGGGAGATCTGAATCTTTGGTGCAAGGCTCATTCATTTGTACATCTCATAGAAGGAGCCTTTGAGAACATGGATGGAGTTAATTTTGCAGATGGGCAGCCGTACTATTCAGGTATCTGCCGGTGGTTGTTCGCTCAAACCTTGAAGAAAGGCTCAGGCCCAAAACATTGGCTATGCATCTTTGGTATGAATAACACTGCGTGGCCTGCTGACTTTCTCCAGCACTTTTATGTACTGAACTCTTGGCTTCTCAATGTGCACATGCACATCATTTGTGCACAGTAAATCTAAGATTAATTTACACAAAACTGCTGGAGAAACTCAATAAGTCACGTAGCGTTCTTTACGTAGCAAAGATAAAGATACAGAACCAATATTTCAGGCCCGAGTCCTTCATGAGCGAAAAGCAGCCTGAATAAAATGGTGGGGGGGAGGGGCACAGGCCCACAGACAAGAGGGCACATGAGAAAAAAAAGCGGAGAAGTGATAAAGGAAAGGAACCAGCTCTCAGAATGGAGGGTTGGGGAAGTCGGGGGGAAGTGGAGGGTGAGGAAGTTCAGCCATAACGCAAGGAGCTACCACTCTGGCTATAGCCCGGGAACGTCTGACTGTTTACTATGCAGCGCCACGGAATATGGTGCTTGCTCGACACCAGTTGCTGACTAGATGCCAGACGCTGCTTATGCACTGGCTCTTGACTCACTGACAAATGAATGTGACGTCAGGGGAGTCAATGTGCAACAACACCACAATGCCTTGAAGCTGGATGCTTTAGTCAATGGGATTGACTCCAGTTATACCTGACAGAGGCTGCTGGAGATGGAGCTCTTAACCTACAACTGGGCAGTCACCCTAGCCAAAACACTGAGAAGTGCCAGGCGTTCCAGTGAAATGCTAGAAACCGAAAAGGAAAAATCCAGAAGTGCTGGAACCCCAAAGGAAATAAAAAGGCAAACTCCTGAAAAATGCCACTTCTCTTATAATAGCTGAAACTCCAGACAGAAGTGCCTGGCTCGATTTGCTACGTGAAGCTATTGTGGGAAACTCGGCCACTTTGCTAAATCATGTAAGGCGATAAGTACTCCCACTGATAAAAAGAAGAAGAGAAGCACCAAGAAAATGCGTCCTGGAGCTGCAAGAATGGAAGACAACTGTGAAAAGGGGGAATCTTCAGACGAGCAGGCTGAATCGACTTCAAGTGACGGCGAGGTGAGATCCCCTGTGATAACTCAATTGACTCCAAAGCTTGGGGGATGTTACGGACTGGAATGGTCGACTATGAAGGGGGAGATGAATGCTGAGCCTCTATCGGTATGAATGTAATTGGGAAAACCAAAAATGCTGAAAATTATGTCAAGTGATGTAATGACAGACGCTGACGAGACGACAGGGCAGGGTATCGCAAAGGGAAAACTGGAATATTCGTCATTTACAGTAAGGAAATATACATTTTTGTTGTTGGAAGGTATTGCTAATAAAATTGAAGTGCCAGTTGATGAAGTAGACAAAGACGATGTGGTCAAACAATAATCATGGCTTTTATTAGCAGAAACTCATGGTACAATAACGAAAGACAATAGATGCATATGCAGTTATATCCAAGGTGAGTAGAGATAATGCGCAGCCAATGTTAGTACAGCAAGGCTGCCAAGAGGGGGGAGACAGGCAGCTTGGCAGACATTCACCACAGGGGGAATGAGAGGGTCTGAGGTCTAGTGGGTGGGGAGAAAGGGAGTAGATGGTTGTATGAGTAGGGAGAAGTGTGAGGAGATAGAGGAAGGCAACATGGTCAAGCATTTCAGTCCACTTTAAGTCAGCTTCACAGTATCCAAGGTCCTTTTCTCTGATGAATGCTGAAGCAAAGTATTCATTAAGGGCCTTCGCCAGCTCCTCTGACTTCATATACAGGTGTCCACCATGACCCCTGATGTGCTCTACCCTCAAACAAGTAATCCTCCTGTTTCTCACATACTTGGAGAATACCTTAGGGTTTTCCTTAATCCTGCTCACATGCCTTCTTGTGGCCCCCTCAACTCTCCTAAGTCCTTTCTGAATTTCACTCCTAGCAATCTTGTAATTCTCTAGCGCTCTTCTAATTCCTATCTTCTTAAATCTCTTGTAAGCTTGTACATCCCTTGTTTCTTCCACCTTACCTTTCCCTGCCTCAATGTGCAGAGCATTATGTAAATGTTCCCTGAACATTTGCCATATTTCTGCTGCACATTCCCCACTCTCAGTACATCTGCTCCAAGCTCCTGCCGAACAGCATCACGTTTTTTTCCTACCAATGAAATGTGTTCCCAAATGGTCTATTCCTATCCTTCTCCAGCACTATGGTAAAGGAAAGGGAGTTGTGATCACTTTCTCTGAAATCATGGCCCACTGGGAGGTCTGACCCTTGACCTGGTTCATTTCCCAACACCAGGGCAAGTACAATCTCTCCTCGAGCTGGCCTATATACATAATGTGTCAGGAAACCTTCCTGAACACACCTAACAAATTCCACTCCATCCAAACCCTTCATTTTTAGATGTTGCCAATCAATATTAGGAAAATTAAAATCACCTGTCACTACAATCATATTATTCTTGCACCTTTCTACCATCTGCCTCCCTATCTGTTCTTCAGTTTCTCTGGTACTATTGGGGGTCCATAATACACACCCAGTAGGGGTAATGCACCCTTCCACTTCCCCAGATCAGCAAAGCCATTTCCTCACCTCTTTTACCTCCCTTCCCTCTCTTTTTTAAAACATCTAAAGGCACATTTAGCAGCCATCCTCTGAGACTTGGCCTAACGCCCACAATATCATAGTTCCACATGTTGCTCACATTCTAAATTCACCTGCTCCATTCCTTGTACTCCTTTCGTTAAAGCACACACATTTTAAGTCATCCAACTTACTGCATTTATGTTCCATCCACCACCTGTCCTTCCTCCCAACCTTCCTCACAAGCATCTGCTATTTCACCACTTGGTCCATCATCTCACCCAACTCTGATTCCCCTTGCATAATCAGCTGAAATCCTCTCCAACAGTTCAATCAAACTTGCCCCCAGTGATATTGGTCCCTTTCCAGTTCACCTTTGAACACCTAATTTTTGTACAACCTTCCTCAAACCTGAACTCCTCAGCCACACATTCATTTGCCATCGGATCCATTTCTTGCCCTCACTAGTGCGTGGCACAGGCAGAAATCCAGAGATTACCACCCTTAAGGTCCCATTCTTTAGCTTCCTTCCTAACTCACTATATTTACCTTTCAGAACCTTTCCTGTCTATGTCATTAGTATCAATGTATGCCATGGTGTCTGCCTCTCATCCTCCCTTTGAAGACTTCTATGGACTCAATCAGAGAGATCTTTGACCCTGGCACCTGGGAGGCAACATACAATCCAAGAATCTCAAACCCTTATCACAATTGCTTTCCTCCATTCCTGCCTTCCCTTCTGAGCCACTGAGCCAGAGACCCAGCTTTTCCCTGGTAGGCCATCCTCTCTCTCCCCAAAGAGTGGCACAGAGTTCACATGCTTTTTGTAATATAGATAAATGATTTGGACTAGAATATCTGTGATAAAAAGTACAATTTCAGACTATAGTATTAAATTAAAAGATCATTTAGTACATAGCAAGGACAGTATGAAGTCAATGTTGTGACAATTTTCATTAAACAGCCTGATGGCCTTGTGGAAGAAAACTGTCTTTAAGCCTGTTGGTGTCCGATTTCCCACTTTTGAACTTTCTTGACCGGGGTTGGGGGGGTGGGGAGAAGGGAATACGTCCAGGGTGAGATGGGTCTTTCAGTATGTTGACTGCTTTCGTTGGCAGAGGGAAATGTGAATGGAGTTGATGGGAGGGAGGTTTGCATGATGTTCTGAGCTGTATTTGCTACCTTCTACAGATTCTCTAATCTGAGCTGAGCGACTCCTGTACCACACTGCAAAGCATCCAGAAAATATGCTTCTGATCAATCACCTGCAGAAGTTGTTGAGGGACAAGGGAGACATGTTGAACTTCCTGAGTATTTGAATAAACTAGAGGTGTTGACGGGCTTTCTTGACCAATGTGTCAACATGATTGGTCCAAGTCAGGTCACTGCCAATGTTTACACCCATGAATTAAAGCCAAAAGTTTTTTTCACCGAAGTTATATTCAGTTATATTTTATGGTGACCATAAAACTATTGAATTTTTATTTTAAAATTATAGTTTACTGATATCCTGAGGCAAGAAATCCATGCAACTTTCTGGTCAGGGGCCTATTCAGTTGGCTAATCTCCCCTTGAAGTGCCACATCAAACCATTGAGTAAGGAAGAAATTGTGATGACAAGCCATGATGGGAATAAAATCAGAATGACGAGGCCCATCAATCTTCAGCACTGGATTTGGAAATACCTGTAGCAACACATTGTGGAAGCACCTCTGCCTGACAGCATCAGAGACCTGCTTCAATCCTGAACTTGGGTGCTATCTGTGAGGAGTTTGCACATTCTTGTGGGTTTCCCTCCAGATACTCAGGTTTCCTCCTACATCCAAAGGATGTGCAGGTTGCAAATTTTATTAGCCGCTGTGAATTGCCCCTAATGTGTAGGTGATTCTAAGGGGAATCAGCTGGAAATGTAGAGAGAATAAAAAAGAGAATAATGTATGAATTCAGTGTTCAGTGGTCAGTGAGGGTTTGGTTTTTGTACCTCTCCTTGACTCATAGACTTGTGCAGTCAAAGGTGTGAAGGCCTCATGAATAACTGTGGACATGCCCATAGAATCCTACAGCACAGAAAACAGGCCATTTGGCCCTTCTAGTCTATCCTGGCCATTATTCCACTTGTCCCATTGACCTGCTCCCATTCCATATCTCTCCAGACCTCTCCATGTATCTATCCAATTTATTCTTAAAAGTTAAGAGTGAGCCTGCATTCACCACATCAGATGGCAGCTCATTCCACACTCCCACCTTTCTCTGAGTGAAGAACTTTTCCCTAATGTTTCCTTAATGAAAAACAGGAGATATAGGTGTTTGGACAGTCATGGGCTGATTAGGGATAGTCAGCATGGCTTTGTGCATGGTAGGTCATGTTAAATGGATCTTGTACGAGGAGGTTACCAGAAAGGTAGATAAGGGAAGGGCTGTGGATATTGTCTACATGGACTTTAGTAAAGTCTTTGACAAGGTCCCACATGTTCAGAAGGTTCAAACACTGAGTATTAAAGGAGAAGTTGTAAACTGAATTCGAAATTGGCAATATGGGAGAAGACAGAGGTTGGTAGTGAATCGTTGCTTCTCAGACTAGAGACCCGTGATTAGAGGTATGAGGGATCCATGTGGGGAACATTGTTGCTTGTTGTCTATATCAATGATCTGGATGATAACGTGGTGAATTGGATCAGCAAGTTTGCAGATGACACTAAGACAGGAGGTGTTGTGGACAGTGAGGAAGACTTTCAAAGCTTGTAGAGAGATCTGGACCAGCTAGGAGAATGGGCCAAAAAAATGGCAGATGGAGTTTAATTCAGACAAGTGTGAGATGATGCATTTTGGAAGGGAAAACCAAGATAGGAGATATACAGTTAATGATAGGGCACTGTTATATAGTCAGGTGAACTATTTTGTAACCGCGTAAGAATACAACCTTCTCACTGTAGTGTACCACTGTGGGGCATGTGTGTGTGTGTGTGTGTGTGTGTGTGTGTGTGTGTGTGTGTGTGTGTGTGTGTGTGTGTGTGTGTGTGTGTGTGTGTGTGTGTGTGTGTGTGTGTGAACAGTTTCCTGTAATGGTAGAAGGCCTCAGAAAATAAAGTCTCTTCATTTATTTGAATCTTGCATCTCTAAATTATTTAAGAAGCCTCCCAAGTCGCACAGAAACGTATCATGGTGGTAGCGATATAAGAGAACAAGAATAAAGCCATACAATTGATTGTAAGTCACTGAAATACGAAGGGGAAGAAGAGAAAAAACATTACTGAAAAAAAATGGCTGGAGCAACAGCAGTTCACCCAGTGATGGACTGAGAGACTGAAGACATCTTTGAATCATTTAAAAGGTTTCAGCAGAAGTGCAATTTAGCATTCAAGAGCTATTTTCAAAATGCAACAGCTGAGGAGAAGGTCAGTTATATACTTCTCTGGACAGGGGAGCGAGGCCTTGGCTTATTTAATAGTTGGGAGTTTACAGAGGTGGAGAAAAATGATCCAGAGCAGAAATCTGCAGTTTGCTTCTCACTTTGAACCCAGGTCTAATCATAGAATTAAACGCTATGTATTTCAAGGCTTAATGCAAGAGACTGATGAAATTATTAATAACTTCCTCACCAGACTAAAAATTGTTGCTGCAAAATGCAGATTTAAGGATACAGAGGAAAGATTAATTGATCAACTAATATGGGGGAGTGTCCATCCCCAAGTGCAAAAGTATCTTATAGGGAAGGATAGCTTGAAGCCGGCCGAAGATATAAACACAGCCAGAGCCTTCGAAGCCACAAGGATGCAAATGAAATCCCTATCTATGCAGGCCCACCCACAGCAAAGAGAAGGAAGGGTTGATACGATAAAGATAATAAGAAAAGTGCAAACCCCCAAGACTTGCAGGAAGTGCGACAAAACACACCCTTTTGATGACCAAAACAAATGCCCCGCATATGGTTCTGAATGTAGAGCTTGTGGTAAAGCAAACCACTGGGCGAAGATGTGCAAGTCTGGAATGAAGAAAACAGTAATACCAGTGAAGAAAAAAGACAAGAAGAAGATCCACCACATAAAATGAAACAACAATGAAGACTCTGACACTCAGATACTGGCCATAGAATCCATGCACCTTCATGAGATGTTGGGTGAGATGAAAGAAGGAAGCAAATTGCACACAAGGATCCAAATATAGAGGACAATCCAGAACAAGCCTACGATATTTAACCAGAAGCAACATCTTCCACTAAGATTCTACCGCCAGATGTTCCCGAAAAACATAATAAAAGGGTATCCAAAAGATGGTGGATTGGAAGCAGCAAATGTCACATTAACAACCTATGGTGGACCCATGATCAAGCAGCTGGGGAGAGCTAAGATCAATGGCAGCTATAAAGGAAAGAACATTCTCTGTACGTTCTACATGGTAGATGTAGATGGTCCAGCAATTCTAGCTCTGGATAATTGCAGGGACTTGCAGTTGATCTCTGTCAATTATGAGATCCAGATAAAGAAGAAAGCCAAAAGCATCAACAGAAACACACAACAAAAAGAGGAAATGATTCCCACAGAACTACTTGCCAGGCCATGGCACACAGTGGGAGTAGACTTGTTCATCGAGAATCAAGAGTGGTATTTAATAGTAGCCTGTTACTACTCTAAGTTTCCATTCGTCAAAAGGGTGAAAGACTTGAGAGCGTCAACTATCACCTTAGAAATGAGAGCACTCCTTGCTGAACAAGGAATACCCGAGCAAGTAATGCATGACAATGGAGCACAGTTCACGTCACAAGAATTCGGAAAGCTGGATGGAGAGTATAGATTTGTTATCACTACATCATCCCCATATTACCCCAAAGGTCATGGGTTCATTGAAAGACAAGTGACACACACACACACTAGATAAGTGTCGCGAAACAAAACAAGACCCATCCCTAGCTCTTCTATCATTACGAGCAGCACCTTTAAAGACTGAGATGAAGTTCCCAGCAGAAATTCTAAATGGCAGGGGATATAAAACAACTTTTCAAAGCAAAATACACCCTCCAGAAGACCAGGAGGAAACCAGAAGAAGACTGGCTGACTCGCAAGAAGAAGGACCCCAGCATTATAACAAACAGGCACAAACATTGCCAGAACTCTTCAGAGGGCAGCATATTCAAGAGCTGATATTGAAAACAGGGATCCCAGCAAAGGTCATCAGAGAAGCTGAGACACCAAGGTCATACATTGTCAAGACAGACTCTGGAAATCAGCTGAGGAGAAACAGAATTCACATGCCACTGACACAAGTTGTGATGAAGCAGAAAGCTTTAATACCAGCAAAGCCCACAACACCAATATCAAGTGAAGAGACTACAACCACTAATACTGAAACATCAACACAGCAGCTGTCAGGTGAAGCACAACAAGCTACATCACCTACGTGTGTACCAGCCATTTTTTTTCAGTAAATCCACAAGTTGGTGAAGCAACATACTGCCGCCAGTGCGATATTGATAAGATCTATTTAAAAATAGTTGTGTAGGTAAACTAGTGTACAAGTTCAGTCACTTAAGTTGCACTGTGAAGTAAGTGAAAAAGAACACTAAATTTTCTTTATCTTGAGAAGGTGGGATGTTATATAGTCATGATAATGTGAACTATTTTGTAACCTGTAAGAATACACCTTTCTCATTGTAGTATGGGTAGTGTACCATTGTAGGGCGTATTTATATGTATGTGAGTGTGTGAACAGTTTCCTGAGATGCTGGAAGACATCAGTAAATAAAGTCTCTTCAGTTATTTGAATCTTGCATCTCTAAATTATTTAAGAAGCCTCCCAAGTAACACAGAGACATAACAGGCACTGAGGAGTGTGGAGGAGCAGAGAGATCTGGGAATACAGATATATTGTTCCTTGAAGGGCAGGGTTGTAAAGAAATCTTTTGGTATCTTAGCCTTTATAAATCAAAGCATTGAGTAGAGGAGTTGGGACATTATATTGAAGTTGTTTAATCCATTGGTAAGGCCAAATTTGGAATATTGTGTGCAGTTCTGGGCACCTAACTACAGGAAGAATACTAGTAAGATTGAAAGAGTGCGGAGAAAATTTACTAGGATGTTTCCAGGTCTTCAGGAGTTGGAGTTACAGGGCAAGATTAAACAGGTCAGGCTTTATTCTTTGAAGCAAAGTAGAATGAGGGGAGACTTAATAGAGGTTTACAAGATTTTGAGGGGTATAGACTTTTTCCACTTAGATTAGGGGAGATAAATACAAGAGGTCATAGTTTTAAGATGAAAGAGGGAAAGTTCTTCACTCAGAGAGTGGTGGGAGTGTGGAATGAGCTGCCATCTGATGTGGGCTCGATCTTGAGTTTTAAGAGTAAATTGGATAGATACATGGATGAGAGAGGTCTGGAAGGTTATGGAATGGGAGAAGGTCAGTGGGGCTAGAGTGATGGTGGTCTGCACAGACTAGAAGGGCTGAATGGCCTGTTTTCTGTGCTGTAGCATTCGATGGTTCCCCAAACCTTTTAAATTTTAAAAGGAACCACTTTATGCAGAGAGTGTGGAATGAGCTACCAACTGAAGTGGAGAATGTGCGCTCAATGTTGACATATAAGCAAAATTTGGACAGGTACATGGATGGGAGTGTTATGGAGGGATATAGTCTGGGTGCAGGTCAGAAGGACAAGGCAGAATGATATTTCACCACAGACTAGAGGGATCTGTGGCCTGTTTCGGTACTATTGTGTTCTCTGGTGCTATCAGTACTCAGAGAATCATATTTTCAATAAGTATTCAAGCTACACCATTACAATATGAATTCCCTCATCCCACAAGACCCAAATAGCTTCCTAACACAATGGTGTGCAGTCAGATGTGGAGCTAGTCCTTGAGCCACTCCACATTGACTCTCAATCCCTTGAAGTTTCATGACATCGGATCAAGCATGGTCAATGAAACCTCAGGCAACACAATTTGCTAGGGGAAGTCAGTGGGTTGGGCAGCATCAGTGGGAGAAAAATGAATTGTCAACATCAAGGTCTGGAACTCTATATTTTCCCTCTCACTCCCAAACCTGACGCCGGGTCTCGACTGAAACATTGAGAAATCCTTATCCTCCTACACTGAGTTCCTCTAGCTGTTTGGTCCAGATTCAACAATGGCAGTTGCTTCAATGACTCCTTCAGAAAAACTAGAGTCACTCAACATTTCTGCAACTTAAAAATGACTTCATCTTCTCACTTTTCCAGACCTGATGGATGATATAGACCTATCTTACTGCCTGATCAGTCTACTATCCTACACAATGTGTCACCCCCAGTAATGACAAGCAACAATCTCTGACCAATAATCTACAGTAATACAGGGGCAAAATTCTGCAGATGCTGGGAATATTCAGCAGGGACATGCAACATCTGTGGAGAGAGAGAAGTAATGTTTAAGGAAATAAAATTACAAGTAAAATGAAATTTAAGTTGCATAGAAAGGGATACGAGGCAAAAAGAACCAAAGGCCTGTGACCAGGCGAAGATTTTAATGCCCCCTGACATTTAATGGCTTTTATCTACCCTGTCAATAAATATGTAGTGTCTACATCTGAGCTGGTATGTGACAGAATGATGGAACAGCGTCATTCTTATCATCTCCCTGGTCTCTTTGCTCTTCCTCCACTCCCTGGGCATGCTGCATTTTTGGATTGTTTAAGGGGAAAGGACAAGGTTATGTTTCTCCTTTCATGGTTAGAGACCAGCTTTCTAAAGTATGTTATTAATTAGATTGTGGCTTTGTCCTAGACAATGTGTGCAGCCAAGCAACAGGCATGGGTCTTATTCAGTAATTATCACCCCGAGTCATCTGCAGATCCTCTTCCTTGCATGTGAGCAGGACATCAGCCTCTCAATTAATTATACAGGGCACCTTCTCAACTGGTGTGCACCCTTTGACTCCTTGTTGTGGGTGATACTTGTAGAGCTGCAGTGAAGGTCACCGACTCCACTCATTTTCACAAGGCCTCGTGGGACAAGAAAACAAAGAATCTGCATTTGAATAGCACCTCGTGCGATCTGAGAGTTTAGAACTCCAAGTGGCATCATTTTCGTAAATTTGTACTAAGTTGCAGACAGGAAACTACCACAACATGGTATTACACAGACAAATCTATGGGGAAGTGGAACAAATTGATGGTACGACAACAACACCATCTACAAATCGTAGACGATACCATGGTAGTGGGTTACGTAAAAAGGGGTGATGAGTCAGCACACTTGCCGAAAACTTGGCCGAATGGTGCACCAACAACAACCTCGCATTCAATGTCACCAAAACCAAGGAGCTCATTGACTTCAGGAAGGGAAAACCCGAGTGTACAATCCAGAGATCATTGGGGGATGAGAGATGGAAAGTGTAAGCAAATTTCTTGTAAGTCATTATCCAGGATCTTTCCTGGACCCAACACTCTAATGGCATCATGAAGAAAGCACCTCAATTTCCTCGGGAGTTTGGAGAGGTTTAGTGTGACATCAGAAACCCTGGCAAATTTCTACAGAGGTGTCATGGGAAGTATGCTGACCGGCTGCTTCACAGGTATGGGGACACCAATAGCCCTGAGTGTAAGGCCCTCCAAAAGGTAGTGGACACAGCCTAGGATATCGCGGGCAAACCCCTCCCCATCATCAAGAACATTTACAGAAAATGCCTCTGATGGAGAGCAGCAGCAATCATTAAAGACCCACACCACCCAGCGCACGCTCTGTTCTCGCTGCTGCCGTCAGGAAAGTGCCACAAGACTCGCACCATTAGATTCAGGAGCGGCTGCTCCCCCTCCACCATCAGACTCCTCAACAACAAACTCAATCAGGGATTTATTTAAGGACTCTTACTTGTGCACTTTATTGATTTATTTTCCTCTATATCACACAGTCAGTTGGTTTACATTTCTTTATTTGTTTACATGTGTACCTTGAGTACAGGTTATTTTGCATTACCAATTAGTGGTAATTCTGCCTCGCCCGCAGTAAAAAGAATCTCAGGGATGTAGGTGATGTCATGTATGTACTCTGATAATAAACCTGAAATATGATTGGACCCTAGGAGCATATGTTGTCACATTCTGTAAATCTTCTAAGTGTATGCCATGCTCTGTGACATCAAACCTTGTGGAGTCCACAAAATTATTTTGTCTATCTAAGACACCAAAGCCAGAGAATTAAGGTTAACTTGAACATTTTTTGAAGAGGTGGGACACACAAGAAACTGCAGGTGCTGCAAAAGAAAAGAATCAGTGGGTTGAGAAGCACAAGTGGGAGATAAAGACTGGTCAATGTTTCAGGTATGAACCCTTCATCAAGCCTGGAGTGCAGAGGTGAGATAGAATCAAAATCAGAATGAACAAGTCACAAAGTGCAAAACCTTACAAAATAAATAAAAATAGTGCAAGAAAAGTCGAAGTAAGGCAGTGTCTGGTTCAATGATTATTTAGGAATCTGATGGCAATGGGGAAGAAGCTGTCCTTGTGCACTGAATGCTTGCCTTTAGGCTCCTGAACTGCTTTCCTGATGGTAGCAGAGTGAAGATGATATAACCTGGGTGGTGGGGGGTTCTTTCAGGATAGAGGCTACTTTTTAAAGACACTGCCTCATGTAGATGTCCTCGTTGGAGTGAAGTCTGTTGCCCATGATGTAGCAGTTAACACCCCTCTGGAGTTTTTTCTTGTCCTGAGCGTTGGCACCTCCATACCAGACAGTGATGCAACCAGCCAGGATGCTCTCCACAGTACCCCTGTAGAAGTTTTCGAGAGCCAATATAACAAGTACAGGATGGAAGGGATTGAGGAGGGGCCAGAGGGGAATTGGTGAACCAGGGAGAGGTGAAAGATGACAACAGAGGAAGTTGAGTGGCAAATTCCAGATGAAGGTGCCAGTTCCTGCCTTCAGCCAGTTCTGACAAGTCATTCTCCTGTAACATTAAACCACTTTTTTTGTTTGCCCTCCACTCCTGTTACCTGATTTACTGAGCATTTCAGTAATCTTCTCTATTGATGATTTCCACCAAATTTTCTAGATCTCATGGATCCAGCATATTTTTACCCCAACCCTCAGTCATCTTCCTCTATTTACAACACCCCCAGACAGATCATCTATGACTAAATAGCATTCATTTCCCACACTAGAGTGGCCCTAAAAGCAATTGTGTCAGCTGGACAAATTAGGTCTCCACCCTATCTCAATATGACTGAGTTCACTTTGAAATTTGAAAAGGAGAGGCTAAAGTCCGACATGTGAGTATTTCAGTGCAGGAAAGGAAATTACAATCGCACGAGAGAGGAACTGGCCAAAGTCGATGGGAAAAGCATATGAATGAGAAAGACAATGGCTGCAGTTTCTGCGAGAAATGAGGAAATAAATTCGTGAATGGAAAAATGAGATAATTGTGCCTGACGAGGGAAAGATAAAAGCAAAAGAGAGGGCAGATAAAACTTAGTGGGAAGGTCCTGGGAAGCTTTTAAAAACTTAGGGAAGACAATGAAGAAGGTGATTAGGGAGGAAAAGGTGAATTATGAAAGGAGGTTAGAAAATAATATCAAAGAGGATACTAAAAGCTTTTTGAACTCTATAAAGAGTGACCAAATTAGACATGGGACCGAAAGAAAACGACGCTGGGGAAATTGTAATGGGAGACAAGGAGATGGCAGAGGAACTGAATGAATATTTTGGATCAGTCTTCACTGCAGAAGACATAAGTTGCATGCCAGACTCTCATGGCTCTCTGGGAAGAGAAGTGAATGCAGTCAAGATCACGAGAGAGAAGGTACTTGCGAAGCTAAATGGTCTAAGGGTAGATAGGTCTCCTTCACCAGATGGAATACATCTTTGGGTTCTGAAGGAGGTAGCTGTAGAGATTGTGGAGGCATTGGTAATAATCTTTCAGAAATCAATGGAGTCTGGCATGGTTCTGATGGACTGGAGGACCGCAAATGTCACTCCACTGTTTAAGAAGGGAGTGAGTCAGCAAAATGGAAACTATAGACCTATCAGTGGCTGGGAAGCTGTTGGAATTGATTATCAAGGATAAATTTACAAAATAGGTGGAGGTGCATGAAAATATAGGCCCAAATTAGCATCGTTTCCTTAAAGAAAAATCATGCCTGACAATTTTTTGAAGTGATCACAAGTCGGATAGACAGGGGAGATGCAGTGGATGTTGTGTACTTGGACTTTCAAAAGGCCTTCGACAAGGTGTCACACATGAGGTTGGTAAACAAAATGACAACCCATGGAATTACAAGAATGGCTGGAGCATTGGCTGATCAGCAGGGAACAGAGTGTATGAATAGAGGGATCCTATTCTGGTTGGCTACAGGTTACAGTGATGTTCCGCAGGGGGTCAGTGTTGGGCCATTTCTTTTTATGTTGAATATAAATGATTTTGGTTGTGGAATAGATGGTCTTGTGGCTAAATATGAAAATGATACCAAAATAGATAGTAGGCCAGGTAATGCTGAGGACTTTAGTGTGACTTGGAAAGATTAGGAGAACGGGCGAAGAGGTGGCAAATGAAACACAATGTTGGAAAGTGCGCTTTGGTAGAAAATATGGACAGGCAGACTATTATTTAGATGGGGAGAAAATTCAAAATTTAGAGGTGCAAAGGGACTTGGGAATCCTCATGTAGGATACCCTAAAGGTTAACCTCTGCTAGAGTCGGTGGTGAAGAAGGCAATTGCATGTTGTGTGTGGAAGAAACATGACCTCTCTGTCTGTCTGGAATGTGTGGATTGAGGATAGTCACGTGTCCACCCTGTCTGAAACTTATTCTGAAGTCGCATCACCTGTCAATTAAAGTTGGTCTCAGGCCACCCATTAGTGCACACTTAGCCATGGCTAATTTAAATCACCTATGGCCATAATTGGCTAGAAGCACAGATGAGCACTGTGTATAATACCAATGTACAGCACATTCTTTCCCTTTGCCTCGTGGTCCAAGTCCCAGACATTGATCCATGCCAGGTCGCTACTGCCAGGTCGCGGGTAACGAGTTCAGTGCACTGAAGCTGGGCCTTAGTACAATACTTGCAGAGAGTCTCACCCCCGTTAGTCAGGGAACTGGGTGTGTGTGTGTAAGAGTCCTGGTTTGTAGTATATGAGTGGTTTACCATTGTTGGAGTCCAACCGAAGTCCGAGGTGAATGTCTATATCATCACTTACATGAATTAGTAATTGTGTACCATATAACATTCTTCCCTGTTTGTTTCCCAAGTGTTAATAAAAGTTACATGTGATTGTAACACGTGTCCAGACACTTCTCTCTGTGAACTCACCAAACCTGATACACTTCTCAACACAACTACGTAATGTTGGCATTCATTTCTAGAGGAATAGCATATAAGAGCAGGGTGTAATGTTGAGACTATGAGGCACTGGTGAGACCTCACTTAGAGTACTGTGTATACAGTTTTAGGCATCTTATTTGAGAAAAGATGTGCTGGAGTTGGAGAGGGTTGAGAAAAGATTTTACTAGAATGATACCAGGAACTAAAGGGTTAGCGTATGAGGAACATTTTTCGGCTCTTGTACTTGGAGGACAGAAGGATGAGGCGGGGGGGACCTCATTTTGAATGCTGAAAGGCCTGCACAGAGTAGATGTGGCAAGGATGTTTCCCATGGTAGGAGAGTCGAGGACAAGAGGCCACAACTTTAGGATAAAAGGACATCAATTTAAAATGGATGCAAAAATCTTCCTTTAGTCAGAGGGTTATGGTTCTGTGGAACTTGTTGCCACATGTGGCTGTAGAAGCAATGTTGTTGGGTGTATTTAAGGCAGAGATTGACAGCTATTAGAGTCAGGGGATCAAGGGTTATGGGGAGAAAGTCGGGGAGTGGGAGAATGGATCAGCTCATGATTGGAATGGCAGAGCAGACTCAATGGGTCAATGGATCTACTTCTGCTCCTATCTTGGGATCCTTTCATTTCTCTATATCTTGTCATCTGAAAACAAACTTATTTCTCATTTTCCAGTTCTGGTGAATGATCGACCTGAAATATTAGCGGTTTCTCTGTCCACAGATGCTGCCTGACCCACTAAACATCTCCAGTGTTTTCTGTTTTTATTACATAATTGGTGTTAATTTGATTTTGATATCAAGGCATGCGTGAATTCACAAAGAGCTTTCATGGATGCTTGGTTCCTGATGCTCCTGCAATGATGAATCCAGTCGGTTTCCTAATTAATGCTAACTCCTGATCATTGGGCTCTACTACTTGTCGAGAATGTTTCCTAAATACGCAGGAGTGGGTTCAAATGACATTTATCAGACATTTTACTTAAAATGCTGTACTCATCAGGAATCCCATTAAATAATTTTTTTTCATCCATCAATTCGTTCCAATTTACATGAGGTAAGATTTGGACGAAGACTGCATCTTTGCTAGCCCACAGATGTTTCGACGCAGTGGTTTGCCTACAGCAAAATTGGTAGTGATGAATAATTCATGTAGCAATTTCCCAGCTTTGTTAGAAACTAAATGAAAAAGGGAACTGGGTGTTACAGTAATTATAGATTTGCTCTTTAGACCTAGGACTAAATCCTAGAGTGTAAATTGTAGCATCTTCAATCTCTGAAAGTGTCAACAGAGGTAGATTTCCCCCTTAATTGAGAGAACATCAGCAATCTCATTGTGAGTTCAAAGGTGGGAATTAGAAATAACATTTTGGTGAACGATGCATGTCATGGAGTCATAGAATCATGCAACATGGAAACAGACAATTCAGGCCGCCCAGTCAATGTCGACCAGTGGGCACTCATCTTACTCGTTCAAGTTTATTATCATCTGACTGTACACATACAACCCCATGAAACAACATTTCTCCAGACCACAGTGCACACACGTACACAGTACATGATAATCACATAAATACATAAAGATATAATTTTAAATATATTTAATATTTTGGGATGATTTACTCTGTTACAGGAAACCGTTCATCAATCTCACAGGCTACGAGAAGAAGCTATTTCCCAGCCTGGCAGTCCTGATTTTGATGCTCCTGTACCTCCTTCCTGATGGTGGTGGCTTAAAGATACTGTGTGCTGAATGGAAAATGTCTTCTGTACGTTTTGAGTCTGATTTAACCCATGCTCCCAGTAAATGTCAACAATATAGGAAAGAGAGACCCCAGTGCCTTTCTCTGCCATTTTGATGATGCTCTATATTGACTTCCAGTTTGATGTTCTGCAGGCTAGGCATCACGGGTGGGGTATTCGCGGGTCTTGCCCCCCCCCAATGATTTATTGTGCCCCCCGTCCACCCACCAGCAGTACGAGAGTCACTAGGGCGTTGCGGACTGTACCAGAGGGGACGCCATCAGATTGGGTGTCACCAAAATGAATCTCATGATTTCATCTCCATGTGCTATAAACATGTGCGTAATCTGAAATGCTGGAGGGAGGGGGAAGTGTAATGGCGTGGTGGATGGAGGAGGTCCATGGCAGGTATGGCACCCACTCCTCCTCCACCCCCAGCAGAGTGTGTTCTCGAACAGCAGTTTGTGCACCCCGCCCCCCATTCCCCATCCCCTGATTAGATCTCTTCTGAGCTACTGTTCCACATATTGATGTAGCCAGACGGGGCACTCTCAATTGTTTCCTGTAAAATGTGGTCAGGATAGAGGCTGGTAGCCTTGCCCTCCTCAACCTTCTTAGGAAGTGTAGGTGCTATTGGACCTTCCTGATTGACGAAAAGGTGTTTTGAGTCGAGGATAACTCAAGCACATGAACTTTGTGCTCTCCACTCTCTCCACGATGGAACCATTGATGTGTAGTGGAGAATGGTCAACCTTCATCCGCCTGAAACCCACAATTATCTCCTTTGTCTATTCTATGGTAAGACTCATTTTTGTTCCTGCACCATTTACTGAGCCGTCCATCCTGCTCTCTGTAAGCCACTACCAGAACCATGATAGGGGGTTGTCTAAAAAGGGGCACACAGGAGGGAGATTGAAAACTTGACTGAACGGTGCACCAACAACAACCTCACACGCAATGTCACCAAAACCAGGAGCTGATTGTTGATTTCAGGAGGGGGAATAACAGGATAACAGAGGCGCACAATCCAGAGATCATTGGGGGATCAGTGGTGGAGAAGGTGAGCAAATTTTTATTCCTGGGAGTCACTATCTCAGAGGAACTTTTATGGACCCAACACATGAATGTCAACATGAATAAAGCACGTTAGCACCTTTACTTCCTCAGGAGTTTGTGACGGTTCAGAATGACAATAAAAACCTTGGCCAAACTTCTGCAGATGTGTGGTGGAAAGTGTGCTGACCGGCTTCATCACATCCTAGTACAGGGACACCAATACCCCTGAGTATAAACCCCTGTAAAAGGTAGTGGACACAGCCAAAGACATCACAGGCAAAACCCGCCCCACCATCAAGAACACTTATGGGGAACGCTGCCGTCGGAGAGCAGCAGCAATCATCAAGGATCCACACCACCCAGCACATGCTCTGTTCTCGCTGCTACCATTAGGAAAGAGGTATAGGTACCATAAGACTTGCGCCACCAGGTTCAGGAACAGCTGCTCCCCCTCCACCATCAGACTCCTCAACGACAAACTCAATCAGAGACTCATTTAAGGACTCGCACTTTGCAAATTATTTATTATTGAATACTAATTTTCTGTATTGCAGATTGCACTTCCTCCTTGTTTACATTTCTCTCTTTTGTATACGTATCTTTTATTGTGTACAGTTTATTTTTGCTCTATGGATAAGTAGAAATTCTGCCTGGCCACAGGAAAAAGAATCTCAGGGTTGTATGTGATGTCGTGTATGCACTCTGACAAGAAATCTGAACTTTGAACTTTGGCCAAGGGCCTTCTATCTCTACGATACTTTTCTAAATGCTCCCAGTGGTGTTGTTGCCTTCACTCTCTCAGGTGTTGACAGGAAGAAAGATTTTCAATTATATAACACCTTCCACAATCACAAAACTTCCCAAAATACTTTTAAGTGGTCCTTGCTGTAACAGAGGAACAGCAGCACCAATTTAGACACCAATCTCCCTCAATCCACAGTGATAAATGATTAACCTTATGTCTGCGTCTGCTGTAGACTGTCTCATGAAAGGTTGGCTATTAAGATTGACCATTTTCCCAGCATTCTCTCTGATAAAGAAAGATTATTTTAAAGCCATGGGGCCTGTACATTGCCATTGTTTCATTTCAGAGACTTGTGTGCATCATCTAAATGGACACTCCCAATGCAGCCTTCTTCTTCTAGTTAGTCTTGCGGAATCCAGTGGAAATCAAAAAAAAACATGCAGATGTTGTAAACCTGAAACAAAAACAGAAAATGCTGGAAATACTCATTGGGTCAGACTGCAGTATGTGCGAAGCAAAACTGGCATAATGTTTTGAGTTGGAAACCCCAATGCTGCTGGGTTCCTCCAGGTTTCCATCGTTTGCTCTGCTGCAGCTGTTGTGTTTCCCATTTTCCCATCTGTTCCATTGGGTTGAAGCAAAAAATGAATTCAATGGCACTTATCAAAGCAGGACAGGGAAATTTCTTCCCAATGGAGAAACACGAACTGACCATTTCTACTACCTGTATGCTGCCTGGGCCAGTTTCTCAGCATTTGTTTCCTTCCCAGTAATATTTGGTCCTTTACTTGATATCACCAAAGTGAGACTATTGCGTGGGATGTGGCAGTGAACGATGATTCCCCATGGCCATTTCAAAGTGACTTCATTAGTAGAAAATGGCTTTTGGACATTCTTGGGTTGGGAAAGTCACTGAGCTCGCCATATAACACGATCTTGGGAAGGCGATGGTCCTCCATTCTGGAGACGTGACCTACCCAGCGCTGTTGGATCTTCAACAGCGTGGGTTCGATGCTGTCAGCCTCTGCCATCTCGAGTACTTCGATGTTAGGGATGAAGTCGCTCCAATGAATGTTGAGGATGGAGCGGAGACAACGCTGGTGGAAGCGTTCTAGGAGCCGTAGGTGATGCCGGTAGAGGACCCATGATTCGGAGCCGAACAGGAGTGTGGGTATGACAACGGCTCTGTATACGCTTATCTTTGTGAGGTTTTTCAGTTGGTTTTTCCAGACTCTTTTGTGTAGTCTTCCAAAGGCGCTATTTGCCTTGGTGAGTCTGTTGTCTATCTCGTTGTCGATCCTTGCATCTGATGAAATGGTGCAGCCGAGATAGGTAAACTGGTTGACCGTTTTGAGTTTTGTGTGCTCGATGGAGATGTGGGGGGCTGGTAGTCATGATGGGGAGCTGGCTGATGGAGGACCTCAGTTTTCTTCAGGCTGACTTCCAGGCCAAACATTTTGGCAGTTTCCGCAAAACAAGACGTCAAGCGCTGAAGAGCTGGCTCTGAATGGGCAACTAAAGCGGCATCGTCTGCAAAGAGTAGTTCACGGACAAGTTGCTCTTGTGTCTTGGTGTGAGCTTGCAAGCGCCTCAGATTGAAGAGACTGCCATCCGTGCGGTACTGGAATGTGGAAGTAAATAGGTCTTTGAATAAGGGGGTGGAAAGTTACCTCAGGTAGCTGGGTGTCAAATCTGTCATAATCTTATGGCATGGCAGAGCAGATATGAGCAGCCAAATGGTCTGGTCTTGATCCTAATGTACATGTAAATTGCATGGGGGTGGGGGTGGGGAGGGGGGGAAACAAAAGAGCACTTCAAAAGAGAGGAACATTGGGGAGGAAAGAGGAAAGGAGAAGAGTGAATTCATGCGATGATTATTCTTTACAACTGTTGCCCGCCCCTTTGGGCAACCTGAGTCACTGACAAATGGTTTACAGCTCATACTAATTTCACTGCCAGAGCTTGCCTGATATCGACAGCTTCTTGTTTGTGGCACACTCCAGGAGAAGGGATGACTGCAGCAGGGAGCCATATATACTATGGAGGACATCATTTAGTTCATTGAGCTTGTCCGAGCTCTTTAAAATCGATCTCTAGTCGCAATGCTCCTTTTTTAATGCCTCCAGATGTGAGCATGATAAATTGAGCTATCTCGACATTAAGTTGTTGCATTGTTTCAACCTACTGGAACACTATTATTCAATAGTCCTAGGTATTAATACTAATCACTCACAACCTTAACCAGTAAATTATTCTCAGGTCCACATCCCATTAAACACCAACAAATTATAAAGTTATTGTAATATTCATTTATTAAAGCAATACATCACACAGTTCAAACAATCTCCCCAATGATCCAGCCAAACTTTTGATTGGATATTTAAATATTCTGTACAAACTGTGAGTGGGCTGCTTGTTCTAAATGAGTACTACAATGTCACTGAGCAAAACAGAGCAATTATTCACATCTAGCATCCAATGTCAGAACCGTGTTCCTCCAGGATTAATAAAATGCAATGGCAGGTGCATGGCATGTTTCCTTTTGACTAATAGAAGCCAGGTACCCAATAAGATTAGCACAGAGTAAAGCCCTATCTTCTCTCATGGGTCACTTACATATAAACATGGATGACAGTGGTTGGGCGAAGTGCCCTCCTCTCTACCCATGTCCTTGTTCAAAGTAATTGTCCCCCTGAGCATTCTGTACCAATTCATTGCAATCAGGAATATCTGATCCTTAATTTACGTTTGATATCACTTTACCTGAGCATGAGTTGAATGAAAAAGTAGGGAAGCATTTACTTGGGTTTATCATTCTGTGCTTACTCCATTACCAATTGCCACCCTTGGCAGGAGTCAAGCAAGCCAGGGTCAGCTCCAAGGTGGGCTTTGCCCCTACAAAACAAGGTATTGTGACACCACCTCCCACATGTTCATGGCTATCACCCCCTCCCCGAAATGAGGTAAACCCCCCCCCATGACCCCAGACCACTGTCAGACCCATTCGTGCCGCTTGACTGCAGTCAGACCCTCCCTGCCCCTGCCCCCACTCATGTCATTAGCATCATTAGTGTGCGTCAACCGTCATTAGCATTTAGCGCCACTACCCGCTCGCGATGCTTGACACATGCTAGTGGCGCTTGACACTCTCGTGTAATATAAGCAGCATCTTCGTCTGCTACGTCAGAGGGACGTAGGACATTCATATATGGCAGGTAGGCACTACTATCAGTACCCCACCTCCTCAAAAGCTGAGTAAGTTTTCGAGCATTCAACTGTGCCCCCCCCATTATCCTAATGGCCCCCCAACCCTGACCAAGTCCCATACCAACTGATCACACTTCTGAAATGGCCAAATAGATCTTTCATTGAATCTATGCCATCAAAATTAAGGCCCAAAACTATCTCCTCAGAGCAGCTAAAGATGGGGAATAATTGTCACCCAATTCTGACCACATTCTGTGTTCCCTAAAATGAACATTCTGACTGGTTGTGTCACTGTCTGATATGGAGGCACCAACTCTCAGGACAAGAAAAATTCCAGAGTGTTGTTAACTCGGCCTGCAACATCACAGGTGCCAGACTTCACTCTATTGAGGACATCTACAAGAAAGCAGCCTCTATCCTCAAAGACCTGTGGTGGACACTGTAATACATGCATTGTACAGGTTGGCCGGCTCCTGATTCTGTAACTCGTCCCCCTCAGGATCCCTAATAAACATGGTACCACCCAATCCCCTCCCTCTGTACTGCCTTCAAATCGGGCCAACAGGATGTAAGATATGCCTGTAAGTTTATAGCGATTAAAGCCTGTTAATCTCGACTTCTGGTCTGTCAGGTCTAATTGATAGCGCTACAGATCCCCACCTCCCAGGCCATGCCCTCTTCACTCCTCAACCATTGGGAAAAAGATACAGGAGCCTGAAGACAAACACTCAGAAGCATAAGGACAGCTTCTTCCATGCTGCCATCACATTCCTGAATGATCAATGAACCAAAGACACTTCCTTACTTTGCCTTTTCATGCACTATTTTTAGTTATTTTTGTGAGGTGGTTTATATAAATGTTTGCACTGTGATGCTGTGGCAGAACAACGAATTTCATGACATGTTCATCATCCTGATTCTGATTCCAGAAATTACTGGACTTCACACTGAGAATTCCCTGTAATGCAGCTTTGCCTGTCCAGGCAAAGCTGTGTGGAGCAGATTGAAATAAATTGTTTACTATCACCACGTACTGAGATAAGAGTGAAATACTTTTTTTGTGTGTGTTATCCAAACTAGTCATGGTCATTTATATAGTACAAAAGTTTATGTGGCAGCACGTCTCGAGATTCTAGCATGGAAATAAGACACACACAACAGAGTGCAGATGACACTGATTTTAATTGAAGTGACTGCTCTTTTTTATTTGGTCAGGCAGACCCGGCTGCCGTGTGACCGATGGACGTAACCTGTGCCCCTTCATGCTCTGACTGGTTGGATCGGCCCGTTTTGCTGCAGTCTCGTCGACGGGTGGGGTTTGTGCTGCCCCAGGCACCGATTGGCCCTTTTGCGATCCGGTGAGTGGCTGGCAGAGCCCATTTTGTAGCAGCCGATGGGAACAGGCCGCTGATGCCTGATGCAGCCCGCTCGATTGATGTGTTTGAATGGTGTCTTCTGTGTTGGCCTGCAGCAACGGCCAAGGCTGCTACAGGGTCTCCTTTCCTCCAACATCCTCCCCCCCCCACTCCATTCAGAGAGCTATCCCCTCCCCCTAACACTTCTCAGCTTTTTTCTCTTCTGCCCTCCCACCCATATTCATCAATGACCTCTTGTTTGTTGGCCTGTGCTCCTCCCCCACCCCCTCTTTCCTCCTCTCCTTCCTCCACTTTATTAAGGTGACTGCCCACTTTTTGCTCATCTCTTGACAAAAGGCTCAGGCCCAAAATGTTGGGTACCCTTTGCTTCCTATAAATGCTGCATGACCTGCTGAGCTTCTCCAACATTTTTGTGTATTGCATGTGAATCTAGAGATTTTTAATTTTTTTAAAATTTAGACATACAGCCATTTCAGCCCATGAGGCCATGCTGTCCAATAACACCCAATTTACCTACAACCCCAGCATGTTTTTTGAAGGGTGAGAGGAAACCGTAGTCCCTGGAGGAAGCCCACACAGACATGGGGAGAACACACAAACTCCTTACAGACACCATGGGATTCGAACAATGGTCCTGATCGCTGGCATTGCACTAACCTATACACTAACCGTGCTGCCCCTACATGTTTCAAATTTGTGTATCTTCACCTGAAAAGAGTGGGGAGAGAGAATGCAACCAGGGTTGGATATATTGGCTGCTTTCCTGATGCAGCTGGAGGTGAAGAGAAAGTCAACGGAGGGGACCTTGGTTTGCAAGTTGGCCTGCGCAGCATTCACAACACTCTGCAGTTTCCTGTTGTCTTGGCAGAGCAGTTCCTGTCCCAAGCTGTGATGGATCTGGCCAGGATACTCCCTGCACATCCGTAAAAATTGGTAAGGCTCACTGGAACATGTTAAATTTCACCTGTTTTCCAAGGAAGTTGAAGCCTTGGTCTACTTTCTTGGTGTAGTTGGACAAGACTGGTTATTGGTGACACTTACTCCTCAGAGCTCTCTACCATCTCCTCTTTAGTGCTGTTAATGCACACAGGAGGGTGTGTTCATCTGCTTTTGGAAATCAATGACCAGATCCTTCCATTTCTAGCATAGAAGTTACATCATGGAAGCATACCAATGACAACCAATTTGTACATGCCTCTATTCATGCTCCACGCAATCTCCTCTTGCACTTTCCTTCTAACTCTATCAACTAACCTCCATTCCTCCTCACTTGTTTGATTATCTTGCTTCTTTATTGTCTGGGTCAAGATGATCTTCTGGAGGCCTTTGTTAATAACTACCTGATGCTTAAAGCAGTTAAACAAGGAAGTCTGCACATGCTGGTGTGAAAGAATAAGTTCAATGAGTATGCTTAATAAAGGGTTAATGATATGGGTGAGAATATAGTTGCCTTGTAACATAGGTGAGAAGATGACTGCCTTCTAACATGACCTTCCCTGTGCTGTTGTATGATAGTAACTAACAGCATAAAGAATGTAGTAAGACTAAATAAAAGAATGGCATCCCTCTTCACTCTGCTACCATCGGGAAAAAGGTCCAGGAGCCATAAGACGAGCACTCAACAGCACAAGGACAGCTTCTTCCCCGCTGCCATCAGAATCCTGAATAATCATTGAACCGAAGACACTGCCTTACTTTTCGTGCACTACTTTTTAAAAATATTTATAGTCATGTTGTAAGATGGTTATAATATGAATGCTTGCCCTGTGATGCTCCCGCAATACACTGAATTTCATGACTTGCTCATGACAATAAATTCTGATTCTGATTGAGATTCTGTTTTTGCCAACTTGTCCGCAGACACCACAAGGGAACATATTGTAAAAACAGGAATCGTCAGCTGTGTGAAATTTATGTGAAACTTGGAGGGTCTCATACAGATGCCTTGAAGGTATTTAAAAATAGGATGAATACTCTGTATGCTTTGAGTGGGGCTCAGTGTAGAGAACGACTTACTGAATTTTTTTTTTGTAACTCTCACTCCCGCTAGTGTTATCAAGGCTAAATAAAGGAAACTTGTGTACGCTTAATTAGTTCTGCTGTTTATTTTATTACAATGCGGACTGACTTTCACACTGGGGTCCAGTTCAACACACAAATACACTGGAGAAACTCAGGAGGTCACGTAGCATCTACTGGAAGTAAAAAGGCAATCAATGTTTTGGGCCTTGGCCTTAGACAGGTATGAAGGGCCCAGGCCTGAAATGTTGGTCAACTTTTACTTCCTCTGGACGCTGCGTGACCTGCTGAGTTTCTCCAGCACATTTGTGAATTATACTCATGACAAATGGTTTTGGATTCTCTCAGAAGCAAAAAACATTTTCTCTGTGTTTATCCTATCGATCCCCTTATAATTTTGAAAAACAAAAAGATTGCAAATGCTATAAATCTAAAGCCTAAACAGAAAAAGCTGGAAGTATGGAGCAGGCCAGAGAGAGAGGAACAGACAGGTAATATTTCAACTTTCTAATGAAAATAATTGACCTGAAAAGTTAAGTTTCTTCCCACAGACGCTGCCTGTCCCACTAAAGTTCCAGTGTTGTCCCTAGATTTTTTTCAAATCACTTCTCAGTCTATGGTGCTTTAAGGTGAAGGCCTCAACCCATTCTGTCCTGACTGGGACATATAAACTGGTCATTGTGTGTTCTGAAGTATTCCTGCCAACTCTATAAATTTTGCAGCATAACCTCCAAAACTTTCAAGACTAAGGTCAATAGAATTTTGATGAGTCAGAGGGGTAAATGGCACGGAGAAAATCTGGTTACGTGGTGTAGTGATCATCTTTGATCATCTGTGACCTATTTACACTGGAGCAAACTTGAGGGCCCTCCCCTTCAACAAGCATGAGAAGGGAAGCTAATCCAGCATCACTAGGTACTTTAAAGCTGCCACTCCTGGGTAGCCTTCCTGAGATCCAGTTGCGTTTAATAGGTCAAAGGTGCTCCCAGCACCTTTCAACCTGAAGGGGGATCAACCCATTAAATCACCAACCCAGCAATTTAAGGGGGATCCCACCCCCGCGATGACACATTGAGTGACGCATCACGCACTCATTGGAAGTGAGGAATCGAGGTCCAAATATCGAGTGGGAGGGATCTTCAGATGATGGGTAAGCAACTCTGCAGAACAACCTTCATCTGAGTTCAGCACGCATAGTAGTCAAGGATGCCTTTGGTTGGCTCAAGGGGCAATGGAGACGTCTGAGCAAGTGGTTGGACGTCAGCACATCCTTTTTGTCAGATGTTGTCACTGACTGCTGTGTCCTGCATAATTTTTGTGAAATTAACAACCACCTTTCTGAGTGGAGCATCTCTCCGGAGCAGAAGTTCCCTCAGCCAGATGGAAATCCTTTGCGTGGTTCTTCGGCACATGTCCCCCATGGCATTCGTGACATCATTGTGTCAACATTGGACATTGCAGACTGTGAGATGATTTATATGTTCAGCTTTATTGTATTAAATAGCAAGGTGGTTGTGCAAAGTTATCATGGGAGGGGGGGGATTTCATTATGCGCAGCATTTCACGCATGATGGAGGTCTGCTCCAGCATTACATCCTGAAGGCTGGTCACGATCTCGTTGAAGCTATCCTGCAGTCTCATCTCATGCCGCACATGGTAGCGTGCCACTTCCTCATCCCCAATCTTCCTCACGAAGGTCCGCAATGCCTCGATAATGCATTGTTCCCAGGTGGCTCTCCTCAAGAATCTTGCGCTCAAATGTAACAGAATGTTCAGAGCTCACGTGTCACGTGCAATTAAAAAGTTGGCAAATATGAATCAAAGTATTTGAAGGACACTAGCATGGAATGCTCCTCTGGCATGCACTGTTTCACCCAAGCATTCACATCCTCATCCACCATCGTTGGTGTCCTGGGAAAGCACAGGGTATCTATGGGCATTTCTGCTCACGAAGGTAGCAGCTCCAGGATAATTTTGCTGCCGTGTACTGTAGTCCTCCTCCAAGGTGTCCTCAAACTCATCCCCACTAGCCTGAGGACTTGCCTCGTAGGAGACCACTGTGGGATCTTCCAGCTGGGTGCAGGCCTTGCTGGAATGTGGGCTATCAGCAGTCAGTGGGCTATCCAGCTTTGCTATCAGGGAAATAGGGGCTGCAGACAGGCTGACACCCCAGATATTAAATGCCTGCTGACTGTAGGGTCAGTCCAAGCGCCCTTCTCCATTACGATTGTTTTGGTCGGTGACCTGCAGAAATCACTTGTGCTGGTTTTTCAGTTTGTTTATTACCTGCGCTTTGGACTTCCTGTAACCTGGCTCCCAGAGCCTCAGGTCATACATGCAACCATTTTTAACGGTACGAGATAAAAGTTGACTTATATTGGGATCTCTCCTTATGCTCTCTGACCGCAGCTTCCAACCATACAGCAGCCATCACTCCAATTAGCAGATTTTCCAATTGAGGCGCTAAGATTGAATAGCAGGAAAGAAACTGCTGGGAATCTGCTATAATTAAATTTTTCCTGCACAATCCACACAAGGGAAGCCAGATGATCTGCACTCTGGTGTAATAGACTGCAGGTTTAAAGGTTGGAATAAAGTCTCACTCTCTAAATGAGCATCCAACACAGTGTCCACGGTAGCTGAAACTTTCAACACAGATGAAATGAAGTAAAAGATTTCAATTTTACTCTTCCTGGGAAGCATGTTATAATCCCCCTTTCCTGACCTGCACTGACCTTTCCTCCTCTACATTTGAACTTGGTGCCAACATGCTGCCAATTGACGCACGCTCGCAAGTGCTGACGTCACTGGAATAATCGGGCCGGCCATTTTCATTTTCAAGCCGCTGGCAGACGAGACCTAGGTAAGTTTAACTGGTCCCTGTCTACCTCGGAGGTAGGGCAGGGACCCATTTGATTTAGGAGCCCTCTGTCCAGGTTGGATCCTTTCCAGGTGCTTTGTGAGTGAGGTGCTAACTGGGAAAATTGCCTGATTAACCCCATTTTACAAGGCAGCTTGAAAGCGCCTACTGTCACAGAAGGTCTGGGGAAAGAGGTGTTACAGGTTCAAGCTTTGCTGTTAATTATAGCTGGAATCATCCCTAAACACCTTTTGTTTCACCTTCTCCAGTTCATCTAAATTCTCTTCATAATCTGATGACCTATAACCTAAGACAAAAATGAAAGACAATGAAAAGAAGAGAGCAAGAAAAATCCCACAGCTAACATTGCCACGTGAAAATGCAGGGATTTTATTTCAGATTTTATTATCTGCAGGCACACAGGCAGCAGAGTGTTCTTCATGAAGCTTTCATATGATACCCATCATATTGTTAAAAGTCGCCCACACAACAAATTTATGAGATCTTTCCCAATAACACATTTAAATGTCTTTTGCAAAGCACCAGCAGTGGTGGGAGAAAATATAAGAATAATTAAAGAGAATCAGGGAGCAGAATCTTGTCAATTTCAAAACACTGTAGGGAGAATAAGGTACCATTTCCACCAGCAGGTCATGTGGAGGGAAGCTCATGGCGCATGGAATTGTAAAAATATATCAGATTGCTTTCTTTTAATTAATTACATATTATTGCAGAATTGCAGCCATCTCTTTAACCAAAGAGAAATATATTTTTTCCATAACTCTCTTGTCCTCAAGAATAACCTGTAATTTTTAAAATTTAAACACTGAGCCTTCTTTTAAAAACTGTTTCAGCTAAGCTTGTTGCTTCTTGTTTATTGAGTTATTACGTGCTGGAATCAAATTTATCACACCAAAATGCAATGCAATCACACCTGTCTGGGATTAAAATGACATTTGCTGGCTTCCCAGTGCAAATAAACATAATTGCTTTTCAAATATTGGTAATGATGCAACGTTTTCTTTTCTTTTAAATTGACACATTAACCAGTTTCCCATCTATCTATTTCCACACCCCTCTTCCTCCCCTGGATCCCCCTGACTCTCCACCTTCTGATCTACCCCATCCTCCTGTCGTGCTCGTCGAAAGAATCAAAGACTTGTTGATCCAAACCAAGGCTTTTATTAGCAAAAGACAGGAGCTCTTCACAGGTGGCCGACCAGTCCGGAATGATCTGACCTGGCTAGGGACACAACCCTTTAAGGCCCAGACAGTAGGCGTGGCGTAGCTCTCAGCCAATCGCTGTAAGCACAGTCTAGATACTGTAACTATATCCACTATATAAATTGGTGTTAGATCTGTACTATCACACCTCCACACCCCAATGCCACACCACTGGCTCCCTGCTCTAACGTCCGCTTAGTCTACTCCATCTCCTCTGACCTGCCTCTCTTGGAGATGGAACGTTCTGCCCTTAGCAGAGGCCTCACTTTCATCCCCCTTCGCCCTCCCCTCAACAAGTTCCATGCACACTATAATGCCATACTCTTCTTCCAAATTCTCCAACTCTATGAAGACTCATACCTTAATGAAGAGTTCAGACCCAAAATTTTGGTAATATTATCTTTGCCTCCTATGGATGGTATGGAACTGCTGTGTTTCTCCAGCAGTTTCGTTGTTAAAAAAGAAAGTCTAGTGCAATACTCAATATTCCATTCCTTAATTTTAATAAATAGAATGTTTGTCTTCAAAGAACAGATTTAATGCTTTAACTTTGCTTCTCTCTTCAGATCTGATGTGTACTTCTACATAATTTGAGTGGCACTTTTAATGTAATGGTTAGCACAACATTATTATAGCGCCAATGACCTGATGCTGTATGTAAGCAGCTTGTACGTTCTCCCTGTATGAGTGGGTTTTACTCCAGGCACTCTGGTTTCCTCCCACTCTTCAAAAACATACAGGGGTTTGTAGGTTATTTGGGGCATTTGGCACGTGGGCATGAAGGGTCTGTAACCGTGCTACTCATCTAAATTTAAAATTTTCAGCATTATCTGTGTTTATTCCGAAGAATAAACATTTCCGATGTCCTCGCCTGAACCAATAAGACTGGCTTGATGGTTGAGAGAATAGATCGAAGTCTCTGCGCTCTTCAAAGACTAAGGAAGTTCGATATGTTCCCCCATGTCCCTCAATAACTTCTGCAGGAGCACATCATGCGTCGCAGCGGGATGTGGGAGCTGCTCTGCTCAAGATCAGGAAAAGCTGAAGAATGTAGTGAAGGCAGCTGTGAACACACCGCACACTTTCCTCCCCTCCATCAATCCTATCAGCAGCTCCCGCTGCCTAGGAAAGGACACATCACACCCCAGATACACCCTCTTCTCCCTCCTCCCATTGGGGAAAAGGCTTTAAAGTGTGAAATCACACACCAATTGGCTTAAAGGCAGTTTCTTCCCTACAATCTTCAGGCTCCTGACTGAGCCCCACAACAAAGTTCTCCATGTAGCCCTTGCTTGGTGCTAATTGATCTTCCTTTTCATTGTAATTCTATACAAGATCATTCTACTTTAAACAGTTAGACATGTTAGAATGGACCTCTTATTAAATCTTTTAATTTAAAAAAAAATTTAGACATACAGCACAGTAACAGGTCATTTCAGCTCATGAGTCCATGCCATCCAATTTACACCTCCGATACGTTCCGAGACTGCTCGCAGAAGACCCTTTCTCACTGTACCAGGGATAATGTAACAGAACAATTTAAACTTAAACATATTTCAGAGGAAGTAGAAGGAGTGTATGTAAACATACTGAAACTACCGAAGCCAGGAGCCAATGTTAGCTGTTGACTAGATTTCAAACAGTACAGCCAGACATCATCTAAACCATTGGCTTATAAACTTTCTCTTTCCACTCACATACCACTTTAAGTTCGGTAATCCCTTACTCCACGTAGCTATGGCAATAGGGATTACTTAAAGTGGTATGTGAGTGGAAAGAAACAGTTTGAAAACCACTGATCTAAACTCAGTCCTGATGAATGTCAAGAATTTATTTTTTCAGTCTTTCCCTACTCGTCCTCACTTTCAGGATTAGCAGTTTTCCCTCAGGTCCTCATGGGCCTTTTAAATATGTCCCTGTGTGTCCTTCACTCCATTGCTCCCACAATCTATAATTCACTCCATCTTGCATTCAAAACTCAGGCTCCCTCTTCAAAGGCCCAAAGCTAATCTGCACGTCTAAAACCTTTTGCTAGTTTTTGTTCATTTTGCTTTGTACATAAAGGCTCCTCGGCATCATGCTGTGGCTCAAGGTTATGTGATGCTCGCACCTTGCTGCGTTCCCACATATCATGATGGGAACTAGTTTTCTGGATGCCCTGAGGGCTAACTTTTTTTTTAACATAAGGTAGTCCGTGCCAAGAGCTCTCAGCCTTGCCTAGTTCTGTAGATGTCCCAATGTTTTCACTGCAGATGTGATGAGGTTATTTCCTGAGCTTGAACTCAAGGTTACTCAAAACCCCTTCAGTCAGAGGAGAAAACAATACCAAGAAAAATAAAGCAACCTTGATACATGTCCAACAAGGGAAATCTGATTGGACATTTGGCTCCTTGAGAGGCTATAAAAAGCAATGCTCCAGAAGTACTGCTGGACAAAAAAAAAATATTTTTATGTTCAGCCACGTCCCCAGACTCACACCACATACTTTTAGTTTTGACATCTCCTCAGAAGGAAGGGTTAAAGCTAAAGTGCCCTAACGCATATAATTTTCAGTCATAAAGAGGTATAGTGTTGGAACGGGCCCTTCAGTGCATTGTGTCCGCACCAACCTTCACCCACCCATTTATATTAATCATACATTAATCACTTGTTTAATTCACTCCACATTCCACATTCTACCCGCATACAAGAGCTCATTTACTGTGGCCAATTACTAACAACCCCACGTCTTCGGAACGTGGGAGGAATCTGGGGCACATGGAGGGAACCCAGGGGGAACACTATACAGGCAGCAGCGAGGGTTAGGAATGAACACTGGTCTCTGGCACGTCTCTTCTCGTTCGAACATACAGGTGCTCCCCTACTTACAGTGGTCCGACTTACGATTTTTCAAAGTTACGTTGGTTCAAATCTGTACTTTCAGTTTCGAATTCCTATCTGTTCCCGCGCTTGCGATATGCGGTATGCTACTCTCTCGTGGTGCTGGGTGATGCAGAGTATCGTACGGCATACTCTCTCACGATGCCCAAGTCAATGAGTCGATGCCCCAGTGTCTTCACCAAGTGTCAAGGACTCGGTGCGTCCTACAAGCTATTCTTGAGCATCATCAGAAGAGAGTGAAGGAGATGACCCTGTCACTTTAGCGTCCCCACCATCCAGCGATTAACTTTAGTTCAATGCTTCAAACATTCTTCATACCCAGTGTGCTTTCAGCTCTGTTCGTTAATGGGTTTTTTCAGTGTGGAATGAAGGTATTCAAAATTTAATTATAAAAATGGTAGGTGCTGTATTCTTTTTCGACTGACGATGGATTTTCCGTAACGGAACCCCATCATAATTTGAGGGGCATCTGTACCACCTTTTCCCTGGTCTGTGCAATTACTTCAACTAAGGGTCATAGTGTTCGACAGCAGGGCTGTAGGCCCTTCAGCCCATCTTGTCCATGTCATTAACCACATCTCTCGCTAAACCATATGCCGTACATCTACCTGTATAAAAATTGTCTTGGCTTCTACCACTTCCTCTATCAACTTGTTCTGTATACTCACCACCCTCTGTAACCTCAGGTCACCTTTTAAATCTTACCCCTTCTATCTTAAATCTATACCCTCTGGTTTTAGATTCATTGATTCGGGGGGGGGAAAAAAGCTTTGACAATTCACCTGATCTCTGCCCCTCATGATTTTATAAACCTGGGATCCCCTACTTCAGGGAGTAAAATCCTAGCCTATCCAACCTCTCTTTATAATCCAAGACCCCAGACCTGGCAACATTCTTCTTAATCTTTTCTGCACTCTTTTCAACCTAATATCTTTTCTCCAGTTGGGAGACCAAAACTGCACATGATAATCCAAGTGTAATCTCAAAACAGTCCTATAGATAACACGCAAACATGTAAACAACAGCTCTGTAAAGGTTAAAACCTTGTGCTTTTGATTCTTTTGTTAATTTTGTGCCTATCCCTTTAAGAAATTATTGTTTGTGGTGTTGCCATAGTTACTATGACATCATATGTCATAATATGATGTTTGCATCCTATTCTTCGAAGAATTATCAAGGAGACGTAAGACTGAGATACTTTTTGAATTCAGCTTAATTTCATCTTATTTTGTTTTATTTCTTTTATATCTGTTTGAAGTTGAATGTCATGATATCATTCTACTTTATGCTTTGCAAACTCATTGTTATGGAAATTTCAATGTGAAGTCATGTAAAATGTTTATTCATTTTATCAACTAATTAAAGCTTCATCTATGAATGCTGGTTTATTGGATTAATAAGATAGCAATTCAGAATATCATTGCTCACGTTTCTTTGAAGATGACACATTTTGAAATTGGGAAATATTAGAACTTGGAAGGTGTCATCTACAAGCACCACCATGCCTACCTGGGTCGCCACCTTTATGGAATTATGTTCCACAATACTCCCCAAGGCCCTACCATTCACTGTGTAAGTCCTGTTCTGAGTCAACACCGCACACTTGTCTGGCTAAATTCCACCTGGCTTTCCTTGGCCCACTTTTCCAGCACTTCTAGACCCTGCTGCAATCTTAGTTAACATTCTACACCATCCACTTTGTCACCAATTTTGGTGTCATTCACAAAAGGTAACCATGCCAACTTGCTAATTACATTATCAACAATATGGAAAATAAACAACAGTGGACCTGAGGCACACTTCTGGTCACAGGCCTCCAGTCTGAGTCACAACCACCCTGTCTCCTACCATCAAGCCAATTTTGTATGCATTTGGCCACCTCACCCTGGATCTTATGTGATCTGATGTTCCAGACCAACCTATCACATAGGACATTGCCAAATCCTAGTTAAGGTCCATACAATCAACACTTATTGCACTACCCTCATCGATCTTCTTGGCCACCTCTTCAAAAACCATTATCAAGTTTGTAGGGCATCATTTCCAATACACAAAGCTGTGCTAACTTTCCCTAATCAGTCCTTGCCTTTCCAAATGCAAGTAGATCCTATCTCTCGGAATCCTCTCTGGTAACTTACCCATGACTTGTGCTACGCTTCCTGGCCCATAATTCCTTGGCTGATACTTACAACCTTATTTTAAAGTATAATATTTACCACCCTCTCGTCTTCCAGCACCTCACCTGCACTCAATGGCAAAGTAAATTTAAATTTATAAATTGTTAAATTTAGACATACTGCACGGTAATAGGACCTTTCAGCCCACAAATGCATGTTACCCAATTACACCCAATAAACCTACAACCCCAATACGCTTTAAATGGTGGGAGGAAACCCTTGAAGACATGAGAAAAATGTACAACCTCCTTACAAACCTCACTGGATTTGAACCCTCGTCGTTGGCACTGTAACAACGTTGCGCTAACCACGCCTGCTCCTTTTCTTAATCGTACCGCTCTGCCAGGGTTCCTGCAACTTCTTCCCTAGCTTCTGATAGCATCCTTGGATACACTTAATCAGGCCCAGGGGATCTATCTACCTTAATGTGTTTTAAGACCTCCTGCGCCTCTGCTTCTGTAACTTGGATTCGCTTCAGGGCATCATTTTTTACTTCCGCACGTTCCCTGGGATCTACGCCTTCCTCTACCACAAAGACAAATGAGAAATACTTGGACACTTTGGGGAATTTCGGAGCTTGAAAAATGTTATAGGGCCCTCGTATCTGTAGCAGCTCTCTGCAAGATTTTTCATTCTTCTCATTTTGCATCTCTAGCTTTGAAATATTTATACTTTGTACTTATCTCTTCTGGTTAAAAAACTGTGCTGGATCTTGACACCCCCAGTATCTCTGCTCAGGCATTCTGTTTCTTTATAACTCAGCTGCAGGAAAAAAACTTGCTGGTTCTACATCTTTTTCTGCTTATGTTCTTAAATTAATTCCGTTAGTTATCAGCTCAACAAACCATATAACCATATAACCATTTACAGCACGGAAACAGGCCATGTCGGCCCTTCGAGTCCGTACCGGTTCACTTGAACAACTCCACTAGCTCCTCCGCAAACTCCTGAGCAAGTAGACCTTGAAACTTTCTTCAGTATGAATCAGTAGTGAGTAATAATACACTGTGCAGTGCTCGGTCACTTTTAGAACAAAAAGACTTGCAATTATTCAGGACCTTTGGAAACTCCAGAGATTTTTGCAGCCAATGAAGCATCTTTTAAAGCATCGTCACTGTCGTAGAGAAACACGGCAGACGATTTGCTCACAACAAAGTAGAACGAGTAGAAAATAGATAATGAGCAGATAATCAAAGATATATAGAAATGCTATGACACAGAAGGAGGCAATTTGGCCCATCATGCCCATGCTAGTTTAACAGAAGCTACCTAATTCCATCTTGATCTATAGTCTTGCAGGTCACAGCTCTTCAAGCACACATCCAAGCTGTGTAAATTTAATTAATTAATTAAATGATGCATAGATTTCAGATAGAAGGGGCAAGATTTAAAAGGTGACCTGAGGTTACAGAGGGTGGTGAGTATATGGAACAAGTTGATAGAGGAAGTGGTAGAAGCCAAGACAATTTTTATACAGGTAGATGTACGGCATATGAAAGGTTTAGCGAGAGATGGGGTGAATGACATGGACAAGATGGGCTGAAAGGCCTACAGCCCTGCTGTCGAACACTATGACCCTTAGTTGAAGTAATTGCACAGACCAGGGAAAAGGTAGTACAGATGCTCCTCAACTTATGATGGGGTTCCGTTATGGAAAATCCATCGTCAGTCGAAAAAGAATACAGCACCTAGCATTTTTTATAATTAACCATTTCAGGCAGTGAGCCTCCCTCATTCCTCTATTCCTTAAATTTAGCTCCACCTTATTTTGAATCGTTCCTCGAATGAAAATATGTCCTTCCTGTTTACACATTTTAGTCCCCTGACAATCCTTTACGTGTCAATATGGTCTCTCCTCCCCCTCCCAATCTTACTTCATTGCTCAACTTGCTAGTCCTTACAAGGTCCTTGTAAATCCCCTCTGCACCTTTCCAGTGCAGTTATGCCCTTCCTATAATGAGGTGACCAAAATAGCACACAGTAGTCAAGCTGTGATCCCCTAGCATGGTGTACGATACCATAACCTGCCAGGTCTTATATTCTATGACTTGACTAATAAAGAAAATAATCTGCTTATTGATGCCGGTGGAGGGTAAACATTGGAAAGCATTCCAGGAGAATATCCGTGTTATTTTTTCAAAGGGATCATTTTAAACCTTTCACATTCTTCTCATAGTTTCTTTTTTTTTTAATTTAGAGACACAGCACATTAACAGGCCCTTCTTGCCCATGAGCCCAAGCTGCCCAAATACAGATACGTGACTGATTAACCTACTAACCCCATTCGTCTTTGGACCATGGGAGGAAACCGGAGCACTGGAGAAAACCCACACAGACACAAAGAGATTATTATACAAGCTCCTTACAGACAGCTCCAGATATGAACCCTGGTCACTGGCATTGTAATAGCATTACGCTACACTAAATGTGCACCAAGTCTACACCTTCATGATTTTAAAATCTCTCCGCCAGATCTCCTCACAACCTCCTCCCCAAAATATAGCCACAGTTTCTCTCATCTATTTACATAATTAATCCCTGAAACTTTCACATCTCTGCTGGTGTGGCACTTTGAACTGTTCACAACTCTACTGATACGAAGCTTCAGCATGAATTCTTTCCTGTTGCATTCTGTGCTAAACAAAACGGCAGGTGCTTCAAGGGCCCATCCCTAAATATAACACCTCTTCCCTGAACAGGAATGTCATCTCTAAGTGTTGCATTCAAGAATAGGTTCGAAAGGTTCAAACAGAATCAAAGCTGGACAGGTGTTATCAACAACCGTGGGCATTATTTAAACACAGGGGAATTCACAAAAGGGCTCACACAGATCAACCCAGAATAATACCCAAATAATGATACTTTGGGTGAAAATAAATCATTACTAAACATACTCAAATCCCATTTGGGAATGTGAGGGTTAAATATTCAGTACCATCAACTATCTCTAAGAAGGAATATTAAGTCATGTCCATCTCATAAAGATCTCCTCAAATGGTATGTAATCAGTTAAATGAGAAATGATGAATCACTCAGAATGGAATAGAAAACAAATAGTATCAGAACCAGGATGTGAGAGGGTGCCGAGGGCAGGAGGGGCTCCTGAGACGCCACGGGTGTGGCTTTCTGATTGTGTCAGAGGTTTGGATCTGGAGCTCAGGTGGCCAATGGATTGGACTGAAGTCTGTGTGTCTATAGAGGCTATGGGAGCGCTGGAGGTGAATCCATGGACCCTCAGTGACTCTGAAGGGACTCTTCTTTGCTTCTCTTTCTCTGACTGTAAGGGGTGCCAGTCAATTTCTGCTGATGGTGAATCTTTGTCTGACTAATTGCAATTTTGTGTAATATTACATCTGCTTTATTACATAACAATAAAAGAATCTTGAATCTTGAAACCTCGGTGGAAAGCAATTAAGGGAGAGTTTTGCTTTGAGCTGGGAACTATAAAAGTACTTCCTTCTGATAAGGAGCATTAAAATAAGGTGCATAGCAAGCTCAAAGTGATCTTGAGTACAACAATATAGGAAATGGCCTGGAAATTGCTGTGTTTTTTATGTCACCTTTGATGGTTGTCACACCTTATCAGTCATCATTTTGTAGTATCGTGAAATGTGTGTGTGTGTGTTTCCCAGCTTGTGATATTTATGTCCAAGGCTGTAGAAAGATTGCAAATTGTTCTAATAAGCCCATTGTGCTTCTGCAGATGATCAAGTCAAGTTTATTGTCATCTGATTGTCCAAGTGCAACCCAGCAAAACAGCATTGTCTGGTTCTCGATGAAAAACACGCAGACACACAACCAGGCATAACACACATACAGATAAACAATACATATGCAGGACAAGTATTTCATCTGTACAAATAAATAAATATGTATCACAAATATGAAGCTCTCGGATGGTTACTGGGAGCAGTTACTTTGGTCGTTCAGCATTGGGAAGAAGCTGTTCCTCAGCCTTGTGGTACTGGCTCTAATACTCCTGCATATCTTCCCTGATGGGAGCACCTGAAAGATGCTGGGTGCAGGGTGGAAAGGGTCCTCAGTGATTTTGCACACCATCTTCAAACAACGATCCTGGTAAATCATGTCGATGGGGGAGAGGGAGACTCCAGTGATCCTCTCTGCCACTCTTATGTCATGTGGATTGACCTCCAATCCATTTCTCTGGAGCAATCGTACCACACTGTGATGTTGCCACCCAGGATGGTCTCTATAGAGCTCCTGTAGAAGATTGACAAAATGATGACATAATGGCATAAGACATCACCTGAACTGGGTCTTATAACCTCAGCATTGCTCATGTGAAAGGTCACAGTGTCCAAAGAAACATATGCCTGGAGGGGAGGGGGGGAAAACATGGCCATGTGAAGGAGCTGAGCAGACATGCTTTGAAAGAGCTCTGCACAAAAAGTATTAAAAAGACAGTTAGGAAGCTCAAAACCAGAATTTTAGCATTAAAAAATGGATATGTGCCAAAGGACCAAGGCAACCAAAAGCAAAAACTGAAGAACCAGCAGCTCAGCCAGGAACATCAAGTGGAAGCCCTATGAGGAGTGACTCAGGAGGGATCCTGGGACCAGCTGAAGCCAGCAGAGCTTGTGGAGGGGGGGAGGTGGAGTTAGTCCAAGATAAAGCCACCATCCTGAACAAGATGGAAGTGTTATGTACTCGTTTCACGAGGGTGGAATCAGCGATGAAAGAAATATCAGAAAAGGTAACGGAAATCAAATAAATTGTGGAAGACTTCATGGAATGAGTGGCTTGTTAGGAGACTGAGCTGGACAAAACAAAAGACAGGCTGAAGACATTGGAAGAAAAAGCAAAAATATGGGACACAGAAAAAAAGGGCTGATGGACAAGATCAACCATATGGAAAATTTCAGCAGATGTAACAAATCATTGGACTGAGAGAATTGAGGGGAAAGATGTGGTGAGTTTCTTGGGAACATGGATCCCACAAATGTGTGGACAAACCAAGGTAAATGCAAATCTGCAGATTGAAAGGGCTCACCGGACCCTTGGACCCAGGGGAACCAGCGAACAGTGACCACGACTAGTCCTGGTAAGACTTTTACATTACCAGGAAAGAGATGAAATCTTGAGAGCAGCATATGAATATTCAGAAAATAATAATGGCCCATTAGTGGTGGACAATGCAAAAGTATTATTTTTCCAGGGCTTCAGCCCTGCCTTGGTCAAACAAAGAAAGGAATTTGACGAGGTAAAGAGATAATTGCAATCTAAAAACTTTAAATACTCAATGATTTATCCACCAACGCTGAGGGTGGACATCTCAGAAGGTAATTGATGAATTTTCAAAAATAAAAAAGTGGAAGAACTTTTAAGAAAGTTAAGGAAAGATAAAAGTCACCAGCTGAAAGGACTGAAAAGACCATTTCAAAATGGGACTAGCAAAGATGTTTCTTTTTATTTATATTTAGTAGATAAAAGAAAACTCATTTTGGTTCATATGAAGAGTGCTGAAAAGACAAAGGTGGTAAGGAAAGCAAAAAGGTGGGAATTCCAAATTCCTATTTGGGGTGGGGGGGGGAGATGGAGCTGGGAGAGGAGAGATTTTAAAAGATGGCGCCAAAGGGACGATTTCCTTTTCTTCTTCAAAAGAATCAACGGGCTTTTATTGCGGCCTTCAGGGTACTGTTGTCAATGTCAACATCAGAGCTAAAATTGGATGTGTTGGAAATGTCTCTTAAAAGGGAAATATTACGACAGTATTTAGAAAGTTGGAAAGATTTTATTGTTGTACAGTATCTGTGGGAACAATGGTATGGATAAAACACTAAAGTTTATTAGTCTTAATATTAACTGGATAAACAAGCCGGTGAAGAGGGAAAGGGTCTTGGCATACTTAAAGAAATTAAAAGTGGATAAAATCCTTTTGCAGGAAACACATCTTACCAAATTGGAACATGATAAGTTAAAAAGAGGATGGGTGGCACAAATAATATCATCTTCCTTTTGTTCAAAGACAAGAGGGGAGGCTATTCTAATTAATAAAAATACACCAGTGTTAATAGAAAATACCTCGATTGATCAAGCCGGGATGTATGTAATGGCACATTGTAACATTTATGGAGAAGCATAGACATTTATGAATATTTATGCCCCGAATTATGATGATGAAACCTTTATGAAGGACATCTTCTTAAAAACAGCAGAGAGAAGACAAAATCTATTAGTTGGAGGAGACTTTAATTTCTGCTTGGACCCAATACTAGATAAATCAGCAAGAACAATAACAAAGGCGAAAGCAACAAAAACCACAATTTCATATATGAAAGATTTAAATCTTATGTATGGAGGCAATTATGGAGAGACTACTCCTTTTACTCAAGGGTGCATGACTCACATAAAAGGATTGATTTATTTTTAATGTCTACCCAGTCAAAAAGTAGAGTGATAAAAACAGAATACCTAGCGAGGCTTCTATCAGACCATTCTCCATTAATATTAACTATAGCAACAATGGAAAAGCAAGAGAATGCGTATAGATGGCATCTCAATACTACATTCCTTAAAAGAACAGACTTCTGCAAATTTATAAAGAGACAGACAGAAATATTTTGTGAAACAAATCTGCCATCTACTACTAATAGTTTTCTGATACAGGACATGCTTAAAGCATATTTAAGGGGACAAATTATATCCTATATGAAGAATCTTAATAGGAAACATATGGCAGAAGCAAACAGTTTGGAGAAAGGTATTAAAGAATTAGAAAAAAATTTCAAAGAACAGAACTACAAGAAGAATACAGATTATTGGAGAATAAAAAGTTAAGTTAGAATAAATATAAACATATAGGACAGATAAAGCTAACCTTTATCTGGAACCCATGGGGGACAGTGTGTCCTGAATTTTGGATTATTTCGGATTTTGGAAAGCCAGATTTACCCACCTGAATTGTGCTGCCATATCCACCCCCACCTCCTTCCAGTCATGCTGCCATCTCCCCCCCCCCCCTCGCCCGCCCAACTCGTGCTGCTGGTCTCTCCCCCTCACCCGCCCGACTCGCGCTGCTGTCTCTCTCCCCACACCGGATTTTGGAGCTTTCTGGATTTTAGATGTCCAGATAAAGGATTGTGTACCTGTATTAAAAACTAAATAACAATACTCTGAGTTGGGTGAACAGGCCCAAAAAAGTATTAGCTTGGCAGATTAAAACAGAGGAGTCATCAAGAATGATAAATGCTAAAAAAGCAGAGGCAGACACTCTAGTATATAAACATAAATAAATTAATAATATTTTTGGACAATATTACATAAAACTTTACAAATCAAAATTACTAGGAGATGAGAATGAAATGGAAGAATTTTTGTTGAATCTCAAAATTCCAAAACTAGAAGAGAGAGAAAGGATAGAATTAGATATTCCCTTCACAAGGGAAGAAATCGAAAAGGCCTTGGGCTCCCTAAAGGGTAATAAATCACCAGGGTAGGATTGATTTTCACCTAAATTTTATAGCAGTTCAAAGAATTATTAATGCCCCATTTAATGAATGTCCTGGACCAAGCTGTGGAAACACAGACCCTCCTGGAATCATTCTCAGTTGCAATTATTACAGTATTACCAAAAAAGAATAGGGACTGACAAAAAACTTCATCATACAGACCAATATCCCTGTTAAATGCTGATTATAGAAACATAGAAGATAGGAGCAGGAGTAGGTCATTCGACCCTTCGAGCCTGCTCCGCCATTCAATGAGATCATGGCTGATCTTAAAGTTCAGTACCCCGTCCCCGCCTTCTCTCCGTAACCTTTAATACCCTTATACTGAAGAAATATATCTAATTCCCTGCCTCTACTGCCCTCTGTGGCAATGAATTCCACTGATTCACCACCCTCTGGTTCAAGAAATTCCTCCTCATCTCGGTCCTAAATGGTTTGCCTATTATCCTCAAACCATGGCCCCGGGTTCTAGATTTTCCCATCCTTGGAAACATCCCATCTGCATCCATTCTGTCCAGTCCTGCCAGAATTTTATAGGTCTCTATGAGATCCCCTCTCAATCTTCTAAACTCCAGCGAGTACAATCCCAATTTGCACAATCTTTCCTCAGAAGTCATTCCTGCCATTCCAGGTATCAGTCTGGTGAATCACCTCTGCACTCCCTCCATTGCAAGAACATCCTTCCTTCGATCAGGTGACCAAAACTGCACACAATACTCCAGGTGGGGTCTTACCAAGGCCCTGTACAGCTGCAGTAAGGTATCCTTGTTCCTATACTCCAACCCTCTTGATATGAAGGCCAACATACCATTTGCCTTTTTAACTGCCTGCTGTACCTGCATGCTCGCCTTCAGAGACTGGTGTACGAGTACCCCTAGGTCTCTCTGCACTTCCCCATCTCTTAATCTATTGCCATTCAAATAGTAAGATACTACCGAAAGCATTGGCTAACAGGTTAGGACAATACTTGCCAAAACTGATACATAAGGACCAAGCAGGATTTGTTGAAGGAAGGTATTCCTCAAATAGTCTAGGAAGATTATTTAATACAATACACATGGCAAAATTGGAATGAAATCCAAGTATTACAGTCTCCTTAGATGTGGAAAAATCATTCAACCATTTGGAATGGCCCTTTTTAATCAAAAAAACAATTTGGTATAGGCAGAACATTTATAAATTGGATAAAAATTTTATACCATAAACCACAAGCTGAAATAATAACAAATAATCAGATGTCAGTGGTATTCCCCTTGAGTAGACCGAGCAGGCACAATGTCCCCTGTCCCCAGTGCCTTCTTATTTTAGTGATTGAACTGCTGGCGGAGATAATAAGGGATCCAAATATAAAGGGCTTCAAAGTCAGGCAAGAAGAACACAAAATCAGTCTATTTGCTGATCATGTGCTATTGTACCTATCAGAACCAGCTAAATCTTTGGAAAAATTACAAGTAACACTTTTAAAATAGGGAAGAATATCAGGTTATAAAATAAATATGGATGAAAGTGAGATAATGCCATTAACACATTTTGAATATGAAAGAGATCAAAAAGGAAGTTAATTTAAATGGAAGATGGATGGAATAAAATATCTTGGAACAGAAACTGACAATAACTTACAAAATCTGTACAAACTAAATTATCTTCCTCTTCTTGGGAAGATAGAAAGAGACCGACAGAAATGGAGAGACTTTGGTGGGAAGGGCTAACTGCAAAACCTTTTTTCAAGCCCTGCCTATTCTGTTATCTAAAAACTTTTTAAGCTACTAAACAACTATATTATAGGTACCAAGAATTGCACTGGAAAAACTGACATGGGACTACTGGATGGAAGGACTTTAACTTACAGATTTCAAAAAATACTACCTAACTTCACAGACTTGATTTCTCGCTGCCTTCACTAAAGATAACACCCCCCCCCCCCCCCCACCCCAGTCTTGGGTTCAAATGAGAATGTACTCAATGGAGGAGGGGAAAGCAAAGAGCTTTATCTATAAATGGAGTGTCTAATCTCTAAACCATCTCATATAGCTAAGTTCTATCACATGGACTATGGAAATATCAGAGAGAATTAATCCAGACCACCAAATAAAAACAGGGTAAACTCACAATTTTATCTTGAACATCACTAAATATTAAAGAAATAAGCAAGAGATTAAAGACACCCCATATGGTTAACCGCAATACAATCAATACTATTGAGTGAATAGATATTGAAATGACGGGAAGAAATTGTTGACATGCTCCCGGGAGGGGAACCAAAGTGCCGGAGCAGATAAAAGAGTGAAGGAGAGAAAAGATTATGTTAAAATTGTATGCACCATTAAAAGTCAATGGGTAGAACGTGGCGAAAATATTCTCAAGTGCACCTATTTCAATGCAAAAAGTATTTTGAGAAAGGCAGATGAGCTTAGAGCATGGAATGGCAAATGAAATTATTTAATTGTGGCCATTAGTGAAACTTGATTGCAGGAGGGGTAGGACTGGCAGCTCAATGCTCTGGCCTTCCTTTGCTTTAGACATTCTAGAATGGGGGAGGGGGGTTGGCACGGGGGTTGAAAAGGGGAGGAATGGCATTGCTCCTCAGGGAAAAATATCACAGCTGTGTTCAGGCAGAACTGACTAGAGGGCTCGTCAACTGAGGCTATATGGGTGGAACTGAGGAACGGAAAAGGTATGACGGCACTCATGGTGTTGTATTATAGATCACCCAATAGTCAGCTAGAATTAGAGGAGCAAATCTGTAGTGAGATAGCAGACAGCTGCTGGAAACAAAGTTGTGATAATAGGAGATGTTAACTTTCCACATAATATATTGACAGGGACTTCCATGAGGTAAAAGGATGGCTTGGAGTTTGTCAAATATGTTCAGGGAAGTTTTCTAAATCAATATATAGAGATACTAAGTAGAAAGAGTGCAATACTGGATATCATATTAGGGAACGAGACAGGACAGGTGACATAAGTATGTGTAAGGCAACATTTCAGGTCCAGTGATCAAAATGTATTAATTACAAGTTAATTATGGAGAAAGATAGGACTGGGTCTTAGGCTGAAATTCTAAATTGGAAAAAGGCAATTTTTGAGGAAATGAGAAAGAATCATGAATGTGTGGATTGGGATAAATTGTTTTCCAGCAAGTAAGTGTGAGGCAAGTGAAAGACCTTCAAAGGCAAAATTTTTGAGAGTTCAGAGTTGGTATGTTCCTGTCATGATCAAAGGCAAGGTTAGAAGATATAGGGAACCTTGGTTTTTGAGGGATATTGGTGATCTGGTTTAGAAGAAGAGAGGTGTACCGCAGATATAAGCAACATGGAGCAAATGAGGGACTTGAGGAGTAAAGAAAATGCAAGAAAAACAAGAAAGAAATCAGGAGGCTAAAATAAGACACGAGGTTGCTTTGGCAGACAATATGAAAGAAATCCTAAGGGTTTCTACAGGTATATTTAAGAGCAAAAGGATAATAAGGGACAAAATTAGTTCCCTTGAAGATCAGAGTGGTCGGCTTTGTATGGAACTAAAATAGATGAGAGAGGACTTAAATGATTTTTTTCATCAGTATTCACTCAGGAAAAGGGCACAGGGTCATGGGGAGTAAGGAAAACAAGCAGTGAGGTCATGGAACCAATACGGATTAAAGAGGAAGTGCTTTCTGCCTTAAAGTGAATAAGGGTGGATACATCCTGAGCGTCTGACAGGATATTCCCTCGAACCTTAAGGGAGGTTATTACAGAAATTGTAGGGTCTCTAGCAGAAATATTTAAAATGTGCTTAGCCACGGGTCTGGTGCCAGAGGATTGGAGGGTAGCTCATGTTGTTCCTTTGTTTAAAAAAGGCACCAAAAGTAACCCTGACAGTGGGCCTGACAGTAGTAGATAAATTATTGGAAGGTGTCCTAAGAGATTTGATATACAATTATTTGGATAGCCAGGGATTGATTAGAGATAATCAACATGGGTTTGTGTGTGGTAGGTCATGTTTAACCAATAGGCTTCTTCAAGTGCATTCTTGCCAAGAATGCGTCTGCAGAAGTGGATTCAGACCTGTGGAATGGTCATTCAGGCGGCAGCGCTGAGAGCGCAGTGCTGGCCATTTGAAAGGACAGCTTTACGGGAGGTGCCTCGGAGCACACATCGGCTTCTGATCCTTCGGTCTGTCAGGGTTGGGATGGCTGGCTGTCAGAGCTGGGACTGACATAGGGCTGTGGGGGGAGAGAGCGGAGCAGTGGGTCCAGTGTGCAGACTGAGGTAATACAACTCAGTGCTGACAAGCCGCGCCGGCTGCCCCTGCCCTGACATCCTGCACCGGGGGTCAAGGGTAGCTGGGAGAAGGGCTGTCAGGTGCTCACCGGCTGATTGTCATCCCATTAGTAGCCGCTTTCAGGCGGCTGCATTCAGGTGCCAGGGGGAGACCTCAGTGCTCTGGCGATTATCCCTCCCAGAGGAGGGGGTTACAAAATTTGCCTCACATGCCCCTCCTGTGCTTTCAAGTGGCCTCCCGACAGCTGCATATGGACATAATATGCAACTTTACATCAGGGAATTTTGGCCACCTGAAAGAGCTTAATCTTACAGAGTTTTTTGAAGAGGTTACCAGGAAAGTTATTGAAGGAAAGGCTGTGGATATTGCTAACATGGACTTTAGGCTTTTGACGAGTTGCTGCATGGGAGGTATTCGACATGAAATAGAGAAGTGGATTCGACAATGGCTGAACAGGAGAAGCCAGAGAATAGTGGATGATTGCTTCTCAGACTGGAGGCCTGCGACTAGTGATGTGCCTCAGGGATCGATGCTGAGACTATTGTTGTTTGTCATCTCTATCAATAATATGGGTGATGATGTGGTAAATTGGATCACCAAGTTTGCAGATGGCTCTAAGATTAGAGGTGTTGTGAACAGCAAAGAAAGTTTTCAAAGCTTGCAAAGGGGTCTGGACCATCTGGTAAAATGGACTGAAAAATGGTCAATGGAATTTAATGCAGACAAGTGTGTGGTCTTGCATTTTGAAAGGACAAATCAAGAAAGGTCATACACGGTAAATAGTAGGACACTGAGAAGTGCCATAGAACAGAGGGATCTGGGAATACAGATATATAATTACCTGAAAGTGTGTCACAGGTGGATAGGGTGGTAAAGAGAGCTTTTGGCATATTGGCCTTCATAAATCAAAGTATTGAGTAACAGGAGTTAGGATGTTATTGTAAAATTGTATAAGGCATTGGTGAGGCCAAATTTGAAGTATTGTGTGCAGTTTTAGTCACCTAGCTACAGGAAAGAATGCAGAGATTTACTAGGATGTTGCCCGGACTTCAGGAACTTAGTTACAGGGAAAGGTTGAACAGATTAGAACCATATTCCCTGGAGCATAGAAGAATGAGGGGAGATTTGATAGAGGTATTTAAAATTATGAGGGAGATAGAGAGAATAAATGTAGATAGGCTTCTTTTCACCGAGGGTAGGTGAGATACAAACTTGAGAACATGGGTTAAGGGTGAAAGGGGAAATGTTTAGGGGAAGTTTTTCATACAGAGGGTGTGGTACAAGCTTCCAGCTGAAGTGGTAAATGCAGGCTCAATTTTAACATTTAAGAAGAATTTGGACAGGTACATGGATTGGAGAGGTATGGAGAGATATGGGCTGGGTGCAGGTCAGTGGGACCGGCAAAAAAAATGGTTCAGCACGGACTAGAGATCTGGACAGGCTGGTAAAAATGGTGTTAGCAGGTAGCACGTTCATTTCTGCGAGTAGGCTATGGAGAGTTTTCAAAGGTACAAGCAGTTGCTCCTGGCTAGAGCTTTCCAGGTAGCACACTGACTCCGAATATATGCATCTGGGAATGCCGATATCTCCTCTACTTGCTTCATTGCACAGGAAGAAATATAGATGGTCTTTCCATGAGGGCAATCTCAGTCATGCAGCAGTGAACAGCAAGCTGTGAGAGGTGGCAAGTGCCATCAGCAGCATTACAGAATGGCCCTGGCACTTTGAAGATGAGAGAGAGACTGTGAGCTTGACTACTATGGGAAAAGCTGGTTAAAAACAGAAACTGTTGGGAACACTCAGTAAAGTGGGCAGCCTCTGTGGAAAGATAAATCTTAGGTCTGAGACCCTTCATCATTAAGTCAGAAATATTGCACTATTGTTGACACATTTGAGGGAGTATTAGACTGTCCATATGCCATATAGTGCTTGGTGATTATAAGGGATTACTTGAGGTGGTATCTGCCTGTCCCGCATCAGACTTGTCAGCCACAAACGAGCCTGCAGCTGACATGGACATACCCCTCCATAAATCTTCGTCCGCGAAGCCAAGCCAAAGAAGAAATGTGAGTGGAAAGAAAAAGTTTGAAAACCACTGCTTTAATTGTCCCTAATTGATTTGTCATGTGCATGGTTTCATAACTCCAAAGGAAATGGGCCAATGACAATTTTTCTCAAGCAAAATATTTCAGTAACAATTGGGTCAAGAGCAGTGATTCTCAACCTTTTTTTTACCCCACCTACATACCACCTTAAGTAATCCCTTACTAATCACAGAGCACCGATGGCATAGGGATTACTTAAAGTGGTATGTGAGTGGAAAGATAAAGTTTGAAAACAACTGGTAGCTATTAACATTGTTGGAGTTAGTATGAATGCGATTAACATCACACCTCTCCAGTCCTGACATTTGGTAAGCAAGCAAAAGGTCTTGGGGTTTTCTTAAATATCAAATATGAAAGGCAATCAATTTAAACTACTCAACCTTCCAAAACAAATCTAGATATTAAAGGTCCCTGTAAATACAAAACAAGTAAACAAAATGTTGGCTTTGACTGGGATTTGATTAGACCTGGCAGTTTGTTTGAATTGTGAACTGAACTATATACTTTAGAAAATAAATTTCAATAATGGAAAAACTTCACTAAATTACTGTATAAAACTGCCATCTTCTGGCAATATACTTTTATTACAAGCAGTTTGTTTAACTGAACTAGTTTAACTAAAGTAAAAATGTTCAGATCAGGAATTGAATTGTGGAATTGTGTCAGAAATGGAAACATTTAATCTCTGTGAAAAGAGATCAATAACCAGACAGAAAAGGATTTAAAATCATGAAGTTAAGGATTAGGAAGATGAGAAATTATTTTTGCCCTGAGGGTTGTTATAGACATAACTTACAACCTGAAAAGATGGTGAAGGTAGCAACTGTCTTTGCAATTAAAATACGAATGAGCACCAAGTATTGGAATCTGTGGAGACATGGTCCAAGAGCTGAACAGAATAATCAAGAGAGATTTTATTTTGTTAGCATGGGAATAAGAGGGTAAACAGAGAGGTGCAGCTAATCAAGCCTCTTCCTTTCAGTGGCAGAGTTCCAGATTTAATCCTCACATCCGCTACTTTCCAATGTGAAGGCAGCAACCATCACCACGTTCTCCCTGTGACTGTGTGGGTTTACTCCAAGTGCTACAATTTCCTCCCACATCTCAAAACCAAGCTTATTTGGCCACTGTAAATGTGCAGGTGAGTGGTAGAATTGGGGTTAAGGGGGGCGGGGGAAGAGATGATGAGAACATGGGGAGAATAGGAGAATTATTCATTCATATGCCTTGATGTTCGGCATGGCCAATCATGTCTCTTCATCCATCATGATATCTCTGACTCTCCGAATTGTAGATGTTGCCTCCCCTGTTCTCCTTTGGTGAAGGCTCCATCTTTGAGCTGAGACCATAGTTGATGTTGAGTTCACTGGATGGGTAACCCTAGTCATTGATCAGCAGATTCATCTGCCCTTTGGTGGCCTATTGGAGACTTCGGTCAGAACATGGTGGAGTACAGAATGACAAAGCGTCTATTTGGAGCAACTTCATCTCTAAGCTATGCAAAGTTTGCCCTTAGGAAATGTGCTGAGGACATTATGAAACAGTTTAGCCCTCAAGTTGCAAGCACTTCACCTCAGCAGCTTCAGAAGAAGATGCAATAGCTCTTTATCATGAGCTACGAGTGATTTGTTTCAAGGAAGGCTTTCTACTTACCAAGTGGATAAGTAACAGTCTTCATGTGTTGGCTGCCATACCTGAGACAGAGAGAGCAAAATAAATGAAGAATCTGGATTTGGTCCGTGACAACCTTCCTGTGGAGAGGGTGTTAGGTGTACAAGGGTGTGTTCAGCTGGGCATTTTTGTTCAAAACCATCTTGAAAGACTGACTTCTCACAAGAAGGGGGATTTTTTCAACAATCAGTTCGATATATGATCGCCTAGGAATATTGGTGCCAGTAGTCCTAACTGCCAAGAAGATCCTGCAAGATAAGTTTGGAAAAGGATTGGTTGGGATGATAAGATTCCAGACTCCATTGTTCAGGAATGGACATGTTGGATACAGGATCTTCACCAGATGGAAGACTTCAAGATTGACAGATGTTTCAAACCCACAAACTTTGGAATGGTGGCATCTGCTAAACTGCATCATTTTGCTGATGTGTGCGAGGATGGTTATGGAACCGTTAGTTACCTGTTACTACATAATAACCATGGTCAGGCACATTGTGGGGTTGTGATGGGAAAAGCAAGAGTGGCTCCCTCGAATGGAGTTGACTGCTGCCACCAAGGTGAGCAGAATGGACACAGTGTAGAGATAAGAGCTGCAGATGGAACTAGCAGACTCCATATTTTGGACCAATAGCACCTCTGTGCTCAAATACAACAAGGTTCTGAACTTTTGTCACCAACAAAATGGCTGAAATTGCCCAAGTCTCACATGCACTACAGTGGAGATATGTTAACACAGTTAACAATCCAGCAGACATGGCTTCCCAAGGTTTGAAAGTCAAATCTTTTCTGAAGGAAGAAATATGAGTGCCCAGGCCTCAGTTTCTTCTTTGGCCTCAGGAAAGGTGTCGAAATCCCGATGGATTGGGAGAAATCTCACCAAAGGACTCTGACATCAGGAGCATAACTCTAAATGCTGCTCAGATACAATCTAAAGTGGAGGATCCAGTAACCCACTTAATCCATTACTTCTCATCCTGGACTCGTTTGCAAAGGGCAGTAGCAGGGATGCTCAGACTACTTCTATCTCATAGCAGAAAGAGGAAATGAGCAAGCTCAGCTTCATCCAGATAATATCCATCGGAAAGATCTGCCACAAAAGGAGACAGGAAATCTTGCTCAGGAAACCAGTGATCTCACAGTTGAAAAACTGGCAAATGCTAAGATGGAGATAATCTGCTTTTGTCAGAAGAAGAGATTTGCAGATAAAATCTCAAGTCAGAGAAAAGGAATGAATGTTAAGAGGACTGTAAACTCAACCCCATTCTGGAAAATGATGTATTAAGAGTTGGTGGGTGACTTAGCAGAGTAGCAATGGCAGAAGAGATGGAACATCCTGTCATAATGGCCAAAGACCTACACATTTCTCATCTAATTCATGAAGAGGTGGGTCATGGTGGTCGCAACCATATGTTATCCAGACTACACCAAAAATATTGGATTCCTGGTGCCACTGTGTCAATCAGAAAAATCATGTTGAAATGTGCTGCTTGTCAGCGTATAAATGATACTCCTGGACAACAGCGGATAGCAGATTTGCCCCTGGACAGAGTCTCTCCTGATGAACATCTCTTCACATATATTGGAGTCAATTATTTTGGAGCGTTTGGAGTGAAGCATGGAAGCATTTCACGTGTTTAGCTGTAAGAGCAATTCACATCTAAGTGGCATCATCTCTTGACACAGACTTTTTAATCAATGCCCTTCGGCGTTTTACAGCCAGACGTGGTCAAGCTAAAGAACTACAATGGCACTAATTTTGTGGGAGCTCAGCGCGAGTTGAGGGAGGCAATTGGAAGCTGGAATCAAGGAAAAATCCATAATGCACTGCTCCAGAAATTAATCAATTGGATATTCCATCCCCTTGCTGGCTCACACCATGGAGGCGTATGGGAAAGATGAATTAGATCAGTGCAAAAGGCTCTCAATTCCACCCTAAATGTGCAAAGTCTTGATGAGGAGGGTCTCCATACAGTTTTATGTGAAAATGAGGCTATCCTCACCAGTCATCCAATCACCAAGGCTTCTATAGATCCAAATGACCCTGAATCACCTTCTTCTCCTTAAGACTAAGCTCACCAGGGCAGTTTCAGAAGGAAGACATATAAGCTAGTCACAGGTGGAGGCAAGTTCAGTATATGTCGGACTTGTTCTGGAAAAGATGAATTAAAGAATATCTTCCCCAACTGCAGGAATGCCAGAAACAGTCTAAGATCAGATGCAACTTCACGTCAGCAGACTCAATGTCTCGAAACTCCTGGCTGACTGGAAAAATTGTTGAGACTACTTTGGACCAAAAAGAAACTTGTAGGTCAGGTTTGGATCAAGACCAAAACTAGTTTCCTGAACAGACCCATCTACAAAGTCTGTCTTCTAAAGGAGGCAGAGAATCTTTGATAGGCTCAGACCTGACTTTGTTTTTTGGGGGGGCCTTTCCCCTTGCTCACTACACACACTACAGGCTTGACTGGTCCAGAGTGGTGGTAAAGATCGATCTCTTTCAAGGCTGCGTGCTGGTAACCTCTGCCTAATGAAGAAGGTCTCCATAATATTGGAATATACTGTGATTGATTGCTATTTATAATTGCATTAATTATTATTTGAGACTTAATAATTAGGGGCTGGTGTTGAGGGAGCCAGAATTCACTTGATTGTGTTGTTGATGAGAGTCCCGGGATCCGGACGCTCCGCGCACTTTGCTCCTGCTGGTGCTATTCTCTCCAAATGGGAGGCACGCGCGGGCTATTCTCTCCGGTCGGGGGCGCGCGGGCTATTCTCTCCGGTCGGGGGCGCGCGTTATTCTCTCCAAATAAGAGGCACGCGCGAGGTCTCTCCGGTCGGGGGCGCGCGGGCTATTCTCTCCGGTCGGGGGCGCGCGTTATTCTCTCCAAATGGGAGGCACGCGCGAGTCTCTCCGGTTGTGGGCGCGCGGGCTATTCTCTCCGGTCGGGGGCGCGCGTTATTCTCTCCGATTGGGGAGCACGCGCCGGGGGGGAGGGGGCGGGGTTCGCGCGGCTCGGGGAGTCGTTAGCCCGCGCTTGACTGGGATGGTGGGATAGAGAGGGCGGTGAGTTAAGCTCCGATACTTTCTGTTGAACGTTGCCACGGATTCGTGGTCGATAGACATTAAGCTACGATATTATCAGGAACGTTATCGCATTACAATGATCGCGACCACGATATGAGTCCCTTTGTGTTCATTCTTTGGCTTGGCTTCGCGGACGAAGATTTATGGAGGGGGTAAATTATTATTAATAAACTGTTAAAACGCAGCTGGACTTTGCTACGAATTTGTTGTAATACGTCGCAGACAAGAGTTTCCGAGGGGCTTTTTATGGATATTAGTCGCTACAAGGATGAGAAATAAACTGGAACTTGTGCTTGACAATAAACTCATTATCATTATGCTATGGACAAATGACCTCACGGTGTTTTGGACCTGCTCGGAGTCGTCGCGCCGTATTGAGCATGCGCAGTGAGACACCGCGTCGCGCCGTACTGAGCATGCGCTCCCGGAGCCACCGAGTCGCGCCGTACTGAGCATGTCCGGGGGCTGCCGCGTTGCGCCGTACTGAGCATGCCCGGGGGCTGCTGCTTCGCATCGTACTGAGCATGCGCTCCCGGAGCCTCCGCGTCGCACTGAGCATGCCCGGGGGGCTGCTGCTTCGCGCCGTACTGAGCATGCCCGGGGGGCTGCTGCTTCGCGCCGTACTGAGCATGCCCGGGGTCCGCCGCGTCGCGCTGTGCTGTACTGAGCATGCTCTGTCTTCGTCGCTTGTGACTAGGAAAGTGAGTGAAACACGTTGTTTGCGGTTGGCGATCCGGCCTGGGGAAAATGAGGGAGCGGGGACGGGGGATGAGGGGAAGGAGGAGCGAGAGGGGAATGAGGGAGGGAGGGAGTGGGGATGGGGGAAGAAGGAGGGTGAGAATCATAGCCGCTCACATGTTGCCCCAGTTGATAGGATCATGGCTGAACCGACAGTAACCCCATTCTCCATTTCTTTCACCCCTTTGTTTCTGTTTATCTGCTTTAACAACATTCAATGACTCTGCATCCATTATTCCAAAGACACCTTAGTTCCAGTTCTGGATTCGGACATGAGGAAATGGCCTGTCCTGTCCAAACCCTTTGGAACTTTGTATATTTCAATCTAGTTCTCTCTGTTTTTTAAACTTCAGCGGATACAAATCTAGTATGTGCAACCTTTTCTCAAAAGAAAATCTGCCCATTTCAGATGTTTTCAACTGCTTGTAACTCATTAACAGCCTTCCTTAACTAGAAACCATAACTAGATATTACCTGTTTTTTCATCAAATGTTCAATATGAGTGAAACATAACCTCCTCACTTTTATCCCCCTGCAATAAATATTCAGGAGCTTTTTTGATGACTATTTGCATACTTGTGAAGGTGCTACCTGTGCCAAGTGCAACTGAGGACAAAAATGGAAAGGTTAAGACAAATGAATGTGTGGCTGAGGGGCTGGTGTAAAAGACAGGGTTTTGGCTTCTTGGACCATTGGGATCTCTTTTGGGGAAGGCATGAGCTTTACAAGAAAGATGGGTTACACCTATATCCAAAAGGGGTCAATATATTGGCAGCTCGGTTTGGTGCAGCCGTCGGATGTGGTTTAAACTAATTTGGCAGGGGGATGGGAACCTGTATGATAGGGCAAAGGACAGGTAAAAATAGGAAAAGTTAGGTTAGGTAGCGAAAGTAAAAAAATCAGAAAGAGCGAGGAGGGTGAAAAAAGCAAATCTGAAGGCTTTATATCTTAATGCAAGAAGCATTCGGAACAAGGTAGATGAATTGGCTGTGGAAATTGAGACAAACAAATACGATTTGATTGGGATTACAGAAACATGGCTGTAAAGGGGGCAAGCCTGGAAACTTAACATCCTGGGGTATAAAATATTTAGGAGGGATCGGCAAGAAAGAAAAGGGGGTGGGGTAGCTTTGATGGTGAGAAGGGATCGACATGATTGACAGGAAGGATATTAACTCGGAAGATGCAGAATCTATATGGGTAGAACTGAAGAATAGCAAGGGTGGAAAACGTTAGTGGGAGTGATATATAGGCCTCCAAATAGTAATGTAGAGGTGAGGGAAGGCATAAAAAAAGAAATTAAGAGAAGCGTGGATTAAGGGAACAGCTGTCATCATGGGAGACTTCAATTTACATATAGATTGGACGAGCCAAATTAGTAAAAATACTGAGGAGGAGGAATTCCTTGAATGTTTACGGGATGGTTATCTAGACCAATATGTCAAGGAACCAACTCGGGAGCAGGCCATTTTAGACTGGGTATTATGTAATGGAAAGGGGCGAATCAGCAGTCTTGTGGTATGAGGCCCTTTGGGTAGGAGTGATCATAATATGATCGAATTCTCACTCGACATGGAGAGTGAAGAAATTAAAACCGAGACTAAGGTCCTGAATTTAAATAAAGGGAATTATGATGGTATGAGATGGGAGTTGAGTAAGATTGATTGGGTGGTGTTTATGGGGGGGTGGGGGCGGGGGGAGGGTTGACGGTGGATAGACAATGGAAAGCATTGAAAAATCTAATGGAAGAATTGCAGAAATCGTTTATACCGGTTTGACATAAAAATAAACCAAAAAAGGTGACTCAATTGTGGATAACAAGGGAAATTAGAGACAGCATTAGGTCCAGAGAGAGAGCATATCAATTGGCCAAAAAAAGTACCAAATCCGAAGACTGGGAACAGTTCAAGATGCAGCAAAGGAGGACAAAGGGATTAATCAAGAGGGCAAAAATAAATTACAAAAGTAAGCTTGCGGCAAACATAAAAACCAACTGCAAAAGCTTTTATAGATATGTCAAGAGGAAAAGATTGGTGAAATCCAGAGTAGGTCCCTTGCAGTCAGAATCAGGGGAATATATAATGGGGAATAAGGAAATGGGAGACCAATTAAATTCTTTAGTTCTGTTTTCACAGGAGAGGATACAAATAACCTCCCAAGGATGTTGGGAAACATAGAGATTAATGCAAGGGAGGAACTGAAAGAAATCAGTATCTCTAAGGACATGGTCTTGGGGAAATTGAAGGGATTGAAGCCCGATAAATCCCAAGGGCCTGATAATCTACATCCTAGGGTACTTAAAGAAGTGGACATTCAGATAGCAGATGCTTTAAGAATTATTTTCCAGAACTCGATAGACTCAGGATCAGTACCCATGGATTGGAGGGTAGCTAATGTTACCCCACTATTTAAAAAGGGGGGTAGAGAAAAAGCAGGGAATTATAGGCCGGTGAGCCTTACATCAGTAGTGGGCAAAATGATGGAATCCATTATTAAGGATGTTTTTTTTTTCTTCTTTTCTTTGGCTTGGCTTCGCGGACGAAGATTTATGGAGGGGGTAAAAAGTCCACATAGCGGAGCATATGACTAGCAGAGAAGGGATCGGACAGATGGATTTACAAAAGGTAAATCATGCTTGACAAATCTATCGGAATTCTTTGAGATGATGACAGGTAAAATAGATGGGGTAGAGCCAGTGGATGTGATGTACCTGGATTTCCAAAAGGCCTTCGATAAGGTCCCACATAAACGACTGGGATCTGTTCTGGGACCCCAGCTGTTCACAATTTACATTAATGATCTAGATGAGGGGATTGGATGTAATATCTCCAAATTTGCAGACGACACTAAGCTAGGAGGGGTTGTGTGCACTGAAGAGGGGGTCAGGAAGCTCCAGTGTGATTTGGATAAATTGGGGGACTGGGCAGAAACATGGCAAATGCACTACAATGTGGATAAATGTGAGGTTATCCACTTTGGTAATACAAACCAGAGGGCAGATTACTATTTGAATGGCAATAGATTGGAAGATGGGGAAGTGCAGAGAGACCTAGGGGCTCTTGTGCAACAGTCACTGAAGGTGAGCATGCAGGTACAGCAGGCGGTTAAAAAGGCAAATGGAATGTTGGCCTTCATATCAAGAGGGTTTGAGTGTAGGAATAAGGATACCTTACTGGAGCTGTACAAGGCCTTGGTGAGACCACACCTGGAGTATTGTGTGCAGTTTTGGTCGCCTTATCTGAGGAAGGATGTTCTTGCAATGGAGGGAGTGCAAAGGCGATTCACCAGGCTGATACCTGGAATGGCAGGAATAACTTATGAGGAAAGATTGCGCAAATTGGGATTGTACTCGCTGGAGTTTAGAAGATTGAGAGGGGATCTCATAGAGACATATAAAATTCTGGCAGGACTGGACAGAATGAATGCGGAAGGGATGTTTCCAATGGTGGGGGAGTCCAGAACCCAGGGCCATGGTTTGAGGATAATAGGCAAACTATTTAGAACCGAGATGAGGAGGAATTTCTTGACCCAGATGGTGGTGAATCTGTGGAATTCATTGCCACAGAGGGCAGTAGAGGCAGGTTCATTAAATATATTTAAGAGGGAATTAGATATATTTCTTCAGTATAAGGGAATTAAGGGTTACGGAGAGAAGGCGGGGACGGGGTACTGAACTTTTAAGATCAGCCATGATCTCATTGAGCAGGCTCGAAGGGCCGAATGACCTACTCCTGCACCTATCTTCTATGTTTCTATAATTGCAGAGACAAACTGGCCCTGCTTGTCATGCGCAGTTAGTGGGGCAGCCGCGGCAAAAATGGCCTCGCGGGTCCTTCTCTTCCAGTACAGGCCGGAAGCACGCATACATCCTTACATCAGCACGACATGTGTTCCAGGACGTAAGGTGCAGGCTTGGGATGACCTTAAAGGCTACAGTGCGAACTTCAGAGTAAATCAGTTATGCTTAACAAGCTCACAGCCTACTGCCTCAGTTATTTTCCCTGTGCTCACACACAACGTACTACATACTAACTTTTTGGATTTTGCGCTAAAACATCTAGATTCTTCTGCAACTAGTAATCTCCATTTATTGCTTTGGATAATATTTTTTGTTTTCTCTCAAATGAAAATTTTTGCACTTTTCCTCATTGCACCTCATCTGCCAGACCTTTGCCCATTTAATTAACCTGTCAAGGTTTTGTGTCCTTTGCAGCTTACTTTCCCACTTATCTCTTAAAAGCGTATTTACCAACAATACCAATGGTGCCTTCTCCCAAGTTATTTGCTTTGAATTAAAAGTCGAGGTGCATTCAGCAATCCCTGTGCAGATCATTCATTACACATCAAGACAATGACAAAAAGATACATTTCTCACTTTGTTTTTCCAACAAAGGAAGCTAATTGGGCCTTTTAAGTCCACATTGGCTTTTGAAGCAATCTTACATATCCCATTGCCGAATTTTTTTTCCTCTGACATCTCTTTCACACACACAGGACCATTTACAACCCTGATGTGGAGGAAACGTTTTCACAGGGAGAGTGTGCAAATTCTTTCTTTTTCAATCTTTTTATTGGTTTCGTGAGAAAATAATATTGACTACCTGTACATAGATACATATGATATAAAATTTCAGGTAGAAGTAAATTAAAAATTACAGATAGTAAACAAGATGCATATGGATCCATGTTGTCGATAAAAAAGGAAAAGGTAAAAAAACCTATACCTAATGTAATTTCTAACTCCAACCTATTATCTGAGCGATTACAATCAAAGCCAGGTACTAATTTCTTTCTTTTTAAAATATTGAGTTTGACATGTAAGCCTGTCCCGCATCGGACTTGTCAGCCACAAACGAGCCTGCAGCTGACGTGGACTTTTACCCCCTCCATAAATCTTCGTCCGCGAAGCCAAGCCAAAGAAGAAGAAGATAAATACAGAATTGACAATTACATAATAATTCATTTGTGTACGAGTAAGCACGTACAAAAAAAGCCAACAAAAGAAAAAAAAGTAGATAAAACTACATCAATAATTGCTTACAATATATAAAAAAACATTTAATTGAAAGGATCTATGTGACCTGTTTGTTGAAATAACTTGAATAAAATAAAGGAAAAAAAAACTAAAAGCTAACTCTAATCTAACCCCTCCCTCTAATCAAGATGTCCTTAGAAATTAATTTTTAAAGATCAATAATGTGGAATCACTGGTGAGCCCTGGAGAAAAGGCAATGAAATCAACTACTAATTTCAATACTAATAGTTAAAAAAAATGAATTTTTTTTCAATAAAGAGCAAAAATAATTGATCTATAAATTTTAAAAATAATTGAAAGAACCCTAAAGAGAATTTTTTTTTTAGAATATGCAAATTCAAACAGATACCACAAATGTCAGGATCAAATTCAGTCACTGAAGCAACAATGTACTGTTAAAAGCAGCTGTGGGTCCTGAGCCTATTAACACCTACTCTATATTCGCGGACGAAGATTTATGGAGGGGGTAAATGTCCACGTCAGCTGCAGGCTCGTTTGTGGCTGACAAGTCCGATGCGGGACAGGCAGATACGGTTGCAGGGGAAAATTGGTTGGTTAACCCTACTCTATATATTGCCTGTTAATTAGCCAATCTCTTATTCACACCAATGTTGTTATCTTATACTGTGCATTTTTGTGGAAAGATATAGGAAGGATATTGGTGAAAAGGTGATTGAAAGATATTGAGAAACAATGGAAGGTTATGAGATCATCAGTAGGATGTGGGGAAGTGGGATCTTCAGAAGAAAAGATTGCTGTAGAGGTGATGTATGGAGTGGACAGAAGTATGAGGACCACACCAGAAAAATATAATTGACAGAAGGATTCATGAGGGACAAAGAGCAACAGGAGTATGTGATTGTGTTGGAACTGGGGAGGGGAGCAGCATTGAATCGTGAGCAGATGGGTAGGACTGTGGTTGGGTTGAAAATGGCTATCAGAATGAGTATTGATCACACTGAGAGACAGTGAGCGGAGAGTAAAGCAGTACAATCAGGATGCTTTGGACCACTCCTAGTCAGTGGGCCTTCACGGGTTCCAGATCTTAATGGGTCATTGTTTCCACATCATCCAGTAGTGCTGTAGTCCACTGAATGTGGAGCACTCTCTGAAGCCTGGTCACTGTTCTCAGAAACCCATATGCACAGCAAGATTCCAGAATGAGAAAGGCTGTGGTAATGCAACCATCTGTGTGGATGGTTTCTCTTTGAAATTGTGCCAAGCAATCTTTAGTATCTACTTGAGAGAGCAGATGGGGCTTGGATTTAACACTTCATCCTTCCACCAAGGAATACTAGGTTGTCAGCTTAGATTTAACTTTCAAGTGACTGGAGAGAGTCTTGAATCTACAATCTCTGGAAACCCTGATGCCAGAACCCTGGACTGCTAACCCATTGTAAACCTCTTGAAGGTTGTTGACCATTTGGGTGAAATTATTTTCCTGCTACTCACCAAATGTGCAGCTGAGATCTAAAACAATTACTCTTCTGCATCTCGCACGGGAATTTATACTCTACCAGTGTAAATAAATGATGGGTGAAGTACAACTAGAATGTGAACTAACTGATATATTGAAAATATATTGATTTGATGCTTCCAGATTTAGGGAAAGACTATATGAGTACCGTGGTTCTTCATCTGTAATTGCATTGGAAACGGCCCCCGCATCTGTCCAAGAAGTCTTATGGCAACAGAAAGCATTGTCCGGTCTAAGAAGGCTGCAGAAGTCATTGGTGGAATCCTGACTGAGGTCATGTGTACGCTATTCAGTGATCAAATCTTCGTGGTAGTTACACAGTTTGGCAAAATGGGGACATTGATCTCTGTGACACAACATAATGTTGCAAATGAGATTGGAAAATCCACTTTAAGTACAAAGATCTTAATGGGGAAAGATGAGGTAAGAAAATGTTAAGAGATAGAGGCTATAAAATGTACAGTACATTGTTATTTCTATTTCTATACTGCAGGGGTGGCCAAACTTGCTTAAAGCAAGAGCCACGATAAACTTCAGATGTTTGGGAGCCGCAAACATGAACAAATATGATATACACGTTTGCCCTCTTGCATGCATACATTGTGACAAAATTTTTATATAAATATTCAGAAATATATGTTCATAATAATAATATTTATTCATTTATGTAGTTTCTAAACTGCTAATTTGTATTTGTTCCAATAATCAAAAAGACATACAAATATTTTCAAAATCCAGACTGATTACAAGACTGATCCTTTAATAATGCCTCATTAAATATATGGGATGAAAGAGGGAGGAGTGGCATTGCTAGTCAGGAAAAATATCACAGCTGTGCATTGGCAGGACAGTCCACAGGGCTGTACAGAGGCCATATGGGTGGAGCTGAGGAATGGGAAAGGTGTGACCCCTATGATAGGGGTGTATTATAGACCACCCAATAGTCAGACAGAATTGGAGGAGTAAATCTAAAGAGATAGCAGACCAATGTAAGAAATAGAAAGTTGTGATAGGTGATTTTAATTTTCCACATATTGACTGGGACTCCCATACTGTAAAAGGGTTGGATGGCTTGGAGTTGGTCAAATGTGTTCAGGAAAGTTTTCTAAATCAATAGATAGAGGTACCAACGAGAACGAATCTCTCCTATTAGGGAGACAGGTCAGGTGACAGAAGTATATGTAGGCGAACATTTTGGGATCAGTGACCATAATGTCATTAGTTTCAAGTTAATTATGGATAAAGAGAGGTCTGGACCTCAAGTTTAGATTCTAAGTTATTCCATGGAGATGAATACATTATTCTATTTAACATGAAGCTTGCTGAGTACAAAGGATAAATCATGACAACTTTGGTTCCTGCAGGGAGTTGAACTGGTGTTGAAGGGTCAGTCTTCACACTGAGCAGGATACCAGTGATTGCATTTGTTAAACTCCATTCACCCTTGTGATATGAGTCACCTCGACATCTCCCTGTCCAGCTCTCAAAAGTCCTAGGACTCAGCAGTGGTTTAATGAGGTTGAGAAGGAGACATGTGGTGTAATCTCTGGGTTAAATGGCCTGTGTCTTTGTTGTATGTTGAATTCAATCTTATGCTTGATTTAACCCCACCCTTGTGGGCGACACGGTTAGCCCATCGTTGTAACAGCATCAGCGATTGGGATCGAATCCCGTGCCATCTGAAAGAAGTTTATATTCTCCCCATGTGTGTGTGGGTTTTCCCCGGGGACTCGAGTATCCTCACACCCTTCAAAATGTACCATGGCTGCAGGTTAATTGGGTGTAATGGGGGTGATAGGGCTTGTTACTGAGCTGTATGTCTAAATTTTAGGGGCGTCACCCCACCTAATCACGCTCAATGGCTACGTGACGTCAGGTCATGTTTAAATCTTAGAGAAGATTAGATGCTCAATTTCCGATTTGAATATAAATTTTTTAACACTGTGGGAACCCTTTTTGAATTACTTTTATAATCTTTGATTTGTTATGAAGGTAGAAATGTTGACTAATGAGGTCATTTATCTCTGATAAGAATTCTGTCTTCCTTTTTTGGCCAAACAGCTTCTTTCTTGGTCATAGGTTTTGATTTTCCTTTATTTTTAATAATAAAATAATATCAATACAGTATAATCTGTTTGATTAAAATGTGGAGAACCTTGGATGTAAGTGTGATATATCCCGTTGAATTTTAACATATATCCATATGTACTCTATTTTTGGATGTGAAATTTCAATATTATAAAAATATTGAAAAAGAAAATAAGTCTAAATTTTAAATTGAAATTTAATGTAAAATTTAAATTTTGTAAGTTTAAATTTAAATAACCTAGCTACACTGTGTCTGAACACACAACTTTCCCTTGCTTTCATAGTTCCAGCGGAAAGTTTATTTAACTAAGCAATGGAATCTCATTGATTTATTATATTCAGTCTTCTGTGTGAATCAGAATTTACTGTCATGACCACGTCACAAACTCCTTTGTTTTGCGGCAGCATTACAGGTGCAAATATTGCAATAAATTACATTTTTAAAATAAATAAATCCGAAAGAAGAGATAGTGAGGTCGTGTCTGTGGTTCATTGTCCATTCAGAAATCTGATGGCAGAGGGGGAGAAGCTGTTTTTGTGCCACTGGGTGCTCATCTTCAGGCTTTCCCATCTTTCCCGATGGTAACAGAGTGAAGAGGACATGACCTGGGTGGTGGGTGTCCTTGAGGATAGAGACCGTCTCTTGTAGATGTCCTTAATGGAGTGAAGACTGATCCCATGATGTTGCTGGCTGAGTTCACAACTCTCTGTAACCTTTTCCTATCCTATGATGCAACCAGTCAGAATGCTGTCTATGGTACACCTGTAGAAACTTGCAAGAATCTTTAGTGACCTATCGAATCTCCTCAAACTCTTCACAAGTAGCCTTTTTAAAAAATTAGACCTCCAGCTCTGACATAGGCCAATTTGGCCCTACTGGTCCATGCCGCCATTTTACACCCCATTAACCTACACTCTGGTACATTTTTGAAGGGGGGAGGAAACTTGGGACCCCCGGAGAAAACCCACGCAGACACGGGGAGAACGTACAAACTCCTTACAGGCAGCGAAGGATTTGAGAAGGGTAGCATTCTTTGTGATTGCATCAACATGGAGGCCACAGAACAGATCTTCAGTAATGTTGACACCTAGAAATTTGAAGTCCTAATCCCTTTCCACTGCTGACCCCTTGATGAGGACAGGCTCGTATTCCGTATTCTGATTTTGACTGCAAGGTTGTTGGTGTGAGAGCGCTCAACAAGTTGATCCATCTCTCTCCTGTACATTTCCTCATTACCATCTATAATTCTGCTGACGACTGTGGGATCATCGGCAAATTTGTGGATGGCATTTCATTTCTGCCCAGCCACATATTCATGGGTGTAGAGCAGTGGACTGCTGTGTGCGCCTGTGTTGATTGTCAGTGAGAGGAAAAGTTGTTTCTAATTTGTACTGCCTGTGGTCTTCTGGTGAGAAAGTAAAGGATACAGGTACAGAGTTTGTTAACCAGCACTGAGGGTATGATAGCATTGAAAGCTGAACTGTAGATGATAAAGAGTAAGTAGCGGGTGGAGAGCCAGTGAATCTGCATCTGTTGTGGAGTGATTGTAACTCTTGGCAAATTGCAGTGGGTCCAGGTCTTAAATATTCTGCCCATAACTAAACTCTCAGAACATTTCATCACAGTAGATCTGAATGCTACTGGGCGATAGGCATTGAGGCAGCTCACTCTGATTTTTTTGGGCCCCGGTCTGATTGATGCCTTTAGATACAGGTAGGAACCTCCTGCAGCAATGAGAGTTTGAACATGTCTGTGAACACTCCGACTTGTTGATGATGAATACCTGTCCTGATTAATGTGATACCTGACAATCAATTTTAAATGTAGGTAGCGATTTGGTGTATTAACAACTTTGATACTGGAAACAGTTTGAGATCTTCAGACTGCTGTATTCCTGAGACATCTCGTCTATCTGGGATAAACCAGAATCAGGGGCCATTTATAAAATAAAATTGCATCAACCTAATGCATCCCCTGAACCTCAAGAAAAAAATGCAATAATGTTGATTTTCTGAAACTTCATTGGATCTAAAACAATGAAGTTTCGTTGGAACATATCGAGGCTGTAGGTCAATCAGGTGTAATTAGGCGGCAAGATTTGTGGGTCAAAAGGGCCTGTTAGCATGCTGCATGTCTAAATTTTAAAAAAAGTAATTCAAAATTTTAAATACTCAAAGACAACTGAGTGATTTCACAAAATTGAACAAGATTTACATTTAATATTAGAAGCAAATAGGAATATTGAATCTTGAATAAAAGGAATCAGGGTTTAAAAAAAAGGTACCAAAGTGCTTCACGTGACAGCTCATGAGCCAGATCAGGAGATATTGGACAGATGACCTCATGTGGGTGTAGGTGAGGTTTTATTTAACCTAGCACATAATCTCACTGGCTCTTTCTTGTTCAGTGTTAAGTGAACCCTTGGCCCACATTTTCCCCAAACGTAGTTTCTCCAGGTTAGGAAGATGATTCTGTTGGGACCAGATACTCCTGAAGCCAAGTGTAAGCAGATCATCAAGCAGTGAAATCAGATGATTTAAATAAGTTGCAGCAAGTCCTATCCACAAAACACTTCTACACATCTTTAAAGGACAGAAAAGACCCGCCTCCAGGTTTGCCAAAGCTGTCGATATTTCTGAATAATTACAAATCAATCAAAAATTCTTAACAATTAAACAAACAATTTAATTTTAAGGATTCTTTTTTTACTTTTAAAATTTAGACATGCAACACAGAAACAGGACATTTTGGCCCACGACGCTGTACGGCTAATATACACCAGATTAGCATACACCCCCCGGTACGTTTTGAACAGTGGGAGGAAACTTGAGCCCTCGGTAAAACCCACACAGACAAGGGGAGAATGTCCGAACTCCTTACATACAGCGTGAAATTCGAATCCCAATTCTGATCGCTGGCGCTGTAAAGTCATTGCACTAACCATACTGCCCCAAATCAACCACACAAATTATTAAAAATATTAAACAAAACTATCATATAATTGATTAAAAAAGAACTAACCTTATGATCATTCTCTGTAGATCTTCAATCCCTATTCAAATAAATGGGCTCTCTGGTCTTGCTTTAGATGTAACCTCGCACTGAATCCAACAGCATATTCTCCAACACAAGTGTTGGAGAGTCTTGACAAGCTCCGGTTTTGCCAATGGAATCCCTGCAGAGTCCAGTAGTGGATGGTAGTGGGAATTAGGGTGGCACGGTTGGCGTAACGGTTAGCACAAACCTGCGCTGTCTCTAAGGAGTTTGTATGTTTTTTCTGTGTCTGCATGGGTTTTCCCCGGGAGGGGGGGCTCCTGTTTCCTGCCACTATTCAAAACGTACTGGGGATGTAGGTTAATGGGGTGTAAATTGGGGGGGGGCATGGACTTATGGGTCAAAATGGTCTGTTACTGTGCTGTATGTGTACATTTAAGATCACAAACTTAGTTATAAGACAAGCACCTTGTTGTGGGAGACCAAAAATTTGCCTTCCAGCACTTGTGCAGAGAAATACTGGCAGAACTCTGTCATGACCTGGTCTTTATTTTGGGTGGTCTTCCTCCGTTCTCACAGTTTACAACAATGGCTCATGAGTTTTCAATAAGTTGCCATCCATTCTTTTTTCCTTATAATACCCTGTCCTCTTTTTATTCTGTTCTAAAATGTAAATACAGCTCATTTGTTTTCCTCTTTTCAGTTTGCATGGAATCCATTTAGATGCTTTGCTCATGGCTTAGACCGTGCAGAGTTTTAATATGTATTTTATGATCAGTACATATGGCCACATTCTCACTTCAGTCTTTCTCAATTCCCTCGTGGAGTGCTGAATTACTTCAGCAGATCTTGTCATTCAAATGATTCTGCAAGAATTTTTAGAAATGATTTTAATGTCTGTTTTCTTTTCAGCCACTCATCCATGTGTATGCAAAACACCTGGTAACTTTCGTGTGCGAGGAGTCTGGCAACAAACCAGTGCTACTTGCGCTGGCTTTAAAAGATGCGAACTTGGAGAGTATTAAATCCATCAAACAGTTAATTCAAAGTTGCCGTCTCTGGTGAGAATGATTATCAAAATATCAGGGCTGAAATTGACAGTACATTAGAAAAGGAACACCAACTTTATTCCTCATGGTAAGGACATCAGAACAAAATGAATCTTGCAGCTCAAATGCCTTTTTTAAAAACTAGATGAGATGTTACATTGGAAAAGAAGAGCTGCTTTTAACTTCCTTGTTTGACCTTTCCAAGTTCAATAGTGATGTGCTAACCTTTGTTTTCAGTTGAAGAACACCATTATAACAGCTTGCAGGGAAAACAACACCTTGCTAATGCTAATTATCACTGATGTATTCTTTAATCCACCTTGAATGGAAGGTCCTAGCTTTTAATTATTCCATTCCCCGGAGTTCAAGATGAAAAAAGTGGAAGAGAAATTGTGAAAACAAATTTCAGAAATAATGGAATAAAAGTGTATTGGGGATATGCCCAGTACTAGGTCAGTTGTTGCCTGTGGGTCAGGTGATTCCAGTCTTTAATTTTTAACAGCTAGTAAACTATCTCCTGTTTCTGAGCTGTTATATTCTGTATTGAGAGTGTCATACATCATGGAAAGGAGCCCTTCGACCCATTCTGCCAATGCCAATCAAAAATGTTCCACCCACACGAGTTACATCTGAAAGCATTTGACCCACTTCCCTCAAAACTTGTCCTATCCCCATGTATTTGCAAATGTTTAAGAAACATTTAGTCAATAGTGTCTGCCTCAACCAATTTTGGCAACTTCTTCCATACACCCACCAACCTTCCCCTTTCACCTAAAACCAATTCCCCGGTCTGGGCAAAAGACTCTCTGCGTTTAACTGATCTGTCCCTTCACCTTGAGTCCTTAATTGTGGACTGCGCTTTGCTTTCCATGGATGCTGCGTGACTGTCTGATTTCTCCAGCCCTTCTCTGGGTATTGCACTCAACCCTGGTACCTGCAGATATCTTGTTTACCTGGACTTGACAGTATTGAGCTACAAGCACAGAAACGGTTGAGCCATTGTATCTGCCAACTGAAAGCCAAGGATATCAAGGGGAAGCCAGATCTTTAGATAACTGTTAAGTGGAGTTTGATAACTATTTGAAAAATCGAGGAATTCAGGGTTATGGGGGTGGCAGAGATCAGCCATGACCATTGAATGGCAGGGGCTTGGTGACCTAATTATTATGTGTTATTTTCAAGAAGACCTCCCCCTCATCTTATTCAGATCATTGTGTGCACATAAATGGTATTTTTCCCAGTGACTCTAACACCCAAAGACTTGTACTTAAAAAGAAGAAAAAAATGGAAGTTATTTAATGCTACACCACCTTACAAATAAACTTAACCTCAACTGATTTCTGAAGGCTAGCAGCTTGCTGTGGTAATCCACCTGGCATATCTGATTAGGATGATGGATACACCAGGGATTCCTTATGTATTGTGTCTGTTCTGTTGACAGTTAACTAATTAAAGTTAAGCATTTCCATCAGAAACCCTGTATTTTATTACAACTATATAAACAACAGCTGACAGATTTTTAATCTGGCAGCTCATTTCTATCACTGCAATAATTAAAACCTAACTGGAGCCCCTCCACTCTTCCTCTCTCTGGTACAGCTTAATTAATTATCTCAGCAGTCAATTAAAAAATAAATCAAACATTTTTTGATGGCATGGTTGGTTCATACAATTTTGTTATATCAATGGATTCAAAATTATATTTCAATCTATTACAAAACCATTAAAATTATTGCTGGTCTGTGAAATTGCTGAGTGAAATAGAATTTGAATTGTGTCAATATGTGCATTCAAAGTAAAATAGATTCTTTAAAATAAAATGTGGATGTACTAATGGAGCTATCTTCACATCTTCCAAATCATTTCTGGGAAAACTTTGTCATTTGATGTGTACAAGGACAAACTATATTCCCAAAACACAGTTTCATTGGAATTTTCCTCTGTCAGTTACAAATCTGTGCATCCTGCTTTGACATTGACATTGAGGTGGCAGGGTTGCACGGTTAGTGCACGGCCTTTACAGTGCTAATGATCAGGACCAGACCGGGATTCAAATCCTGCGCTGTCTGTAAGGAGTTTGTACGTTCTCCCTGCGTCTGCATGGGTTTTCTACAGTGGCTCCAGTTTCCTCCCACCATTCATAATGTACTGGGGTGCAGGTTAATGGGATGTAAACTGAACAGCATGGACTCGCGGGCCGGAATGGCCTGCTGCTACCATGCTATATGTCTAAATTTAAAATTTTTAAAAATATTTTACATTATTTTAGAACATACATAGAACATTATAGAAAAGGCCCTTCAGCCCATGATGTTGTCCCAACCTATATAAACCAACTCACCAAACTAAATTTTCCCTTCGTCACATCCATAACCTATTTTTCTTGCACCTGTATGCCTATCTAAGAGTCTTTTAAATGTCCCTATTGTACTAGCCTCCACCACCACCCCGGTAATACATTCCAGGCACCCATTACTCTTCGTGTTAAAAAAAGAAATTACCACTGGTGTCTTCCTGAAACTTTCCTCCTTCTCACCTTGTACAAATTTTAAATTTATGATTTTTAAATTTAGATTTTCAGCACGGTTACAGGCCATTTTGGCACACGAGCCTGTGCCTCCCAATTACACCCCTGGTACGTTTCGAATGGTGGAAGGAAACTGGAACCCCTTCAGAAAACCCACACAGACATGGAGGGGGGGGGATGTACAAACTCCTTGCAGACAGCGCAGGATTCGAACCCTGGTCCCAAACGCTGGCGCTCTACAGGCCTTGTGCTAACCACGATGCCAATCATGCTTCTGGTGTTTGCAACTCTTGCCCTGGGAAGAATGCTGGCTGTCCACCCAATCTATGCCTCGCATAATATTGTCCACCTCTATTAAGTCAAAGGGAAAAGCCCTAGCTCTGTTAACCTTGCCTCATGAGGTACGTTCCTGGTAAATCTCTGCATCCTCTCTCTAATTTCCACATACTTCCTGCAATGAGGTGACCAGAACTGAATACAATATTCCACATGTGGTATAATCTGATTTTCTGCAGCTGTGCACTATTAACTCACGGCTTTTGAACTCAATCCCTGACTAATGAGAAGGCCAGCGTATCATAAGCCTTCATAACTACCCTATCAACCTGCATGGCAATCTTGAGAGATTTTGGGTGGAAAAAAGTGTCTTTTGAGAGTGGAACATGAGCACATGATCCTTAGAAGTACATCAGCAAAATTGCAAAGATGGGATCCTTAAGTAGCCAGTATAATCATTATGAACTAGGATTAACAACACAATCCTTTGAGGCTGCTTTGCTATTCAGTGAGATTGGTTCTGAACCAATTGTAACTACAACTCACCTTTCACTCCCTTGCTGATCAAGAATCTCCCAAGGGCCACCCATTTCAATTCCCTGCCCATTCCCTTGCTGACATGCCTTTCCATGGTGTCATGGACTGCCAGACTGAGACGACACACATATTGGAGGAACAGCACCTTACCTCCCATCTGGGTACACTCCAACTGGATGCCAGATGGCATTAACAGTGACTTCTCCAGTTTCCATTAGCAACATCCACCCCCCCCCCCCCCCAATCTTTTTCCTCCATTTCTTTTCCTCCATTTCCTTTCCTCTGGCTTTGGCTTTCTCTTTTCCCTCTGTCTCCATTCACTGAGCCAAAATCATTTCTCACCTTTCAGGTTTATTGTCAGGTCCATACATGACTTCACATATAACCTAGATATTTATTTTCCTGCAGACGAGGCAGAATTACCACTTTATTGGCAGTGCAAAAAACTACTCATTGTACACATGTGAACAAATAAACAAATGTAAACAAACTGACTGTACAAAAAGAAAAAAAAACAATAAAGTGCAAAAGTAAGTGTCATTAAATGAGTCCCTGATTGAGTTTGTTGTTGAGGAGTCTGATGGTGGAGGGGTAAGCAGCTCTTCCTGAACCTGGTGGTGCAAGTCTTGTGGCATCTATACCTCTTTCCTGATGGCAGCAGTGAGAATAGAGTGTGCTGGGTGGTGCGGATCCTTGATGTTTGCTGCTGCTCTCTGATGGCAGCATTCCCTGTAGATGTTCTTGATGGTGAGGAGGGGTTTACTTGAAATGTCTTTGGCCAATACCTTTCTCAAGGCTTACGCTCAGGGTTATTGATGTCCCCATGCCAGACTGTGATGTAGCTGGTCACCACACTGTCCACCAAAATTTGCCAAGGTTTCTGGTTCATACCAAACCTCTGCAAACTCCTGAGGAAGTAAAGGCGCTGGCGTGCTTTTCTCATGATGCCATTAGTGTTTTGGATCCAGGAAAGACCCTCCAAGATAGTGACTCCCAAAATATTAAATTTGCTCCCCCTCTCCATCTCTGATCCCCAAGGATCACTGGATCATACACTTGATTTTCCCTTCAACAATCAGCTCCTTGGTTTTGCTGACATTGGGTGCAAGGTTGTTGTTGGTGCCTCATTCGGCCATGTTTACCATCTCCCTCCTGTCCCCTTGTTATAATAACCCACCAACATGGTATCAGGAGATTTGGAGATGGTGATGTCATACCGAGCCACCCAGTCATCAGTATAAAGCAAATAGAGCAGGGGGGCTAAGAATGCAGCTTTGTAGTGCTCCAGTACTGATGGAGATTGCGGACATGTTTTTCCCAATCCTCACTGATTGTGTCCTTTCCACTTAGATCCAATTAACACCTTTTGTGTGTTGGTGTGTGCTCCTCCCCCACCCCCCACTCCCCCCTTTCCCCAGCCTTTAATTCAGACGCGTTTTTTTCATGTATCGTGGTAGGGTTCAGGCCTGAAACGTCGGTAATACCTATGGATGCAGCGAGACTGGCTGAGTTCCTCCAGCATTTGTGTTTTGACAAGAATCTTATCGATTTCTGCTTGTAATATATACAAATAATGTTTCCATTCATTGAATTCAATATTTAATCTAGTGTTTTTCTTTTTAATGTAACATATGTTTCAGTAGTATTTGTATCTGTATAATATATTTTATTGTCATGCACCTATGGAACATTTATTTGATAAAACCAATAAAAATATTGGAAAAGTCTTAAAAAAATGCTTCCACCATCCTTGAAAGAAGAACATTCCAAAGCTTCATGTTCCTCAGAAATCTCCATCCTTAATGGGAAACCCCTTCTTTTTAAACAGTGACCCCCCCCCCAACGTTAATAAGGGATCCACTCTTGTCAAAGTCACACAAGGTCCCATAACTTCCAATTATATCACCTCTCACTCTAACAAAATCCAATGACTGCATGCCCACCCTTGTCAACCTTTTCTCAAAAGCCAGCATACTCATTCAAAATATTAGCTTAGGGAACCTTTCCTGAACACCATCCAAAGCGTTTACATCCTTTTGTAAAGAGACCAATATGGTATACTGTCCTCCAGATGAGTCTAATCATTGCATGAGATTCAGGATATAATCCAGACTGTTCGAGAAAGAGTGGCATAAATTGGTAGCATTCCAGCAATGAGCACACTTCAGAAAGTATTTTATTGATTACAAAGTGTTTTAAGAAATCTTGAAGTTGCATGTCTTTTTATATATATATATATCTATAAACTTTTGGACACCAAGGTAACATCTCCCTTTCAGACATTCCATTAACAAGTAGGAATGCCTCTTCCTCAAAATAGTCAAAGCTAATCAAAGGTGCCTGCATCTGAGTCTGCTTTCTGCTGTGTTATCATAATCCAGTAACATAGGAAAACAGAATACTATTGAAATTTTGGCATTTGGCCATTGAACAGTCTATTCTAAATAGAATGTATTCAGTTTAATTTGCATCCTATTTATTGTCCCTGGAGAGGATGCAGTGTCGGTAAGGGATTGCTTCAGGTGGTATCTGAGTGGAAAGAAAAGGTTTGAAAACCATTGTTTAATCGTACCTAATTGACTCATTTTGTGCACGGTTTTAGAACTCCAAAGGAAATGGGCCAAAGACAATTTTTCTCAAGCAAACTATTTCAGTAACAATTAGACCTAGAGCAGTGATTCTCAACCTTCCCACTCGCAAACCATCTTAAGCAATCTCTTACTAATCACAGAGCACCAATGGCATAGGGATAACTTAAAGTGGTATGGGAGTGGAAAGAAAAAGGTTGAGAACCTCTGCTCTAACCTATCCAGTCTCAACCCAGCCTACCAGTCTGGCAACATTCTTGTGAATCTTTTCGACATGCTTTCCTGTGGCTGGTTGACCAGAACTACATACAATACTCCAAGTAGTGTTTCTCCGACATCCTGTACAGTTATAACATGATGTCCCTGGTCCAATCAATGCGAAATGTCTTCACCACCCTGTCTACCTGTGTCAATGAAACTATACTGCAAGTCTCTGTTTTACACTTTATCCTGGGCCCTATCATTCACATTGCAGTTGCAGGCCCTTAAGCCCAGTCATGTCCATCCTGATCATCAAGAATACAACCACACCAATCCCATTTAAGGCAGCTAGATTCTTCCCATTTATATCTGTACATTTTATTGTATACACCTCAATGATGTCTCCCCTTGATAGATTATAGCATAGATTTTCTTTATTAGCTTCTTTTCTTTCTATAATTTTAGCAGCAAGAAAGGGGTTAAAAAGAATATATGAGAAAATACTAGTTTGTTAAAGAAATTTTCTTTTAGTAGCACCGTTGCAAGATGAGAGAACCAAGGCCATGTTGTTCTCGAAATTCATGCTAGATGTTTTGCTGAAGTCTGAAGGTGGCAAGTCATGTGAATAGCCACGAACAGGCTGTAGAATGGGAAACTAAACCATATAAAAAGGCTTGTGCTCATCTGCATATGTGCTTTCTTGCAGAAAGACCCAGTTGTAGGTTACAACAGGTCTTCCCATTGTAACACTGCAAAGCTGATAAAGTTGTGTTATACTCACATTATTTATCATACACTTTATATTTAACACCATAACCCAAAGAAAATAAGTACAGCTTCTTTCCTGAAGCTGCAGTTGTCTGGTTCTGCACCCTCTCCATTGCAATCAGATCTCTCCAGTCATCCAGTGACCTAAACTGGACATGGCACTCAAACAGTGGCCAAGGAAAGGCTCGGATCCTAAACGTTGATTGTCTTTTATTCCTGTTGATGCACTTTCATGCACTGCACTAACTCTTGCTATGTATAGCTGTAGGATCACCATAACAGGATACTGTAATGGAGTATAAATATTGGGAGGAATTTTGTAAAATTAAAGTAGGTTACATACATACACACATTTTACAACAGATCTTATTTGAAACCCTGAAGAATTCATATTCAGTAACATTGCAGGATCTTTGGAGACTTTTATAAACATTTCACAAGTAGGTGCTAATTGAAATTATGTCATGAAATGAATAGACCATTGTTTGGAATTGGAGACAGGCTGGATGGTTGGATAACTACAAGGCTTCTGACCTTTCTGCAAAGTGCTCACAGAAGGGTCACCCCTAGGTTTTGTAACCTAAAGGCACTTTCAAGTGGGCAATTGCCCCGCTTGTAAAGACTCATATTTTGGCAATATGTGGCTGTTGGGAGGCCACAGAATGCGCAGGAGGCGCCTGCGATGTGAACTTTGTAACCCTCCTCCGAGGGGGATAATCACTGCAGCACAGTGGCTTCCCCAGCCATCTGAATGCAGCTGCCTGAAAGCTCCTCTCCCAGCTGCCCCTTCCCCAGGTGCAGGAAGTCAGGGCAGGGGCAGCTGGCCGGACTGTCAGTGCAGGTACTGCAGGGCTGGAGCGGTCGGCAGGGGAGAAGGGGACTGGGGCGGCCAGCAGGTGAGTACGGGGCTGGAGTCAGTCTAGTGCTAGCATTGCTGTAGTTCTGGCACTGTACTGGCACTAACAAAGAGCAATAGAACTGGACAGGTTCGGGCACAGGCACTAAACTGGGACGGACTTTGGATTAGGTCTGGTCTCAGCAATGGGGCACTAAACCTTGCCCTAATGCTGGCACTAATACTGGCATTGGCACTGGAACTACTTCTGACACTGGGACCAACAGTGGCACTAGAACTGACTTCATCACTGTAAGTCATAAAGACCAGTACATATATTCACATATGTGAAGTGAGTCAGGAGATTTGGGATAAAACTTCAGCTGTGATCTTACTCAGTGATGGAACAGGCGCTAGTTCACCATTACCGTTATCATCAACGTTATCTCGGCACATGCCATAAAACGCCACTTCTTAAAGATGGCCACAAAATGTGTCCTTCAACACCTGAATAGTCACTTGTTTAAGAGAAGACATGATACCAACCTGCAAGTGGAGGAGAGCAGTTTGTGATGTCCTATTTCAGCTGCAATATGTCAGTTCTGACATCAAGTTGCTTTTAATCGCTCTAAATCCCAAGTGCTGTTATTTAAAAGTTGTGTTTTATCTCGATCCTGTAAAGGGAGCTGTCAGTTCCCAGGCACCTGGGTCTGAATGATGTCTTTGTGTCCTTTACCCTCAGGAACACACCAGCCCCTCTCATTATACCACGGCCTTCTTTAATCTATTTTAAGTTAATTAAGCATGGGTATTGTTCGGAACTGAGAACCAAATTATACTGTATTATTGTAAATAACTGTTGATCGATTGGGAGATAGCAACACATGATTCCACTACATAACATATCCTTGAATTAGTATGGGCCTCCATCCCTCAGACAGCCAACCATAATAAACCAGCGGGCATTAAGAATATCACCAGCTTTTAGAATGATTTAGTTGTTCTAATTTTAGCCAGAAAACGTAGCGTTCGATCCACTGAGGATCTGCACTGTGGAAAAATCACCCTCATTTCCCCAAAGAACATGTTGAAATAACAACATGGGAACTCAGGGATACTGCATCCATGTCCTTGCTTTCCTCCACCAAGGCTCAAGCACACTGATGCTAAGCTTGTTACTGGAGCCCAAGTCAGGTACTGGCATTGTTTCGGCCAGCCCTGTACTCACCCACTGGTCATCCAGCCCCCTTCTCCCCTGCTGGTCGCTCCAGCTCCTCCTCCCTCGCCGGTCGCCCCACCCCCTTCCTCCCCGCCAGCTGCTCCAGCCCCCGTAATCACCCGCCGGTCGCTCCAGCCCCCATACTCACCCGCCGGCACTTCAGCTCCGTACTCACCCATCAGTCGCTCTCGCCGCCCCCTACTCCTCCGCCGGCCACTCCAGCCCCCATACTCACCTGCCGATTGCTCCAGCCCCGTACTCACCTGCCAGTCATCCAGCCCCCTTCCCCGCCGGTCACTCCAGCCCCTTCTCCCCCGCCGGTTGCTCCACCCCCTTCTCCCCCACCATCCGCTCCAGCCCCTGTACTCACCCGCTGGTCACTCCAGCCCCCGTACTCCCCTGCTGATTGCTCCAGCCCCATACTCACCCGCCGGTCATCCAGCCCCCTTCTCCCCGCCGGGGGGCAGAGCGCTGGCTGTCCCAGCTGACTGCCATCCATCCTAACTTGACAGCCCAAGGAACAGGAGCCAGAGTGCGCTGATGCGCATCCCGGTGCAGCTGTCCCTTCAGGTGACCAGCGCTGCGCTTTTAGTGCTGCCACCTGAACGGCAAGTCAAAGGGCCGCTTCCTCTTTTTCAGGCGCATTCTTAGCGGAGAATACACCTGAAGAAACCTTAAGACAACAGCTTGACCAAGGGAGAGAACTCCTGTGGTTTGCTGAAGAAGGTGGGGTTTTTTGCATGTGAGAGAGTCACATGGGCATTCTAGCTGTCTCAGTTGGAGAGAGAGAGAGAGAGAGAGAGAGAAGACAAGTTCCACACGCTCTCTCAGCTAGTGTGTGCGACACTGAAAGAGACTGAACAGTCACATCTGAAAGAAGCCAGGAAAAGCTGATTGGAAACATAAAATTCCAGAGAGGTGGGTGGCTGTAAGTGCTATCTGTCTGATGTTTCTCTTGGAATATGTGAAACAGAAAGGAACTCTGTGATAGCCTGAAAGAAAGAGGTTACCATTTGGAGAACCCTGATGGGGCAAGTTTAATCAGCGAGACATTGAGGTGACTAATGGTGGTACCTCAGTTGTGGAAATCCTGGAACAATAAATTTCTCTCTGCAAACCCTACAAGAACCTTTCTGAGCGGTAAACGTTTACCTTTCAAGCCCCAAAGACTGGTGAACTTTATACATGTTAAATTCTGTGCACAGTATAAGAATTGCCTGCAACCAGAGAACTTAGAGGAAGGAGAAGTGAGATTGAACTGTGAACTCAAGAACTTTTCTTAAATTTACACACACATGACACGTGTGCTTAGAATTAGAAGGGAGTTAATTTGGGCTAGTTAAGTAGAGAGAAAAGTTAAAGTTTGATTCTATATTCATGTTTAAAGTTGATTAAAACAACTTTTGTTTTAAAAACTACTTGTCTTAGTGAATGTCTATTACTGCTGGGTTTTGGGGTCCACACTGGAAATATTCAGTGGATCAAGTAGCATTTGTAGAAAGAGAAAATATAATTAGCATTACAGGTTGGTGACCTTGCCTTACAACTAGCCAATTCATATATAAAGAGTGATTATTTGAAATTATTGATTGATTTTTTTTTCATACCAAATGCCTAGTTGGCAGATGCGATGCATAAATTGGGCTTTGAAGGAAGTGTCTGAAACCAGACAGAGATGGAGGAAGAAAGCATCATTTCCCCTCTGCATGTACAGTATTCCATCTTTCAAGGAATTAAGGAAATCACCCCAGATTTCTTCCTAAATACCATACTGCTTCACTGGATTGAAGGACAAGTCGATGCACGGTCCAGGGTCACCCACCATTCAATGCTCTTGCAATTCCTATTGCTCTCTGTCCAATCACTGCAAGCTGTTGTTGTTGTCGGGATGAAACTTCTCAGCGCATGCGCGCGCGGCCGGGATGACCTGACGCGGCGTCGCACCTGGGCAGGCGGGCGGACATGCGCAGAGCTGCCCGCCGGCGGCTCAGGTGAGGTGGAGATGGCCGTGTCGGCTGTCCCCTCAACGCGGCGACAGTAGAGAGCGGAGCCCGAGGTTTCTGGGCTGGTCACCTGGCCCCGGCGGAGGGGAGGGGGAGTGAGGTGGTCGCTGTCGCCGGCCCTCTCGATGAGTGGGGATGTGGAGGAAGCTCCCGTGAAGCCGACAGCAGCAGCGGCACGTCCCGCCCCTGAGCAGATTGGAAGGTTGGTCACTGCTCCCCGATGCTCTGTGTGCGGAGAAATAACACTCACCGACCTGTTGGTCTCCTGGAACTTTTAGTCCCAATGTAGGGGACAAAATAACGAGGCACCATGCCAGAGTCCACTTATTTCTTAAAGAACAATTCGAGATTGCATATGGGTCCGTTCCTGGTGTGAAACGTCCCAACCAGGCAGGGTGAGTTAAATTCAACCAGGCTCTGACACTCAGCGGGGGCAACTGGCAGAGCCCGGCCGAGTTTACTCACTAATCGCTCTCTGGCAGTGTGAAAGCACAACCTGCTCTCGCATTGTCACTGCTGGAGCTGGGAGACCACCCCCCCCCCCTCACCACCACCACCACCACCTTTAAAATGCCGGGCTGCCAATTCACCAGTGTTGCAGTGGGAAAGACTCCCGAGTGCGAGGAGGGTTGGTAGTGTGAAAGCAGCTCTGTCACGTTAAAAGTTTTCAAGGTTTGGGTCAATGAACTAATGTGCGACATGTACGAAAATCAATTCTGTTCCCCTGTGTATTTGCCATGCTATATTTTTTTTTAATATGCTTGCTTCTGGCCGATTGTAGGATGCAGACAGGTCTGTGATATTTGTGGAAATATAGTCAAACCTGATCATTTCACATCATGTGTTCCACCTTCATTGCATTGCCACAATATAAAAAGAATTCACTTGACTTGTGGTGAAAGATCAGAACCAATTTCAGAAGCGAATAGTAATTGGTTAAGGTAATTATTACTGGATAGGAAGCAAGGCAGTTATCCAAGTAAAAGTTAATTTGTGTAGCCTTGAAAATAATTTAATTTTATTTGCTTAAATAACCTTATTCCTTAATGCTTTTTTGCATCTTTTCCCCTTTGATATTGTTGAACTATTGTAATAATTACTTTGGAAAAACTAAATGTACCCTGTAAGTTACATTTTTACGTTAATAATTTCTGTTGAGCTTCATGACGAATTTCTGTAACCTTTGTAAAGTCTTTATTTCAGTGTTTATTTTGGCTCAGTGGTGCCACAATTGCTATTCAATCAAATTCATGAATTTGAGGCACAAACTAAAGATGATTTTAAAAACAAAATATGCTGGCACTCCTCATGGAATTGTTGAGTGGTTCTGGCACAGAATGAAACCATTCAGACAACCGTGTGCCCATTGTTAATGGTAATGAGTTTATCATCATTATATACTTGCACCATGAACATATGCATCAAGATTCTTTCTTGCTCCAAATTAACAGGTTCAAGTACAATTACAATTGCATACATAAGTGAATTTAAAAGTACAATAAATACAAAAAATGGAGAACAAATATTCAGTTATCCTTGTGCAAAAAAAAGTGACTGCAATATGGTGACAGTCCTTTTGTGGTGTTGGAGAATCCTTGATCATTGAACCAAAGGGAGTTTCAGGAGCCTGATAGCTGTTGGAAAGAAACTTGAACCTAGAGGTGCTGGTCTTCAGGTTTGTACCTTCTGCTGAGGGTAGTAATGAGAAGAGATTGTGAACAGGGTGTTGGGGTGATTTATGATGTTGTTGCCTTGAGGCAGCACACCTCACACAGATGTTCCAAAATGTCTGCTGCCTTCCACAAACATGGCTTCCCCTCACCACTATTAAGTCAGCCTTCACCTGCATCTCCTCCATTTCCCGTTCATCTGCCCTTGCCCCTTCTGCACCCAGACGCAACAAACATAGAATCCCCCTCATCCTCACCCACTAGCCTCCGCATCCAACATATTATCCGCTGAAATTTCCGCACTTACTGCAGGATCTCACCACTAGACACATTTTTCCTTCTCCTTCCCTCTCGGCCTTCCGCAGAGACCGCTCCCTCTGCGATTCCCTTGTGCACTCGTCCCTCTCCACCCATCGCACTCCCGGCACCTTTCCCTGTGCCCACAGGAGGTGCAACACTTGCACCCACACCTCCTCCTTCACCACGGTCCGGGACCCCAAACAGGTCTCTCACGTGAAGCAACACTTCACTTGTACATTCAGAGGACTTATTTGCTGGATAGTAGTCTGCTCAGAGTTTTTGGACCCCTTCCCTGTGAAGCAGTCAAACTTAGTTGGTTTCTCTACCACCAACCAAAAAATATTTTATGATTTTGTCCATAGCCCCCATTGAGAATGGATGTTCAAGAGGTTTAAATAAGATCATGAAAGTCATGAATGCTCACAGTCTTTTTCCCAGGGTAGATGATTCTTGAACTAAAAGGCATAGGTTTAAGGTGTTAGGGGAGAGATTTAAGATGAACTTGAGAGTAAATTTTTCACTTGCGGTGATCCATGTCTGGAACGAGTTCCCAGAGGAAACTGTAGAAGTGGGCAACATTGTGAGATTTATTTGGGCATTAAGGATATGATCTAAATACAGACAAATAGGACAAATCCCGAAGGCCAACTTGTTTGGCATGATCAAGTTGAGCCAAGGGGGTCTGCTCTGAACTCTCTGATGGAGCTGCATTGTAGTTCCACCCACTTTTTCTTTCTCTGGATTTGCTTCCCCATATATTTACTCTTGAAGGCTGCAGTGGAACATGCCTCCACCACATCTGCAGGCAATCTATTCCAGATGCAAAACATGCTGTGTTTGTATATTAAAATAAAAGGTTTTCATTGTGTCTCTCTTGATTCCCTTCCCCTTTATTTTATCTGTGACCTCTCATCCTTGATCCTTCAATGGGAACAATCTCCTTTAGTCCCCTCTGCTCAGGTTCTTCAATGTTTTATGTTCTTCCATTAGTTCTCTCTTTAAACAGTACTTACCTTCCTAATCTTGTAATTGTCAGCCTTCATCACAGAAACAATTCTCAATAGTCACTTTAGGATATTTATTAATGCCTTCATATCCTTTCTACAATGTGGCAATCAGAATGGAACACAATACTGGTCAGACCAGTGTTTTATATAAGTTCAGCATAACTTTCCTTCTCTTACACAATGACTCAATTGATAAAGCACAGATTTATGTGTGTTATTTACTCCTTTCTTTATGTGCCCTGCCATTTTCAATAGTTTATAAACACATGATCCAAGTATATCCACACCCACAGCCCTTTTAGACTGGTATCATTTGTCTGGTGCCTTTCCCTATTCATCTTCTTGGAACACATCATTTCACCTTTCTATGCATTAAACTTCATCTGCCTTATCCTTCATTATTCCACCAGTTTGTGTACATGTTACTGCATTTCTCCTCTTTGCGGTTCACAATGCAAACTGTGTGTCTGAACAAATATAGAACGTGAGGCTTGTACCCTGCATCTCAGTCAAAATCATTTTCTTTAAAAAGAGCTGGAAACTCACTGCGGGTCCATCAGCATCAATGGGATGAAGAGCAGAATTGACATCTCAGGTTGAAGAGCTGCTCTCTACTCTGGGCAAAATACTATGGAATCATCTTAATGGACATTCCTGTTTTCAGTTTGAAAATGAGTTGCATAGTTCTCTGAGGCTTGACTGGGGTGGGGGTATATGGGGTGACAAACAACCTAAAGACTGAGTTTCTGTCATAGACAGGGTGGAAACCTCATAACCTGATGAAAATGAATGGTTATGGAGATGGTGTTGTGAGGGAACAGGGTGGTAAGAGGAAGTGCAGCAAACAGCAATGGATGAGGACTTGTATATTTCACCTTGTTTTGCCAAAACTGAGTTCTGTTTCCCCATTCCCTTTAAACTCAATATTAGACTCATATTAGACTAGTGTGTAACTTGTAAAACAAAGTGCAATAGAAGTATGTTAGAGTATTAGGTAAAGGGTCCGCAACCACCAAAGTCCTGAGTTTTCCTATATTCTCTCTTGTGTGCCCATCAGCTCTCTCTAGTTCTGCCACCTTTCTATACCAATTTGCAATACCCAATTAACTTATCTAACCACGAGCCTTTACACTCTGTCGCTCACATTCCATGTATTGCAGAGCTGGGCAATTTCTCAGCATTTGGATAATCATGTTAGGGGGTAACTTTTTTTTTAAATACAGAGGGTGGTGACTGCAGGAGAATGAGGGTGACCTCACAGAGTTGTGAAAAATAATGAGAGGAAGAAATCCGGTGAATGCTTAGTCATTGCCCAGAGAAGGGGAGTCGGTAACCAGAGGACATGGGTTTAAGTTGAGGGGGGTAAAAATTTAACAGGAACCTCAGGGTTAACTCTCTTGTACAGAAGGTGGTGGGATATGGAATGGGCTTCCAGAAGAGGTGGCTGAGGCAGGCATGATTTCAATGTTTAAGAAACATGGGTAGAATAGATTTAGAGGGATATGGGCCAAATGCAGGAAGGTGGGATTAGTGTGGGTGCGACATGGGCAAGTTGGGCTGAAGGGCTTGTTTCCACGCTGTATGACGGTGACCCAAATTTGAAGTGGAGTCCCTGATGTACCTTTGGGTGCACAAGAATTTAGTTGTCTTTTGGACAAGAGGTTAAATTGAGCTCCATCTTGAACATGTAAGTGAAGACTTGGCATTATTGAAGAAGAGCAGGAGGGATATCTCTGGACAACCAGGTCTCTGTTAGCGTAGCAGCCACAGCATCAGCAGCGCAAGTTAGAATCAGTATCTAAGATGTGTGTTCTTCCTGTGTCCACGTGGGTTTCCTCCAGGTGCTCTGGTTTCATCCCAAGTTCTAAAGGCATAGGTTTATTGGCCATATGGCTGTAATTGTGTGGCATGGCCTTGTGGGCTAGAAGGGCCTGTGTAATAGTACAGATTCTATCACCAATGTGTATATGTACCGATGGTAGTGCAGGATGACTGTGATTGGCTGAGAGTGTAGCCACACCTACTGGCAGGTCTTAAAGGATTGCTCCCAGCCAGACCAGGTCATTCTGGACTGGTCGACCTACTTGTGATATGCTCCAGTCTTTTTGTTAATAAAAGCCTTGGTTTGGATCAACGTCTTTGGTTCTTTCGATGCGCATTACAGCCTGTTACCATCCTAGATCTCTAAATTAAATAATTATCCATTAAGTAACATCACTAAAATGGCTTTGTGTGATCTTGCTTTGTGAAAGATGGCTATCCCACATTACAACTGTGGCTGCTAAGCCTTTAAACTGGAAGGAACATGCACCAATTCGGTTGATGACGCTGCTAGGTCTTTGGGTGCTATGTGGATGCCTAGCATCACCCAGGGGAGCTTGTCTACCCAGCCGGGTCCTTGGAGTCATGCCATCAGGGCAGATTTTAGGTGCCTGTAGAAACGCTCCACCAAACTGTTCAATTGGGGGTGGTTCACGGTTGTTTGGAGTAGCTGGGTTCCTAGGAGCTTTGCTCTCGTGGACCACAGGGTTGAGGTGAACTGCACACCTCTGTCTGAAGTGATGTGGGCAGGGAGGCTGAACCTTGCCACCCAGGTTGTGATCAGGGTCCTGGCACATGTCTCTGTCGTCATGTCACTGATTGGGACAGCTTCTGGCCATCTTGTGAATCTGACCACCATCATAAATAGGTACCTCATAAACAGGTAGTGGGCCAACGATGTCCACATGCACATGTACTTTCTTGTGCTTTGGCTGGAAGGGTTTCAACGGTGCCTTCATGTGTCTCTAGAGCTTGGAGGTTTGGCAGTGTGTGCATATCCTGGCCCAGTGTCCGACCTGTTTGCGTAGGCCATGCCACATGAACTGCTTCGCAATTAGATGGGTGGTCGCCAGGATGGAAGGGTGGGTTAACCTGTGTAAAGCATCGAACACTTGGCACCTCCAGGCAGGTGGTACGATGGGCCGTGGTTGCCCTGTAGAGATGTTGCAGAGAAGTTTGCTACCTCTGGACCTGATTGATACTTCTTTGAGGCGGAGGCCAGTGAGCGCAATTCAGTATGATGGTATTCCGCTCTCCTTCTATGCTTCTACAAGTGCTGCGTAATCCACACCTGGGGCCGGGACTTGCACTGACTGGATGGATGATCTTGACAGCGCGTCTGCCCCACATTGTTCTTCCCTGAGACATGTTTGATTGTGATGGTGATTTCGGACACACTGGACAGGTGGCGTTGTTGGCAGGCTGACCAAGGGTCAGACATATTGGTGAATGCGAAGGTGAGGGGCTTGTGATCTGTGAAGATCGGGAACTCTCTCCCTTCTAGGAAATACCTGAAGTGCTGACCAGCCAGGTACAGGGCTAGTAACTCCTTGTCAAACACGCAATACATGATTTCTGGGAGCCGCAGGTGTTGGCTGAATAAGGCAAGTGGCTTCCATTGTCCTTCTATTAATTGTTCAAGTATACCACCGACTGCTGTTTTGGAGGCGTCCACGGTGAGGGCTGTGGGGATGTCCATCCGGGGGTGGACCAGGAGTGTGGCATTGGCTAGTGCGTCCTTGGCCTGGTCAAATGCTGCCGTCGTCTCTTCCATCCAGGCAACTTCTTTGGCTTTGCCAGACATCAAACCGAAAAGTGGGTGTATAATTCGGGCTGCTGAGGGAATAAACTATGGTAGAAGTTGACCATCGCAACAAATTCTTGCAGACCATTGACTGTTTAGGGTCTGACAAATTGGTGAATAGCCTCCACTTTCCCCAGCAGGGGAATGTTCAGTGACGGTCAGTCTGGGGCCCCAAGAAATTGGTGGACAGACCAAACTGGCACTTGCCGAGGATAACAACCAGTCTGCAGTTGCTGAGGCAGTGGAAGAGCAGGTGCAGATGGTTTAGATGCTCTTGGCAGGAGTGGATGGCTACCAGGATATCGACCAGGTAGATGAAAAGAAAATCCAAGTCTCACCCAATGTCCATGAGGCGTTGGAAGGACAGCGCCACATTTAAGGCTGAATTGCATCCTCAGGAATTCAAACGCCCAATGGGGTTATGATGGCTATCTTCAGGACATCCTCGGGGTGGACTGGGACCTGGTGATACCCACTCACCAGTCTTTCTTGGAAAAGATGCCTGCCCTTGCAGGTTGGCTGTGAAATCCTGGATGTGTGGGACTTAGTATGTCATAGATGGTTGCATCATTCAGCCTCCTGTAGTTGCTTCATGGCCTCCATCCTCCTGTGGACTTGAGTGCCATATGGAGCAGGGAGGCCCATAGGCGTCAGAGTGCTGCATGATCCCCCATCTCCATCTTGTTAAACTCCTCCATCTTGTTAAACTCCTCCATCTTGTTAAACTCCTCCATCTTGTTAAACTCCTCCATCTTGTTAAACTCCTCCATCTTGTTAAACTCCTCCATCTTGTTAAGCTCCTCCATCTTGTTAAGCTCCTCCATCTTGTTAAGCTCCTCCATCTTGTTAAGCTCCTCCATCTTGTTAAGCTCCTCCATCTTGTTAAGCTCCTCCATCTTGTTAAGCTCCTCCATCTTGTTAAGCTCCTCCATCTTGTTAAGCTCCTCCATCTTGTTAAGCTCCTCCATCTTGTTAAGCTCCTCCATCTTGTTAAGCTCCTCCATCTTGTTAAGCTCCTCCATCTTGTTAAGCTCCTCCATCTTGTTAAGCTCCTCCATCTTGTTAAGCTCCTCCATCTTGTTAAGCTCCTCCATCTTGTTAAACTCCTCCATCTTGTTAAACTCCTCCATCTTGTTAAACTCCTCCATCTTGTTAAACTCCTCCATCTTGTTAAACTCCTCCATCTTGTTAAACTCCTCCATCTTGTTAAACTCCTCCATCTTGTTAAACTCCTCCATCTTGTTAAACTCCTCCATCTTGTTAAACTCCTCCATCTTGTTAAACTCCTCTCTCGTGAGTCAGAGCTTATCTGGTGGTAGCCTGCAGGCCCTGGTGTGTAGGGGGTATCCCTGCATGGGGATGCGGTGTGTCATACTGTGTTTGGGGGTTGTCATGGAAAACCTCGGTGTGATGATGGCCGGGAAGTCCGATAACACCCTAGCAAACTCGTCTGAGCACGTGACGGAGTCGAGGTGTGGAGCTGGCAATTTGGCTTCACTAAGGGGAAAGGTTTGGAAAGTCTTGGTGTCAACCAGTTTCTGCCCCTTCAGGTCCACCAGCAGACTGTGTGCACAGAGGAAGTCTGTTCCCAGCAATGGCTGTGACTCTGTAGCCAGTGTGGATGTCCATGTAAATAGGCTGGAACTGAACTGTAAGGGGGCAGTCCATGTGCCTTAAGTGCAGGTGGTGCTGCTGTTAGCCACTATGAGCTCTGGCCCGGCCTCTCTAGTTCTGGTATTGTGACTCAAGGGGGGCAGGACTGATTTTAGCTCCTGTGTCTACTAGGAATCTGCGCCTGGAGTGCCTGTCCCAGACGTACAGGAGTCTATTGTGATAGCCATTAACAACGGCTGGCCTTTTCGTTTCCATGAAATGAGCATGGTGGGCCCCGGATCCCTATCTTTGATGGTAAAGATTCGGAGCTGGTGTCATTGCTCGGTGTGGGCGTTGCAGATTTAGCTGATGGGGTATGGTGTGGTAAGGCCTCCAAATGTGATGTAGCACTAATTTCAATGCTGACCCCGCTGTCTTGTTTGGCATGCCACGAAACCTCTGCATGTGCAGCCACTTTCTGTGGGTTGGAGAAATCCTTGTTTGTTAGTAGATTGCGGATGTCCTCCGGCATCTGCTCTAAAAAGAGCTGTTCAAAGAGTAGTCATGGCTTATGGCTGTCTGCTAGTGCCAACATGTCACTCATTGGGGCCGACGGGGCTCGGTTGCCAAGGTCATCCATCTGTAGCAATCGTGCAGTCTGTTCACGGCATGAGAGGCTGAATGTACTGACTAACAGGGCCTTGAATGCCTCATATCTGCCAGTCTCCAGAGGCTGCTATAGAAAATCCATCGTGGCCTGTCGTTTTCTGGTTGAGCACTGCCACCACATAGTTATGTCGGGTCTCACCTGTGTAAGGTAAAACATCATGAGATGGGAATGTGTAGGGAGTTACCCTGTACAGGGCAGTAACAAGAAGGGGAGGTGTCCTTGTACTCCTGTTAGGTAAAACATCATGAGATGGGACCGGAGAAGGAGTCACCCAGTACTAAGGAGTAACAGAATGCATCCTTGTACTTACAAGATAAGAGAGACATTGATGGATTGAGAGGCAGGAAGCTAGCAGGGAAAGGATAGCAACAGTTTAAGAGAGACATTGATGGATTGAGAGGCAGGAAGCTAGCAGGGAAAGGATAGCAACAGTTTTAGTCATTGGACAAGTAATGATATGATGATGTTCTAAGCATGTATCCAAGGGTATAAAAAATCACCATTTTGCTGATAACGGCAGAATGCATTCTCCGACTAACTTGGTTGGTCGCAAGTGTTACAATCCGGTAATAAAGAACAAAGAACCCTGATTTCGACTCAGCCTGGTGTTTGTCTCACTCATTCATGAACAAAGCAGACCTAACACCTGATACAATGTTCCTGACCCGGAACTGGGCCTCTTCCTGCTGGAACCAGACAAGGGGCTTAGCGGTTCAGAAAGCTGGCAGGTTTAGTGAAACTGCCTTTTGAAAAGCTGAATCGTTCGTGTTGTCCATGCTGCTGGAGTTGTTTGTGTCGGGTCCAAATGCCATTGGACTACCGGGGTTACCAATGTGGCTGCTAAGCCACTAAACCGAAAGTAACATGCTGAGTTCTGGAGTGACTGCTTTACTGGTTTCAAATTGTGCTCTCAAAAGACCTGCCTGGTCCCAGAGTCCTTAGCACCAGAGCAGGGTGGAAGTGATATCAACTTCTGGGTCACGGTTTTTCCCCTGCTCTGAGCATGTCCGCGGACTTGCCCACAGTTGCTGATGCCGGTTCGCTTGTCACGTGGGAGAGCCAATGCACTTCATTGATTGTATAATTCTTTGGATCATCTTGGACACTCTGTTTGAAATCCATTTATGACCAAGCTTGGCTGAATGGACGGCTCCTTCTCCTTGTGCAATAAACAAACAATAACACGCTCCTGCAATGTTAAGGAGGCCTTATCCTTTGCTCTGAATTTACAAGACCCTGAAGGGTAATTTAAAAAAATCAGCTGTTATCTTTCAGTTTCTCTCTTATTTGTACTTTGAAATCTGTGAATTGGAAATCAAATATTGAAGCTGGTTCTCCAAATATTTTGATTCTGTTAGCATGCTTGCGAGTAAGCTTTAACCATATAACTGACTTTGACAAGTTTTAATTTTTCCACAAAAGCAAACTATTCCAAATGCTGGAAACATAAAATAAATTGGGGAAAATAATCGCACGACAGACCTGTGGAGACAAATATCAATTTGATTCAGGTGATGATATCAGGGAATGAATTCCAGCTGCTATACTTGGTAATTTAGTTCTTGAAATTTCTCCCCAACGCATCTGTGCCCAACCAGTGTGTAACCATGGATACCCACTCAAAATACCCTGGCCTCCAATTTTCTGTAACACAAAATGGGCAACTTCTTCTCCATAATCTTAAATTCAGGATTCTCATGGGTACAGCTGACTTGATTAGACCTGAATGTTGCTCTGCAACCATAGTTTGGGAACATCGATGCTTAGATTTTGTCAACGTTGGACTGAGTGAGAATCGCAGAAGATCGTCAGTTTAAAGAGTGAAAAGTAGATATGTGGTGGTTCAAACATTGAGAAACAATGATAGTGTGTTGAAGTGAGCTTTGCCATCAAGAGTGAGCTACTCTGACAGCTCAACAACTCCCCAGAGGAATAAGTGACCACCTTATGACCTTGCAGGTCACTCAAATGTGGGATCAGCATGCTGTAGTCATTAATGCACACACCCCAACTGTTGAAGCTTCAGATTGCTCAATTAATTTGTAATGGTTGCATTAATGATTCATCATGCAGGGTAGTTATCTTTTGCATGAAAACTGAACTGGACAAACATGCTTGGTTAATGGAAAATATGGCAGCAATTCAAATGTTGCAATCTAATTTTTAATTCATGAAATATTCTTAAACCACTTGCATATTTGAATTCATCTGCATCTTGATGTGTAAGGATTAATGAATGTTCTGCATGTTTTTCATTAAATATTTGGTACAGATCATGTAGGTGGATTTATAGGAAGCCAGGCTTCAGCCAAAGTCCCACATAGAATCACAGAATTTCAGCAACATGAAAGGGCTTTTTGCCCATTGAGGGTGAATCAGCTCTATCTAAGGGCAACCTGACTCGTTCTACTCACTGTTCCTTTCCCCATGGTCCTTTCCTCTTACATATTGTAAGGTAAAACATCATGAGATGGGAATGTGTAAGGAGTTACCCTGTACAGGGCTGTAACAAGATGTGAATGCATCCTTGTACTTACAAGATAAGAGAGACATTGATGGATTGAGAGGCAGGAAGCTAGCAGGGAAAGGATAGCAACAGTTTTAGTCATTGGACAAGTAATGATATGATGATGTTCTAAGCACGTATCCAAGGGTATAAAAAATCACCATTTTGCTGATAACGGCAGAATGCATTCTCCGACTAACATGGTTAGTTGCAAGTGTTACAATCCGGTAATAAAGAACAAAGAACCCTGATTTCGACTCAGTCTGGTGTTTGTCTCACTCATTCATGAACAAAGCAGACCTAACAATATCCATTTAGCTCCTATTTATATGCTACGATTGAATCTGCTTCCACTACTATATTAGTGGTGGTTTTTAGATCCTCACCATTTGTTGCAGGAGCAAGATTTTTCTCATGTCACTGTGGTGCTTTTTCTAATTATCAGTGTTTCTGTGTCCCCTGGTTCTTGACTACTCCACCAATGGGAGCAGTTTCTCTACCTCGCTAATCCATTATCCTTCATGTTTTTAAGTAGATTTCCTTCATCCCTTCCAAGAAAGTCAACCCTAATTTCTCCAGTCGAAACACATCTCTGTAATAATTCTGATAAATCTCTTGTGTACCCTCACAATAACCTTCACATCTTTCCTGAAGCGTCTGTTTCTGGATGCCACAATGTTTCATTTGTAGCTTTTCAAGTGCCCTCAGGAAGGCACAAGAATAAACCTCCTTATTCTTGCGCCTTCCTATTCTTATTCCTTGAGGAAGGGCTCAGGCCCAAAATGTCTGTAATACAGTATATCTTTACCGCCAATGGACACTGCGGTACTTGAGTTCCTCCAGCATTTCTTGGTGTTTTTACTACAATCAGACTTTTGTGTTTCATATAGAACTGTTTAACACAAGAACAGGCTCTTCAACCCACTGTCTGTACCGAGCATGTCCCCAAATTAAACTAAATCTCTTCTACCTACATGCTTCTTATCCCCTTGTCACTATATTGTGTGTCTTTCTAGTGTTACGAGCCAAAAGGACCCCAAAACTCAGCAGCAATAGATATTCACCATGACAAGTAGTTACTTAAACAAAAGTTATTTTTAATGATCTTTAAACATGAAAACAGAATCAAACTTTAACTTATCTCTATACTTAACTAACCCAAATTAACCCCCTTCTAATTCTAGGCACACGTGTATGTCGTGTGTGTAAATTTAAGAAAAGTTCTTTGATTCACAATTCAATCTCATTTCTCATTCTTCCAAGTTTTCTGGTTGCAGGCAATTCTTATACTGTGCACAGAATTTGACATGTATCTTTACCTTCTGTTTCTTATATTCTATTTTTGTTATGCTTTGCTTTTTCCTAATTTCTTCCTATTTTCCTGGAGAGGGTTGGTTTTCCTGACCTGCCACTACTCCATCATGTGACTCCTCCCTATGATGACATGATCTTGAGACCAGATCTCTATTTAAGGAGAATGTTACTGGCAGTTCAGCTTGCCCTCATTGTTAAACTGGTGTTTTTCCTGGGATGAGGAACCTGCCAGGACTGGAGCTCAAGGTGATCTCTTTGAAATAATGTTTGGGGTTAAAATTTACGTGGAGCAGTTATCTTGATGGTTGAATCTGCTTAGAATAAACATCATATCTGAATGGGATTTTTCATGCTTCCGTATAGGAGGTGGAGTGGATGTTGCAGAAGGGTGTGCCTTAATACTCATTCCGGTAACTAAAGAATGTTTCATGTACCACCAGTGTTGAACAAGGAATGCAAGGGTAGACCAGCAATATAGACTAATAGGTTAAATCTTGGCTTTGCCGAAACTTTTAGAAATGATAATAAGTAAATATTAATAAGCACCCTGAAGAAGTTTAAACACAGAATGTGGGAGAGACTTAGCAGGTCAAACAGTGTCCTTTAGCAAAGGCAGACATTTTGGACTTGAGGCCTTTTTTTCATACTTTGATAAAGGGTTTAAGCCCTAAAACATCAGTTATGTATCTCTGCCTTTGTTAAAGTACACTGTTTGAGCTGCCGCGTCTCTCCAGCATTGTGCGTTTTTATTTCAACTACGGTATCCACAGTTTGATTGGGTCAAGTAGTTTCAGCGTGGATTTATTCTGACACACCTGATAAAATGTCTGGATAAGAGAGGATGTTCATGAAGGAAATATCGTGGCTGTCTTCTTGGCTTTCCACCCATTTTTGGAAAAAGGTAGGTCAGGAAAAAATGAAATGCATATAATTAAGATGTTAAAGGCAACAAAGGTAAGGAAGTGAATGAAAGATGAGAAAACAGCACACAGAAATGTTCCACTGAAGTCAGTACTGGGTTAAGCATGGGTGTTGTAAGGTAATAATTTCAAATTTAACTGCAGAAAGTGTGACTATATTGGGTGACAGAAAAAAATTAAGACAGAATTGGAAAGAATATGTACAGAGTAAATTATATTACTAAAGGGTCTGCAGGAATGGAGTCACTGGGAAGGATGTATGCAGAAATTTTGGCAAGTGAACACCCAGAGGAAAAACAGGCAGTTACAAGGAGAATGTGCAAACTTCACAGCATCCAAGGTCAGGATTGAGCAGTGAGGCTGCAGCTCCAATAGCTGCCCCATTGTGTTGTCAGCTGATATTGAGCTCACAATGTGAACAGATGTACTCTTAAACCTTGAATATCCTCCATGCACCTGTCTCTTTTCTCACTTATGTAGGACAAGCATTGACTATCTCCTTGACAATTCCCTAATGTCTTTCTGTGATTTAGGGCCTAATCTTTGTTTGAAAATCCTCCTGTTAAGACAGCTTTGAAGGTTTTAGTACATTAATTTGTATTTATACACCATCCTTGTTGTCTGATTAAAAGGGTCTTTAATTGGTGCAAGGCTGACTTTGTTTTCTTCTATGTACACAGATGAACAGCAGCGGAACCCCAGTCCCTACAGGAGTGTCAACAGCTAGGTTACTCACCTTTGTTACTTTGAATGCAGTGAATGGAAACCAATCTGAAACTGTGAGTGTGATGCAGAAGATGGCTGCCAACAATGCCAGTGTCCATGAGAAAAAAATTTTCTTGGAGACTCCAAATGCACAAGCAATCTCTGGGATTTGTGTTTGGGCAGCACTAATTGTAACATTTCATCAGGTGAGTTTGAGGGAACACTGAATTATAGCCCTGTTGCACATCAATCGCCGCAGCCAGTTCATCATGCTGCTTCATCCATTGCTTTCCCTCCCTTCAATGCTGCCTGCCTTCCCCTTCCTCTTAGTCTTGAAGCAGGATTTTGACCCAAAACATTAACTGCATTTCCCTCTATGGATACTGACTAACGTACTGAGGTCCTCCAGCAGTTTGTTTTTTTTTGTCAGATTTGTTAATTGGTATTAATACACAAACACCTAAGAAGTTATTTAAATTCTCTCTCACCATGACTCTTAATTTCATTGTTATTTTGACCGCCTTCCTTCCATTCTCTCCAGGAGTTGACTGAAATAAACTCACAGGTGTTGGGGGACTTGCACACAATTATTGACTCCTCTGTATAACCTGCTGTGGAATATAGCAATGTTCAGTAGTTTAGCAACGGTTTGTTAATTTGTACCTGGTTGTTAAGCTTCAAAAACCTGTTTCTTAAGTGATTTTTGATGGTAGTCACTGATCTCTTCACCACAGAATCTCACACTAGATGATGTGTGGAAGCACGTGCATGCTTTCAACCATTTGTTTCATTAAATGCCCAAATAGAAATGAACACCACTGACTCTAGACTTCCTGCCGAAACATAACAAAAAAATGGATCTCACTTCATTGCTAGTGTGTTGTGTTGTAGTACAGAACCCTTTAATTTCTGTCCACTGAATAACAATCCATGGAAAAGCAAGTCCCTAATCTCTTTTCCACCAGAATCAATATGTACTTTTGATACTTCAAGATATCTCCAATTCTTAAATGTTGTCTTTTGGTGGCTTGGCTTGTAACCTTGAGGGAAAGCTTGTTTTCTGAATTGTTATCTAATTCAAATCAATAAACAACATTTTATCAGTTGTCTTTAAACTCACTGTAGAGCTCTTCTAATGCATAGCTTGTTAATATGACAACTCTGTGCCCCCCCCACCCCTTCACTTAACACTGCCATGTTCCACTGATAATTGTCCATTCACGTCTACATGTGGCTGTCTCTCATCTTTCTTCAGTAATAGATAAGTGATGTAAATCCTTTTGGAAGTTTGAATGGAGATACTCTGCCTTGGAATAATTTGGGGTTTCTTTTCCTTCATAATTACTTCCTCTCTTTCTTTGACTTGTTGCAATGCATTGGCTCTACATTTAACCTAAGATAAAAGGCTTTTGGTACAAATGTAGATTTTCTTTCAAATTTCACAATGTATTTAGGTAGCTACCTGAATGCTTCCTTCCTCTTGTATCTGAAAATTTCCTTCAGCTTTTGTGACTATTAATACAGCATCTTGATTATACGAACAGTGTTCTGTATTCGAAGTTATCTTGTCCCTTGCAACTTGAATAAGTAGATTTGTGTAAGAGGTTCTCCCTGCTTCCTAAACAGATTTGTGGCTAGTATTCCCCTACTTACTAGCACTTACTCAGATACTGGACCCAACAGGTCACCTGTGCCTAACATCCTCTGTGGTAACTCTTCTGGCTTGATTTGGTGTTTTCCATGACAAGAGTTTGTTCTTTTTATCATCTTGATGCAAATATGAGCCCTTACTGAGTGCTGTAGTGACAAATATAATAAAAAAAATTGAGACATAGACAACTGCTAAAATGGTCCATCTTGTCCATTCCATCTCTTCATCAGCAAATGGCCATAAGTTCACAGTTAAATCACACATTTAGACATACTGCACAGTAACAGGCCATTTTGGCCCATGAGGCCGCCCAATTTACCCCCAATTAACCTACACCTCTGGTGCGTTTTTGAGCAACGGAAGGAAACTGGAGCAGGAGGAAAACTTGAATAGCACAATTTAAATTGCTGCATCAAAAATGATGGGCTGCTGTTAGTTTTGCACAGTAGTGACTGTTAAAGCAATCTTCACTGTGTGGAAGAGTTATTCTGATCTGATTGAGTTGCATTGTGTGAAGCCACCTAGTTAATACTCCTTCTTCTTTGATAGCTGTGATTCCGATTCTACTTAGTTATCTCGCTCCATCGCAGCCAGAGCACATCTTGCAATACCTTCTCTTCCCCTTTGGACAGCCTCTCCTCCTAAATCTTGTCTATGTTCTGGACTATGGAAACACCAGATGCAGACCTGCCAGCTTCTACATTTTTGTTGATAATCAAGCTTTAGGTACCCACCATCTCACCTACATAATCCACACCCATGCTATTGCCACAACTGATCATGATGCAGTATCAACTTGAAACAGCTCCTGCGCCTTTGATTCCACAGTCACTTGCTGAGTCTCCTTTGCTTTTATTTTGCTGTGAATGATGGCATCTTCTTTCTTTAATTAAACATTAGGATAACTGGGGTTGTTATCTTGAGATCCTTCATCACACCATTGATTCCATTTGCCTTATTTGGTCTCGAGCTCAATTTAGCTCTCGACTGTTCATTACAAAACCTGTGTCTTCTGACCCATGCCGACTCCACCTTCTTTTGACAAATAAGTGACAGGCTCAGATCTTGTTTGCAGGTGAAGTGGAAATTTCACATGACCATGCTGTCCAAGCTGGAGTGGGCTTGACGACAGTAGGGATTATACTTTTTTTAAATGATTTTATTTATATTTTCAAACAATAGTGATCATACTTGAGTGACTGTGAATGCAAGGTGAAAAGTTCAAGTGTGTTTTCACAGCTATCAAGATGCAGTGATAGAGGTTGTTTTGTAAATAGGTCAATAAATGATTTGTTCACTTTTGAACAGTGCCTTGAGAGATTGGTGTCGAGCAACAGCAACAATTTTTTTTCTATTTTGGGATCCATTCAAGAGTTGGATGATAGTGGGAAAGACACTGTCCTTGAATCTGGTGGTGCACGATGTTGTACTCTGAACCTTCTTCCTGACAGGAGGTGGCTGGAGTGGGATAAGTCTTTGAATATGTTGCTTGTTTTACGAAGGCAGCAGAAGTTCTAGATGGAGTCGATGAAGGGGGGGGGGGTGTGTGTGTGTGTGATGGCCTGAGCCATGTTCACAGCCCTCTGCAATTTCTTGGGATCTTGAGTAGAGCAGTTCCTGTCCCACGCAGTGATGCACCCTGACAGGACGTTTTCAATGGTGCACCTGTAGAGGTTGCTCAGGGATGCTGGTGACATGCCCAATTAAATGGAAACAACTTTTATTTCCTCTAGAAATTCCAACATATTTCAAAGTCGATTAAAATGCTCTGGGTGTCATTGGTATTTTGTGAACAAACATTGTGTTCAGTTTGTACCCTGTATACAACTCACAAACTACTGTATAAGAATTTAATCCACAAAAAAGCAAAGAGGCTTTGGGCTTTGACAAGAAACATTAGATCTGAATCTTTTTCCATAGATATGGCCTGACCTCTGCGTATTTCCAGCATTTTCTGGTTTTATATTAAAAGAAGCAGTGCTATTTCTGTGGAAATTTCATAGTCTTTGATTTCCACCTTTGAGAACCTTTTTCTTTCTGCTCACATACCACTTTTAAGTATTCCCTGTGCCATAGGTACTCTGTGATTAGTAAGAGATTGCTTAAGGTGGTATGTGGGTGGAAAGAAAAAGTTTGAAAACCACTGTTCTTATCATACCTAATTGACTCGTTATGTTCACAGTTTCAGAACTCCAAAGGAAATGGACCAATGACAATTTTTCTCAAGCAAAATATTTCAGTAACAATTGGGTCTAGGGCAGTGATTCTCAACCTTTTTATTTCCTCTCTCATACCACCTTAAACAATCCCTTACTAATTAGAGAGCACCGATGGCATAGGCATTACTTAAAGTGGTATGTGAGAGGAAATAAAAAGGTTGAGAACCACTGGACTAGACCTTGTTTATAAACTCTGAAATGACCATACTTGCAACACTGCTGTTCCTTCTCAGCATGGTACTGGATTATCAGTTTGAATCTAATGCTCACATTTCTGGAGTGACTGACTCAGATGAGAATGAAAATCAATGAGGCAGAGCTGATACTGTTCTGTCAAACAATGTAATGTATAAATGTCAACTAACCAAGCAGAGCCACCAAGGATATGCATTAGTGATTCATTGTCGCACCTTCAAGGAGGAGAGATGTATTAACTAGACGCTTCACGGGGACAAAAGCTTCCACTGTGAAAATAGTTCTCACTGTGGTATACAAATTCAAGGCAGAGCCAACACAGTTCTGTTGTGGTGCCCAGAGTAAAAATGCCCTGTCACGATTTATCAATTTTTGGCTTCACTCCCACTCAATTAGAAAATGACTGAAAAAAAATGATTGCAGTGCAAATTGCACAAACAATTTTACTGCAAGAAGTTGAAGTGGGCTTCAGGCAACAATTGTACTGGAGACTATAAATCGTGTTGGGCATGTTTGGTTGGGACTAACTTAAAGCATAGAAATCTACAGCTCAGTAGAGACCCTTCAGCCCATAACATTGTGGCACCCTAATAACTTACTCTAACAACTGTCCAGAATTTCCCTACTGCATAACTCTTCATTTTCTCCATTCCATGTACCTTTCAAATGGTCTCTTTAAATATTCTGTTGTTCCTGCCACAATGGCCATTTTCGGCAGCAAATTCTATGCACCCACCATTCTCTGTGTGGAAAAACTTGCCTCTTGCATCTGCCCTGCACTTATTCCCAAGCCCCTTAAAATTATGCCCCCTTGTGTTAGCCAATTCAGCCCTGGAGAAAAAGCTTCTGGCCATCCACGAGTTCAATGCCTCTCATCATCTTATACACCTCTATCAAGTCATCCCTTAACCTCAAAAGCCTCAATGAAATACATATACACTACATATTCTCCCTTTATCAATGTCACTCCAAGGAAAAAAAAACTAAGTTCTCTCAACCTCATGGGATGCTCTCCACTCCAGGCAACATCCTTATAAATATCCTCTGCACCCTCTCTACAGCATCCACATCCTTTCTGTAGTGAGCTGACCAGAACTGAACACAACATTCCAAATGGGGTCCAACTAAGGTCTTGTATAGCTGTAACAGTATCTCATGGCTCTTGATCTTGATCCCACAGTTAATGAAGGCCAACAGGCCATACACCTTGACAGCACCATCAACCTGTGCAGCAGCATTGAGTGTTCTGTTGACACAATGCTCACTGTCTCTCAGTTCGACCACATTTCTCAGAATCCTCCCATTAACTTTGTATATTTCAAATTTGACCTCCCAAAATTAACCGCTTCACACTCTTCCAGGTTAGACTCTATTTGGCCCTTCTCAGCCCATCTCAGCATCCCATCAATGTCCCTATGTAACCTCTGACAACCTTCGAGACTATCCACTTTGTGTCATCTGCAAACTTTCTAACCACCACCTCCTGATCCAGGTCATTTATAAAAATTTCAGAAGAGGGATCCCAGAGCAGATCCCTGTGGAACACCATTGGTCACTTACCTCCATGCACCATCTACAACCACCCTCTGCCTTCTCTGGACAAGCCAATTCTATATCCACAAAGCAAAGCTTCCTTGGATCCCATGCCTCCTTACTCTCTCAATGAGCCTTGCATGGGGAATCTTTTCAAATACCTCCATGAAATCCATACTACATACTTCATCAATGTGCTTAGTTACATTCTGAAAGAATTCAGTCTGGTTCGTGGGACACAACATTCCCTGACTAAACCATACTGACTATTCCTAATCAGATTAGGCCTCTCTAGATGCTTGTAAATCCTGACTCTCAGGATCTTCTCCATCTGCTTGCTCACCACTGAAGTGCTGTAAATCTCACTTATCTATAAGTTCCTGGGTTATCTTTACTCCTTTCCTTGAACAGGGGAAGAACATTTGCAACCTTCCAATCCTCAAGTCCTTCTCCTGTCCCCAGTGACGATGTGAAGATCATTGCCAGTGACTCAGCAGTTTCCTCCCTTGCTTCCCACTGTTGTCTTGGGTAAAACTTGTCTGGTCCTGGCAACTTATCTAACTTCATGCTTTTCAAAATCTTCAACACATCCTCTTTCCTAATGTCAACATGCTCAAGAATTGCAGTCCGCTTTAAGTCATCCTCACAATTGTCAAGGTTCCTTTACTCTGGTGGATACCAAAGCAATGTATTCATCAAGTCCTCTGACACATTTTTACTCTCACCCCTTGATATGACTTATCCTCACCCGACTCATCACTGTGTGCTTCACATACTTGTAGAATACCTTGGGGATTTTTTTAAAAATCCTGCTTGCCTTCTCATCACCCCTTCTCGCTCTTCTTTCTGAAGCCCTTAGAGCTCTGTCAATTTCTATGTTAAACTTCTCATCAGCTTTTCTGTTGAATTAATTTTCTACACCCCTTGTATGCCATGGCTCTTTCAGTTTACTATCCTTTCCCTGCTTCAGTGGAATATACTTGTACAGAGCACAATGCAAATGTTCTCTTAACATGTGTCACAATTTTGCTGTCCATTTTCCCAAATACAACTGCTCCCAGTTTGTTACTAAGCTCCTGCCTAATGACATGATACTTTCCCCCACCCTAATTAAATGTTTTTCCAATTTGCCTCTTTCTATTGTTCTCCAGCATTATGATGAAGGTTACAGAGTTGTGCTCACAAGCAGAAACACCTTCAACTGGGAGAGGTCTATTACGCCAATTAGGTACCACCCAAACTGATTACAAACTTAACTTTGAAAGGATTATGAGGCTCTGAGATGAAATATTTTGTTTAATAGCAGCTAACAGGATGTTAGTGCAGTGACACAATTATATGAAATCAATGCATTTAAACTAACCCAAAGGCCAACACCTGATGAGGCCTTGAGCTCTCCATTGAAGGCTCTGGTGTAATCCGAGAAAGCCCAACTAGTTCATGGGAGTCTTCCCTAGCTTGCTGTAATGCACCACTTCAGTTTATCGTTCTTCAAGCACACAGTAATAATGAAGAGAAGGCCACTCAGTCCCTTGAGCTTGTCATTCAGTTTTTTTAAAAAAAAAAGGTCAATCTGATGGTAACCCCAAGTCTTCATTCCTATTTCCCAGCAGTAACTTTTCCCCCTGCTGCTTTTCCAAAATCTATTTCCCTTTTTGTTCAGACTGCTTCCAATTCCCTTAAAGGAAGTGAACTCCAAAGAATCCAGACCCTTGCGGGGGAAAAATAATCCCAACTCGTTGGATGGATTCTTATTTTTAAAGTTCACCTAGTAAACCTTCTCTTCACATTTGCACAAAGAGGAGCCTCGGGATCTGAAATAAGAACAGAAAATTGTGGAAAAACTCAGCAAGTCAGGCAACATCCATGGAAAAAGAAACCAAAACCCTTCATTGAAACTGATGCCTCATCAGAACCTCTGATTCTTGTATGTTTCATCCAAGATGCTTCTCACTGATCCAAACTCCAGTGGATTCCAGCCTTGCTTATCCATCCCTTCCTCACAAGACATGCCACCCATTCCAAGTGTAACCTAATAAACTTTCTGAACTGCTTCCAATGTTTTAACATCTTTTAAGATCAATGCTGGATTCTGTTCTCTAGTGCTAAGGGATTAGAAGGAGAGAATTTGTTACCTTGTATCCAGAAAAATTTCTCAAACAAAATGTGGATGACCCTAGAGAGAGGGGACAACATTCGACTCCTATGGAAAAATGAGGCAGAACAAGTGACAGAAATGTCAGTAGGGAGTACTTGGGGACAATGACCATAATTCTATTAGTCTTAATTGTAATTTTTAATTTTGAGATACATGGTAACGAGGCCCTTCTGGCCCATGAGCCCTAACTACACGTTAACTGATGGTGGGAAGAAACCGGAGCCCCTGGAGGAAATCCATGCAGGCACGGGAAACATACAAACTCCTTACATACAGCACCAGATTCTAACCCGGGTTGCCAGTGCTTTATAGCGTTCCAAAAACAATTGGACTGGTGAAGTAGTTAAAATTCTAAACTGGGCAAGGCTAATTTTGTAGCATTAGATAGGAAGTTGTAAAGATTGATTGGAACATCTGGCAAGTGGGAGATCAATAGAATTCAGGGCCAAGCTATTCCTGTTGTTGTGAAGGGCAAGGCTCTCAGGAAGAGTGAACCCTGGTTGATGAGGGACATTGAGGCTGCTGTCAGGAAACAAAAGGAGGCATATGGCATGTATAGGCAGATGGGATCAAGTGAATCCCTTGAGTATAAAAAAAGGCATAAAAGGGACATGAGATATCTTTGGCTGATGAGGTAAAGGAAAATCCTGAAAGATTCAGAGGTCCCATTAAAGACCAGTGCAGTCATCTTTGCGTGGAGCCACTGAAGATGGCCAAGATGTTAAAGGTATAACTTATCATCCATATTTATCATGGGGAAGGTCCTGGAACTAGGGGATTCAGGGAAAAGAACAATGTTCTGAGACATTCATATTACAAAAGAGGAAGTGTTCGCATTCTTGAAGTGCATAAAAGTGGATAAATTTCTGGGGTCTAACCAAGTCAAGGTAAAGGTTTCATTATTGTTATGTAATCAACATTATGAATGTAAGATAAATGGAATTATTTAACTTTTGTCTACTGTAAGGCAGACAGAGTTGCTGTTTTGTCCAGCGCCCCGCACAGAAACCTACAGCACCTGGTGTTCCCAGATGGTCTCCCCACCGAATACTGAGCAGTCCTGAGCCTGCTTAACTTCCAAGATCAGACAATCTCAGGTGTATTCAGGTCATTAGGTGCTGTAGATATATTCAGGGATGTTGCGTGAACAAAGAAGTTAAATTGCTGGGGTCTTGGCAGAGATTTTTGTAACAAAACATAAAAGTACTGGAGGAACTCGGCATCCATAGAAATCATAGGCATTCGATGTTTCGGGTCTGAGCCCTTCATTAGGGACTTTTGTATCTTTCTTTGCCATGGCTAAGTTATCAGAAGACTGGAGGGTGGCTAATACTGTGCCTATCTAAGAAAGTCCACAAGAACAAACCAGGGAACTATACGCTGGTGAGCCCATCATCAATGTGAGAAAGTTCCTGGAAGGGATTCAGAGAGGCAGGAACATTTAGAAATGCATGTACCATACTGATTGGAGATAGTCATGCTTTTGGCAATGAGAAACAAGATTATTTTATTGTCATGTAATATCACATTTTTGTTTTATTACATGGAATTTCCTTTAGTCTACTGTAAGGCCGACAAAGATTCACCATCAGCACAAATTGCCTGGTGCCCTTTACAGTGAAAGAAAGAGAAACAAAAGTCCCTCCCACACAGAATCACTGAGGGTCCATGAATTCACTTTCTGCGCTCTTGCAACCACAACCTTCAGTCCAAACCTGAGCTCCAAATCCAAACCTCTGACACAATCAGGAAGCCCTCAGCATCCTCTCGCGTTTCTGATCCAATAGCTGGTACCCCTTCACCCAGACTGCAGCAGTCCACAGCCTGGTGCATCCCTTGAACGCAGTCGCTAGCAGCCCACAGCTGTGATAAGTTCCACCCCTTGGTTCACCAACATCCTATCTATCGCCTGTTCTTCAGCATCGCTGGTCCAGCACTGTGCCTGGTCTCCTCTGCTTCTCCTGCTTCACTGGGGGGGGGGGGATGGTCGCCCTGTTTTCTGGTGTGCTGAGCTGGTCTGCTGTTTCCCTGAGTCTACTTCCCCAAGTCTACAATCCTTCATGGCGATCAAGGGCACTGTACGAGACTGGTCCGTCAGACCGGGTGGTTGGACCCCGCGGGGGGTCCACACCAGCGGCAATGCCTGCCGTTACAGCAGCACCGCCATTTTCTTTGTGTCTTTGATTGAGGTTTTTTTTGAGGCAGGGTTGTAAACATTTTCAACATGGACTTTTGACAAGGTTCCTCATGGCAGCTGATCTGGAAGATTAGGTGACAAGGGATCTCGGTAAGTAAGCCAATTGGACACTAAATTGACTTGGTAGAAGGAGCCAGAGGGTGGTAGTGGACTATTGCTTCACAGATTGGAGGCCTGTGGCGAGTGATGTCCTGCAGGAATTGGTGCTGACTCCCCTGCTGTTTGTCACATGTATTAACAATTTGGATGATAATGTAGGTAGCATAACAAGTAAATCTTTGGCAACCCCAAATTTGGTAGTGTGGTGGACAGTGAAGGAGTTAGTTTAAGTTTATGGTCAGATCTAAATCAATTTGGGAAGTGGGGAAAGAAATGGCAAGAGGAATTTAAATAAGGGAGTGTAAAGTGATGCATTTTGTGAAGTTAAACCAAGGCAGAACAGAAAGACCGGGGATACGTCCACATTTCCCTGAAATTGGGACACAGGCAGACAAGATGATGAGGATGGTGTCTGTCTGCCTGCCTTCATCTGAAGGAGTATTGAGTATAGAACTTGGGATGTCATGTTACAGGTGTGTAGGATATCACTGAGACCACATCTGGAATATTGTGTGTGAATCTTGCCTCCATATTATAGGAAGGATATGCAAAGAAGATTTACAAGATTGTTGCGGAGACTAGAGGGCTTGAGTTATCGGGAGATGCTGGAGTTATTTTCCCTGGAGTGAAGGAGACTGGGTTGGGGAGGGGGGGGGGGGTGATCATATGGAAGTCATGAGGGACCTAGATAAGACGGGTGGTAACAGTCCTTTTCCAAGGGTAGGGATGTCCAAAACTGGAGGGTATCGGTTGAGGTTGGAGGGAAATTACTTAAAGACAAACTGAGGGCAAGTTTTTCCAAATAGATGGTGGTCAGTATATTTGGATTGAGGAGCCAGAAGAAGTGGTAGAGTGTCAATTACAACAGAAGAAATTTTGATGGATATGGGCCAAACACAGAGAAATGGGACTACCTCAGGAAGGCACCTTGGTGAGCATGGATGAATTGGGCTGAAGGGCCTTTTTCAATGCTGTGTAACTCTGTGATTCTCTCTTTGAATCTATAGAGTCCGACCAATCCCCTGTATAACTGAAGCTTGACCTCCTTGCTTTTGTAATCAATTCGGTTAGCAATGAAAGATTACATTCTGCCAGTTTTCTTAATTGTGATTGCAAGGCTGTTCTACTGCCCCTCAACTGTTCAGCCTTGCAACCTCGTGGCAGTACGGCAATGCTGTATTACTAGCTGACCCCCACCTCCTAATGCTTGGCTTTGCACTTTACCCCAGTTTAGTTGCCTCCAATCCTGCATCAAAAATAAGACTGCCAGACAAGGAGATGGGTGTGCCAGTGGAACTGGTTTCTGCAGTAACTATGAAGACGTTGGAAGAAATAGCAACAAGGCAATCAAAGGCAGTGGAAACTAAACATTAATGGGTATAAAAGAAAAAAAATATTAGAAATACTTGGGTCATACAGCATGTGTAGCAAGATGAGCATCGCATTACAAGTCAAACATCATTTATTGGATCTTCAATGTGGAGGGTTGATGTGGTTTCCCTTTTCACGGATGCTGTCTTAGTTTTTCTAGCAATCTCTGATTTATGTACAATTTCCAGCAATTTTTAAAATATTGTTATTGAGCAATCTCATTATTGCATCAATAAATCAGAATGAGTCCAAAGTGCACGTGAAGTTCTCTCTTTATCACCTGGCACCTGCAGCAGGGGTGTTAATCATTAGCTAGGCACAAATGATCACCTATCTCACCTGTCTATCAATGTGTCCTGACCACATTCTCACTTTAGAACCAAAATAATAAACCAGACTTGAAACCAGAAGGACAACTCCTCATTTCTTGTTATTAATCTGGCTCTCCTCCCATATTCTCCTGAGTTTTAAAATGTGCACAGTTGAGATGAGTGAAACACAAGTCTGCAGACACTGTGATTGTAGTAAAAACACACAGAAATACTAGAGGAACTCAGTCGGTGTTTCAGCATCCATAAAAAGCAAAGATATATTGTTGATGTTCTGGGCCTGAATCCTTCTTCAAGGAATAAGCAGAATTCCGATTTATTGTTATGAACAAGTCACGAAACTTGGAGTTTTGTGGCAACATCATAATGCAAACATGTGTATTATAACCATCTTATGACATTACTATTTAAAAAAAAAAATTAACAATAATAGTGGATGAAAAGTAAGGCAGTGTCTTTGGTTCATTGATTATTCAGGAATCTGATGGCAGCGGGGAAGAAGCTGTCCTTGTGCTGCTGAGTGCTCGTCTTTAGGCTCCTGTACCTTTTTCCTGATGGTAGCAGAGTGAAGAGGGCATGGCCTGGGCGGTGGGGGTGTCTTTGAGGATAGAAACTGCTTTTTTAAGGCACCGCCTCATATAGATGATGGAGTGAAGTCTGGTGCCTGTGGTGTCTCAGGCCCAGCTAACAACCCTCTGATAGTTGGCATCTCCATACCAGGCAGTGATGCAACCACCAGTAGAAGATTATGAGAGCCTTTGGTGACATTCCGAATCTCCTCAGACACCTCAGAAAGTATAGTTGCTGGTGAACCTTCTTTATAATTGCATCAACATGGAGGCTCCAGGACAGATCCTCAGAAATGTTGACACCCAGGAATTTGAAGTTCTTAACCCTCTCCACTGCCGAGCCCTCAATGAGGACTGGGTCATGTTCCCCTGATTTCCTTCTGAAGTCCACAGTTTTGCTAACGTTGAGTGCAAAGTTGGTTTTTGTTACATCATTCAACGTTCTGATCTATGTTCCTCCTGTTTGCTTCCTCATTGTCAATTTTGATTCTGCTGACAACTGTGGTGTCTTCGGCAAATTTGTAAATGGCATTGGAATTGTGCCTGGCCACACATTCATGGGTATGTAACGAGTAGAATAGTGGGCTAAGCATGTATCCTCGGGGTGCACCTGTGTTGATAATCAGTGAGGAGGAGAAATTTCCAGTTCGTACTGAGGTAGTCTTCCAATAAGGATCCAGTTGCAGAGGTGGGTAGAGAAGCCTAGAGTTTGTTGCTTCTTCACCAGCACTGAGGGAATATTGGTATTGAAGGCTGAACTGTAGTCTGTGAAGAGCAGCTGTATGTATGAATTGCTGTTTTCAAGGTGATCCAGAGCTGAGTAGAGAGCCAGTGATTTTGCATCTGCTATGGAGTGATTGTGACAATAGGCGAGTTGCAGTGGATCCAGATCTTCACTTAGCTAAGTTTTAATTTTGGGCCAGAAGCAGGAAATATCAGAAAATCTCAGAATTCAGACAATGCCGGCTGGGGGAGGAATCCAGAGCAACAAAAGGTGTTAATTGGATTTGATAAGGGGAGAGGTGAGAATTGATCATATCTGTGCAAAAGTTGACAAGGAAAAAGAGAGACAGAGCTGGGGAAGGGGATGGGGAAGAAGTGAAAGGGGGAACGGTTTAACAAAAGCTGGAACCATAGAACAATTATAGCACAGAAACTGTCCACCTCAGCCCTTGTCTGTGCCAAACAATCTCTTTTCCTAGTCTCACTGACCTGTACCCAGCCCATAGCCCTCCATACCTCTCCCATCCATGTACTTGTCCAAATTCCTCTTAAATGTTAAAATTGATCCCACATTTACCACTTCAGCTGGAAGCTTGTTCCACACAACCACCATTCTCTGTGTGAAGAAGTTCCTCCTCATTTTTCTCTTAAACCTTACCCTTTTCAATCTTAACATGTTCGCTCGTATCTCACCTTACCCTCAGTGAAAAAAAATCCTATCTACATTTATTCTGTCTTTCCCCTTCATAATCTTAAATACCTCTATCAAATCTCTCCTCAGTCTTCTCTGCTCAAGGGAATAAAATCCTAACCTGTTTAACTTTTCCCTGTAGCTCAGTTCCTGAAGTCCAGGCAACATCCAAGTAAATCTCCTCTGCTCTCTTTCCATCTTATTGATACCTTTCCTGTACTTAGGTGACCAAAACTGCATACATGCCCCAAATTTGACTTCACCAATGTCTTATACAACTTTAACATAACATAGATGTCGATTGAATTTATTGAACCAATGTTTTAGATGTGGAAAAGAAATTGGAACTTTTTTTCATTCCACATGGATTTGTTTGAAGGTTGATTCTTTTTGGGTTTCTGTTAGCAAATTTTTGCAATGAATAACTGGAGTGATTTTTTTTCTGTTAAATCCTGAATTATTGTTGTCAAATTCTCAATTAAAATTTGTTAAGTTAGCTTCAGTAATAGCAAGGTAATGTATTGCTGTAACTTGGAAATCCAATGTTTCGGTAACATTAGACAGATGGTATACTGAGATTCAAAGTTGTATAACTTTTTTTAAAAACTTACAATTTGAGGGGCAAATATTTCTTACTTCTACAGATTTGGATCCTGTATGCTAAAATTGAGGTTAAAATAATTTTTTTTTAAAATTCTCCTGACTAGTGAAGTTTTCTCTGAAAGAATAATAATTTTATGATATTTCTGGGATCCTTGAGTGTCATCTGATGCAATCTGATTTAATTACTATGCAGTAATGATATTATGTATTTTAGTTATGGATTAGATTAGGTTTGGGGAGGAGGAAGGGTTTAGAGGGTTTTTTAAGTTTTTAGTTTTTTAAATATATTTTCAGCATATATTTGTTAACATTGTATATGGTTATTTATTACTATTTGTTATTATGATCCTATATATGTTGATTAAATAAAATGTTCAAAAAAAAATAACATCCCAACTCCTGTACTCAGTACTTCGATTTATAAATATGCCAAAAGCTCTCTTAACAACCCTATTCACCTGTGACACCATTTTCAGGGAATTATGTATCTATAATTCCAAGATCCCTCTGTTCTACTGCACTCCTCAGTGCCCGACCATTTACTGTGTATGTCCTTTCTTGGTTTGTCCTTCCAAAATGCAACACCCAACACTTGTCTGCATTAAACTCCATTGGCCATTTTTCACCAGCTGATCCAGATCCCTCTGCAAGCTTTTAAAACCTTCTTTGCTGTCCACGCCTTTGCTCCAATCTTAGTGTCATCTGCAAACTTGCTGATCCAATTTACTACATTATCATCCAGATCATTGATATAGATGACAAACAGCAATGGACCCAGCACCAATCCCTGAGGCACACCACTAGTTACAGGCCTCCAATTTGAGAAGCCATCATCCACCACTCTCTGGCTTCTCCTGTTCAGCCCATTGTTGATTCCAATTCACAACTTCACCATGAATACCTAGTGTCTGAACATTCCTGACTAACCTCCCATATGGGACCTTGTCAAAGCCTTACAAAAGTCCATGTTGATAACATCCACGACCTTTCCTTCATCAACCTCCCTGGAAACCTCAAAAAAAAGATTGGTTAAACGTGACCTACCACACACAAAGCCATGCTGATTATCCTTAATCAGTCCCTGGCTATCCAAACAATTGTATATACAATCTCTTAAAACACCTTCCAATGATTGGTGTATAATTTCCAAGGTTACTTTTGGAGTCTTTTTTTAAACAATGGAGAAACAAATAGAAAAGGAAGGAGGTTCATGCAACGATAGAAGCAGAAGGATGTTAAAAAGACCACACTTGATTGTTATTTTATCTCCGTGTCACTTTGATGCATGAACCCCATTTTTCTTGATTCTCAAATAGCAATTATTTATTCCTTTAATTTATCAATCTGTCTGGAATAAACTTGACAATACAGCTTCCGCACCCCTCAAGTGGAGAATTTGAGAGATTTGCCGCCTTCTGGATGAAGAGGGATTTCTGTTTATCTGAAACTGGTTCTGGACAACTGAGCTAGACAAGTCATCATCTCTGCATCTCCCAGTCAAGCCATGTAAGAATTCATGAAAAGGGAATATAGGACTGGATGCTAAATCTCTTCATACAACAGACCTGCCATCTCCAGAATGAATCTGGGAAGCATTCATTGTACTCCCTAAATTGTACTTTTATCCTTGGTGAAGGAGATTGGACGTAGACAGCATTATCATCAAGGCCTTGTGTTGGTACTGTAGGATCCCTTTACCCTTGTACTCAAACCTGTTGCAATATTTGCCTTCCTAATCGCTAATGCTTACAACATCAAATTTCTTACCACTTAAATAAAAATATTCAGCCTTTCTATTTTCACTGAAGAAGTGGATGACCTCGCAATTTTCCGCATTACTATTCCAACTGCCATGGTGTGGCTATATCTTCCTGAAGGCCATCTTCATCCTTGTGACAGCCCTTGCTATCAGCAAGTTTTATATCAACTACACTTGCCTGATAAAGATTATGAGCAACTGGGACTTCAGCACTGATCCCAATTTTACTCCATCAATTACCATCCTACTCTCTATTTGCCATATTCTTGAACTTTGTCATTTGAGAATTTAGAAATGCTACCTGTGGTTAAGCCACAAATACATATTGAGGAAATAACTAGTCACAGCAGAGAGAGGACCATAGTCTGGTGTCCTCCAGCGAGAGAAACAAACTTTCTCGCTTGTTTCTAGTTTGCATTTGATCTAATTCTCTATCCATGTTGCTACTGATTATTGAATTCCATGGGTTCCTATTTTACTTACCAAATTTCTTCTATGGAGCTTTCTGGAAGCCCATGTGGATAGTATCTACTGCATTCCCTTCATTTACCTTCTGTGTTAGCTCCTCCAAAATTCAATCCACTTGTGGGGAAATTGGAATTAAACAAGAAATTATGCATAGTCTGTGACTGCAGTTTGCACAAAAATGCTGGAGAAACTCAGCAAGTCACACAGCGTTCTTTATGTAGTGAGGATAAGGATTGATGAAGGGTTCAGGGCAACATTTCAGACCTGCACCCTTCATCAAGGTATGAATAAAATGCAGGCAGATGCCTGAATAAAATAGTCGGGGGAGGGATGGGGAAGAACACAGGCCCACAGCCAAAAGTTCTTAGGTGAATATGGATGGGAGGGAACGAGAAAAAAGCTGAGAATTAATAGGGGGAGGGTATTTCTCTCTAAATGAAGATGATAGAGAGCTGAAAAAAAGGAGACAGGGGTATGGGGAAAAGAAGGAGATGGGATTGGCCAAATGGAAACTGGAGAAGTCATCTAGTTGGAGAGTGCCCAGACTGAATATTAGATATTGCTCTTCCAATATCCGGGTGACCTTGGTTTGTCTGTCCACGGCCTCATGCACTGCCATGTTGGTGCGGGAGTAGAGTGTGAAATTGAAATTGTTGGCCAGTGGGAGATCCATTGCTGTGGATAGAGTGAAGGTGCTCAGTGAAATGATCTCCCAGTCGGCATTCAATGTCTCTGATGTAGAGAAGACCACAATGGGAGCACTGGATGACCCTGGCAAATGAAGTATTGTTTCACTTGGAAGGACTGTTTAGGGCCCTGAATAGTGGTGAGGGAGAAGGTGTGGGTGCAAGCATAGGATTTCCTGCAGTCACAGGGGTAGGTACCAAGGGGACAATTAATGGAAAGGGTTGAGTGGACGAGGGAGTCTCAAAGTGAGTGCTCCCTGTGGAAGGAGGAAAAGCAAGGATGTGTCTGGTGGTCAAATCATGTTGTAAGTGACAGAAATTGGAGGACAATATGTTGGATGCGGAGGCTAGTTGGGTGGTAGGTAATGACCAGGGGAATTCCTGTCTTTGTTGTGTCTAGGAGGAGGGGGTGGGTGCAGGGCAGATGTGCGGGAAATAGAGGAGATACGGGTAAGGTCTGAGTGGTGGTAGAGGGGAAGCCACATTTTTTGAAGGAGGAGGACATCTCGGATGACCTGAAGAAGACCTCATCCAGGGAGCAGATGAGACCGAGGAATTGAGAAAAAGAATCCTTGGAGGGAAATTGGAAGTTTCTCAATATGTGAAATGTTTGAGTAATCCAGAAGAAACATCATTAAAAGTGAAGATCTACACTATAATGTAGATGCACTCATCTAATATGACCTCACAAGATAACAAAATTGCTTGAAGAGAAATCAGTAAGCATAAATGTGTTACCCTCCTTCATGTTTGCAAGTTGTAATTGAAGAGTTGCCAGAAGAAGCAGGATCTTGAGTTTCAGAGCTTTATAATCCACTTTAATAACTGAGATGAGCATTGAATCATAGAAATTTACATCATGGAATTAAACCATTTGGTCCATGTCCTTGCTGGTTAGAAATAGATAATCCTACCCCAAGCTCTGCAAATCACAATTCATCCGTGTACCAGTTAAAAATCTTAAAGATTTCTGTTTCCATTGCCCTATCTGGCTGGGCGCTTCAGATCCACTCCACTTAGAATCAAAGAGTCAAAAAAGGCCCTTCAGCTCAACCTACCCACACCAACCAAAATGCTCTATCCACACCCATCCTGCCTGCCCAAAGCCCTCTAAACCCATCCTATCCATGTATCTGTTGTTTAAAAACCTGCCCCATTCACCACCTCCTGCAGCCCATTCCACATATCTATCACCCTCTGTGTGTAAAATAACGTGCTTCTCCTCAGGTTCCTGTTAAATCCTCTTCCCCCTTACCTTGAACCTATGTCCTCTGGTTATTTATTCTTCTACTCTGGGGGGGAAAAGTTATCTCTATTCACCTGACCTCCCTGAATGCTGCTTTTTAATTCTTTAATCAATTAATTTAGGTTGGTGCACCCTATTTACTAATTTGTCTGGTTATTGAAATAGTCCTTGCTGTCTGTCTGGGCTCTTGTAAAAGACTCCATTTTAATTTCCCATCAGAGACGATCCCTTTTCCTGAAGAAAATGATTCATCAAGGGTTCTGCCCAAAATGTTGATCATTCTTTTTCCCCCATGGATGCTGCTGAGCTCGTTGAATTCCTCTGGCAGATTCTTTGTGGCTTCAAATTCCAACATCCACAGTCTCCTGACCTTGTGATCAGTTCACTGCACATTGATTGGGAGTGCCACTGATCTGGATGACGGGCCACCAAGACTTGATTTTACATCGCACTCCTAACGCAGTGCAGTTTTTTTATTTGCCGTTTCTCAGGCATAATTAAACAGAGTTTGGTACTAGCCCAGGAGGTAATTGAACAAAAATTCAGTCAAATTGGTATGCCTGAAAAAGGGAAAGGGAGTGTGATGCTGTGGTGAAGCCTGCTGATTTGCAGCTTCAGAGACTAAAGTTGGATCTGACCTCCAGTGCTAAGAATGTGGCCTTTTGAGCCTTTTGTTGCTCTGGTTTCCTTCCAAATACAAAGATGTGATGCTGGGAGGCTAATAGCCTTCTAGAACTCCCCCTCTCTGTCCAACTAACTATCCTCCTACCATCCAGTGGCAAAGTCGATGGGGGATGTAAGAGGAAAAATGGGATTAGGATGGGTGATCAGCATGGGAGGTGAAAGAGCTTGCTTCTGTGTGGTGAAGAAGGGGCACCAGCAGATGAAAGTACAGTCACTAACGATAGGGCATGGATGTAAGTAACACACCAGAGGCCAGGATCGGTAAAGCACAGACAGTTCAGATTTATTGTCAGAGTACATACATGGCATCACATACAACCCTGAGATTTATTTTCCTGCAGGCGAGCCAGAATGACCACTAATTGGTAGTACAAAAAAATATAAAAGCAACAAGAGACTGCAGATGCTGGAATCTGGTGCTGTTGGGCGATGTCAGCGGGTCGAGCGGACCATTCTGTTCACCCAAAAGATGCTGCTTGGCCTGCTACTTTCTCCAGCAGTTTTTTTTTAATCTCAAGGTTGTAGGCCTGGAGGAGATTTCTGAGAGATGGAAAGGATTGATATTGGAAAGGATCAAAATTGAGGAAAGCTACCAAATTTTTCTTTAATTACATGCTCTTCTGCACTTGCTCTGTAATCATTTAGAATTGAACAGGGCACCTATTTGTATTAATGAGGTAATAATTTCCAAACGGAGCGCTGGACAGTGTTAATGATGTGTGCCTTGAGGCCAAGGTTGCCTGTGATTTATTTTTTAAAATCAGTAACTGGGGAATACACTCGCTGGGACTTGGTGTTTTGCATTGATTGCTGCGCATTTGATGAGGTTTGCAGTTCAGGCACATTGTGTAATCTGTCATTGGAGACAGCTGTGCCTGGTGTGGCTGCTCCTTCTCCCAGGTCCCAAATTTATTTGTATCTGGGTGCCATTATTAAGCAATAGCTTTATTACATTGCACTGCCATTTATAAATGTGCCTCATTTGGGGCATCATTTTATAATATCTTGCCTTTAAATTTATACAAGTTTTGTTTTATTTTTCATATTTATGAAATAGAAAGAAATTCTTCACCCCATTGAATCAATGCTTGGGTCTCAGAGCAATCCTATCAATCTCGTTCCCTGCAGCCTATTCTCCTATACATACCCGCACATCAAGTTCCCATTGATTTTTCTACCACTATCTCGCAGTGCTTCCAATTTGCATGACCCATTTGGCTATCAAACCGCTCAACTTTGAAAGGTTTACCCTGGGGTGACCCCTCTAGTCACGGGGAGATGGGTGAACTCAACACAGATGGTGAAGGTACTGCAGGAGATATTCACCCAAGGTGCAAGAGGTAAAGGCATACTTAACAAAGAGGACCATGAGGGAGAGACTCGGGGTATGAGTATATAAGTCTTTGGAAATGGCAGGCAATTTGAGAAAATGTACATGAGGTACTTGATTCCACCTGCATTGAATTCGTCCATCGTTATTGAATGAAGATCTACCCGGACCAATGCCTGAAGAGGGCGCACAAAATCAGTGAACCGGTACGGACTCGAAAGGCCAACATGGCCTGTTTCCGCTCCGTAAATGGTTATATGGTTATAACACCAAAGGTCAGGATTGAACTCGGATTTCGGAATAGTGAGGCAACTCCAATACCACTGTGCTGTGCCATCCTGATTTAAAACTCATTGCAATTGTAAATTTTACCATCAGAGAATTTTCACAATCAGTCTATTATTGAAACTGTCCTGATTTTGTTTAATTTACATAGATTTATTCATTTGCCTTTTTGAAATTCTGAATGAATAGTTTCATTGCCATTTCAGTGAATCCATTCTAAAAAGAGCCTTAAACTACTCATCCTCCCTCCAGTTCCTTTGCTAATTATGTATTCTGCATCACTCGAAGAAGTAAAACTGATCAGTGAGTGGAATAATGGAAATTTCTCAAAGAACTATAGAACACTACAGCACAGAAATGGGCTCCTTTGGCCCTTCTAGTCTGTGCCGAACCATTTTTTTCCTTGCCGAGTTCCACTGACCTGCACCCAATCCAGACCTCCCCATCCATGTACCTGTCCAAATTCTTCATAATTGTTAAAATTCACCACCTAAACTGGCAGCTCATTCCACACTCCCACCAGTCTCTGAGTGAAGAGGTTCCTCCTGAACTTTTCCCATTTTATTCTTAACCCATGTCCTCTGGTTTGTATCTCACCTGCCCTCAGTGGGGCAAAAGCCTATCTACATTTATTCTGTCTGTCCCCCTCATAATTTTAAATGCCTCTATCAAATCTCCCCTCATTCTTCTAAGCTCCAGGGAATAAAGTCCTAACCTATTTAACCTTTCCCTGTGCCTGAAGTCTGGGCAACATCCAAGTAAATCCTCTCTGCATTCTTTCTTTCTTATTGATATCTTTCCTATAGTTAGGTGACTAAAACTGCACACAATACACCAAATTTGGCCTCACCAATGCCTTTTACAACTTTACCATAAACATCTCAACTCCTATACTCAATATGAAGGCCAATATGCCAAAAGCTATCTTGAAAACCTTATCCACCTGTGACACCACTTCCAGGGAATTATATATCTGTATTCCCAGATCCCTCTGTTCTACTGCGCTCCTCAGTGCCCAACCATTTATTGTGAATGTCCTTTCTTGGTTTGTCCTTCCAAAATGCAACACCTCACGCCTGTCTGCATTAAATTCCATCTGCTGTTTCTCAGTCCACTTTTCCAGCTGGTTCAGATCCCTCTGCAAGCTTTGAAAACCTTCATCACTGTCCACAACCCCTCCAATCTTAGTGTAATTTGCAAACTTGCTGATCCAATTAACCACATTATCATCCAGATCACTGATATAGATGACAAACAACAATGATCCCAGCACTGATTCCTGAGGCACACCACTAGTCACAGGCCTCCAGTCTGAGAAGCAATCATCCACCATTACTCTCTGGCTTCTCCTGTTCAGCCACTGTTGAGTCCAATTCACTACTTTACCATGAATAGCTAGTGAGCGAACCTTCCTAATTAACCTACCATATGGGACCTTGTCAAAGGTCTTACCTCCTTGAAAAACTCTATCAGATTGGTTAAACACAACCTACACACAACACACAAAGCCACCTGGACTATCCCTAATCAATTTCTGGATATCCAAATAATTGCATATCCAATCTCTTTGAACACCTTCCAATAATTTACCAACTACTGATATCAGGCTCACTGGCCTATAATTTCTAGGGTTACTTTTGAAGCCTTTTTAAACAATGGAACAAAATGAGCTCCTACATCGTGGCTAAGGACATTTTAAATATTTCTTACAGACCTCTGCAATTTCTACTCTAGCCTCCCTCAAGGTGCATGGGTATACCTTGTCAGCCCCTGGGGATTTATCCACCCTTATTTGCTTTAAGACAGCAAGCATTTCTCTTTAATCTCTGTGGGTTCCATGACCTCACTGCTTGTTTTCTTTACTTCCCATGATTCTGTGCCCTTTTCCTGAGTGAATACTGATTCAAAAAAAATCCATGTAAGATTTCCATCTCTTTTGGCTCCATATAAAGCTGACTTCTCTGATCTTCAAGGGGATCAATTTTGTCCTTGCTATCTTTTTGCTCTTAATATACCTGTAGAAACCCTTAGGATTTTCCTTCACATTGTCTGACAAAGCAACCTCGTGTCTCCTTTTAGCCTTCCTGATTTCTTGATTTTTTTTGCATTTTTTATATTCCTCAAGTACCTCATTTGCTTCATGTTGCCTGTACCTGCTATACACCACTCTGTTCTTCCAAACCAATATAGCTCGAAAACCAAGGTTCCCCTTGAACAATGGTGGCCCAAAGTAGATGTTGAGCATAAGCACCACTCTCGGCAATGCCACTTCTCAGTTCTCGGCCTGTGGCAATATGTTTATAAGAAATGGGTTAGGGGTTAGTCCATCTGGCCTTTGTTATAGAAGAAATTATAGTTGATGCATTGGTGGTCATATACCAAAATTGCTTGGATTCTGGGCAGGTCCCAGCAGACTGGAAGACAGCAAATGTCACGCCACTTTTTAAGAAGGGATGTAGGCAGAAGACTGGAAATTATCGGTCAATTAGTCTGTAGTTGGAAAAATGCTTGAAACCGTTATTAAAGATGAAATAGTGAAACTTTTGGAACGTAAGGGTTCAATCAGGCAGACGCAGCATGGTTTTAGAAAGGGAAGATCTTGTTTGACAAACTTGTTAGGATTCCTTGAGGATATAATGGGTGCGGTGGATAGAGGGGAACAGGTTGATGTTGTATATTTGGATTTCCAGAAAGCGTTTGATAAGGTGCCGCACAAGAGACTTATCAGTAAGTTACAGGAAAGTGGAGTTCGGGGAAGTATATTAGCCTGCATTGAAAATTGGTTGTCTGACAGGAGGCAGAGAGTCGGGATAAATGGGAGTTTTTCAGGTTGGCAGAGAGTGGTAGGTGGGGTGCCGCAGGGGTCAGTGTTAGGCCCACAACTGTTCATCATTTACATTGATGACTTGGAGGAGGGGACGAAATGTGGTGTAGCTAAGTTTGCAGTTTTAACACCAAATTGAGTGGAAGAGCAAATTGTAATGAGGATGTGGAGAGTCTGCAGAGGGATATAGTTAAGCTGGATGAATGGGTAAAGGTCTGGCAGATGGAGTACAATGTTAGTAAGTGTGAGGTTATCCACTTTGGCAAGAAAAATAAAAGAGCTGAATATTATTTAAAGGGTGAAAAACTACAGCATGCTGTTGTGCAGAGGGACTTGGGAGTGCTTGTGCATGAATTGTAAAAAGTTAGGTTGCAGGTGCAGCAGGTTATTAAGAAGGCAAATGGAATGTTGGCCTTCATCGCTAGAGGAATTGAATTCAGTAGTAGGGAGGTAATGTTGCAACTGTACAAGGTACTGGTGAGACCGCACCTGGAGTACTGTGTCCAGTTCTGGTCTGCATATTTGCGGAAGGATATACTGGCTTTGGAGAAGGTCCAGAGGAGGTTTACTAGGTTGATCCGTGGGATGAAGGGGTTGACTTATGATGAAAGATTAAATCATCTAGGATTGTATTTGCTCGAGTTCAGAAGAATGAGAGGAGATCTTAGAAACATATAGGGTATGGATAGGATAGATGTAGGAAGGTTTTTTGAGCTGGCCAGGGAAACTAAAACGAGAGGACACAGTCTCAAGATTCGGGGGAGTAGATTTAGGACAGAGATGAGGAAAAATAGTTTTTCCCAGAGAGTAGTGAATGTTTGGAATTCTCTAACCAGGGAAGTGGTTGAGGCTGCCTCATTAAACATATTTAAAATTTGGTTAGATAAATTTTTACATGATAGTGGAATTAGGGGATATGGGGAGAAGGCAGGTAGGTGGAGTTAGGTCATAAATTAGATCAGCCATGATCATATTGAATGGCGGAGCAGGCTCGATGGGCCATTTTTGGCCTACTCCTGTTCCTACTTCCTATGTTCCTATGTTCTTGCTCCACCATTCATCAAGATCATGGCTGATCCTCTTCCTTTGTTCTATTTCTCTGTATTCTCCATATCCTTCAATTCTCTTAGTATCTAATCCTAACCCAGTCCCTGTTAATCAATTATTGGGCCTACACAGTTAGAGAAATCCAAATAAATCCTTTATTATCATGAAACATTACATGATATCATTATACTTTGAGTGGAAAAAAAATCATTTTCTCCTGAATGTTCTTTCACTTGTTCTGCGATTGACACCTAGTTTTGTAATCAACCCTGTAATTCCATCCTCCCTGGTCCCATAAGAGCTTTTGAACTTTCAGTGAGATAATCTCTTTAATTTCTAAATGCCAGAGAATTCCAATCTCTCCTCCACCTGAGGAACCAGCCTGGTAAATCATCATTTTCTAGTTCTTCTACAGAGACAAAAACTGTGAACTCCAGGACCAGTCTCACCAATGCTCAATGAAAATATATCTTGTTATAGATGAGACAAATGTTCTCTGCCTCTATCACTCATAGGTAATAAGTTACATATCCCTGTAACCACTCTGGGTAAAGATTGTTAATGCCTTACGCAGTGATCTACTCAAGGAACATCTTTTAAATAAATTGTTTGTGGCATCCTTCCCTCTCCTGATTCACCAATCCTCCTCTGACCCCGGCTTAAAACCTTTCAAACTGTCCTTATTATACCAGCTGTCTCCCCTCTACACACTGGCATGTTCAGGGGTTCCAACCTTAAACATTAACTATTTTCTTTCATTGATGCTGCTTGACCCACTGAGTTCCCTTAGCAGATTGTTTCTACACATAAAAGCATTCTGTAGGGGTGCATCACTGCGTGGCATGAGAGCTGCTCTGCCCACAGCTCAGTACATCACGCACCTCCCTCCCTTCCATCGACAGTCTATACCTCCTGTTGCCTTGGCAAAGCAACCAATGTATTAAGATGTCCCACAGCAGCCACACTCTTCTTCCCCCCCACCCCATACCCCCCACTCCTGTTGGGAAGAAGATTCACAAGTATGAGACCCTGCACAACCAGATTCAAGGACACTGTGTTTCACACCATTATTAGACTCCTAAATGAACCTCAAAAGTGAAATGATGCTATCTTTGCTCTGTACCAACTGATTTCTGTCCATAACTCTGCACTCTTGTGCTCTGTTTTACTTGTTGTACTATGCATGAAATAGCTGGCTGGGTTGCTCACAAAATTGTATTGCATCAAATTCTCCAATTTCCATTAACCCTTTCCACTGACTCTCTTCCTCTATCCCTCCATCTCTATTCCTCCACCTCCCTACCCTCTCCTATCAGAGAGCACTGTCTCCCTATCACTTCTCAGTTTTATTCCTTCTACTTTTCCACCTATATCCACCTGTAACCCTATGCTCCTTCCCCTTCCCCTTTGCTTCCATCCCCCACCTTTTTGTTCAAGCATTTGCCTGTTTTTTGCTTGTATCCTGACGAACATTGATGAGCCTTTACTTTCAGTGGGTGTTGTGTGACCTGCTGTGTTTCCCCAGCTCATTTGTGTATTGCCCTGTATCATTTCATCTAGGTGCATGTGACAATAAACAAACTTTGGGGAAAGAAACAGATTGCTTTACTTGCCCTATAGGGGAATGGGCTTTTGTAATAACTACTTTCCAATGGAGCTCCTTGGCGCTATTTCTTTTTCAGCATTAACCCCGTGATGTTTTCAGGAGCACTTCCCATCCTGGGAAGTGGGTTAATCTGGTCACCTCTCTAAAACTGTTGGGAAAAATGTCCATCCAAGACACTAGGTGGTCAACAGAAAGGAGATTGGAGTATAGGTGTAAGCTGTTGGTGACAGAGAAACATGGCCGGGTTAGTGTAGCAGTGAGCACAGTGCCAGTGACCCTGGTTCAAATCCTCCCCTGACTATGGGCAGTATGTATATTCTCCCCATGACTACGTGGGTTTCCACTGGGTGCTCAGATTTATCCCATGTTCCAAAGATGTACAAGGGCAGCAGAGGAATTGGTCATAATGGGTATAATTGGGTGGCATGGCCTCGTGTGCTAGAAGGGCCTATTTACAGTGATGTATCACTGAATGTGTGATGTTTCTTTGCTCATTAAAATGAGAGCATTCAGAAGCACCAAAATGCATTGCTTTCTGCTGTTGGATGAACTTGTTTGTATTTGAAGGAATAATTTTGATTTAAAATATGGTATATAACCTTTTAATTTCCATCTTTTTTTAATTCCCACTTTTCTACAGATTTACCTACATCTTCGACACTACAGCAAGCCCAATGAGCAGCGTTATATTCTCCGAATCCTTTTCATTGTTCCCATCTACTCCTTTGACTCCTGGCTGAGCCTGCTGTTGATCAGTAATGATCAGTACTACGTTTACTTTGACTCTGTCCGAGATTGTTATGAAGGTGAGCAAATGCTATTGTTTGAGTAATCCATGCTTTTTACTTCTTAACTCGTGGAAACAGTCACCATTTGGTCTTTGATCCTTGAAGAGCCTGTTTATAATGTCTCCCCTCCCCGTCTCTCCTTTCAAATACCAAATCCCCCCTCCCCCACCTACCCACCAAATCCTTGAAAGGTGTTGCAATCATTCCAGTAATACTTATCCAGAAATGCTCAGATAATTAGAATTTACCAGATGGTATTTTTCCATGAAGTGATTTCATTTTGTCTATTTAAGTGACTATCTAAATATTTCTTAAACATTGTGATAGCTTCACTACCTTTGGTAGTGCATTCCACTTACCAGTCACACTATATATATTTAAAATAAGTTTCCCTCAAATCCTTTAGTAATCTCATACATACTTCTCAGGTCACTCCCATGGTCTCCTTTACTCCAGGAACAGCAAACCCAGCTCTTTCAATATCTCTCTGCCATTCCCATCCCCAAATCCAGGCAACATCCTATTGAATCTCCTCTGCACTCTCTCCAAATCAAACAAGTCCTTCTCATGTGTGGCAACCAGAATTGTACAAAACATTATGTTCAATCTCACCAATGTTTTTTTAAAGTAAGTCCATTCTCCATACACGTCCAACCCCCACACCGATGGTCTCAAAGCCCTTTATTTTTTTCTAAACTACAGACCCAGTCAGTCACCTCCAGCACCACCCTCCTCCACCTGAGAACTTGTTCTCACCCTCAATTACTTCTCTTTGGCTCATCCCATTTTCTCCATGAGTCGCAGCTATACTGTACTTTTTGTTGGATATGTGTAATAATCCATGCTACAAACCCACACAGGCAAGACTTCTCAATGTTTCTACCAATTAATTGATAACATTGGTGATGCCTCTTGCACCCATTATGAGTTCATTAACTTTATCCATTTTGCTGCTAACTTCCTTCCCGACCTCAAATTCACTTCGTTCATCTCTGGCAACACTCTCCCCTTTCTTGATCTCTCTGTCTCTATCTTAGGAGACAAACTCTCTTCACATATTTTCCTCAAATCTACCAATTCCCACATTCCAAAATATTAGAGATGTCCTCCTTCATGGCTTCCATTCTACTGCCATCAACTCAGCCCTTACCTGCATTTCCTGTATTTTTGCACATTTACCCCATGGCACAAAGACAAGATTCCCCTTGTCTTCACCTATCACCCCAGCAGCCTCTACATCCAGTTTATTATCGTCTGCAATTTCCACTACCTACAACATGATCCCACTGCAGACACATTTTCTCTGCTTTCTGCAGCGACTGCTCCCTCTGTGGCTCCCTCTTTCAGTCTTCCTTTCCTATTAATTGCCACTTCGTTATCTACCCCTGTGACCACAAGAGATACTACACGTGCCCACATCTCCTCTCTCACCACATCTGGAGCCCCAGTCCTTCCAAGAGAAGCCATATTATCACTTGTGAATATGCAGGGGTCATCTACTCTGCTTATAGCCTCTACATTGGAGTGACGTCGCCGAATGGGAAATGGTTTTGTTAAGCACCTTCACTCTGTCCACTGCAGTAACAGGGACAACCCAATGCCAACCATTTTATTTCCACACTGTCATGTCTATCCATGGCCTTGTGAGGCTATCCTCAAATTGAAGAAACATCAAATATTCCATCTGGACACTCTCTAATGAGATGGTGTTGACATCAACCTTCAGTTTCTGTTAGGCCCTTCCCCTATCTCTCTCTTTCCCTTTTCTTCCAGTTCCCCACCCCCTTCCCTTCCATTCAGAGAAATGCCCACCCTCCCTTATTACCTCAGCTTTTTTCTCTTCTGCCCTCCCACCCATATCCACTTATGACCTCGGTGAGCCTGCACTCCTCCCCCACGCCTTCTTCCCTCGTCACACCCCAACTTTTTTATTTAGGCACCCGCCAGCCTTTAGCTCATACCTTGACAAAGAGCTCAGGTCCAAAACATTGGTTACCCTTTTCTTCCTGTAGATGCCACATGACCTGCATTCCAGCACTTTTGTGTATTGCACTACAATCTCAGCTTCTGCGCAGGTTCCTGGTTAATCCCAACCTTAATATTCTGTGCCCTGACCAATGAAGGCCAGCATAACTTATTCCTTTTTTACTATGATATCGATCTGCAAGAAATGGTGAAGAACTAGTTATTCACCTCACGCGGGGTGTGCTCGCTGGTAAAGAAAGCTTTTAACACCTGTGCCAGAATTTCCTTTAGAAAGTGAGGAGCTGCCTCCCATAACTTGCCTAGTTCTTGTTCCACTGTGATATTAGGTAGAGTGTTTCAAGGTTTTAATTCAGAGAGCCTTGTGAATCTACAATAAACTCTCATTAATCTGACATCTATGTATCTGCAATTCTCATACAACTGGTAAAAATCGCTAAGAATATTAAAACCACTTAAAAGTTGCTCAAACGGATCATTTTAGTCCAAATATAATGCAAATTAAGTACAAAGACATTGAGTGAAACACAAAAGTTTGCAGACACTGGGATTGTAGTGAAAACACAGACGCTGAGGGAACTCAGTCAGTCTCGCAGCATCTATTGGAGTCCATACATTGAGGAAGGGCTCAGGTCCGAGACGTCAGTAATATATCTTTATCTCCTATGGATGTTAAAAGACTGGCTGAGTTCCTCCAACATCTCTCTTTTTACAAAGATATGGAGTTTATTTCTGTCTAGACATAACACCCTCTTTGAAGATTTGGGCCTTCCTGTGATGGTGAGAACAGTCACTAATTTGATGTTTTTTTGCTGCATTTATTCTGTTCAACTTTAAAATACAGATTTTCAGTGTAAGACTTGGTAACTTAAAGAGGTAAGGAGATGACATGTATTTCAGCAATTTATTTAAAGCTTGTTCCATTGAGTAGTCTGCGTGATGGAGTCATAGGGTTGTTTTGCATTGAAATGGGCCCATCGCATCCAAATGTTCTGACCATTCCCATAGTCCCATTTGCCCATATGAGATCCAAACCTTGTATACCTTGTCCATATAAGTGTCTGTCCTAAATGCTGCCACCATCATAGAACGTTCCAGATATCAGCCACTCCTGTAAGTAAAAATATTTGCCCCCTCAGATCTAGTTTAAAACTCTTTCCTCTCACCTTTAACCTCTGCCCTCTTGTTTTGATGGGAAAAAGCACAATTACCACCTTCCTATACTTTGGTGACCAGAACTCAAAGTGTGGCCTAATCAGTGTATTGTAAAGTTGTACATTATTCTATTCATTTATTCTTTATTCATGCCAACCTTTGTTCCATGCATGTACCTGTGAAGGCAATCATGTTATACGCCTTCATCACCACCTATGGAAGCTCTGCCCAACTTATCTGTAGCATGAGACAACCTTCCTGGCTATCCACATCTTGCGTACACTTAAGTCCCAGCTCTGATCCCTGCAGTGTAACACTGGCCTTTCACCACTACCTTCTGCCTCCTACCACCATTTTTGGATCCCATGTGTCTTAAACTTCTGGACTAGCCTACCAGAACCTTGTCAAAGACTTCAGGTTCACCTTGACAATGTTTATGAGGCTGCCTTCATCAATCTCTTTTGTTACAGTCACGCAGTTGTTTTGAGCAGTGCTTATTAAATCAACGTCTCGCCCACCTTCACCTCATGCTTCCAATGGATGCTGGATGACTAGGGGTATACAATATTTCCAATGCAGTACACAAGGTGCTGGAGAAACTCAGCAGGTCAAACAGCATCCATGAAAAGTAAAATACAGTTAATGTTTCGGATCTGAACCCTTCCTCAGGAGTTAAAGGCCTCAAGCTCGAAACATTGATTGCATTTTACTTTCTCCATCATGTTTGTGTACTGCACTAGCTCCCAGCATCTGCAGATTTTGCTTCTTTACCGAGTATTGCCAAGTCATGATAGTGCAGGTCATGGGCCTGGGAAGTGCTATTGAAGAAGCTTTGGCAAGTTGATACAGTGCTTTCTGTGAATGCCAATTTCACAAAAACAGTAGTGTAAGGAAGGTATGTTTAGGAGAAGGCAAGATTGCCAATTAAATGGGATGCTTTTCCTGTTGAAGGATGTTGAAATTGAAAACATGTCATCAACGAATGTTTATATGCAACACATTCCTAACAGGTTGATTTATTGTTGGTCCTTCAATATTTCCCCAAATAGTATGTAAACTTTACATCACATTATAAAATAAATGCTCTTCAAAAATAGTTCAGTATCCTGTGGAGTATGGAAGGCATTTTCTATCATGTGCATTTCTATGTTAGTTTCCCCTTGCATGCACGTGATATATCAATCCTATCCAGCTAAACTTGTGCAACGTCTGTGGAGGGAGAAATATCAATCAGAAACACTAGCTGCCCTTTCATCAGACATGGGAAAAAATTAGACTTAAATTCACTTTTAAAATGAAGAGAATTTGGAGATGGAAGGTAAGAAGAAAAGTCTCAATTTGTGAGGGTGTTGAGACCAGGGAAGAATGAACAACAGGTAGTGAGAGTTCACAGTGAAAGTGGGTAGTGCGGAGGCAAAATGTCAGGTTGGAGAGCTAATAAGGGGAAATTAAATCATAATCTGAAATTACCAAAGAAAAGTTTTTAAATGCTGTAAATTTGAAGTGAAAGTCCAAAAATGCTGATATCTCCAATTACTAAAATAACACTGGACCTGGATTTGAATCCATCACTGTCTGTAAGGAGTTTGTATGTTCACCCATGTCCATATGGGCTTCTTCCCGTATTCCAAAGCTGTGCAGGTTGAGTAGATTAATTGGCCATGTGTATTTGGGCAGCGTGGGCTCTTGGGCTGGAGGGTGGATATTGCAGCTGTTAATTCAGTGACTCCAGTTCTAATCTGGTGCTGTCAGTCAGGAGTTTGTACTTGCTCCCCATGTCTGCATGGGTTTCCTCCAGGTTCTCTAATTGCCTCCCACCCTTCAAATGTATGGGGGTTATAGGTTAATTGGAGTATTTAAGCAGCATGGGTTTGTGGGCTGGAAGGGCCTGTTACCGCGCTGTATGTATACATTGTAAAACATTTTAAATTACTGAATTAAAATTAAATTAAAAATGAACAGTAAGTCTGGAAGATTATAATGTGCCTGGATGAGAAGTATTTCATTTTTTGTTTCCTTCCCCACACTATCAACAGATCTGTCATTCATCCTCCTGATGTGCTGGTTGCTGGGAGTGGGGCAGCTATGGGTAGGGTGAAGTGCATACTGGATCAAGTACCATCTGTGGTTTCTCCACAGTTGATCATGGTCCATTGAGCATGACTTTTTACATTCTTGTTTCAAATTCCAGCACCAAGGTGTAGTTTGCTCGCATAACTCAAAAGCATGGAAAGTGATTGCCAGCCCAGTCAAGTTGAAGTTGTAATCATCTGATTACACAAGTACAACCCGACAAAACAGCATTCTGCGGTGCTCAGTGCAAAAACGTGCAAATGTACAAGCAGGCATAATGCACATGCAGACAAGTGATACAATAAGATGGAAAGAGTGCAGGTTAGGACTTTATTCTCTGAAGTATAGAAGAATGAGGGGAGATTTGATAGAGGTATTTAAAATTATGAGGGGATAGACAGAGTAAATGTAGGTAGGCTCTTTTCCCACTGAGGGAGGTGAGAAACAAACTAGAGGACACAGGTTAAGAGTGAAAGGGGAAAAGTTTAGGGAACGTGAGGGGGAAGTTCTTCACAAAGAGAGCTGCGGGGATGTGGAACGAGCTGCCAACTGAAGTGGTGAATGTGGGCTCAATTTCAACATTTGAGAAGAATTTGGACAGGTACATAGATGGAAGAAGTATGGAGGGCTCTGGACTGGGTACAGGTCAGTGGAACTAGGTTTTTAAAGAAAAAATGGTTTGGCACCAACTAGAAGGGCCGAGAAGGCTTGTTTCTGTGCTGTAATGTTCTACGGCTCTACAAATGCATTGGAGGAAGCGGAGGTAACAGAGCCAGTCAACCACAATCGTTCTGACTTCATCAGCAGAAAGTATGCAGAGATGGTCACCCAAGAGAGACTATCCATGACGGTGCCATTGTTTTCCAAGATACAGGGATCCCTAACTAACTGTATATAGAAATAAATATTGTTTAGTAAATAGGAGAGTCTTGGAGGGCCTGTATGAGCAACTCATTCAGTTGTTCAGCAGTCTCACTGCTCATGGGAAGAAGCTATTTCTCAGTGTGGAGTTCTGGCTCTGATATTCCTGTATCTCTTTCCCTGATGGGAGTAGCTGAAAGATGTGTGCAGAGCAATGGGGGAGGGGGGGGGGTGGTCCTTGACAATTTTGCACGCCCTCTTCAGGCAACAATCTTGGGAGATCGTGTCGATGGTTGGAGGGTGTAGGAGGGAGTCCCCAGTGATCCTTTGTTCTTATGGTCCTGTGGATTGACCTCTGATCCAGTGCTCTATAGCAACCGTACGACTCTGAGATGTAGCCAGCCAGGATGCTCTCGATGGAGCTCCTATGGGACGTTGAGAGGATAGAGACTGGTAGCCCTGCCTGCACTGCTGCACAATCCTGACAAGTGAGGAGATGCGAGGACCCTATCCCCAGTTTTCCAAGTCTGGCATCAACATTTTGGACTTCATATTTTTTCCCTCCATGCCTTTCTGATCGATTAATCCACAGTTATCACCTTTGTAAGAGAGAAATTCATTCTTGGTAAATGTTCTCAGACTGCAAATGCTGGAGGGAATGGCATCCATGGAGGGAAAGGTGAAGTCGATGTTTCAGGTTTATATTTTGCATTCCAAAATACCTTTTTGTTGCCAGTAGTCCTTTGGTTTTGACCTTGATCAATACTCGAAAATACAGGCAACGTCCAATAGGTTGATGTCACTTGTATTGCTGGTGTGCTTGCGATTGGTGGCATTTTTTCCCCACCCATGGCATTTTCTCAATGGTAAACAACACAAACTTGCTGGGACTGGGTCACGCATCACAATTTCCGTTCCTTCACTGGGTTGTTTGGCTGGAAGAGCTGGTTTGTTCTGGGTGTGGCCGGTGCACATATCGTGTATTCTGAACAGATTTCCTTAATTAGACTTCATTATTCTGCATCGAGGCAGTCCCTGGGTTCAAGGAGGAGTTGTTTCCACCATCCTGGGGCCCATAGATTTTGCCATGGGTGGGCATGAGTTGCTTCATACGATGGATGCTTTGGCACCTTTTGTAATTTCACTGGGCTGTGGGTGTCCCTGATGAAGAAGTTGGAGGTTCTCATTTTGACAACTTCTGATTCCAGGTCATGGATGTCCAGTCTCTCTGCACCTCTTCCTCTGAAGATCTTAAAGCCAACCTCTTCTTCCTGGAACAATGATCGAAGGAATTTCGTCCCACCTATACCCCCATCCACCTGGCTGAACTTGTGCTCATCTTTGACTAACTTATCTTTTCTTATGAATCAAAGATGTAGCCATGGATCAAAGTTCAGTGCATGACATTGACATCACATACAACCCTGAGATTCATTTTAAATTTTTAATAAATTTAGACATACAGCAGAGTAACAGGCCATTTCAGCCCATGAGTCCGTGCCACCCAATTTAAACCCAATTAACCTACCCCATCGGGTATGTTTAAAATGGTGGGAGGAAACCAGAGCCCCTGGGGAAAACCCATGCAGACATGGGGAGAACGTACAAACTCCTTACAGCGCAGGATTCAAACCCCAGTCCTGATTGCTGGCACTGTAAAGACATTGTGCTAATCGCTATGGCAACTGTGCCGCCAACAAATTTTTCCTGCGGGCCAGGCAGAATTTCTACTTGATGATTTTCTCTGTGTAGACTCAGCTATTCTTGCCTTTTTGTTGGCTGCAAGGAACAGACCTTGTTCCAAACCTATCCTGGCACCAACTCCAACTCTTCCTCTGTAACATCAATGAGATTTCTCTCCTGTCCATATCTCTGTCACCATCTCAGGAGATAATCTATCACTGATATTCAATACAAATCCACTGACTTCCACAGCTCCCTCAAATGCACTCATTCTACTATAAGGATGCCATCCCCTTCCCCCAGTTTATCTGCTCTCTCCACATCTGGCCTCAAGATGAGCCTTCCATTCCAGAACATCTGAAATGTCCTGTTGTTTCAAGCAGCTTTTTCTCTACTGTGGTCACTAGAGCCATCTTCTGCATTTCCTCCATTCCTTGGAGTGGGACTCTCAACCCTCCCTTATCCCTCATCTTTCACTCCATCACATCATCTTTCATTATTTCCACTGGTTCTAACTAGACCCCACCACTTGCCACACCTACCCCTCCCTACCCCTTTCCTCATTCAGCAGGGATCACTCCCTCTGACTCCCTGGTCCACTCATCCTTCCCTACCCACCTCTCTGTGATACTTACCCCTGCAACCACACTTGCTCTTCCACCTCCTTCATCTTCCAGGGGCCCAAACAGCACTCCCATATGAGGCAGAGATTCATGACCACCTCCATAAGAGAGAGAGAGGGAGCAGAATTTAGACCATTCAACCCATTCAATCTTACTTTCAACTGTATTTTTCTGCCTTCTATCCAGCCCATTGAATATTCAGAATAATTTCAATGATTTCCCCCCCCCAACCCCAAATCTGGCACTAAAAGTAGTCCTGTAGAAACCCAAACAAAGCTTCAATGAGCCTCATGTCATCTGGTTCTTGAATGTTCTGCCAAATGGCACAACTTCTCACTGTCGATGTTTGCATTTTGTGAATATTTTTATCACAGCCTTCCCAAAGGAAAACACTTCCAGGTTCCTCAGCTTTTCCTTAGCTCATCAGCCCCATATCCTGAAACCATTCCAGTAAGTGCATTCTCTCCAGTGGCTTTAATATCATCCAAGGTGTTCAGACCAGAATCTTTTTCAATAGTTTGTGACTTAGCCAGTCTTTTATTGGAGTTTTTCAGTTTATTTCACATTTGATTCTCATGCTTCTATTAATATATTCGCTTCCCTACACTATAGCCTCTTTCTCAACTATCCTTGCTACAATCAAACAATTATTTTTGCCCAGATGACCTTTCAAATTTCTGCCCTTTGCACGACTGTACTTCTGAAACGGAATCTTTCGAGGTTTCACTGCATTAAATTCTGTCTGCCGCGCATTGGCCCATTTTACCAGGTTGCATGTCTCCTCTTGAAACTTACCATGATCCTCTTATTTTCTGCTATGCTTTCATGTTTTGTCTTTGTAACTGTCAACCTCACACTCAGTCAAGACTATACACGTGCATCAGATGAAACCGGGTCCCAGCACCAGAAACAGTTCTGACTACCTTCCACCAGCCATCAACATCAAGAATTTCTCATCCACTGTTCGATTGGCTTCTGTCTTGTTGACAAGCCCATTATGGGGGACTTCATCAAGTTCTTGTGGAAGTCTGTTTGCAGAACATCTAGCCCTTTCCCATTGTAACCCTCTGATTTATTTATTTTTATCTCATGGAAATAAATACTCTGTTATGATTCTCCTTTTACAGATCCTTGCCGGCTATTGTAAATTCATTTCTAATTTTCCAGGAGGCTGTTAATTTACAGAAGATTGCAGTACAGTACAGGCCACTATCAACCTACTCCACAATAACCTAATTTTTCAGTACCTTGCATCAATAACCCTCTATTTATCTTCCATCCAGGTGCCTATTTAAGATTTTTTAAATGTCCTTTTGTACCAACCTTCACCACCAACCCCAGCAATGGATTCCAGGTACCCACCATTCTCTATATTTTAAAACAAAATGTCTCTGATGTGTCTCCTAAACTTTCCTCCACTCATATTTAAATAGATGTCTTCTGGTATTTGCTATTGTTGCCTCTGGAAAAAGGCTGGCTCTCAACTCTTTCCAAGCCCTTTGTAATCTTGTCTACATCCTTCATTGCTCCAAAGAGAAAACCCCTAGCTTTGTAAACCTTGCTGTACAAGACCAATTTTGCCCCAGATTATTGTTTTGAAAGCTTTCTCTTGCTATGGTTAGGCTGACTTTGCACCAAAGCGATGCCCTATTCAAGGTTACTGTGCCACCACTCTTACTTTGATGTTTTGGGCAAAGGACTTCATCAGTCCCAAGTATGTCCCATCTGGCAGCATATTAACCTTGACTCCAAAGTTTCCTATTCCAGAAATGACAATAGCAAAGTTTGCTGAATTGCCAGAGGTCTCATCTTTCCGATGAGATGCTGAACCCAGACTTCATCACCTTCAAGTGCACACACAATCTATTTCAAGGCACATCATCCACAGAGCCTTGAGATATCTTTATCCATGAATCAGATCATCTGATCATTGTTACATTTTTTTTCTGGGCCTTTTCTGTGCATGAATTGATAGCTATTTCTCCCACATATCATAGAGGTCATGGTACGTATTGGTGCCAATAACACAAGCAGGAAGAGGTCCTGCAAAGTAAGTTTAGGGAGTTAAGAAAGAGGCTGAAGAGCAGGACTTCCAGGATGATAATCTCTGGTTTACTCCTGATGCCAAGAACTAGCAAAGGTCAAAACAGGAAGATAGTGCAGACTAGTGTGGCTGCGGAGATGGGGCAGGCTTTCAAGTTCTTGGATCATTGGGACCTTTTCTGGGGAAGGGTGACCTTTGCAAATGAGAGAAACTGCACCTGAACTCGAGGGGAACCAATATCCTGGCAGGGCAGTTTGCTAATGCTGTTAGTGGGGGGGGTTATACTAGATTCGCTGGGGCACAGGAACCAAAGTGAAGAAGCAGAGGAGGAGGTGGTTGGCGCACAAGTAAGGAGAGCTGTTAGCGAGTTTGTGTGGAAGTACAGGCAGAGAGAGGAAAATTGCAGCCATGGGGTTGTGTTGCAATGGAACAGGGACACAGCATCCAATGTAACATATAAAGATATTTAAATACATGCAGCACAAGAAATAAACCTTGTAGTACAGCTGTGGATTGGCAGGTATGATGTTGTAGCCATCGTGGAGTTGGGGCTAAAGGATGGATGTCATTGGGAGCTGAATGTCCAAGGAAAGGCAGATAAGCAGAGGGGGTGGCCTGGCTCTGTTGGTAAGGCACAATGTTAATTCATTCGAAAGAGGTGACATCAGATCAGAAGATATAGAATCATTTTGGGTTCAGTTAAGAAATGGCAAGGGTCAAAAAATACTGTTGGCTGTTGTATACAGGTCTCCACACAGTAGCCGGGATGTGGACAACAATTTGCGACAGCAGATAGAAAAGGCATGTCAGAAGGACAATGTTATGAGGGATTTTAATATGTAAGTAGATTGGGAAAACCAGGTTGGCACTGGATCTTGAGAGATTTTGTAGAAAGCCTATGAGATGGCTTTTGAGAGCAGCTTGTTGATGAGCCCATGAGGGGATCAGCTGTACTGGAGTGGGTTTTGTGTCATGCACCCGAGGTGATTAGAGAGCTAAGAGTGTCCCCATTAGGGGCCAGTAATCACAATATGAGATCAATTTTGAGATTTAACAAAGAGAAACTAGTCAGATGAGCCAATATTTCAGTGGAGTAAAAAGAAATTACAGTGACGTGGGAGAGAGACTGGGCAAAGTAGATTGGAAGGGGCAACAAGTAGGGAAGATGACCGCGCAGCAATAGATGGGGTTTCTTCAAAATATGGGCAAGGTGCAGGATAAATACAGGCCAAAAAGGAGAAATATTTGAATGTAAAACAGTCGCAACTGTGGCTGACAAGGGAAGTCAAAGTCAACTTGAAAGCAAAAGAGAAGGTTACAAAAAATTAGTGGGAAGATAGAGGATCGGGACATTTTTAAAATGTTACAGAAGGTAACTAAAAACTATGAGGGAAAAGATTAAGTATGAAAGTAGCCTAGCAAATGTTATCAAAGAAGATACAAAAAGCTTATTCAAATATACAAAGAATAAAAGAGAGTTGGGAGCTGATATAGGACCACTAGAAAATGACCCTGGAGAAATAATAATGGGAGACATGGAGATGGCGGAGGAAGTAAATGAGTATTTTGCATCAGCCTTCACTGTGCCAGATGTCGAAGGGTATCAGGGACAGGAAGTGAGTACAATTACTATTTCAAGGGAGAAGGTGCTCAAAGCTGAAATGTCTAAGGGTGGAGAAGTCTCCAGGACCAGATGAATTTCACCCTTGTGATCAGAAAGAGGTAGCGGTAGAGATTGTGGAGACATTGGTAATGATCGTTCAGGAATCAATAGATCCTGGCATGGTCCCAGAGGTCTGGGAAATTGCAGATGTCACCCTACTATTCAAGAAGGGTGGGAAGCAGCAGAAAGGAAATTATAGGCCAGTGAGCCTGACGTCATTGGTTAGGAAGATAATAGAATAGATTGTAAAGGATAAGGTTACTTAGGGGAACATGCCAGGATAGACCAAAGCCAGCATGGTTTCTTTAAGGGAAAATCTTGCTTGACAAACTTTTGTGAAATTGACAAGCAGGCTGGATAAGGGAAATGCAATGGATGTTGTGTATTTGAATTTTCAGAAGGCTTTTGACAAGGTGCCACACTTGAGGCAAGATAAGACCCAATGGTGTAGCAGGAAACATACTAGCATGGGTAGAGCATTGCTGTTAGGTAGAAATAAAAGGACATATTCTGATTGGCTGCCAATTGTTAGTAGGATGTGACAAGGTAGCTTCTATGCGACAGGACTAGAAATGCAGTTAGTAGATTGGAAGGAGGTACTTACAGTCTTTTAATCTCTACTGTTGATAGCCATCTAGAGAACTAAGCTCTGATTTAAATACTCTTCAAAAAAGGACACTTGCTGCTGTCAACCACAAGTGTGGGGTCGCCATGGGAGCTATGAACTGTGCCCGCTCACAACGTAACCTCTTTGCTTTGTGGACACACATAATGTCGCCAGTTTTCTCTCTGAGGTTTCAAGTAATTGAAGAAGCTGGACAAGCAGAAGAAAGGGGCAGGGAGCTGGGTTGGGGGTAATGATGTACAGCATTGAATAAAGCAGTTTACATGGAATAAGTGTTGTGTTACAATCATATGTATTCTGTTGCTAATCGTCAACTGTCAATAACAGGGATGGGCAATCTATGGCCCCAGATCCAAATTTATCCAACTTTGTAGTTGGGGTACTTTCTTTTCGTTCTATCTCTCATTCCCATCAATGACACAGCTTTGAAGCTAATTGTAGCACCTGAGTTGGGTTTCCTAGTGAAATCACAGGAAATGACACAACCTGCTTTGCTTTTTGTTGCAATGGGCTTCCTCGGCTTGGTTTTTCTTTCTGTTGTACCATAATTCTAGTCTTTTACTAAATGGGTGCGATGCAGGCAAAATTTTCATAACTAAAATGTATTAACTTTAAGCTAATACATATTGCTGCCCTGTAATGTGCTTCACCTACAACCCATATCCTAGTGGCTATGGATGGCTTTACTGACTCCCGAGTTAACCAATTAAGCAAACAACAATATTTGGTCCCCATAGGATTCGATTCCGAAATGTTGGTTGCCCTTTACTTCCTATTAATGTTGTGTGACCTGCTGAGTTTCTCCAGTATGTTTGTTTGGCATTAGTTTGACAAGTACTTGGTAGTCAATAATGATTGGTTTATGCAATACTCAGGGTGAAGTAATACAACTTCTGCATCTTGCATAGGGTACAGTTGTTTCTTCCCTTTTCTTGAAGTAGCAATGGCTTGAAGGATGCGATTTATAGACCAGGAGTGGGCAACCTTTTACCATATGTGGGCCGGATGGTGTGTCAGTGATTGAACAACAGGCTGTACTGATGCTACAATCAATGAAATAAATAAATTAATAGATTAATTAATTTATAAATAAATTAATAAATAAATTGATAGATGAATGGAATGAATATGATGGTGCATTTCCGGTCAGAGAAGGCATCTTCAAATCTGGAAATGCACCAAAAAATTCACGAGTTGGTCGTTTTATTGTTCCATTAAAATGAAACAATAAAAAAAATGTCAGAAAGGAGAAAAATTAATCACAGTAAAAACAAAATAATTAACCCCAAAAACACGCAGCAGTGAGAGGGGGAGAATGTCACACAGAGAGGGATGGGCCATGTCACACCGAGAGGGAGGAAGTGACTGAGGGAGGGGCATGTCACACAAGGAGGGAGGGGCAATGTCACACCGAGAGGGAGGAAGTGACTGAGAGGGGGAGAATGTCACACAAGGAGGGAGGGGGCCATGACACACCAAGAGGGAGGAAGTGACTGAGGGGGGATTTGCGCACAGCTAAGGGGAGGGGGAATCTCGCGCAGAGTGTGGGGGGTCTCCAAGAGCAGGTGAGCCACGCACTATGTGGGTGGGGGGGGAGAGAGCCTCACACCGAGGGATGGCGGGGTAGGGCAGAGAGCCTCATACCGAAGGGTGGGGGGGGGGGAGCCATGGACCAGCCTGGATAAATTTGGATCTTGGGCCGTAGATTACCCATCCCTGTAATTTACAGTTGACGATTAGCAACAGAATACATGTGATTGTAACACTTCACTTACTCCATGTAAACTACTTTATTCAATGCCTTACATGATTACAATGTGTTATCTTCCTCCCAACCCAGCTCCCCGCCCCTTCTGCTTGTCCAGCTTCTTCAATTACTTGAAACCTCAGAGAGAAAACTGGCGACATTATGTGTGTCCACAAAGCAAAGAGGTTACGTTGTGAACGGCCACAGTTCATAGCTCCCATGGCGACCCCACACTTGTGGTTGACCGCAGCAAGTGTCCTTTTTTGAAGAGTATTTAAATCAGTGCTTAGTTCTCTAGATGGTTATCAACAGTAGAGATTAAAAGACTGTAAGTAGCAGTGAGAACAGATTATAGATTACTGCTCAGTGATCTGTTTACTACGTTGGGTAGTGAAGGGAAAAGCAATTGAATTTCATGTGCAATGTTGAGATGCTTCGGAAAATTACTCCATTAGATGGAAGAGAGCCTATCACAAATAAAGGTAGTGTGATTGTTGGGTAATTCAGCCCTACATTCATCAGGACAGTTTCTTTACTCAGTTCATTCCAGCTACCTCATGAATGATGGTTTAGACATAGACTTAACAGCTCAGTAACAGGTCATTTCGGCCCATGAGCCCGCACTGCCCAATTTACAAACAATTGACCTACAACCCCAGTACATTTTGAACAGTGGGAGGAAACTGAAGCACCCAGAGGAAGCCCATGCAGACATGGGAGAATGTACAATATGTCTCCTTAGAGACAGTGCAGAATTTGAACCCCAATCGCTGGCGCATAACAGACAGTGCAGGATTTGAACCCCGATCGCTGGCGCTGTAACAGACAGTGCAGGATTTGAACCCCGATCGCTGGCGCTGTAACAGACAGTGCAGGATTTGAACCCCGATCGCTGGCGCGGTAACAGACAGTGCAGGATTTGAACCCTGATCGCTGGCGCTGTAACAGACAGTGCAGGATTTGAACCCTGATCGCTGGCGCTGTAGCAGACAGTGCAGGATTTGAACCCCGATCGCTGGCGCTGTAACAGACAGTGCAGGATTTGAACTCCGATCGCTGGCGCTGTAACAGACAGTGCAGGATTTGAACTCGGATCGCTGGCGCTGTAACAGACAGTGCAGGATTTGAACTCCGATCGCTGGCGCTGTAACAGACAGTGCAGGATTTGAACTCCGATCGCTGGCGCTGTAACAGACAGTGCAGGATTTGAACCCCGATCGCTGGCGCTGTAACAGACAGTGCAGGATTTGAACCCCGATCGCTGGCGCTGTAACAGACAGTGCAGGATTTGAACCCCGATCGCTGGCGCTGTAACAGACAGTGCAGGATTTGAACCCCGATCGCTGGCGCTGTAACAGACAGTGCAGGATTTGAACTCCGATCGCTGGCGCTGTAACAGACAGTGCAGGATTTGAACTCCGATCGCTGGCGCTGTAACAGACAGTGCAGGATTTGAACTCCGATCGCTGGCGCTGTAACAGACAGTGCAGGATTTGAACTCCGATCGCTGGCGCTGTAACAGACAGTGCAGGATTTGAACTCCGATCTCTGGCGCTGTAACAGACAGTGCAGGATTTGAACTCCGATCTCTGGCGCTGTAACAGACAGTGCAGGATTTGAACCCCGATCGCTGGCGCTGTAACAGACAGTGCAGGATTTGAACCCCGATCGCTGGCGCTGTAACAGACAGTGCAGGATTTGAAACCCGATCGCTGGCGCTGTAACAGACAGTGCAGAATTTGAAACCCGATCGCTGGCGCTGTAACAGACAGTGCAGGATTTGAAACCCGATCGCTGGCGCTGTAGCAGACAGTGCAGGATTTGAAACCCGATCGCTGGCGCTGTAGCAGACAGTGCAGGATTTGAACCCCGATCGCTGGCGCTGTAGCAGACAGTGCAGGATTTGAACCCCGATCGCTGGCGCTGTAACAGACAGTGCAGGATTTGAACCCCGATCGCTGGCGCTGTAGCAGACAGTGCAGGATTTGAACCCCGATCGCTGGCGCTGTAGCAGACAGTGCAGGATTTGAACCCCGATCGCTGGCGCTGTAGCAGACAGTGCAGGATTTGAACCCCGATCGCTGGCGCTGTAGCAGACAGTGCAGGATTTGAACCCCGATCGCTGGCGCTGTAGCAGACAGTGCAGGATTTGAACCCCGATCGCTGGCGCTGTAGCAGACAGTGCAGGATTTGAACCCCGATCGCTGGCGCTGTAGCAGACAGTGCAGGATTTGAACCCCGATCGCTGGCGCTGTAGCAGACAGTGCAGGATTTGAACCCCGATCGCTGGCGCTGTAGCAGACAGTGCAGGATTTGAACCCCGATCGCTGGCGCTGTAGCAGACAGTGCAGGATTTGAACCCCGATCGCTGGCGCTGTAGCAGACAGTGCAGGATTTGAACCCCGATCGCTGGCGCTGTAGCAGACAGTGCAGGATTTGAACCCCGATCGCTGGCGCTGTAGCAGACAGTGCAGGATTTGAACCCCGATCGCTGGCGCTGTAGCAGACAGTGCAGGATTTGAACCCCGATCGCTGGCGCTGTAGCAGACAGTGCAGGATTTGAACCCCGATCGCTGGCGCTGTAGCAGACAGTGCAGGATTTGAACCCCGATCGCTGGCGCTGTAGCAGACAGTGCAGGATTTGAACCCCGATCGCTGGCGCTGTAGCAGACAGTGCAGGATTTGAACCCCGATCGCTGGCGCTGTAGCAGACAGTGCAGGATTTGAACCCCGATCGCTGCCGCTGTAGCAGACAGTGCAGGATTTGAACCCCGATCGCTGGCGCTGTAGCAGACAGTGCAGGATTTGAACCCCGATCGCTGGCGCTGTAGCAGACAGTGCAGGATTTGAACCCCGATCGCTGGCGCTGTAGCAGACAGTGCAGGATTTGAACCCCGATCGCTGGCGCTGTAGCAGACAGTGCAGGATTTGAACCCCGATCGCTGGCGCTGTAGCAGACAGTGCAGGATTTGAACCCCGATCGCTGGCGCTGTAGCAGACAGTGCAGGATTTGAACCCCGATCGCTGGCGCTGTAGCAGACAGTGCAGGATTTGAACCCCGATCGCTGGCGCTGTAGCAGACAGTGCAGGATTTGAACCCCGATCGCTGGCGCTGTAGCAGACAGTGCAGGATTTGAACCCCGATCGCTGGCGCTGTAGCAGACAGTGCAGGATTTGAACCCCGATCGCTGGCGCTGTAGCAGACAGTGCAGGATTTGAACCCCGATCGCTGGCGCTGTAGCAGACAGTGCAGGATTTGAACCCCGATCGCTGGCGCTGTAGCAGACAGTGCAGGATTTGAACCCCGATCGCTGGCGCTGTAGCGGACAGTGCAGGATTTGAACCCCGATCGCTGGCGCTGTAGCGGACAGTGCAGGATTTGAACCCCGATCGCTGGCGCTGTAGCGGACAGTGCAGGATTTGAACCCCGATCGCTGGCGCTGTAGCGGACAGTGCAGGATTTGAACCCCGATCGCTGGCGCTGTAGCGGACAGTGCAGGATTTGAACCCCGATCGCTGGCGCTGTAGCGGACAGTGCAGGATTTGAACCCCGATCGCTGGCGCTGTAGCGGACAGTGCAGGATTTGAACCCCGATCGCTGGCGCTGTAGCGGACAGTGCAGGATTTGAACCCCGATCGCTGGCGCTGTAGCGGACAGTGCAGGATTTGAACCCCGATCGCTGGCGCTGTAGCGGACAGTGCAGGATTTGAACCCCGATCGCTGGCGCTGTAGCGGACAGTGCAGGATTTGAACCCCGATCGCTGGCGCTGTAGCGGACAGTGCAGGATTTGAACCCCGATCGCTGGCGCTGTAGCGGACAGTGCAGGATTTGAACCCCGATCGCTGGCGCTGTAGCGGACAGTGCAGGATTTGAACCCCGATCGCTGGCGCTGTAGCGGACAGTGCAGGATTTGAACCCCGATCGCTGGCGCTGTAGCGGACAGTGCAGGATTTGAACCCCGATCGCTGGCGCTGTAGCGGACAGTGCAGGATTTGAACCCCGATCGCTGGCGCTGTAGCGGACAGTGCAGGATTTGAACCCCGATCGCTGGCGCTGTAGCGGACAGTGCAGGATTTGAACCCCGATCGCTGGCGCTGTAGCGGACAGTGCAGGATTTGAACCCCGATCGCTGGCGCTGTAGCGGACAGTGCAGGATTTGAACCCCGATCGCTGGCGCTGTAGCGGACAGTGCAGGATTTGAACCCCGATCGCTGGCGCTGTAGCGGACAGTGCAGGATTTGAACCCCGATCGCTGGCGCTGTAGCGGACAGTGCAGGATTTGAACCCCGATCGCTGGCGCTGTAGCGGACAGTGCAGGATTTGAACCCCGATCGCTGGCGCTGTAGCGGACAGTGCAGGATTTGAACCCCGATCGCTGGCGCTGTAGCGGACAGTGCAGGATTTGAACCCCGATCGCTGGCGCTGTAGCGGACAGTGCAGGATTTGAACCCCGATCGCTGGCGCTGTAGCGGACAGTGCAGGATTTGAACCCCGATCGCTGGCGCTGTAACGGTGCTGTGCAGGATTTGAACCCCGATCGCTGGCGCTGTAACGGTGCTGTGCAGGATTTGAACCCCGATCGCTGGCGCTGTAACGGTGCTGTGCAGGATTTGAACCCCGATCGCTGGCGCTGTAACGGTGCTGTGCAGGATTTGAACCCCGATCGCTGGCGCTGTAACAGTGCTGTGCAGGATTTGAACCCCGATCGCTGGCGCTGTAACAGTGCTGTACAGGATTTAAACCTCGATCGCTGGCGCTGTAACAGTGCTGTGCAGGATTTGAACACCGATCGCTGGCGCTGTAACAGTGCTGTGCTAACTGTGTTGCTCTTTCACAAGTGGGGATACTTGCTAATGTTCTGGAGACACAGAAATCTGGAGCAAAGGAAACAAACTACTGGAGGTATTCAGGGGGTCAAGCAGTTTGGGATTTTTTTGTGGTTGAGGGGCCCTTCAGGCCCATGAAACCTGTGCTGTCCAATTACAGCCAATTAACTGTCAACCCTACATTATGGAGGGTGGAGAAATCTGGAGCATTCAGAGAAAAGCCCATGCAGGTCCATTCCAAAATGGATGCTGGAGGAACACAGCCAATTAAGCAGTAACTTCCAGATAGGACAAAGGTTGCTGATCCAAAACTGCCCTTGTAGACCCATTATTTCTACGTGCTCCTGCTCCACTGAACTGATATCATTACTCCACTCCACTCCACACTGACATGTCTGTCCATGACCTCGTGTATTGTCATACTTGAGCCACCTGGAGGAACGACATCTTGTATTCCATCTGGGCATTCTCCAGACAGGAGAAATATTGACTTGTCCAATTTCTGTTAATCCACTCTCTGTGGCTCTCTTTTTCCTTACCCTCTGTCTCCATTCCCCCAACTCCCCACCCCCTTTCCTCTCCTATCAGAAAGCTACCCTCCGCTCTTTCCTCCATCACTCTCCCCATCAGTTTTTTTCTCTCCTACCCTCCCACCTGAGCTCCTCCCTCTGATCTGCCCTTCCTACCTCCTCTTCTTCCCCCACCCCCCCCACCCCCGCCACCACCAACCCCCCCCCCCCCCCCCCCCACACCTTTTCATTCAGGTCCCTGCCAGTTTTTGTTTATTTTGCGCCTGAGCCCTTAGGAATATTACCGGTAGTTACCTTTTACTTACTATGGATACTACATAACCTGCTGAGTTTCTCCAGCACTTTTGTCACTTCCACTTGACCCCGACATCTTCAGACTTTCTTCTTCACCTCCATGAAAGGAAGGTCCAATGGGACCAATGGAGGAGGGGATATGGCAAGTGGTGGTGAAGCTGGGGAAAGTGTACTGAAAATTTAGAATCAATGAAAAAGAGCTGGATGGATCAAAACCTGAGACTGCTACTTAGCCTCGTTGCAAATGATGTCAAATCCATGTTGAGGTCAGACACAAATCGACGAATCTTGGGTAGAGAAGCAATTATTTGCTGGTTTTTGTCAGCAATTGGTGTAGAAATTAGGCTGTGAATAAACCCAGACATTTGTGCCTTTAGATGTGATTAATACACAGTTGGCAAGTCTTTAATTAAAATGCTTAGAAATTGGACTCATTTACATCCTTTTTTTATCCATGAGCTAAAGCCTTTGTAATTAGTTCTGAATTAATCTTGGAGTATATTACACTGAAAGCAGTGACCTGTGGGTGAATTGAAGTGGACCTGCAAGATTTCATTTTCAGTTCAAATTCAGCACAATGCGGCGTGGTCTAGCTGGCAGATGTGCATTTTCCATGGTCACCACCCTCATTTACCCTTGATTGCATAGAGAGATCTCTTTTAAAGCCCTGTCCTACCACCCATTAGGGGCAGATGCTACCCTTGCCCCTCTCTCTGTGGTTCACCTTCCCCACACTCTGTGTCCTCTACCTCATTCCGAGAATCAGGATGAGTGATGGAGTGGCTCATCGTCGAGCAAGCGACTGCTTTCTGTGATGTGGGTGCAAGTCAACTCCTTAAGAGAAAACTGCAATAATGATTTTTCAAAACAAGGTGTCCAAAATTTTCCCCCTTTTTTGTTTTTGCTGTGGGCACTAAGAGGGTACTCATTCATCAAAGAATCCCTGAAGCCTGATTTCTCTGGAAATGCAACTCATTGAAAGCTTCCCCAAGGTTGATTCTGATGTCAATCTGGCCATCTCCTTGAGTATATCACTGCCTTAGATCATGCAATAGTTCGTGAGGTCTCTGTGCACAGTTGACGATGATCCACTTTGTTGTCTGTGGAGAGTGAGGGCTGATTGTTGTCCTCTGAGCAACCAATTTGATGAACAGTCACCAAATCATTGAATAATGCAAAGAACATAATGTACAAATAGAAAATTAAGCATGTTGTTCATCTCTCTCATCACCTTATCTTCTTCCATCTTCCATTGTTCCCATAAGAATAAGGTAATGTGGCGGTACCATGTTTGAAAATACAAAAGGAAGAATCTATTAGATGCCCCTGAGGCAAAGTGCCTTGGCTGCTTTCCTCTGAAGTCACAGAGAGATGAAACACTGAAACAGGCTGTTTTGCCACAGACTTCACATCGATTATCAACCATATTTACACTAATCCTACATGTTTGCCTTGTCCATTAATTTTCAGGGTGATGATGTAGAAAATTACAACCAAAACTTGATGTTCAGTATTGCAGCTTTGCAAATATTTCCAGCTTCTCTTATATATAAACTATATATAAACTAAAACTCAAAGAATTGTGTGAAAAATTCAAAGAAGTCAGACAGAATGGAAAAAAGGCTCTGCAGCTTTCTGAGTCGGTCGTGACCCTCAAGCACCGACTTACACCAGTCTGTCACTAATGCATTGAATTCCCACTCCCACCATATCTTACCATTCACTGACATCCTGGGGATGATATGCAGAAATTGATTGTTTCATTGTCACATGTACTGAGAGTAAAAAGCTTTGTTTTATGTGCTATCCAGGCAACTCAACATTCAGTGCCGTAGTTTTTAAACAACAAAAAAAGCAACAGTGGAGGGATTGGTGTTAAATAGGTTAAATTATGCAGGATTGGAGAAAAATACAACAAAACTGTGTAGGGTACAGTTAAATCATTGTAAAGGTATAATTTTTAGCCAGTGAGAGATCCATTTAAGAGTCTGATAACAGCAGGAAAGATACTGTCCTTGAATCTAGAGATTTGTTTTAAAACTCGTATATCTTCTGCCTGATGGAAAGGGAAAGAAGTGAGGGTGACTGGAGTGGGACGGGCTATTTAATATTCTGGAAACGTTCCCAAGATAGTGGGAGGAATAGGTGGATGTCGGTGGGGAGGAGGTTGGTTTGTGTGATGGCCTGACCTGCATTCACAATTTTGTGTCTGTCGGTCTTGGACAGAGCAGTTCCTGTTGCAAGCTGTGATGCAATCCGAGAGATTACTTTCTATGATGTATCTGTAAAAGTTAGAGACCTCAGGCTATTGAGAAAGGACAGTTATTAATTGTGGCATCATTATATTAGGGCCAGGGCAGGTTGTGTTATTGATGTTAACTCCTAAAATATTTTTCATCATCTCCACCTTGGCACCATTGATACGTGCAGGGATATATGCTCGCCTCTATTTCCTGAACATTGTAACCAGCTCCTTCATTTTGCTTACATCGAGGGTGAGGTTGTTATCCTGACACCACGCACCAGACTTTCCATCTTCTTCCAATAATCCATCTCATCATTGTGCAGGTTTATAGGATAATACAGAATATCGCAATCTAGAACATTACAGCACAGTGCAGGCCTTTTTGCCTATGATGTTGTGCCGACCTATGTAATCCTCCTCCAAAACAGTCTAATCCTTCGTAACCTCACAGCCATGACCCTTAATTTTTCTTGTATCCATATCCAAAGAGTCTTTTGAAGTAAAACATGAATGTCTGCAGATGCATTGATTGAAGTAAAAACACAATGCTGGAGAAACTCAGCAGGTCAAACAGGTTCTTTATATTGCAAAGATATATAACCAATATTTCAGGTTTACTTTCTCAAAGGAGAGTGGCAACCCGCTCTCCCAGAGGCGCACTTGATGAATCTAACTTCTCATCCCAACTAATGGGTGGTCCCAACAAAAACAGGGTATTGGCCAACATGCCAAACCCATTGTCTTTGAAAGTCCATCACGGAATCAAGAACTGCTCAGGGCTCACCTCTTTCTTTCGGCAAAATATCTCGAGACCAATCCTGCCGACTACGCCAATTGTCCTGGGTAAACTTGTACCTCTCACTTTGTTCGTTTTAGATTGGTCACAGTGTTTGAGCTACTGAAATAAAATAGACACACACGCCAAGAGCACTTCAGTTTACACAAATCTTTATTACAAATTCTAAAGCTGATATCAAACTACAATATGCAAGCCCTTCCCAATTATACTTAACAATGCCTGGACTGGTCCCAGCTGCCGAAGCGAGGCAACGACCGCACACTTGTAGTAGGTTGTCGGGGTCCCAGTAGCAGCTTCTCCACCTCCCCCGACCGGGACGTTAGCTGGACTCTAGAAGTTCTTCTTCTTGCTGAGAGATGTTGCCACCTCTCGGAGAGTCTCCACTTCAGCAGTGGGACCATGGCTTATGTTACCCAAAAATTGCTTACTCAAGCACTTATTCCCAGCACAAAAAGAAAGATAAGCGAGCAAGCTAGCATGCTTCAGCTTCTATCGAATAACACAACTTTCACCTTATCACTTTGAATACAGTGGTTTATTTTGCATCAAGGTTAGGTCTCTGCCTGAAAGACTGTGACCAAAACAAGCAGGAAGATTAAATTTTCGGTACACAGATGTCTTTTTGTCAGATAACTGCATCTCTGGGCCCCATGGTGGAATTTAGCTTATGTCTGCTGAGTCTCAAGCAGGTTACTGATTCTCAGCCTTGCAGGAGCAAAAAACATGGTTTAAAGCTGAAGCAAAAAGAATGGTTTAAATCCTCCAATACAGAGCCCTTCATCAAGGAATGAGCAAAATGTAGGCAGGTGTCTGAATAAAATGGTGGGGGTGGGACGGGCTGGGAGAGGAGCACAGGCTCATAGATGGATAAAGGAGGGAAGGCACAGAAGTGTAAACGGGGGAAGGGGGTGGTTCTGAATGGAGAGGGAAGGGGATGAAGAGCGAGGAAAGGAGACAGAGGGATGGGGAAGAACAGGGAGAACCTGGAGAAGTTAATGTTGATACCATCTGATCCAGATGGAATAATAGATGTGGCTCCTCCAATTTATGAGCGGGCCTTGTTTTGGCAGTGCATGATGCATGGACAGACATTTCAGCGTGGGAGTCAGGCGCATAAGATCCTCGGCCACTGGGAGATCCTTGTCCTTGATGCAGACAGTGTGAAGGTGGTCAGCGAAGCGATCTCCCACTCTACGTCCAGTCTCTCTGATGTAGAGAAGGCCACAACAGGAGCACTGGATACAGTAGATCACTCCCGCAGATTCACAAGTGAAGTGTTGCTTCACTTGGAAGGATTGTTTGGGGCCCCGAATGGTGGTTGAAGGAGGAGGTGAGGGCGCAAGTATGGCACTTCATGTGATCACACAGTAAGGTGCCAAAGGGGTGATTAGTAGGAAAGAATGAATGGACAAGAGAATTCAGAGGGCACAGTCCCTACAGAAGGAGGGGAGGGGAAGATGTGTCTGTTGAAGGTGATGGAACTTTGCATATGTTAGGTGAGGAGACTGGTGGATGGTATCTGAGAACAAGGGGAAGTTAAATTGTTTCTCCCCCCCCCCAACCACCCTCTACACCTCTTCATCTTTCTCTTCTCAAAATCTACCAATTACTGACAGGGATTATCTGTCTTCAAACCCACAGAGACAATAAATTACTCCAGTGACAGGAACATAAAACATGTTATTCATCTTAATCTGCACCTGATTATACTTCCCCCAACTCCCTGGAGTGCTCAAACAAAACAAAAGCATTTGTGTACTTGCAGGAAGAGCTCAATTTGGAACTTTGAGAAACACTGTCCTGATTATTATCACATCATGGGTTAGGCAAAAAAACATCCTATATTGGTTAATAAATCATTTCCAGATTGGACAGCATCGTGTCAGACAGCAGAGTTACTGCCTCACAATACACGTTCCATTTTGACCTCTGGTGTCATCTGTGCAGAGGTTGCACACTGACACCGTGGACTGAAAGACAGGTATTGTGCTGTAATGTTCTAGGGTACGGAGCCGTTCTCAGGTAGCACAAGGGGGTATGGAGCCCACCAAAGGAAGTGGTTAAATGGGACAGTCATTGAACACTTGCACTGATTTGTGTGGTCTTCCTTGCAGCCTTTGTGATTTACAACTTTCTCAGCTTGTGCTACGAGTACCTGGGAGGAGAGAGTGCGATCATGTCAGAAATCAGAGGGAAACCTGTTAAGTGAGTCGTTCCTGCCTTTTGCGCACTTCCGTGTATACGTGGGGCATTGCATCTGCAGGTTATGTGGCTTTGCGTTTAAGTTACAGCTGAGTGCATTTCTATCTGATCTGAAACAACCATTAACTGGACTTTAAGAGTAGATTTTACACAGAACAAAAGAAAACACAAAGATCAAAACAAACTTGCATCCACCTTCCATAACTATTTGTTGAAACCGCTGAGCCAAGACATGAGAGAGGAGTTCATTGGGTGATTTACTGCTCTGCTATCAGTGAAATCCACTCAGCTAACTAATGGGATGGACAATGTATCTGAAGATGGGGACTGCAGGATAACTGAAGGCAAATGCATAGAAATAATAGTTATTTTTGAGTCCTAGATTAATACAGTATAGACACTAGCCTATGTTCCTACCATCAGATCACCTATTTACATTAACCTATGTTAATTCCAGTTATGTTCCCCACATTTCCATCGGCTCCACCAGATTCCACCACTAATCTACACACAGCGCCCAATTAAACTAATGGCCTGCATGACTTTGGGATGTGGAAGGAAGCAGAGCATCCAGAGGAAACTTGTATGGTCACAGAGAGAATATGGTAACTTCACAGACACCTAAGTTGAAGATTGAACCTAGATCTCTGGCACCATGAGGTTGCTGCATTACTAAACATGCAGCCCAGTGCTGTATATGATTTGGGATTAAATTCTGCCCATGTCTGTGGCATCTACATACCATACACAGTCAAATAAAATCTGAGAACTAAGAATCATGGAACACTATAACGCAGAAACCTATGTTAGTCATTTAGACTAAGCTGAATTATTATTCTGCCTTGCCCCACTGACCTTCACCCAGACCATATCCATCCATACACCTCTCATCCATGCACCCATCCAAATTTTTCTTAAATGTTGAAATTGAGCCTCCATTCACCACTTCAGCTGGCAGTTCATTCCACATTCTTAGCATGCTCTATGTAAAGAAGTTCCCTCAATATCCCCTCAAACATCTCACCTTCCACCCTTAATCCATGTCCTCTAGTTATCTCACTCAACCTCAGTGGAAAAAGCCTCCTTACATTTACCTACATCCCTCATAATTCAATCAAGGAGTTTCCACGTAATTATTTTGCATATCCAGGAATTCATGAATCACGAGTAGGAGCCTCTAAGCCCTTCTGTCATTTACTAAAACCATGGCTGATCATATTGTAAGATCAACTCTATATTCTCTTTTGCTCACGGAAACCTTTCACTTCTTTGCTATTGAAACACTGAAGTACAATACGCAAACATGCTGGAGAAACTCAGCAGGTTGTGCTGCATTCATAGGAAGGGCCACTCATGTTTCAGGCCTGGGTGCTTTCTAAACATTGGTTACCCTCTACTTCCTGTGGATGCGTCATGACCTGCTGGGTTTTCCCAGCATGTTTGCATATTGCACTTGACTCCAGCATTTGCAGGTTTTCTTGTTTAACTTAAAAACACTGAAACTGCTTCCTTATTACGAGCTATGTAGGGTTTTACAATGGATTAAAGATATTTGCCAGTGTGGATCTGTTCTCATTCATTTCTGTCTCATTCTCAGGACAAGTTGTTTGTATGGAACATGCTGTCTCATGGGTATGACCTACTCCATTGGATTTTTGCGGTTTTGTAAACAGGTGAGCTGACAAGAAGTCGCTGGGTGGCGGAGTTAGCATAGCAGTTAGCGCCACACCATTACAGCGCTAGTGATTGGGACCGGGGTTCGAATCCTGTTATCTGTAAGGAGTTTGTATATTCTCCCGTGTCTGTGTGCATTTACCCCAGGTGCTCCAGTTTTTCCCACCATTTGAAATGTACCAGGGATTGTAGGTTAATTGGGTGAAATTGGGCAACACGGACTCAGGCCAAAATGGCCTGTTACCATGCTGTATGTGTAAATTTTAAATTTTTTTTAACTTTAATGAAAACCTTGAGTTTGCACAGAAAATGAGAACCTCAATTCAACAGACTCACCACAATTAGTAGAAGGAGCACACTACGTCCCTTCACCTCATCAGAGCACCCCACCTCCCCGTATGTTGGCCTTATTTCCCACCTCAGTACCACATAACCTGTGGAAAAAGGAAGTCATCCTTGAACCCACAGGAATACCCAAGAAGAATGGGTGGCACGGTTGGCGTAGTGGTTAGCGCAATGCCTTTATAGCGCCAGCAGTCAGGATCAGGGGTCAAATCCTGTGCTGTTTGTAGAGTTTGTATGTTCTCCCCCTGTCTGCATGGGTTTTCCCAAGGGTTCCAGTTTCCTCTCACCATATATTGGTTTGGGTGTAAATTGGGTGGCACGGACTCATGGGCCAAAATTGCCTGTTACAAAGCTGTATGCTTAAATTTAATTTTTTTTAAAAGAATATTGTTTTGTCTCATGTAAATGATAAATAAAGCCCCAAATCTGAAGGCAGATAGTTTGAGTGAACTTGTATTTTGACTGTCTCATATTGTTCTGTTTCTTTCACTTTGGAGTAAAAGTTTGTCTTCACCAATCTGGCAATGTCAATTATTACCTTTCACTGTGTAGAGCTACTCCCATCCAAGAAATTGCCTTGTGGCTACTTGTAGTCGGCCATGCAGACCTAAAAATTCAATTTAGTTCTCAGATGATTTAGCTATCTGAATTATGCATAATGTGCAACCAAACCATGCAGGTCAGACCTGGCTGATAATGAAGAGCTATGCTTCACATGAAGGGAAGAGCCCACCACACCATACTCTGCTGACAATGGGAGGGTAACTGATGTTCTTGGAGCCGCTAATTACCACAGCTCTGCTCTCTGTCTCGTCCAGGCCACCCTACAGTTCTGCGTGATTAAACCCCTGATGGCTGCCATCACCATTATCCTGCAAATCTACGGCAAATATCACGACGGAGACTTTGAGTGAGTTGGCACTATTTGTTTTTACTTCAACGGCGCCTTTAAGTAGTGGCCTTTATTATTGGAGACCTTAAAACTTTTATATCTTTTGCTGGATCTTGTTTTTCCAGTGGGTTTCCTTAGTGTGCAGTTTGAGTAATGTGCCTGCCTATGGTTTTGTGGTCCTAAGGAGAAGCGATTTCCCTAACTACCAAGTGGCTTGATTCTCCATTGTTTAGGTTTGGCTTGGAGCCATGGAAAGGATATCCTTAACTCCAGAGAGAGGGGTCCTCAAAGGAGTGGAACTGTGAATCCTTTTACTACAGGACAGATTGGGAAGGTCTCATCTTGTCACCACAATTACACCCCTTCTGTATTTATGTGCCCAGAACACCCGAAGTCTTGGGCAGGTGAAACAGCAAATACTTCTGCCTTAAAAAAAAATGCTGGAAATAGAAGACAGAAACAGTTAATGTTTCAGTCAATAACATTTAATAAATAATTCTTGAAAATTTAGTGAGGAATGTTTTAAATTGCAGGGAAAGGTTTTGCATTGAAGATTTTTTTTAAATTGAATTATAGGGGTCAATGTTGACTGAGGGAGGATGATGATGGTTTATAGCAGCAGTTAATCCAACAGGAGGTGCTGTAATTACTGGGAGAAATAATTTTTGAATGCTCCAATTGAGAATCCTGAGAGTCGAGCAGCATCTCTGGAGAGGAAATCTGAACTGGCTGGGTTGTAACGCAAAATAATCAGGCAGATGTTGAAAGACTGAAACAAATATAGAAAAGTGGAAACACAGGCCGGCAGCAACCACGGAGATGAGAATGACGATCCACCCCTCTCCGTCCAGCATGTGATCCAAACTGTCATCCCTACCATATCTAGCTGCAGACTTCGCATGACTCATTGAGCTCATTAGCGTTCTCTCAACTGGTTAGAACACAACTTGAAAGGCTGGGTGCCTGAAACTGTTGAGGACTGGATGCCTAAACAGAAGATACGATGTTGCTAACAATGGGCTTTGTGGAACAGTGTAAGACAGGCCAAGAGCTGAGGTCAGACGGAGAGTGGGGTAGAAAACTAGAGTCAGACAGCAGAGAGCTCGGTGTCACCCAATTTGCATTGGATTTTCCCACTGTAATAAAGATTACTTGTGACATCAAATGCAATACTAAAACTACTGTTTTTGTGTTCTTCTTACCACAGCTTTTGATCATGGTGATTTTTTTTTTCTTATCAAGGTTTGAATAAGCCGGAAGTGGCCAACCTTTCAATTTTTAATTCAGACAGCACAGTAACAGGCCATTTCAGCCCATGAATCCGTGCCACCCAATTAACTTACACTCCCAGTGAGCCGAAATGGCCTGTTACTGTGCTGTATATCTAAATTAAAAGGTTGACCACTCCTGGACTAGGCAGTCATTTTTAATCTAATCTTTAATATACATTAGCTCTGTAAGTCTTCAAACAATCCTGAGGCAGAGCTTTCAAGTGTTATTGTACTGTGTTCTAATAGCAAAAAAACAAACTGGTGGAAGAACTCAGCTTGGTCGAGCAGAATCTGTGGCCAAGGGGGATGGTTGATGCTTTAAGCTGAGGCATCAGGATCAAAAATGTTGGGAAGATGGTGTACAGAATTGAGGGAGGAGGGAGACAAAGGCTGGTAGGTGATGAATGGAATTAGGCAAAGCGGGGGACTCTGGGCAGATGGAGGCCGTTATGGAAGGAGAGAGTGTTAAGACAAAGTTGGGTAAAAAAATAGGTGGAAACAGAGATAGGAAAAAATACTTGAGTAGATGGTGGAGGAGAGGGGTAGGACAGAGATGGGCTGGTAGGCAATAGGTGGAACCAGATAAGGGAGGGATGATTGGGAAATGGGGAAGGGATTGGAAAGGTGAAGCAAGGGAGAGAAAACACAGGCAAAGAGGTAGGTGAGTGATGGGCTATAGGCCATGTCCACACCAGCCATCTTGACCTTCAAGTTGCATATCATTTTGGTTCCTCTTCCCGTTCCCACGTTGATCTGTCTGCCTTGGCTTTTTCCACTGCCACACTGAAGCCAAATGCAGACTAGAACAATCTCATGTTCTGCATGGGCAGTAATGGTATGAACACAGATTTTTTTTCCAATTTCAGGTAATCCTTGCGTGAATATTCCTTTCCAACTCCCACTATCCACACATTTTCTCTCCCTTTTCCATTCCTTCTCCTCGTTACCATAACTCATTACCATCCTCCAACTGGTTCCACCTGCTCAGCACCCACATAATTACCCATCAGTCTCTGCCTTGGGCCCACCTTCTATAAACTGGCTACCTTCCTTGTCTGCTCCCACAAAATGTCCCCTTTACCCCATGGATGCTGCTTGTTTGCTTTATGTTCCAGATTCCACATCTGCAGCCTCTTGTATCTCCAGTATTCCAATAAGTTTTCTAGTTCATCATATCAACTGTCCTTCAAACTAGCATTAAAACTTGGTGTCAGAGTGATTTCCATTCAGGAGTTCCTTTGTACTTGTCAGCACAGTCCTCTTAAAAAAAAGTGATAAGACAAAGGTCTAAAGGAGTGAGGCAAAACATGGCTGATATGAAGTACAAATGAGCTAGGCTGAAATTAACTTTTCAGTAAATGTTTACAGATTGAATCCTCTTCCAAGCTCATTATGACTTTTCATTTCCACAGTGTGAGAAGTGGATACCTGTATATCACCATTATCAATAACATCTCTGTCAGCCTCGCACTTTATGCCATGTTCCTCTTTTACTTCACCACCAGTGAGCTCCTCAGTCCATATGATCCTGTCCTGAAGTTCCTGACAGTGAAGTCAGTAATTTTTCTCTCATTTTGGCAGGGTAAGTATCAATAATATCCATAAGGATTTTAACCAAATTGAGTAAGGAAAGATAACTAGGTGTGTTCATTATCATGTGACTATACACATACAACCAGATGAAACAGCATTTCTCTAGATGATGCACACACACACAAACTCAATATACAGCACATAATAATCATATCAACATTCAAATATAATTTAAAATATTTTGGAATGTTTTAATTGGTGGCAGGATATCGCTCATCAGTCTCACAGCCTGTGGGAAGAAGCTATCTCTCCACCTGGCAGTCCTGATTTTGATATTCATAAATCATCTTCTAAGTGGTAGTGGGTCAAAGGTACTGTGGCTTGGATGGAAAGGGTCTTCTATAATTCTTTGAGCCCCATGTAGGCAACTTTCCCAGTAAATGTCATCAATAGAGAAAAGGGAGATCCCAGTAATCATCTTAGTCGTTTTGATGATCCTCTAGATCGACTTCTGGTCTGATACGTTGCAGCTACCGTCCCACACAATGATGCAGCTCGACAGGACACATTCATTTGTCCTGTAAAATGTTGTCAAAATGTGGACTATCTAAGTCATTAATATCCTTCCCAGTCAACCTGACTTAGATAATCCTTTTACAGAATTGGAATTAAAGGAAGCCCTGCAATCGATGTCGGGAGGAAAGTCCCCAGGTGAAGATGGGTTTACAGTAGAATTTTATAAAGAATTTAATGATTTGTTGTTTCTGGTTTTTATGGAAGTTTTGAATCAGGCAACTGAGATGGGTTCATTTCCAGAATCATTTTTGAGGGTGTTGATTAGTTATTCCAAAGAAAGATAGAGATCCATTAAAAGTGTCTTCTTACCGACCAATATCATTATTAAATGTAGATTATAAAATTGTTGCGAAAGTATCAGCTTAACAGATTGGCTAATTATTTGCCAAAATGTTGACCAAGCTGGATTTATAAAAGGGTGATATTCAATTGATAATGTCACTAAATTGATTTCCATAATTAATGCTGCTAGACAACAAGCTAATCAACCAATGATAGTGGTGTTGGATGGGGAAAAGGCTTTTGATAGGGTTGAGTGGAAATTTTTATTTAAGGTTTTCGAAAATTTTCAATTTGGGCTGCTCTTTACTACCTGGGTTAAAGCTTTATATACTAATCCTGCACAAATAATGACAAATGGTCTGATTTCATCGGCTTTTACATGATCTCGATCAACTAGACAAGGTTGTCCTCTTTCACCAGCATTGTTTGCTTTAATAGCTCAAGCTATTAGGCAAAATTTGGACATTAAAGGTATCAAAATAGATGAACAAGAGTATAAGATTAATTTGTTTGCTGATGATGTTTTAATATATACTTCACGTATCTTAAAGAATCTTTTGAGGGTGCTGCAAAATTTATTAAATCAGTGTGGCATATTGTCAGGTTACAAGATTAATTGGGAGAAGAGTGAACTATTGCCGATATCAGGTGAGGATTATTTAGATTGTAGACAGATTACTAGATTTAAATGGTCAGATAAGATTAAATATTTAGGAGTTATAGTTAATAAAGAATATCAGGACTTATATATTTTGAATTATATACCTTTGTTGAACAAGATTAAAATTGATTTACAGAAATGGAAAGATTTGCCATTAACTTTAATTGGGAGAGTAAATTGTATAAAAATGAATATCTATCCCTCGTATACAATATCTTTTTCAATCTTTTCCACGTGTGATCTCGAAGAAATTTTTTAAAGAATTAAATAAAGTAATTTGATTATTTTTATGGAAGGGTAAATTATCTAGGGGGTTTCTTATGTATAAATTAACGTGAATGGGGAGGACTTCAATTACCATATTTTCAAAACTATTATGAAACGGCACAATTGAAATTCATTAATAGGTTGTTTGATATTCAACAACCATCTGTTTGGGCTAAAGTTGAATTGGACCAAATTTCTGAAAAAGAAATGAGTCAATTTATTTATAAATGAAATAAATTACCAGTATTAAGACATATATTGGATATTTGGTATAAGCAGGATCAATTTATAGGATCTAAAGGGAAATTTTCGATTAAATCACCGTTGTATCAGAATAATTAATTCCGTTTTCTTTAAATAATCTTTATTTGAAAAATTGGAAACTGAAAGGAATTAGTATTATACACGATTGTTTTGAGGCGGGTAAATTTTCTACATTTAATAGATTACAAAATAAATTTGGTATTTCTGCAAGTTCTATTTTTGCTTATTATCAAGTTCAAGATTTTTTGTGAACACAATTTGGTAAGGATTTAATTTTACCAAGTCAGTCTAAGTTTGAGATTTTAATAGTTGACAAGGAAACAAAAGGATTTATATCGGAAATGCATAGGTTGTTGCAAGAAAAGATGGATAAAGTTGGGTTATATACGATAAAAGAGAAATGGAAGAAAGATTTAGATGCTGAATTTTCTTGGGAGGAATGGTCAAATATGTCTATTGATGGTGTTACAAAATTAATTAACGTGAGATATAGTATGGCTAATTATAATTTTGTTCATCAATTATATTTGACTCCTGAGAAGTTGAAGAAATATGGGTTTAGTCTAACAGATTTGTGTTTTAGATGTGGGCAAAAAACAGGTACTTTTATGCATTGTGTATGGACATGTAAGAAAGTTCAATCTTTTTGGGAAAAAGTTATTACATTTTTGAGAGATTTATTTACAATCGATTTGCAAATGGACCCAATGATGTGTTTATTGGGTTATATGCATGCTGTTTCTTTGAGATTGGCTGATAAGCCACAATTGGTATTTTTGCGGTTAGGGTTAGCAGTTGCAAGAAAATGTATAGCGATAACTTGGAAAAATGATGTGGAATTGAATATACAAAGATGGCATAATGAATTGCAATCGTGTTTATATTTGGAAAAAATAACATAATTTGCGAAATAATCATTTTTTGTTAAAATATGGAGTTTATATTTGGATTGTATGACTATTGATCTTAAGTAAAAGTTATGTAAAGAGTTGGCACGTTGATTAATTAATTTTAAATGTATAATTTTTTTAAGGCTCTGAGGGAAGTTGACTCAAGTCTATAATTTTAACATGTGAACAAGTGTCATCTGATCACGGAATTGAGTCAACGTAGATCATCATGTATTCAGTATTGAAATCCGTACTACCAAGTGTACAGCAACGCATTGTGAAAACTTAGTTTTGCTTGCTTATACAGGCATTGCAAAAGTCGCCACACTCCATCGCCATCTTCACTAACATGGTTGAGTTACTTGAGGCGGCTGTTAAAGTGGTGAAATAGTTACTTACATTTAGAAAGTTATTACAATTCCACATGAGAATTTTGTCAAAGGGATTAAATTGCCACTATTTGACAGGCATTCCTTAGATATCTTGGCTAAATATTCTCTCAGCTAAATGCAAGTTAATTAGTCAATAATTTCTATAGTTTGTGAGATAATGTTGAGCATGAACTGAGTACTTGACCTGAAGAAAAAGGAAGTATATGTATGGTTTATAAAGATGAAATCAGACAGGATCCTCAAGGAATATAATGAAAGTAGCTTTTACAAGGAATTGGAAGGGGCAAAAGAGGCCATGAAATGTCTTTGGCAAATAGGATTAAGGAAAATCCCAAGGCATTTTATCTCTACATTTAGCTCAGGAGAGTTTGATAACTCAAGGACAAAAGGAGACCGAGAAGTGGGCGAGGTACTAAATTGCATCAGTATTTACCAAAGTGAAGGGCACAGAGATTAGTGTTGGATATGCCAATATTTCAGGGGTTGTTGATATTGGGGAGGAGAAAGTGGGTCTATTAGAGAACATTAAAGTGGACAAGTCCTCAGGGCCTAATGGGATCTATCCAAGGTTATTTAGAAAAGCGATTGTTGGTACCTTGGCAGAGATCTTTTGATCCTTTCTAGCCACAGGTACAGTGTGAGGTGTTGCACTTTGGGAAATTAAATGTAAAGGGAAAGTGCACAGTAAATGGCAGGATTCTTAAGTTTTGGTGTACAAGTCCATCACTTCTGAAAGTAGCAATGCAAGTAGATGGGGTGGTGAAGAAGGCAGAGGGCATTCTTGGCTTCATCAGATGGGGTATTGAGTATAGACATCAGTAAGTTATGTTGCAACTGTATTTAGGATGCATTTGGAGAATTGTCTGCAGTTCTGGCCACTGCATTACAGGAGGGAAGGTGGGGAGGGGTTTTTGAAGAAGTTCAATAGCATGTTGCCTGGATTAGAGAATATTAGTTATGAGGGGTTGGACAAAGAGGAATTGTTTTCCCTGAAGTGTCAGGCTGCAGGAAGTTTATAAAAATTATGGGAGGCATAGATAAGATGGACAGTCATAGGAGAGATTTTATTTTGATCGGAGGGGGAGGTGCTGGAAAGAGATGCAACAGTGAAGTTGAAAAGTTACTTTGACTTTCACATGATCAGGCAGGGGGTGCAAGGATATGAACCACATACGGCAGATGGGATAATTTAATTTGTCATTAAGGTTAGCAAATACATCATGAGCCTAAGGGCCTGTTCCTGTGCTCTACTGTTGAATGTATTTGAAAGTCATTCATTATTTTGTATGTGAATTGGTAAATATGTATCTACTCAGGTGATTGTGTTGATATTCCCATAGGTACGCTGCTGGCAATTCTGGAGAAATGCGGAGTAATCCCAGAGGTGCAGATTATTGATGGCCATGAGGTCAGGGCGGGGACAGTGGCTGCAGGCTACCAGAATTTTATCATCTGCATTGAGATGCTTTTTGCTGCCATTGCCCTTCGCTTTGCCTATCCTTCCCAAGTGTACAATCAACAGGATGTGACGACTCAAGGTAGGAGCACCCATCACTCTCAGCGCCCACCACTACCAGTACCCACATTCAGTTTAAAATGTGTAGCACAAAGTAGACCTTCATTAACTAACTTTGGGATTTATAATGGAAGGAATAAATGTACTTTGGCCAAATCAAGACATTAGATGTACTTTACAGTCTGTAACTGTTCCTAACCAATGGGCATTGCCTATCTCTGCTTCCCTCAGCCAGAGTAAAGCATGTGGCACAATTGTGATAATTTGTCAGTTGCTCACAGGCTAGAGTAATCGGAGAATAGAAACAAGTCCTCTGACCAACTTCCCTGAACACCACAATCCTGCAGGAACCTCATATCCCTTAATTCCTTCCATATGCAAAAATGCTTCCATTTACCTAGAACATTCTGGTGCCTGAATCTTCACATCCCTTGTGGAGAAGGAATTCTGAAGATTCACTCCCCGCTAGGTGACGAAATCTTTTCTCATCTGCCCACAATGCCCGACTGCTTGTCTGAAACTGTGATTTCTGTTGCTCAACATCATCTGGTCGTTTACATTTTCAAGCTGTGCGAGAACTTTGCACGTTCTGAATTCTAGTGATTGTAGAATAGAATTTTCTTTCCCAGGAAGGAAGTAATCTGATGAGTTTTCACCATAATCCTTCTATCCCAAGTCCATGCCTTCTTGCGTAGGGAGACATGACCGGGACACAACATTTCAGAGACATGCAACATTGCAGATGCTACAATCCAGAGCAAAAAAAACCAAACTGCTAGATTCTTGATGAAGGTTGTTGATCTGAAACATTGACCATTCCTCCTCCCACCTCCACCCCCTTCCACAGATACTGCTTGACCCAAAGTTCTTCCAGTAGATTTCAGCAATCCACAGAGTCTTGTTTCTTCCCTGTAGTTGGAATCATTCGCTGATGTACCAAAGCACACATATTACCTGTCCATCAGCGTGCTGTAAATGTTGGCACAAGGATTACATCCAGAGATTTGGACTCAAAGCTCAGATTTAAGTTAATATAAAAACCTGACAAGTACTCGTGATATGAATTTATCGTTGTACATATGCACCAAAATTCTTACTTGCTGCAGCTGAACAAGTACTTGTAAAGAAAAGCTCTAGTGATAAATGAATTGAATTACATTAAAAGTGACAATACATACATAAGATAAATAAATAATGAATAGTAATGGTGATCACGGAACAACCAGAATGTCATTAAAATAAATCCTCGACAACTAATTTTTATTTTGATGGCAGTTCAGAAGAGGAGAGAGGTGTATAGCAGGTATAGTTAATGCAGAGCAAATCAGGTACTTGAGGAGAATAATAAATGCAAGAAAAACCTCAAGAAGGAAATCAGGAGGCTAAAAGAAGACATGAGGTTGCTTTGGCTGACAACGTGAAGGAGAATCTAAGAGTTTCTACAGGTATATTAAGAGCAAAAGGATAGTAAGGGACAAAATTGGAGATCAGAGTGGTCACTTTTGTATGGAACCAAAAGAGATGAGATCTTAAATGTGTTTGGTCCGTCTTCAGTCAAGGGAAGTAAGGAAAACAAAGAGTGAGATTATGGAACCAAAACAGATTAAAGAGGAGGAAATGCTTGCTGTCTTAAAGCAAATAAGAGTGGATAAATCCCCGGGTCCTGATAATATATTCCCTCGGACCTTGAGGGAGGCTGATGCAGAAATTGCAGGGGCCCTGGCAGAAATATTTAAAATGTCCCTAGCTGTGGGCGTGGTGCCGGAGGATTAGAGGGTAGCTCAAGTTGTTCCGTTGTTTAAGAAAGGCACCAAAAGTAACCCTGGAAATTATAGGCAGTGAGCCTGATGTCAGTAGTAGGTAAATTATTGGAAGGTGTTTTAAGAGATTGGATATACAATTATTTGGATAGTCCACATGGTCTTGTGCCTGGTAGGTCATGTTTAACCAATCTTATAGAGTTTTTCGAGGAGGTTACAGGAATGTTGACGAAGGAAAAGTTTTGGATATCATCTAATTGGACTTGAGTAAGGCCTTTTACCAGGTCCCATATGGGAAATTACTCAGGAAGATTCTAGGTATTCATGGTGAAGTAGTGAACTGGATTTGACAATGACTGGACAGAAGCCAGAGAGTAATGGTGGATAATTGCTTCTCAGACTGGAGACCTGTGACTAGTGGTGTGCCTCAGGGATCAATGCTGGGACCATTGTCTTTGTCATCCATATCATTGATCTGGATGATAATGTGATAAATTGGATCAGCAAGTTTGCAAATGACTCTAAAGTTGGAAGAGTTGTGGACAGTTTCAAAGCTTGCAGAGGGATCTGGACCAGTTGGAAAAATGGCAGATGGAATTTAATGCAGACAAATGTGAGGTGTTGCCTTTTGGAAGGACAAACTAAGGAAGGAGTGCAGTAGAAGAGGGATCTGGGGATACAGATACGTAATTCTCTGAAATTGATGTCACAGGTGGATAGGGTTGTGAAGAGAGCTTTTGGCATACTGGGCTTCATAAATCTAAGTATTGAGAATAGGAGTTGAGATGTTATGGTAAAGTTGTACAAGACATTGGTGAGGCCAAATGTTTGAGTATTGTGTACAGTTCTGGTCACCTGACTACAGGAAAGAAAGAGTGCAGAGAAGATTTACTTGGATGTTGCCTGGACTTCAGGAGCTGAGTTACAGAGAAAGATTAAACAGATTAGGACTTTATGTATTTAAAATTATGAGGGGGATAGAGAGTAAATGTAGATAGGATTTTTCCAGTGAGGGCAGGTGAGATACGAACCAGAGGACACGGGTTAAGAGTGAAATGGGAAAAGTGTAGGGAGAACTTCACACAGAGAGTGGTGGGAGTGTGGAACAAGCAGCCAGCTAAAGTGGCGAATGTGGGCTCAATTTTAACATTTAGGCATGTGGACAGCTACATGGCTGGGAGAGGTATGAAGGGCTATGGACTGGGTGCAGATCAGTGGGACTAGGCTAAAAAAAAATGGTCTGTTGCTGTGATGTTATGTTCCATAGTACTAAATCTGCCATCCTTGCTTGATGTGGCGTCCACTGTGATTTACCATTAAATGCCCTCTGAAGTGGTTGAGGAAGACACTCATTTGAAAGTGAAATTACTGAATGCCTTTCCAGTGATACCCAGATTGTGAACAATTAATAATTTTGAAAATGGAACATTTCAGCACAGGCCCTTCAGCCCACAATGCTGTGCCAACCCATGAAGACCCACACCACAAAAATATAATTTTCCCTACCTCACACTGATAAACTTCTATATTTCTTACATCCATGAGCCTATCTAAATCTTTTAAATGCCCCTATTTTACCAGCCTCCACCACCACCCCAGCAAGGCATTCCAGGCACCCACCACTCTTTGTGTTAAAACATATTTCAGAAATCTCCCCTAAGCTTTCCTCCACTCACCTTAAGATGTCCTCTGGTATATGCTATTGAATAGTGACTGTACTAAAAAGCTGCTTCAATGCTATCATGACCTGGAGATGTGAAAGGTGCTGCACATAACCTTATACTTCCTTACAGTCAACATCTTATGTCCTGTCTGGGCAATCTCCAACCAGACGGGATTAACTGACGTCTCCAAATTCTGTTAACCCCCTACCCCAAATCTCTCTTTCCCTATCCCTCGGTCTTCTTGGGTGGCACGGATTCAGGCAACTGAATTGGCCTGTTACAGGGCTGTGTATCTAATTTAAATTAAACATTTCCTCCTCCTCTTCATTCAGAACTACCTTCTCCCCATCACTTTTCTCTTCCACCTTTCCACCCATGATCTCTAACCTATTACCCTACCTCTTCCTCCCCACACATTTTTATTCAGGCACCTGTCTACTTTTTGATTATACCAGATGAAAGGTCCAGGCCTGAAACATTGGTGACACTTTACTTCCCACAGATGCTGCGTGACCTGCTGAGTTTCTCCAGCATGTTTATTATACTCGATCCCCAGCGTCTGCAGACTTTCTTGTTTAACACCATGTCTCTATTTGAAAATAGATTATTTTTATTTCCTTCCAAATGTCTGAGTAGTGGAATAGAAGATTATGCCTGTGGGTCAAAATGGAGAAAGAACGCTGGTGTGCAGCACAGACAAATTGGGCTGAATGTTTCCGTTTTGTAAATGATGTTTTTTTTTTACTTTCCCTGGGCCGCAGGGTGGTTTACTTAACATTATGCATTGGTGCTTAGCCAGTGAATTGCAAGTTAGAAGGGCAAGTGTGGGCTGCTGCAGGAAGGTCACAAAGGAGAAGGAAGCCCAAAGCTCTTATTAACTGATATGGCATTAATTATTTTTAAGCCTCTATTGACTGACTCTCACCTCTGCCTCCTGCAGGTAGTGTGGCCCCCATGCAGAGCATATCCAGCGGGCTGAAGGAAACCATGAATCCCAATGACATTGTGCAGGATGCCATCCACAACTTCTCCCCAGCATACCAGCAGTACACACAGCAGTCGACCAAAGATGAGGTGGCTCCCAGGCACAACGGGCAGGTCCTGACACAGGCCTGCAGCCAACTCATGGGCCGCAAGAAGAAAGGCGAAAAGACCATCCTCATCAGTTCTGAGGATGAGCTCTAGGCTTCGAGTGACTGGTTTCGCTTTTCAGATTTCATCAAAACAGGAGATGGCAAGAGAGGGAGTGGCCCCTTCTCTTGTGCATTTGTTCAGGAATCAGGAACTGCGCCTTTCCTCTTGGAGGGTACCTGACCACCATCTTCAGTTTACTCACAAGCTGCTTCAACACAAAATGGATCCCTGGTTCTGAGATTGGAACTGAATGCAGAGGCAAATGGGAAGTCCACTGAGTGAACAGAAGTGAACACTCTCTCATACTCAGTCAGATACGCACACACAGTCTCACACACAAGCACTTAACCACTCAGTTACACAAACACACTCAATCATACACAGTCTCATGCACGTACTGTCACACACATACTCAGACACACAGTCACACACTCAATGAACATAAATACACACACCCAGAGTCAAACACACTAAGTTAAACATACTCTCTCAGGGAAACACATACACACACCCACCCAACCTGTTCACACCTAGAAAGTTCAGTTGCTTCTGCAGATTGTCCATTGATGAATCACTTATCCAGGATATTTTCTGAAGTGTTTCAATTTCCCAGTACTATCTTCAGTTTCTAGGCAATGTCATTGCCGAGGCTAAACATATTTCTTGCAACTAAATATCTGTGTTTTAAAGTTGCAGTTGCACCCACTGAATTTATTAAAGGTGTTGATTACTACACCTTTCATTCACATGTGGCTCCCCTCCTCCCAGTGTAGGCTGAGGTAAGAAGACATCCTAATATCCAAGTACCAACTGTCAAGAACTGTCTTGGCCCTCTGCACCTGCGATTTTGCTGCCTGAAAAGTGTACTGCTGGCAAGAAGATCTGTTCTCTGATAAATAAAACACCATTGAGGGGGAAGGATTCAGATGGTTTGAAGGGGCAGTGTTCAAGCATCTCTGTCTCTGCAGTGAAGGTGGGTCACAGCAATGAAAAGGGGTCCCAGCGTAAAAAGCCCACCCCTCCTCCCTCACCACCATTCAGGGACCCACACAGTCCTTCCAAGTGAAGCAACACTTCACTTGTGAATCTGCAGAGGTCACCTACTGCATCTGGTGGTCCCATAGTGGCCTCTTCTACATCGGGGACCTCCCAGTGGCTAATCAATCATTTCAATTCTGCGCCCCACTTCCACTGACTGTCTACAATCTCACGCACTGCCAAACCGAGGCCACCTGTGAATTGGAGGAACACCTCTGTGAAATGGAGGAACACCTAATATTCCATCTGGCACTCTCCAATCACAAGGCATTAATGGTTTTGTTAGGAGCCTGCCCATCTTTCTTTCTTTTCCTGTCCCTCTGTCTCCTTTCCTCCAGTTTCCCATCCCTTTCTCTTTCCATTCAGAGTTATCTCCTCCCCCTTTCATTTCCCAGCTTTTCTCCCGTCTGCCCTTCCACCTGTATCCACCGATGCCCTCTTGCCTGGGGGCCTGTGTCCCTAACCCTACCACTCCCCCACTGTTCATTCAGGTGCCTGTCTGCATTTTGCTCATTCTTTGAAGGGTTGAGGCCCAAAACGGTTGTTATGTATCTTTCTCTTAAAGAGCTGTGTGACCTGCTGAGCTTCTCCAGCACTTCTGTATATTAAACGACAATCACAGCATCTGCAGACATTCTTGCTTTAACTTCTTGCATAAAACTGTGTGAATATCTGAACTTCATACAGCAGTATACAGCAGTCGTGCCTGGAGAAAGCCCAGAGTCCTCCAGCAGCTGCTTTCCTATTTCAGAAATGTTAAAGAACAAATTGCTCTTTCCCATGTAGTAAAACAGTTTAATGTGCCAATACTGACTTCAGATGAGAAGAGGAAATGGCAGATATGGTTCAGACCCTGATTGCCTGAATGAAGGTGTTCATTGAAGTCAGCAAATGCATCATAGCTCCTGATGGTTAAGATCATTCCCATTTCAGTGAACACAAAAGTTCAGAAAGAATGACTGAATGTGTTTTCTGAACCCTGCAAAAGTTAAGGCAGTGAATTAGAAAACATTTTTTTTTGGTATGAGGCAACTCGATTCTGAAGTTATTTTGCCACTTAATTCTTGGCTCATCTGGAATCGTTGCTGTTGATGTCCGTATTTCCAGAGAAGCAGCATCTTACTGCAAGAGCAGTATTGTAGTTAGAGGTAGCTCCAATGCAGTACATTAGTAGATAATGCACTAATTTTATTGAGAGATCTTCAGGGGATAAAAATGTAGTTCAACAAGAACTGGTTAGTTTCAGCAACATAAATTGCTCAATTGCTGGTTTGTGCAAAGAAAAGGCTTCAGAATTTTTCATGAGATCAGGAATGCAAATGTTCTGAATGCAACCTGGTGACTATCGAGGAGCTGTGGATGGCCCTCGCACTTCCAATACATTGTTACCATTTGTCATGGTGGAGGACTGAAGAGCTGCAGTCTATCAAATGAAATATTAAATCAGGGACGGGTGTTATTTTAGTCTTCTGGTTCAAACACTAAATCTTTCTGATATCACAATACACAAATGTGCTGGAGAAACTCAGCAGGTCACCCAGCACCTCTTGGAAGTAAAGAGTAACCATTGTTTTGGGCCTGGGCCCTTCATCAGGTGTGATACCTAATGAAGGGCCCATGCCCAAAACATTGGTTAACACCTGACGAAGGGCTCATGCCAAAAACGTTGGTAACCCTTTACTTCCTATGGTTGCTGCGTCGCCTGTGAATTACACTTGATCACAGTGTCTGCAGACTTTCTTGTTGAACTCCATGATATTACTATCCACAGGAGCTTGCTGTACACAAAATATTCGATGCTTTGTAACAGTGGCTACAATATTTCAGTGGGAGAACATTCTGTGGTGCTGTAAATATCTTTTTTGGCATAATATCTAAAGTTTAGATCACCAACTTCCCCCTACAAAGGATTGAAAAGAGGAAGAAAGAATTTTTTTTTTAAAAGTGATCTATTTTCCCACAAATAATTATTGGTCCTGAAGCTGGAAATGTTCAAAGGTCCCCAGTGTGTGTTCAACCCGTACAGTTAATGCCCCACGAACAGTTGGTGAGGGAGCAAAGGATCAGGCAGTTTGTGTGTGAGGGCAGGAGCAGCTCTTGGCTCCTTCCTCCGCCTCAAGCTCCTGGAAGTAGCTGAGGTGCTGGAATCTGAGAACTTCGTTGCCCCAGCTGGTCCAGCCAGGCTGCAGATTGCGGGCAAACAGCTCCAGACACTCGGCGTGGGGCCGGGCAAGTCCCTTCAGCACCTCACCCAGCGGCGGCTTGTGGGAATGGAGTGTGCAGGGCACACTGACAATGAGCTTGTGGTCAGGTACTGCGGCATACCCAGAGCAGTCATCTCTGCCCTGCTGGGCTGGGCCCCCTCTGTAACGGCCCACGACCAGGATCTCATACGGCTTCTTGTGGAGGGAGTCCAGAGGCACCACAAACTCTCCGCGCCGGGTAACCTTCACCCAGTGCCACACAGCAACCACCTCCACAGACCAGCCAGGGTACAGGTCCTCCTTGACGAAGTGCAGGTGTCTCTGCCGATTGGTGACCCAGCATACCACCAGGCAGCCAGGGGCAGAGAGAAAGGGCACGGGCAGCTGGCGGATCTGCCAGGGGAAGAGGTGGCTGTAACCCTTCTTCCTCTTGAGGGACTTGTTCTCCCAGGGTGGGTCCAAGGCAATCACATCATACTTCTTATAGCCCAGCAGCGGCTCCATGCGTGAGATGTCCGACAGCAGGAAGGCACATCGTGGTGGGACCAGGTACTGGTGACCCATCAGCCTCACCAGCCTGGCACAGTCAGTGCCGTTCTCTGTCAGACGGCCCAGGAGCTCCAAGTCGGGCACCGACACCTTGGTTATCACCTGCACCTGCCACTCTTCCTCTGGCAGTTGCTTGGCCAAGGAGCAGAGTTCCACCAGCATGGTGTCAGCAGGGACCTGAGTCTGTCCCTGCCCACTGCTGCCTCCCTCTCTGCTGGTCTCCTTGGCTTCCATGTGCTCCACCAGCTTCCTGGTACCATCCTGAATCGCTGGACCGACCTTCTCATGGTATGCCTGAGCCTCCACCTCTCCTTGATTCAGTTCCCGGCCCTTCCTCTTGCGATTCCTGCTCTTCAGCTCCTTGGGACCTGTGTCTGGTGCCTGGCCACAAGTCCTGGCGATGCGGGGCTTCTCTACATTGAAGTATCCCGCCCTGAAAATATACCGGTGGCAGCAGGTATCTGGTGCAAGGAGGTGGCAGCACCTGTACCACTGGTTGATGTAAGACTGGTGATCCAGGAACCATCCCACTGGGTCACTCTTGACCACAGCCATCCCCCGAAATTCAGGGTTTGGGCACTGAGCTCAGTGCACTGCCCCCCCCTTGTTTAACGCTGCCTTCCTGGCAACTTCTACCATCTCCCACAGCCAGTGAGCTTGACCCTTCTCAAGTGCACCTTCAAAGAAACCTCTCAGCTCATCTGTAGCCGACAAAGTCCAAATCCTCAGAAAACCGGTATGGAAAGGAGAAAATCTGTGGATTTAAACCAAAAGAAAAAGGCACCTTTAAGGACAAATTTAAAATTGCAATTTAAAACAGATGTATAATATGGTTAGGGTTACACTATAGATCTCAGCATTTTCTATTCTGATTAAGACCTTTGATATGATATGCGACATTAGACCAATGCTACTACTGTGCCAGTGACCACCCAGGCCCAACAACCTTTGCTCTTTAATAGAACGGAGCTGTTTCAACTCCTTCAGCATACATCCCCTTTGTGGGACATCAGCTGCAACCCCATCCCACCCTGTACATTCCAGGAAAAGAACCACATCAGCAGTGGCAGCCTTTGGGGTGGGGGGGGGGTGGAATTCTGAACTAAGGCCTCACCTGTCTGTTTCAAATAATACACTCTCCTCCATATACAGGAAGAACAATCCTGCCTAATATTTCTTTCTCCAACAAGGCCATTGCAAAGAAATGGATGATCTGACCATCTCCACATTTACAGTGGGCTCTCTCAACAATGGCTGCCACATAATTTCATACTGCAACTTGAAACAGTATTTCACTTGCTGTGAACTGGTTTGGGATACAAGCTCTTTCCTGACTTTTGAATTGGCGATGCTGAAATTTAATAAATGGTTTTGAGGGTGGTGAATCTTTTTAAAATCTCCCTCTTCAAGAATACATTTGAGGACAATACTTTGCAGACATACAAAAGGGAAAAACCAATATTAAGATCTAAGCAAAGGTACCATAAGCTCGGGGAAAGAACCCACATGGTACTATCCAGGCAGCTGAGGGCAGAGGAAACCACAAGGACAATCAATGCAATCCAAACAGGGCCAGACAGGATTTCTTATAAACCAAAAGAAATAAATGAAGTGTTTCGGCAGTTCTATATGCAATTATATAAATGAGTCGGGGTGGGGGTGGGCGCAGTGGGGAGGGAATTGGGCAAAACGGCAGAATTCTTGTCCAACTTGGAATTGTCAAATTTAGAATCTGAAGAGCAGAAGGATTAGATGCTCCCTTCTCAGAGGAAGAAATAGTAAAAGCATTGAGCTCGCTGCAGACTAACAGGTGTCTGGGGAAAGGAATTTTATTTAGAATTCAAGACCTGTTAATGGCACTATTTATGGACGTGGTGGAACAGGTGGCTGAGTCCCACACCCACCCAGAATTTTTTTTGACAGCAATAAATAGTGATACCTAAAAAAAAGAGATAGGGACCCACTAAAGCCATCCTCTTATAGACCAATCTCACTTTTGAATACGGATTATAAAACAATAGCTAAAGTTTTGGCAAATAGACTGATTCTGTATCTACCAAAATTAATAAATCCAGATCCAGGTTGGGTTTGTGCAGAAAAGACAATCAGCAGACAATATAAGTAGGCTACTTAATATAATACACCTGGCAAAGTCAAGGGTGGATCCAAGTATAGCTGTGTCACTTGATACTGAGAAAGCCTTTGATAGACCGAAGTGGGATTTTTTTTGGTGAAAATGCTGGAAAAATTCATTCATAAATTGGGTTAAAGCATTGTACCACAAACCCAAGGCCAAAGTTGTCACTAATGGACAGAAATTTTAAGCCTTCCCACTGACCAGATCCAATAGACAGGGTTGTCCGCTCTCCCCTGCTCTATTCATGTTGGCTATTGAGCCATTAGTGGAAGCCATTTGCTGGGATCCAGGCATCAAAGGAGTTAGAGTGAGCCAGGAAGAACACAAAATTAATTTGTTTGCGGAGGATGTTTTGATATATTTGACAGAGCCAGTAGGGTCATTGGTTAGGTGGCAGACTGTGCTGGAGGACTATGGTAAAATCTCAGGATATAAAATTAATTATGATAAGAGTGAAATAAAGCTGCTAACAAAAGGGGAGTATGAGAAATACCAATGTGAGTGTAAATTTATTAAGTGGCTACAAAAGGGAAAGTATTTGGGAATATGGATAAATTTATATAAATTAAATTATCTCCCCTACTTGTAAATATTGAGGAGGACCTATACAGGTGGACACACCTGCCTATAATATTGAGGGCAGTGTTGACTGCATTAAAATGAATGTGATGCCAAGGCTATAATACCTCTTTCAATCTTTGCCCATACTGCTGCCCCAGAGAGTTTTTTAAAACACTTAATAGATGTGTCAGACAAATCCTGTGCAAGAATAAAGTAGCTAGAGTCGCCATGGAAAAATTGACCTGGGACTATAGTCTGGGAGAAATGAGGCTCCCAGACTTTAAAAAATATTATTTGGTGGCCCAGGTGAGGTTTATCGCTTCATTCTTTGAGGGGGACAGTTTACCCTCCTGGGCACAAATTGGTCTACACACAGTAGGGGAGGAGATAGCAAAATAAATTATTTACAAATGGGATGCTAAATTAATAATGAAAAAAACATAACCCGATACTAAAGCATATAATGCAAACGTGGCAAAAAATAAACCAGATTATTGGGTTAAAAGTAGGATTGTCTCCTAAAATGCCCCTAACCCAGAACAAATTAATCCCTATGACTGTGGGTAACAAGATTCTGGATACCTGTTGCCAGAAAGAGATCAGGTGTATCGAGGTCTGTTATGAGAAGGGGAAGCTTACGTAATTCGAGCAATTTAAAAAAACAAATTTAACTTATCAAACAAGATCTTCTGCTACCTTCAATTAAGGTCCTTTTTGAGGGACAAATTAGGTCCATCTATGGCCCTACCGATGTGTAGCTCTAATTCAAAGGGGATGACACGTAAATTCATTTTGGCTATGTATTTCCTGTTCCAAAACGAGAGCCCAAAACAGGGTCTCCATAAAAACAAGGCAAAGATGGGAGTCGGATCTAGGAACACAATTCCTGAACGATGCTGGTCCAACTTCTTCCGGGACAGCAGATAGGCTGGTACACCAAATATACCTTACACCACAAAACTTGCATAAGGTTGAACAGAAATCCATGAATTGTGTTTTAGATGTGTGGAGGCAGGAAAATGCACCAAACGTGGCTATGCACCAAGGAGAGACCCATCTGGGTGGAATTAGGAGACATTTTTGTGTTCAAAATCATTTACAACTTAAGAGGGAGATATGGCACATACGTTGAGGTATGGCAGCCATATTTGCAACACATTGAAACGCAGGTGTGATTCGCCTTCCCAGGGACTTTCTCAATAGGAATACAGCGAATAACGGATCACACAAGCCCTGAAATACTGAGAATGAAGACAATTTGGAAGTCCTGCTGGCTACCCACCCCCCCCCACTTTTTTTTCCTCATGTATTGTTATTTTTAATAATTGATTTTTTATGCTTTTACTTGGGTTGAATTTGGAGGGTGAAGGATTGGCAAAGGCAGGGAGGAAAAAGAGAGGGCTCAGCAAACAATGACCTGTAAAAGAGGAGGATTGTTCCCCCATAATATCTGGCTAATACGAGTCTGTAAAACTATAAATAAAATTTTCAAACAAAAAAAAAGGAATGCATTTGATAACCCTGCCAGGACTTGGGACTCTGAGCAGCTATAGGGAGAGGTTAAGGAGGCTGGGGCTTTACTCCTTGGAGCCCAAGGGGATGTGGAGTGATCTCACAGAAGTGTGCAAAATCCGAGAGGAATATATTGGGTGAATGCGGAGGGTCTTTTGTCCAGTGTCGGGGAATTGGTAATGGGGGGGGGGTGTGTGATTTAACAGGAATTAGAATTTTATTTTATTTTTTTACACACAGAGAGGTGGGTATATGGAATGGGACTGAATGGCATTAATTTCAAGTTCTCCAGATTCTTTTATCCCACCCCCACTCTCCTCTAACTCAACTCTCTCCTCCAACTCTCTACCCCCTTCCCCCCCCCCCCCCCCACCCCCCTTTCAGGAAGCTTTCCCCTCTTCCAATCACCTCAGCTTCTTTCTCGTGCCATTCCACCCATATCCACCTATGACTTCTTGCCTCTGGACCTGTGCCCCTTTCCCCCAGCCATTTTATTCATGCACCTGCCTGCTTTTTGCTGATACCTTGATGAAGGCCTCAAGCCCAAACATTGGTTATGTATCTTTATTGTTGTTATGTCAAAAATGCTGTGTGACTTGCTGACTTTCTCCAGCATTTTTGTGTAAATTACATTGTCAGCGTCTACACATTTTCTTGTTTTACTGCTGGAGGAGATGGATGAGCCAGGTACTATTGCGATGTTTAAGAATAAAATTGGAACAGTAAGTGGATTGGATGTGTTTAAAGGAAAATGGGCCAAATGAAGGCGGGTGGGACATTTTGGTCGGTTTGGGCAAGTTGGGCCGAAGAGCCTGTTTCCATGATGTATGACTGTTGGGGTAGGTGTAAAATTCAGCCGGAGTGAAGCAGGCCTGAGGAACCTCTTGGTCTTCGGATAAGATTCTTCTAGTTAACATGTCCAAGTAGTGTTGTGATGCTCTTGGCAGAGATGGACCTGAAATGTTTTCTTTGTTTTTCATCTCCCTGACTTGGCCAGACCTGCAGAGCATTTCCAGCATTAATTTTGCTTTTGTTTTAGATGGATGGATAACATATCCTTCCTGCTGGTGTGCCCAAAGTTTGTGGGGTGTGGGGACGCGTTGTCACAGATTCAAGATTGGTGGGGGGGGTCAACCAGAGAAACAATGTGAAAATATTTCTTGACCTGGCAGGTGCTGAACATTTGTAATTCTTTATCCAAAAGGGGGCTCAGCTGCTACATTTATTCAAGACTGGTCAATAGATCAATGGAATCAGGGAGTTAGTGTAGGAAAGTGGTGACTGATCTGCTTTGACCTGATTCAGGCTTTGATTGCCTGTGTCTGCACTGCTCATGTTCTGTAAATGTCATTTTATGGAAAAATCAGAACTTCTTTGGCTTGGCTTCACGGACGAAGATTTATGGAGGGGTAAATGTCCACGTCAGCTGCAGGCTCGTTTGTGGCTGACAAGTCCGATGCAGGACAGGCAGACACGGTTGCAGCGGTTGCAGGGGAAAATTGGTTGGTTGGGGTTGGGTGTTGGGTTTTTCCTCCTTTGTCTTTTGTCAGTGAGGTGGGCTCTGCGGTCTTCTTCAAAGGAGGTTGCTGCCCGCCTATTGGTGAACTAACAGCTCATTTCCTGCTGGTCAGATTTAGTATTTGGCTGGACTTGGCGGAGGAAGGACGCAACAATGAGATGCAACATAACCTGAAAGTTAACTTGCATGGGAAGAACAGAAACTCTGGACGGCATAGTTAGCGTAGCAGTTAACATGACATAATTGCACCACCAGCAGCCTAAGTTCGAATCCGCTTCTGTCTGTAAGGAGTATGTACATTCTCCCCATGGGTTTCCATTGGTTTCCTTCCACCCTCCAAATATATACAGGGTTAGAAGGTTAATTGGTGTAAAAGGGCAACCTGGGTTTCATGGCCCGGAAGGGCCTTCCATATAACCATATACAGCATTTTGTAATGTCAAATATCACTATGCACTTGTCTGCTCTTGTCCCGAGTTGATTCAGTTTAGATTCTGGAATCTGTCAGCTCTTTTGTTTATATTTAGGGGGGGAAACTTGCGTAGCAGATGATGGGCAATGTCAGGAATAAGTTGCAAAACACAATCTGCTGGAGGATCGATCTTGAGGGGCTCTGCTCCAAAATATGTCCATTCTTTCTCTCCCACTGATGCCGTTGGACCTGCTGAAGGATCCAGCAGATTGTGTTTTGCATCTGATGCCAGTATCTGCAGTCTCCTGTGTGTCTTGAGCAAGTTGCCTGTGTGCCATCTAATACCCGAGGGCAGCAAACAGCCAAATCAGTCGAGGGCAAAGCTTCCCTCCTCTGCCAAACTCCCCCAGTTCAATGTCTACCACAATTTGTTGTATCTTTGATTTGTACTGAAGCCAGGAAAAAGTCAGAACCTACTTGAGATTTACTTTACCAATGAAAATACGTCTACCTTGACTGAGTGTGAACATCACAATAAAAGGAAATAATTTTTGAAAATATTTGACATTTTTTTATTCATTTTTGAAATGTTGCAGTGCATGTCAATTTACGTTTGAAAGAAATTGGATCAAGTTGTAGTTATGTTTGAAGTGAGAAACAAGCAGTTAAAGGCTTAAACCAAACAATGTGAACATTGATTTATCTAATTTTAGGTAACCCCACCCCCATCTGATTCCACTGTTCCTGTCCCTTCATTGGTAGGTGGCTGGAATACATTGCTGGGGGTGGTCATGGAGGCTGGTACAATAGCACTGGGGGTGGGGGGGGGGGTGTGGTGTTTAAAAGGCTCTTACATGGTCGTAAGAAAAATAAAAGGTTATGGGTGTGAGATTGGGAAGTTTTAGATAGATTCTGGAATAGGTTTATATCGATTATGGGCCAAAAGGCCTGTACTGTTCTATATTCTTTACCTGCACCTCTACTTACTTTTTCTCTCCTTAACTTTTATTTTCTCACCCCATCTACCTTCCTAATAGTTTCTCCCTCCAGCCATCTCTCAAGCATTTCTGCCTTCACTTAGATTATGGCACCTCTGGACCCCTCCACCAGCTTCTCCCCCCCCCAATATATATATATGAAATTTCAACTATTCTATCTTGGTCTTGAAGAAGAGTTTTGATGTACATTTCTACCCACAAATGCAGTCACATCCACTGAGTTCCTGCAGCAAGCAGTTTTGGGATGTTTGCTCCAGATTCCAGCTTTGACGACTCCCCCATGTCTCTAATTCGTACCTAACAAACTCTGGGCAAGTTCAAGTTTATTACCATCTGACAACATAAGCAAACAGACAAAACTGCATTTCTCCAAACCATAGTGCCCACATGCACAGCACAAAGTAAATGCATAAATACATACATGAATATAGTGTTGAATATAGTAATTCCATATTTCTGTGTGTGTGTGTGTACAGGCATTTGTGTATACATATGCGTGTCTATATATGTATGTAAATATATTTAAAAATGTGTCTATATATGCATGATCTACATGTACAGTAAAACCTCGTTAGAATGCAGAAGTTGGGGTCCAAGATTTTCATACAGCCAAGTTGTGGAACAGATGCATATATGTCAGAGTGCCCACAGATAATCAAACCCAAATATTCCCAGTTTTCGAAGGATCCGCTCTCTATAACTAACAATCTCAATGAAAGAAAGCAAGCATATTCTTTTAATGTTGCTATTCTGAATTTTAATCAACCTATTTGCAAAGTTTGGGGTCCACAGACACCCACGCTATAAGCGATTCTGTAGATTAACGAATCGTGTTCTAACGAGGTTTCAGTGTATATAGGTGTGCGTATGTTTTTTATATATTATATGTGTGTGTCTGTGTGTAAATGTACTCTCTATATGAATAACTTACTCGTTTCATTAATGAGATCCAAGATTACAGGATACCATTCATCAATCTCACAGCCTTCAGGGAGAAGCTATTCCCCAACCTGGCAATTCTGATCTTGAAGCTCCTGGACCTCCTTGATGGTAGTGGGTCAAAGATACTGTGTTCTGGTTGGAAAGAGTCCTCAATCATTCTTTGAGTCCTGTTTAAGCAAATGCTTTGTTAGTATCATCAGGCCATTTAGGGAGTGAGGGAGAGGCGAGGCCAACTCTGAATCCTGGACAGAATTCCCTTTGAAATTGTCCCTTTGAGTCAAGACCCTGCATCAAGAATCTCAGCCCGAAACGTCGACTGTCCCTCTCCCTCCACAGGTGCTGCTCGGTGGGCTGAGACGCCCCAGCAGCTGGTGTTTTGCCCCTGATCCCAACGCCTGTACTCGGATCTCATTTGAAAGCAGAAACGCTTGAAGCTCTGAACTAACCTTCCACCATCTGCTGAATTCTACATTGTCCCCCAACCTGTTTCCACGCCTGTCCAGGCGTATGTTGGACCCTCTGATCAACTTACAGCCCCAAGTCCCTCCCCTTGTCTGCGTGTGGGTGGAAGGAGGGAGACGCTCACCGCTGCACGGTGGATCAGCGCTGGGGAACTGTCCGTCGTGGACTGCACACCCTGACGAGCCCTTCTTCCATCCCCCTGCTGAGTTTCAGACACATGGCAGGAAATTGGAGCGACGAGGAAGTTGCATCATGAGCTGATCCAGATCCCCTTTCATCAGCTGAGCGAGTTTGTGGGGCTTGCCGGGATATTGAATGCACTGGTTGCTTCTCTTGTGAGGACGGTCCAATTGCAGACGTGGTCCGGCGCTGAACGGAACCCGACGCATGAAGAATCGTGCAGCGAAAGCGGCTGTTTTAATGCGTGAACCTTTTAATTGGTGCAGGCTCCATGCGGGTTCCGACCATGCTCCTCCGGCAGAACTCCAGGCTCCGTGTCTCCATTGCAGTCGTTCCCAGTCGCTACAGCCCTGCAGTTCTTCCTGGGTCCTTTATTGTCAGGTACACAACTGCACAAGCGTAAAACACGAAAGTCTGCAGACACCGTGATTGAAGCAAAAACACAAGGCTGGAGAAACTCAGCAGGTCAAACAGGTATTTTATATAGCAAAGATAAAGATACATAAGCAACGTTTCGGGCTTGAGCCCTTTGTCAAGGAAAAATGTTGGCAGGCGTCCGAACTGAGCCTGGTGTTCAGTCCCCACGCCTGGTGTGATTTCCTCAGTCTCCAATCCCCACGGCCAGGTGTGGGTGTGGCTCCTTCAGTCTCCAGTCTTCGTGGCCTGGTGTGGCTCCCTCCGTCTCCATGGCCTGGTGTGGCTCCCTTGGTCTCCAGTCCCCAGTGCCTGGTGTCGCTCCCTCCGTCTCCATGGCCTGGTGCGGCTCCCTTGGTCTCCAGTCCCCAGTGCCTCGTGTGAGTCCCCAGCACCTTGCAGCCTTGTCTCAGGTATTCACCCCTGGAGCTTCCTCCCCTGTGGAATTTGTCCCAGACATCTCAGCAAGAGGTGGGTTGGGGGTGTTCTCCCACTCTGGTGCCCTGCTCTGTTCTGTTGCACCCACTTTCTCCCTGCATTTCCCACGTGAATCGGTTGTCTGCTTTCACCAACCATTCACCAGTGTCGTTCAAAAAAGCATTTAAAAATCCAGAGCAGACTGAAGACAGACATGTGAACCATCATTATATTGACGTAGGGGAAGTGCTGTTTAAGTCAGCATTAAGGTTGACACAGACATGGAGGGTCAAAGGACCTGTTTCTATGCTCTGCCTTATCTCCTGTCTGTTTTTGCTTTAACACCCTTTGGTCACCACCTTTTTCCACTTAGCATTACCAAGGCACCTTTAAAATTGTAAAGTGGATTGAGGGATTCACCCCTGCTGAGGTACATGCAGAGATATCCACTTCCCCCAGGGACAGCCAGCAGGAGCTCTGCCCTTACTGTAGCCCCAAGGCCTGTGCTCAGTAACCACCAAGGTCGAGTCCTGGTGAGAAGCAAAGGTAAGGTGTGATTGCCAACCCAGCCGGAGTGCTCACGGACATCTCTCATTGCTGCAGTAGGAGGTTGCCACCTGTGTCAATAGAGGGCACCACTCATACCAGTAAAGAAGAGCAGGGTGAGCTGCCTCAATGACTGTTGCTCATCTATGGTGAAATGCTCTGAGATGTTGGTCATGGCCAGAATTAACTCACACCTAAGTAAAGATCTGGACCCACTGTAATTCACCACAATCGGTCCACAGCCAGTACTATATCACTGGCCCTCCACTCAGCCCCGGGTCACCTAGACAACAGCAGCCAATACCATATCACTGGCCCTCCACTCAGCCCTGGGCCACCTAGACAACAGCAGCCAATACCATATCACTGGCCCTCCACTCAGCCCCGGGTCACCTAGACAACAGCAGCCAATACCATATCACTGGCCCTCCACTCGGCCCTGGGTCACCAAGACAACAGCAGCCAATACCATATCACTGGCCCTCCACTCAGCCCCGGGTCACCTAGACAACAGCAGACAATACCATATCACTGGCCCTCCACTCAGCCCTGGGTCACCTAGACAACAGCAGCCAATACCATATCACTGGCCCTCCACTCAGCCCTGGGTCACCTAGACAACAGCAGCCAATACCATATCACTGGCCCTCCACTCAGCCCTGGGTCACCTAGACAACAGCAGCCAATACCATATCACTGGCCCTCCACTCAGTCCTGGGTCACCAAGACAACAGCAGCCAATACCATATCACTGGCCCTCCACTCAGCCCTGGGTCACCTAGACAACAGCAGCCAATACCATATCACTGGCCCTCCACTCAGCCCTGGGTCACCTAGACAACAGCAGCCAACACCATATCACTGGCCCTCCACTCAGCCCCGGGTCACCAAGACAACAGCAACATGTACTGTACATCAAGCTTGCTTTTCATTAGAATGGACTCAGTAGAATTTCTGGTGTATTTTTGTTGAATGACAACATTGTCTAACTGAATTAATGCAACCTAGATTGTATAACTAAAATGGATGAGTGGGGGGGTGGCTTGGGAGGAGGGAGGGGGGAGGGAGAAAAAGTCACTGTAAATGTGTGGAAAAGAAAAAGTGTATATCATGGCTATTGTGATTTATGGTGTGAAAAATAAAAAATTTAAAAAAAAAGCTTGCTTTTCATTGGCTACAGCTCAGCTTTCAAAACCATCATACCTTTAGTTCTGTTCAGTAAGTTCAAAACCTGGACCTCTGCAACTGGACTTCCTCATTGGAAGACCACAGTCAGTACAAATCGGAAACAACATTTCTTCTTCAATGGGAATCAACTCAGGCATACCTCAAGGATGAGTGCTTAGCCCACTGCTCTACTCACTATACACCCATGACTGTGCATCTAGACACAAGTCAAATGCCATCTACAAATTTGCCAATTAGACCACAGATGTTGGCAGAATCACAGACATCAATGAGGAAGTATACAGGAGGGAGCTAGATCAGCTCGTTGAATGGTGTAACCACAACAACTTTGCACTCAACGTTATCAAAACTAAGGAGCTGATTGTGGACTTCAAGAGGGGTAATCATGGAAAGGTTTAAATTCCTGGATGTCAGCATCTCTAAAGGTCTATGCTAGGGTCTCCATATCGATGCAAGCACGAAGAAGGCCTCCAGTGGTTATATTTCATTATAGGTTTGAGATTAGATATGTCACCAAATCTCATGCAAATTTCTATAGGTGTACCATGGAGAGCATTCTGACTGGTTGCACCACTGTCTGGTATGGAGGTGCCAATGGACAGGACAGGAAGAGGCTACAGATACCTAATATCAGTTTTCATTCCATCAAAGACATCTACAAGAGGCGGTGTCTCAAGAAATCAGCCTCTATACTCAAGGAGGTATAGGAGACTGAAGATGAACACCCTGCGGCACAAGGACAGCTTCTTCCCTTCTGCCATCAGATTTATGAATGTTCAATGAATCACAGTACACTATTACAAGCCCAGAGGACCCCAAAACCCAGCAGCAATAGATATTCATCAAGACAAATGGTTACTTAAATAAAAGTTGCTTTTAATTATCTTTAAACATGAAAACAGAATCACACTTTAATCACGATTGACTTAACTAACCGATCTTAACCCCCTTCTAATTCTAAGTGCACGTGTATGTAATGTGTGTGTAAATTCAGAAAAGTTCTTTGGTTCATGGTCCAATCTCACTTCTCGTTCCTCCAAGTTCACTGGTTACAGGCAATTCTTACACTGTGCACAGAATTTAACATTTATAAAGCTCACCAGGCTTTGGTGCTTGAAAGGTAAATGATTACCGCTCAAGAAGGTTCTTGTCAGTTTTCAGAGAGAGATGTGTTGTTTCAGGACAGCCACAACTGATTTACTTCCATCAGCCACTTCAGTGTCTTGCTGACTAAACTTTCTCCCTCAGGATTCTCCAGATGATAACCTGTTTCTTTCAGGTCACCCCAGAGTTCCTCTTTGTTTCATTCCATGTGAAATATTAGACAGCCAGTCCTCTCCTCTTGCATGAGCCACAAGGGCTTTGACCAGGCTGAACTAAGCACTCACAACCCTTCTCCCAAATGGGGTTTTCCACAAGCTTGCCAGCTTGTCCTGTTCCAGTCCCAGTTGCTGCTCCTGACTGTAAAACTGTTGAATTGATCTGTCTCTCTCTGAGAGAAAAGGCTGTTTGACTCTCTCTGCTTGCAAAACCACACGACCCTCCAAGTTCCACTCCAGACAGAATGTGGCTCCGACAAGTTGCTATGTCTCGCATGAGCAGAGGTCCAGTATTTCAAATAAGATCTGTTTTAAAGTGTTTGTATGTGACCTACACTAACAAACCTTTCCCAATTTATCTCCCAAAAACATATCTATATACTTGGTCACAACTAATTTTACACTAATTAATTTTTTTAAATGTAATTTAAAGCAATTTTGCACCTGTAATGCCGCTGTAAAACAACAAATTTTGTGACACATGATCATGACAATAAATTCCAATTCTTGTTCGATGCAACTGCAGAAGGCTTACCCAGGTGTAATAAGTGGCATTCTCAGTGAGTTGCCACATTCTTGAGCCCCAAGCACAAAAGCCCAAGTTGGCCTTAAATCAAAATTCATGTTATGTAATAAAAAACCGTGCCACATTACACAAGATTGCCTTTTGCCTGTTGTAAGGCACAGATCTGCCATTAGCAGAAATTGCCTGAAGCACCTCTTACAGTCAGAGAAAGGGAAGCAAAAGAGGTCCCCCCACCCCCAGAGTTACCAAGTGTCCGTGAATTTGCCTCCAGTTGACCCCGCAGCCACACGAGTGAAGTCCGAACCTCTGAAACGAGTAGGAACTCTTCATTGCCATTGGCCCCCTCTCACATCCTGGTTCCGAAACTGGGGACCCTTTCAACCAGTTACGTGCCAATGTCCAGCAGTCCGCGGCCTGGTGCGAGCCCCTTGATCGCAGCTGCCATGAGTTCTTCACCTCGAGTCACCAGCAGCCCCGTCGCCTGTGAAAGGCGCAGGACCTCTCACTCGTCCGCAACCCGTGGGTTGTCTCTTCTGCTTCTCCTTCTCAGACGGGGGTGGTCTCCCAGTTTTTTGGATCCTTGCGCCAGGCTTCTGCTTCCCTGCAACTATCTTGGGTCCGAACTCCTTGGTCGCGGAATTTTAAATAAAACTACCGCAAACTCCTTTAATGGGACATTCAAAGCCCGTATGGAGCTGACGGCAGTCGGACTGGCTGGGGCGGGGGGGGGTTGGATCCCGTAGCAGCGCTCTGTCTCCGATCCCTGTTCTCAGCGGGGCCGCAGCGCTGCCTTTACAGCCGCTCTGGCATTTTTAAAAATCATTCAGTGTTTCAAGCTACACTAAATAAATGCGCATTACAGCGTGGTTTGGAAACTGAAGTGCCCAGGAAGGCAGAAGTGTGCGGAGAGCGGCACTCCGAGCTGAGTCCATCAGTGGGATGCTACCTGAAGTAGGTCACCATCACCATTTGCACGACACCTTAAACTTCTGTATAATTGCAACTATTTACTTATCCATTTATATTTATGATTTATTTTCCTCTCTGGGCATCTTGTAGTAATTTATATTAATTGGACCTTACTTAAGCAAAGGGGGGAAGGGATTGATGTATTTGGGCAAGGAAGCGAACATTTTTATGACCTGTGCGGGCTGCAGCAAGTGAGAATTTTGGGGCATCAGTACATTGCGCTTATGTCAATAAACTTTAATTCCACCCTTGTGGAATTGGAAGTGTCGGAGGGAGAAACTAGGTTTTTTCTGCTGCCTCAGTTGAACTTCTGCTACTCTTTAGGGCAAAGCATTGTCTCAGCTCAAGTCAGAATGTCAAGCTGTTACCACATCCCAGGAAGTTTGCTGCGTGAAAGAGATACATTTTTCACCTTATGACAGCAATCGAATTTCTCGGTAAGGTGCCAATGAAGGGGGCTCTGTCAATGCCAGTCTTATTTTCCTCAATGGAGACTGGCTTTTCAAAGAGAATCTGCCTTTTAACATTGGTTTTTACAAAGATATTCACGCTCAGTTTCTGGAGCCATGTTAATCTGTCGGAAATAAAAATCTGTGATCGGGGTTAGTCACATGACACTTGTCACCGAGTCTCTGAAAATAGTTTTGCTTCATCATTCAGATTGGGGGAAGGGATTGATGTATTTGGGCAAGGAGGCGAACATTTTTATTCGCGGAGCAACTCCCCGAGAGGACCAGCTACTGGCGCTACTGAGCCGCCACCAGAGAGAGAGAGAGAGAGAGAGTAGAGGAAGGGAGGTGGGGAAGAGGACGTGAGGGAGAAGAGGAAGGGGCAGAAGGACAGGAGGTGGGGAAGAGGACATGAGGGAGAAGATAAGGGGGGGTCAGAGGGACGGGAGGTGGGGTGAGGGAGAAGAGGAAGGGGGTGGGGAGGGAGAAGAGGAAGGGGGTGGGGAGGGAGAAAAGGAAGGGGGTGGGGAGGGAGAAGAGGAATTATTGTGACTTGTTGTCTTATCCCATTCTCTCGTGTTTACCACAGCTGACTTTGTGGCCCTCTTAGTGATAAAGGCAGTTATTCTTCTAGATGTTTATCCTCAGCTGAATGTGAAAAGTCCCCTTTAGTAGGAACAATAACTGATAATTATTGGTGTCTACATTGTACAATATGTTACTTGCTGCAGCTGAACAGATACTTTGTAACTAAAACTCACAAAACAACTGAAAAATAACTACATTACTAAATACTGAATAAAATTTAAAAGTTAATACACAAAAATAGATGAATAATAAATATTCATAATGATCCTCGTGCAAAACAAAGAAACAGCAAGAGTGCAGTAAGTCCTGGATTTCCTGGGCACTCAAATTCCCAAACCAGGCTGTGATGCAACCTGCCAGTGCAATTCCACTGTGTTTGACTGAATATTAGATGATCTGCCAAACCTCCTCGGACTCCTTAGAAAGTTGGATTGCCTTCTTCACAATTGCTTTGATGTGCTCCCTCTTGGAAAGGTCTTCTAAAATACGGTCCTGACCGTCCCCACCTCCATCCCATCAATGCAGACAGGTGCATGGTCCCTCAGCCTCCCCTTCATAAATCAACAAGAAGCTCCTTGATCTTGGTGACATTGAGAGCAAGATTGTTGTTCTGGCATCACTCAGACGTATTCTCGATCTCTATCCTGTAATTCGGCCAACAATGGTGGTGTCATCAGCCAATTTTGGAGATCGAGTTGGGTCTGAACTTGACTGTCCTTGATTAATATTTATCCCTCTACCAAGATCTCCCAAATAATTGCAGTGCCTGTGCTCCACAGTTTTAAATTTCTAATGAAACAATTCACATGTGATAAAATGCACATTCCAGATGTTATTCAAGGTTATTTATGGTTTGACCATGTAGAAATTACAGCACTTTGTATACATAGTGCCCTCATTTCAGGGCATCATAATATTTGGGACATAGCAATGGTACATGTATTAAAGTAGCCATATTTAGCACTTTGTTGCATATCATTGAATGCAATGATGGCTTGAAGTCTGTGATTCATAAACATCTCCAGGGGCTGAGTATCCTCTCTGCCAGGCCTCTACTGCAGCCATCATCAGCTCCTGCTTGTTTCGGGGGCTTGTCCCCTTAAGTTTTCTCTTCAGCATATTTCCATATGCTCAATTGGATTTAGATCGGGTAACTGACTTGGCCACTCAAGAATTTTCCACTTTTTAGCTTTGAAAAACTTCTTGTTTGAGCAGAATATTTGGGATCATTGTCTTGCTGTAGGATAAGTTGTTTCTATACACCTCAGAATTCATTTTGCTTCTGCCATCAGCAGTTATATCATCAATGTATGTGGGCCAGTACCTGCAGCAGCCATACATGCTTGGGCCATAACACTCCCACCACCATGTTTCATAGATGAGGTGGTTTGTTTTGGATCTTAGGCAGTTCCTTTACACTTCACACTTTGCCCTTCCCATCTCTTTGATACAGGTTAATCTTGGTCTCATCTATCCACAAAACCTTTTTCCAGAATTCTGCAGGCTCTTTTAAATACTTCTTGGCATGTTTGGCAGGAAGCCAGGTGGGACTTAGACTGAAAAAGGTTGAGAGTCACAGAGTTAACACAATGCTATTACAGCACCAGCGACCCTGATTGTAGTGAGTTTGTAAGTCTCCCCATGACATACTGGGGTTTCCTCTGGGTGCTTCGGTGTCTTCCCATCCAAAAATGTATGCAGTTGGTAGGTTAATTGGGTGTAATTTGGTAGCACGAGTTTCAGTGGCCAGAATCATTGCACCTATTTAATCTGCTAATTGTGTGGATTTTTGGAGGGTGGGGGAAACCCCATGCAGGTCATGGGGAGAAATTTTAAAAATTTAAAATTACCGTGATACTAAGAAAAACACAAAAACTGCAAGACTCTGAAATCCTGAGCAAGCAATACTTCCTTTTGAGACAGAAAGTGATGTGATCAAGGTCATTCACCACGCTGGGAGGGGGAGTTCATCAGAGCCCTTCTCCAAAGGATGCGAGGGAACAAAACACCTGGTTCAGGTCCCTCTAATCCACATTTGGTTTGTGTGTTTCTCCTACATCCATCTTCCTCTTCAGCCTCTTACATTTTGGCAACAACCGAAGTGCAGCAGAACCAGTGTCAGGTTTGGTTTGAATTGAGTGCCCATTTTGACAGTTGTCGATGCAAAATTTGACTTCTGTTAGGAATTAAAGTACCTTTAAAGAAATTGCTCGAGACAAAAATTGAGAACAAAGAACATTTATTACTACAACAATGCAAAGTTGGGTGCTTCCCCTTACCCTGGGAATACACACACATACTGGGGCTCACCCAACTTTTATACAGTCAATTTCAGTATCAGAATGCCCTCCCCCTTACATTCTTCTGCCCCCCTGGATGGGTTTGGCATAGGTAATCCTTCCTGCCTACGTGCAGTTTCAGTACACTTGGAGGACCAGGGGGTATCCTGTGGGTGCCCCATCATGTCATTGTCCTTATTCACACCTTCCTGATTCTCTGGGCTACAGTCTCTTAATATGCAGAGTTGACTCATTCTATCTAGGGTTGGCTAATTTCATATGTATAAATCTGTGTATGGTTAGCTAATTAGAAATGTATGACTTGGTACTTCTGTCCAGGGCTAGGAGACCCTTATCTGATCCAGACTACCTCAACTTCCTACATTCTATTGTACCTTACCATTCCTTATCTTAGTCCTATGGTCTTGTCACAAAGGATAGAAGATTCTTATGTTAATCGTGCTGACTCTGCTTTCCTGCATCCTAAGCCCCAAACTTATCCTGTTTGAACTGGTTTCAGCCATTTTACTGATGAACTTTAGTTTCTTCCATGTTCATAATTTTAGGTCAATTTTCCCATCTCTCACAATCCTCACTTTTCTTTTAGATCAGTAATACTGATCTTTCACCATGATCAGTGTTACTGATCTTTGGTTACTAGTGTCAGTGTGACTGATCCCCCCCCCCCCCTCTCCTCACTTTTCTTTTAGATCAGTAACACTGATCTTTCAAGTGTAAGGTGTAGTTTTACCCAGCTGGTCAATAACCGAATTGTAATGTCTGTGTAAAGTCTTTAGGTAGGGGAGCACCATGAAGGTCAGGGGAGTGAGTCCAGCTGCTTATTAGGGTTTGGAGTATCAGGCTCCAGTTCTCAGTAAAGAGTCTAGTCCATCCCATACGTTGAAATATTGAAGCAGTGTCTTTGAAGCACACGACCTTTGTAAGTGTTGTCCCGACGAAGTCTGTGAGAGGCGCTGCCTTCAGCAGCGAACGAGTAGCAGTCTATGAGAAGCGCTGCCTTCAGCAGCGAACGAGTAGCAGTCTATGAGAAGCGCTGCCTTCAGCAGCGAACGAGTAGCAGTAGTCAGGCGGTTCCGTTTGATTGTGGCTCGTATCTGATGTCCTCTTCAGCCCCGAACCCTAGGGCCACCGATCTCCGAAGGCTGTTTGGAGCCTGATATTAAAGTGTCAAGCAGCTCACGTTGTTGGAAACTGGTGCTCCCTTTCATGGGGTGATGAAAAGTGACCAAGCAGGGGGGGGATTGTTTCTTGTGATTTAACTGTGTGTTGCAGCTTGTCTGCTAACATTAGCATATATATCATTGAACTTGTGAGTTGCAGCCTGTCTGTGTACATTAGCATATGTATTAACTCTCTCTCTCTCTGTTACATGTACAATGCTGACTACCATTCTGTCTGTCTTTGTCCCACCATGTCCTTTGTGCTATCGCTTCAAAACTCCTGTCTTTAATACCTGTGTAGGCTATGATACAAATTAGATGTACTCCACTAAAGCTGTTTAATTCCCCTGGTCCGTATTGGGATCCCTTATATCCCATTATGATTATACATTAAATCTATGCCCTGTCTACATTCTAAAGGAGCTGAATTGTAACCTCTGCTGCCCCTATTCCAGGGGGGCTTAAAACATTAACGAACAATATTCCAAAGAAATTAGTAAACAACAATGAACAATACATGTAAAGCTCATTAAAAACAGCATTAAAATACAATAAGAACTGAATAAAGCACAATAAATGTAAAGCTCATTGAAAACTGCAATAAAATACAATAAGAACTGAATAAAACACAATAAATGTAAAGCTCATTGAAAACTGCAATAAAATACAATAAGAACTGAATAAAACACAATAAATGTAAAGCTCATTGAAAACTGCAATAAAATACAACAATAACTGAATAATCAAAAGACAAGTAAAATACAACAATAACTGAATAAACCATTAAAGAAACGAAAAAAAATGTTAAATTACGGCACTTTGTAACAATCTGACTTTCCCTTGTGTTAGTGTAAAAATTGTAAAATGAAACACAAACCATATTTGCATGGGTTTTGAATATGTTAGACCTTATTAAAATGCAGTTGGAGCTGCTTGTCTGTATGGGGCACAACCCTCCAATTTGTTAGAGTGAGTACATAACAGACATTGCAGCACAAGAGCCCTTGCAAGAGAACTTGAAACATATTCAACCTTTAGTTCTGCCTTAAGTAAAATGCCTTGTGCCACAGCTCACAGGAGCTGGCCTTATTTAAAACAGTCTGTAAAACAGGCACCAAAAAAAGTTAAAAGATGTTCTTATGAAGATTGCACACACAATAATTTAAGTACAGGCTAGTTTCTATAATATTCCACTTAAAAGTTCTGCTGCATGAATCCTGGAGCTTGTGGAGTCATTATTGAATCAAGAAATATTGGTACCATGCCAATCTCATTCTAACATGCCAATTTCTCCAGTCCTTAAGTCAAGATGTACTGAATAGCATCTGGTACAAGATCTGTGAGTTCTTAATGATATTATTATTCTTATGCACCCAATTGTTCTGAACAATGCCACCAATTTAAATCATATTCCACCTATTGCAGTACTCACACACCACCATAGACCAGTTCGCAGGTTTATTTCTCCATTAAGCTGAATCCAGTTGCGCAGGGTTTACCTCCGTGATTATTTACAATGTAACTTCCGCACTACCGGATTTAAATATAAACCTGATGAATGGGGAAAGTTATCATGAATTAAATAACAGCGGCAATACAGAGAAATTGTGCTGAGGCATTAATTTCACTCCAGAGGAAAATGCACCAGAGAAATGAATGATTAAACTTATAGGAATCCCCAGAGGTATCTTTATTCTCCAGAGGTGGGTGATCTTTAAACTCACGGACCTTGACTGCTGAATGTGTAGAAGAAATGTATTAAATGTGTTGATAGGGCTCCATACCTCTAACTGCAAGACAAGAGCCTGAAGCCTCAATTTCAAGTGCCACAGTGCACTTAAAGGGACATGCACACTCCCCCTTCAACTGGCTGATCCAGCCACTTTACACATCAGATCCTTTCTTTATCTCACATACACTTAAAGTTAAGATGTATAGAACTCACCCTATTTGCGCAAACATTTCTCCCTGCAAATGTTATAACATCACTCAACTCTCAGGTACTCCCTGTGCAAAATCACTTTTAAATACAATTTATTTCATAAATTGGAATTAACTGGTAGTTAAATTCGCTAATTCTACAGTATTGAAAAACGATCATTTATGACATTTAATTTTTAGCATGAATTTTAATCAATATTGGTCAGTGACTGAAGTGGGAAGTCGTGATTTATGAAATTATCTCTGGTCTCTACTCTCCCACTCCCTGCACTTCTCCCAACATTCAGGAGCTGGCACACAGTCCCTGCCTTTTCCATGTTACTCATCTACTATTACTTTAACTGCTTGCATCAAAATGTTAGCCTTTGCTTTCTGCTTATCCTCAGATGTCTGGACAAATGCTTTTTGTGTGATCTGTAGAAGCTGGGTTATTCCCTGCTCATGCCAATTTTCTGTCTTTTGTAATTTTCTCTTAATGTCTGGGGCTGAGTTGGTAACAAAACCTGTTAGTACCAATTGTTCCCCTGCTGGGGATTCTATGTCGAGACCCCCATATTGTATATATATTTGGTCCCAAAAATTGGTCTAACTGTTCAGCACATCCCTGGGGATCTTCTATCAGGGAGGTCAGTTCTTTCTTTTTTTTTTTTTTTTAAATTTTTTATTTTTCACACCATAAATCACAATAGCCATGATATACACTTTTTCTTTTCCACACATTTACAGTGACTTTTTCTCCCTCCCCCCTCCCTCCTCCCAAGCCACCCCCCCCACCCCCCCCCCTCTCATCCATTTTAGGTATACAATCTAGGTTGCATTAATTCAGTTAGACAATGTTGTCATTCAACAAAAATACACCAGAAATTCTACTGAGTCCATTCTTTTCTTTTCTTCTCCTTCCATCAACTTAGGTAATGTTTGTTCCCGGTAGGTTTTCGCTATTGTATTTAATGTAAGGCTCCCATACTTGTTCGAATATTTCAATATTATTTCTTAAACTATATGTTATTTTTTCTAATGGAATACATTTATTCATTTCTATATACCATTGTTGTATTTTCAAATTATCTTCCATTTTCCAGGTTGACATAATACATTTTTTTGCTACGGCTAGGGCTATCTTGACAAATCTTTTTTGTGCATCTTCCAAGTCAATTCCAAATTCTTTATTTTTTATGTTACTTAGGAGAAAGATCTCTGGATTCTTTGGTATATTGTTTTCTGTTATTTTATTTAATATCTGATTGAGATCATCCCAAAATTTTTCTACTCTCTCACATGTCCAGATTGCATGAATTGTTGTTCCCCTTTCTTTTTTACATCGAAAACATCTATCAGATACTGTTGGGTCCCATTTATTTAACTTTTGCGGTGTAATGTATAGTCTGTGTAACCAATTATATTGTATCATACGCAGCCTCGTATTTATTGTATTTCTCATCGTTCCAGAGCATAACTTCTCCCATGTTTCCTTTTTTATCTTTATATTTAAATCTTGTTCCCATTTTTGTTTAGTTTTACCATTTGTTTCCTCATTCTCCTTTTCTTGCAGTTTAATATACATATTTTTTATAAATCTTTTGATTAACATTGTATCTGTAATCACATATTCAAGGTTACTTCCCTCTGGTAAACTCAAGTTGCTTCCTAATTTATCTTTCAAGTAGGATCTCAGTTGGTAATATGCCAGCGCTGTATCTCCCGTTATATTGTACTTATCTCTCATTTGTTCAAAGGATAAGAATCTACTTCCTGAAAAACAATTTTCTATTCTTTTAATCCCTTTTTTTTCCCATTTTCTAAAGGCAAGGTTGTCTATTGTAAAAGGGAGTAGCTTATTTTGCGTCAATATTAGTTTTGGTATTTGGTAATTTATTTTATTTCTTTCTACATGAATCTTCCATATATTGAGGAGATGGTGTAATACTGGAGAAGTTCTATGTTGTACCAATTTTTCGTCCCATTTATATAATATGTGTTCAGGTATCTTTTCCCCTATTTTATCTAATTCTAGTCTCGTCCAGTCTGGTTTTTCCCTTGTTTGATAAAAATCTGATAGGTACCTTAATTGTGCGGCTCTATAATAATTTTTGAAGTTTGGCAATTGTAAGCCTCCTTGTTTATACCATTCTGTTAATTTATCTAGTGCTATCCTCGGTTTCCCCCCTCTCCATAAAAATCTCCTTATTATTTTCTTTAACTCTTTGAAGAATTTTTCTGTCAGTTGTATTGGCAATGCCTGAAATAAGTATAGTATCCTTGGAAAAATGTTCATTTTAATACAGTTTATCCTTCCTATCAGTGTTAGTGGTAGCTCTTTCCAATGCTCTAAATCGTCCTGTAATTTTCTCATTAGTGGATTGTAATTGAGTTTATATAATTGGCCTAGATTTTTGTTTATTTGCACACCTAGGTATCTTATTGCCTGCGTTTGCCATCTGAATGGGGATTCCTCCTTAAATTTTGAGAAATCCGCGTTATTCATAGGCATTGCTTCACTTTTATTTACGTTTATCTTGTATCCCGACACTTCTCCATATTCCTTCAATTTCTTATATAGTTCTTTTATTGATAGTTCTGGTTCTGTTAAGTACACTATCACATCATCCGCAAACAGACTGATTTTATATTCCCTGTCTTTTATTTTTATTCCTTTTATATTATTATCTCTTCTTATCGATTCTGCTAGTGGTTCTATAGCTAGCGCAAACAATAATGGTGATAGTGGGCATCCCTGCCGCGTTGACCTGCTTAAGTTAAATTGCTTTGATACATGTCCATTTACTGTCACTTTCGCTAACGGTCCCTTATATAATGCTTTAATCCAATTAATATACTTCTCCGGTAAACTGAATTTTTGCAATACTTTGAACAAGTAATTCCATTCTACTCTGTCGAAGGCCTTCTCTGCGTCTAAAGCAACTGCTACTGCCGGTGCTTTATTTCCTTCTACTGCATGAATTAAGTTAATAAATTTACAAATATTGTCTGTTGTGCGTCTTTTTTTGATAAATCCAGTTTGGTCTAAATTTACCATTTTCGGTACCTGTTCTGCTAATCTGTTCGCTAATAGTTTAGCTATTATCTTATAATCTGTGTTTAGCAGAGATATTGGTCTATATGACGCTGGTGAGAGTGGATCTTTCCCTTGTTTTAGTATCACTGTAATTATTGCTGTTTTACATGAATCTGGTAAGTTTTGTGTCTCATCAATCTGGTTGATTACATCCAGGAGGGGCGGTATTATTAGGTCTTTAAATGTTTTGTAGAATTCTATTGGGAGTCCATCCTCTCCTGGTGTCTTATTATTTGGTAAATTTTTTATTATCTCTTGTATTTCTACTGTTCCAAATGGTTCTGTTAATTTATTTTGTTCCTCTATTTGTAGTTTTGGTAGTTCAATTTTAGTCAAAAATTCATCTATTTTCCCTTCTTTCCCTTCGTTTTCGGTTCGGTATAATTGTTCATAGAATTCTCTGAAGTTTTCCTTAATTTCTTTTGGATTATATGTAATTTGTTTGTCTTTTTTCCTTGTTGCCAATACCATTTTCTTAGTTTGCTCTGTCTTAAGCTGCCATGCTAAGATTTTGTGTGTTTTTTCACCTAGTTCATAATATTTCTGTTTTGTCTTCATTATATTCTTCTCCACCTTATATGTTTGTAATGTTTCATATTTTATTTTTTTATCCGCCAATTCTCTTCTTTTGGTTGTATCTTCCTTTATTGCTAATTTTTTTTCTATGTTTATTATTTCCCTTTCCAACTGCTCTGTTTCCTGGTTATAGTCCTTCTTCATCTTGGTTGCATAACTTATTATTTGCCCTCTAATGAATGCTTTCATTGCGTCCCATAGTATAAACTTATCTTCCACTGATTCCGTATTTACTTCAAAGTACATTTTTAATTGTTTTTCAATAAATTCTCTAAAATCCTGTCTTTTAAGTAGCATGGGGTTTAATCTCCATCTATACATTCTTGGAGGGATGTCCTCTAGCTCTATTGCCAATAACAGGGGTGAGTGGTCCGATAATAGTCTAGCTTTATATTCCGTTTTCCTAACTCTCCCTTGAATGTGGGCTGATAACAGGAATAGGTCTATCCTTGAGTATGTTTTATGTCTAGTCGAGTAGTATGAGTATTCCTTTTCTTTTGGGTTTTGTTTCCTCCATATGTCCACAAGTTTCATTTCTTGCATTGATTTAATTATAAATTTGGTTACTTTGTTCTTCCTGTTAATTTTTTTCCCCGTTTTATCCATATTTGGATCCAAATTCAGATTGAAATCCCCTCCTATTAGTATGTTCCCTTGCGTATTAGCTACCTTCAAAAAGATATCTTGCATAAACTTTTGATCTTCTTCGTTAGGTGAATATATATTAAGTAGATTCCAAAGCTCTGAATATATCTGACATTTTATCATAACATATCTCCCTGCTGGATCTATTATTTCCTCTTCTATTTTAAATGGCACATTTTTGCTAATTAATATAGCCACTCCTCTTGCTTTTGAATTATACGATGCTGCTGTTACATGTCCTACCCAATCTCTCTTTAATTTCTTGTGCTCCAATTCAGTTAAGTGTGTTTCTTGGACAAATGCTATATCTATTTTTTCCTTTTTCAGTAAATTTAGTAGTTTCTTCCTTTTAATTTGGTTATGTATTCCATTAATATTTAGAGACATATAGTTCAGCGTAGCCATTTTATATTTTGTTTATCTTCTCTTTCCGCTTTTCCATCATTACCTTTCCTCCTTTTCCATTTCTGTTTTCTTATTTTCAACTCTTTACCAGACAACATTCCTACAACATCCAACATTTTCCTTATTCTCCTATTTCTATCTTCTTTATCCCCAGTCTCCCCTTCCCCTCCTGAGTTGCCCTTTATCCCTTGTTGGACAACCACATCTCCCCTCTCCATTTGGATTTGCGAATCCACTCGCAAGCGTCAACTGATTTTGCAGTGACCGCTCTTTTCCCCCACCCAGCCCCCCCCAGAAAAGATTTCGCTTTTTATATGTCACAAAGGTCACTCTTTTAATTCCCTCCTTATTCTCTCTATTCCATTGCCTTCTCTTATTAATTCTTGTCTATACTCTCTATGTTTTCCTCTAATTACAGATACTTTCACATATGCCCATTGTCTCTATTCACTCTTATACCTCTTTACCCGCATACATATCAATCGTGGTCATTTTTACCCTCCTTACCCTTCTTCATCCCTCAGTCTATTTTTGTCTTTACCCACATAGATATCAATCGTGATAATTTTTGCTCTCATTACCCGTCTTCATCCCTCAGTCTATTTTTGTAATTGTTCTGCAAATTTTCGTGCTTCTTCTGGATCCGAGAATAGTCTGTTTTGTTGTCCTGGAATAAATATTTTCAATACCGCAGGATGCTTCAGTGTAAATTTATATCCTTTCTTCCATAAAATCGCTTTTGCTGTATTGAACTCTTTTCTCTTCTTTAGGAGTTCAAAGCTTATATCTGGATAAATGAAGATTTTTTGCCCTTTATACTCCAGTGGTTTGTTGCCCTCTCTTACTTTTTCCATTGTCTTCTCCAGTACCTTTTCTCTTGTAGTATATCTTAGGAATTTTACTACAATAGATCTTGGTTTTTGTTGTGGTTGTGGTTTAGGGGCCAATGCTCTATGTGCCCTTTCTATTTCCATTTCTTGCTGTAGTGCTGGACATCCTAGGGCCTTAGGGATCCATTCTTTTATAAACTCCCTCATATTCTTGCCTTCTTCATCTTCCTTAAGGCCCACTATCTTTATGTTATTTCTTCTGTTATAATTTTCCATTATATCTATTTTTTGGGCTAGTAATTCTTGTGTCTCTTTAGTTTTTTTATTAGATTCCTCCAATTTCTTTTTTAAGTCTTCTACCTCCATTTCTGCTGCTACTGCCCGTTCTTCCATCTTGTCCATTTTTTTCCCCATTTCTGTTAAGGTCATATCCATTTTATTTATTTTCTCTTCTGTGTTGTTTATTCTTCTTCTTAAATCATTGAATTCCTGTGTTTGCCATTCTTTAAATGACTCCATGTATCCTCTAACAAGAGCAAGTATATCCTTTACCTTGCCTTTCCCTTTATCTATTTCACTGTACTCTTCCTCTTCTTCTTCCTCTGGGTTGACCATCTGTTGTTTCTTTGCTGCCCTTTCCTCCTCTTCTTTCTTGTTTCCATTGTCTTCTGTGGTCTCTTCTTGCTGCAGGTGTTCTGCAGCTGTCGTTGCCGGCTGTGGAGATCGACTCCCCAGCTGGTCCCCCCTCCCGTCGGTGTGTTTTTTTGCATGCGCATCGCGCATGCGCGACTCCTCGCGCATGCGCGGTTGCGCACTTTTACTCGGCTCTGTGAGCCATTGTTGTAGTTCTTTTTCTACCGACCTGAGGTAGTGGGGCCCTCTCTCCACAGCGGGCCTCTTCGGACAGGTAAGGCCTTCACCTTTTTCCTCCGTTGTCTTCTCTTCCTCTCTTCTTTCCGTTGATTTTGATTTTTCTCCTTTTGTCTCCATCTTCTTTCCACCTTTATACTCACTTTTCTTTAACTTGTATTTCTGTGCCTTTGTATTTTCTCTTGTTTTTCCCGACTTTTCTGGAGAGGGCTGGAGTTCACCGTCCGGCCACTACTCCATCACGTGACTCCCCCAGGTCAGTTCTTTCTTAAAGTTACACACTTCAGTACTGGTCAGGGGCACATTTACGAAACCGAGACCCTCTCCCATGGGAACTTCCCACAGTGGTCTCATCCAATTGGTTTCTAGCTTATTAGGTCTGGGTTCCTGCTCCCTGGGAAATGAATCAAAGGGTTCTGCCCTTTCTTCCTGAAGAGTCTCACGCTGTTCTGAATTAAAGTTACCTCTCTCTCCTGCCAACAGAGGTGGTAATCGAGTGCTTTGTGAGCAAGTTATCATACCACTCCTGCTCTCTTCTCTCTTCTCTAGTGGTGGGGGAGGTGGGGAAGGTGCAGAAGGGTAGGTCATAGGAGGGGAAGGAAAGATAGGAGCCGGCATAGGAGGAACATAGGGTGGAGGGAGGGAATGTAACACATCCCAACCCTGTGATTCAGGGACAAGAGGTTCCTCCTCTCTCTTATCCCTGGATTCTTTCTCATTCAAAACCAGCTGTTCAATGGATCCCTTGAGCCAGCAGGCTGCATATTCCCTGCTCTCAACATTGTCTGGCTGGTTTTGATAGAGCCATAAGTTCAAAGCTTCACACATCCATTCATCCTCGGATCCGAATTTTGGCCAGTACACGGAGCTCCCTTTAACCGGGTATCCCACCCATTCATTACAACAATACCTGACCGTCGTCAGTTTGTCTTTACCGCGGGTCTTTCCTGTGCCCCACTCAGATAACATCATCCCAAGCGGGCTGTACGTAGCTATCTGGTGGTCACGTCCTGTGTCAGGACTCTCATCTCTACTGCCCGCTATTCCCATACTTAGGAACAAGTAAAATACTCTTACCGAGTTCTGGCAGTACTGCTCTAGCGCGCGTCCTTCCGCCGTTTGTTCTCAATGCCTCTTCTCGGATATCACTCGCTTCTTCCACTGACCAGCCACCCGTCGCCCGTGAGTCCAGCTGAATCAGCCGGGGTGCACCTACTCTCGTCGTCGGGGTACTCTGTCAGTGGAGGGAGTGTGATCCCGGACGAGCCCCCATTTGTTAGGAATTAAAGTACCTTTAAAGAAATTGCTCGAGACAAAAATTGAGAACAAAGAACATTTATTACTACAACAATGCAAAGTTGGGTGCTTCCCCTTACCCTGGGAATACACACACATACTGGGGCTCACCCAACTTTTATACAGTCAATTTCAGTATCAGAATGCCCTCCCCCTTACATTCTTCTGCCCCCCTGGATGGGTTTGGCATAGGTAATCCTTCCTGCCTACGTGCAGTTTCAGTACACTTGGAGGACCAGGGGGTATCCTGTGGGTGCCCCATCATGTCATTGTCCTTATTCACACCTTCCTGATTCTCTGGGCTACAGTCTCTTAATATGCAGAGTTGACTCATTCTATCTAGGGTTGGCTAATTTCATATGTATAAATCTGTGTATGGTTAGCTAATTAGAAATGTATGACTTGGTACTTCTGTCCAGGGCTAGGAGACCCTTATCTGATCCAGACTACCTCAACTTCCTACATTCTATTGTACCTTACCATTCCTTATCTTAGTCCTATGGTCTTGTCACAAAGGATAGAAGATTCTTATGTTAATCGTGCTGACTCTGCTTTCCTGCATCCTAAGCCCCAAACTTATCCTGTTTGAACTGGTTTCAGCCATTTTACTGATGAACTTTAGTTTCTTCCATGTTCATAATTTTAGGTCAATTTTCCCATCTCTCACAACTTCCATCCATTTAAACAAGCAAAGCTCCAAGTGCCTTACACGGAGAGAATGTTGAGCAGAGAACCAGATGGATGGATGGCCCATTGAATCTGCACTCCTGTTTCTGTACACGAACGGTGGAATCTTCCTACTTTCCTCCTCTTCAATAGTTTCCCCTCTCAAGATAACTTGGGGATTTTAGACCGAGAATTGAGTTAAACTATATAAAGGCTTGAGACAAAGTCAAATCCCTTGTGTCTTAATTTTATATTAACCACAATTTATGTGCAGCAATAACTAAATAATTTTCAGTTTTCTATAGTCAAATCAAATTTAACATTTTTATGTAAAAATGTTTCAGTGCTTTGTATAATTGCAACATTAGACATCATGCTTATGGATATTGCAAATTCCGTTATTGCACTTGCTACAGATAAAAGAAGAATTACAGATAAAATTTAGGCAAATTTCAGAGCGGGCACTTTTCCCGCCACCTGCCGAAATAAAACAGTGACGCCGCCGGAATTTTCATGAATGAAGTCACGTGAACAAACAGCGGCTGACGTCAGAGCTCGCTCCCGGAACTAGCGGCCCGAGCTGGGAGAGAGCGCGTGTGGATCCTGCTGGCTGGTGAATCGCGGCGCCGCTGGATGCGCGCGACCGCGAGGTAGGAGGTGACTGGGGCGCGGTGACGGAAGGGGGTTGGGGGCGGAGGGACAGGAGGTGGGTTAGGGGACATGAGGTAGAAGATAAGGGGGGGTCAGAGGGACAGGAGGTGGGATGAGGTGAGGGAGAAGAGGAAGGGGGTGGGGTGAGGGAGAAGAGGAAAGGGGTGGGGTGAGGGAGGAAAGGGGTGGGGTGAGGGAGGTAGGGGTGGGGTGAGGGAGGGAGGGGAGGGGAGGGGAGTGAGGGAGGGAGGGGAGGGGAGGGGAGGGAGGGAGGGAGGGAGGGAGGGAGGGAGGGAGGGGAGGGAGGGAGGGAGGTAGGGGAGGGAGGGAGAAGGGAGTGGGGGTAAGGGGATGGAAAAGGGGTGAGGGAGGAGAAAGGGGTGGCGGTGGGTAAGAGGGGAAGGAGAAGAGGGGAAGGAGGAGGATGTTAGGGGACAGAAGGTAGGGGAAGAAGAGGGGTGGGAAAGGGGAAGAAGAGGGGTGGGAAAGGGGAAGAAGAGGGGTGGGAAAGGGGAAGGTGGGAAGAAGAGGAAGGGGTGATGTAGGGACAGGGTGGCAGGGGAGAAGAGGGAGTAGGGACTGGAGATAGGGAAGGGGTGGGACTGAGAGAAGAGGAAGAGGGGTTGTGTAGGTTGGAAGGGATTAGAGGGAGTTGAGGCAGGGCTGGGTGGGTGTAGGAGGGATTGGAGTAGGGGGAGGGGAGGAGGGAGGGATGCTGGAGTAGGCCAGAAAGAGTGGGGACAGGGGGCGCAGGACCGGGAAAGGATGGGGAAGGGACAGGTCTGGGAGGGGTTGGAGCAGGGAAGGGGCTGTGGCCCAGGCAAGGGAGGGGTTGTGGCAGGAGTGGGTCAGGGTCAGAAATGGCCAGGAGGGTGAGGGGCAGCATCAGGAGGAGATAAGAGGTTGAGCAGGTAGGACTAGAGTGGGTGGAATGAGGTGGGTGATGAAGTGCGGTTGGTTATGAGAGATTTGGCGGGGCGGGGGAAGAGTAAATAGAGTTGCCCGGGGTAGGGGGTGAGGATAGGAGAGTGGTGGAGAGACCATGAAACATTGGACGAGAGGCATGGTGAAAGAAAATAAATCCATTAGCATCGTGCAAAATGGAAATCCCTTCAGAAGTAAGTCTTTAAATATTAGCCTGACATTCTTTTCCAGGCACTAATGATTTGATGTCCATTTCCACTATTTTGTTTTGCCATGTTCTAATTTAGCGATACAGCATGGTCACTGGCCCTTCCAGCCCATGAAACCTCTGCTGCCCAAATACACCCAATTAATTCACTCACCCTTTACCTCTTTGTAATGTGGGTGGAAACCAGAGCACCTGGAGGAAACCCACATGATCATGGTGAAAACATTTCAACTCCTTTCAGACAGCAGCAGAGTTGAACCTGAATCACCAGTTCTATAATAGTGTTGTACTAACTGCATTTTGTAATAAAAATGTAAGGAACAGGAGAAGGGAGCATACCCCATCGAGTCTGTTCTGGCACTCAATATGATCATAGCCTTGGACTCTGCTCCACTTGCATGCCTGTTCCCCATAACCCTTAATTCCCCAGGAATTAAAAAAAATCTCCTTGTGTCTTTAGTGCATTTAAAGATGCAGCTTCTATTGCTTTCTTTGGCAGAGAATTTAGACATACAGCATAGTAACAGGCCAATTTGGCCTACAAGCCCATGCTGCCAAATTTGCACCCAATTAACCTACTTCCCGATAGATTTTGAACAGTGGGAGGAAACCAGAACCACCGGGGGAAAACCCATGCAGACATGGGGAAGAACATACAAACTCTTTACAGACAGTGCGGGATTTGAATGCCGGACCCGATCGCTTGCGCTGTAAAGATGTTGTGCTAACTGCTATGCCAAACGAACCAACCTTCATCTTGGATCTACTCTTGCTGAATCATGAGGCTGTGTCCCTTTCTTCTAGTCTCACCCACCAGTGGAAGTAACTGCTCTGTTCTATCTTTTCCTTTCATAATTTTGTTTGTAGAAGATCCCCCTTGTCCTTCTAAACTCCAATACATATATTCCCAAGCTGCTGATTCTCTCTTCATTATTACTGGGATCAACCTGGTGAACCCCCACGTCACTGCCTGCAAAGCCAATCTATCCTTTCAAGTAAGGAGACCAGAACTGCACACAGTACTCCAGGTCTGACCTCACCAGGACCCAGTACAGGTCAGTAGAACCTCCTTGCTCTTAAATTCAATTCCTCTAGTGATGAAGCATGTTTGTCCTCTTTATTACCTACAAACTAACCTTGGCTCAAGGGTCTCTTTGCACAACATCATACAGTACTATAATTTTTTTTACCATTTAAATAATCAATGTATTTTTTTTCTTCCAAAGTGGATGACCCCACATTTACCAATATTGTATTCTATCTGCCAGACCCTTATCCATTCACTTAACCTATCTAATACCTCTCTGCAGATGCCTTTGTCATCTATACAGTTTTGCTTTTCTGCTCAATTTGATTTCATTAGCAAGTTTAGATATGCTCATTTGGTCCCCTTCTCTAATTCATTTATGTATGTTGTGAACACTTATAGGTCCTTGTTGCATTCCACTGATTGCTAACCAGAGAAACACCCATTTATCTCAACTCTGTCTTCTATTAGTTAACCAGTCCTCCAGCCGTGCTAATAAAATTCCCCCCAAACTCTGTGCATCTTGGTCTTGCGCAGAAGTATTTTGTGTGGTACCTTATTTGATGCCTTCTGGAAATACAAGTGGACCACATCCACCTGTTCCCCTCTGTGCTCATTATATCCTCAAAGAACTCCAGTAATTGGTTAAATGTGACTTGGTCTTCTTGAATCCATGCTGCACTTGCCTGATGGAACAATTTATATCCAGATCTCATTATATCATTCCATCTACGAACATTAAGCTAACTGGCCTAATAGGTCGCTGTCTTTTGTCTTCCTATTTTTAACAGTTTTGTTTTACAAGTATTTGCTTTCTTCCAATCTGATTAAAAGCTGTCTTGAGTCCAGAGGATTTGGTAAATTACCACAAATGCATCTGCTATAACTCAGGCTGTTTAGTGCCTTCCATAATCGCCAATACATTTCCACACTTAGCTCTCTACAAAGCTCAAATTCAGTGTGAACACATAAACTGCAATGTAGGTGCAGCTCTGCAACACAGCTAGTGCTGCTGCCATCCAACTCTCATGATACTGCTTTGGGATCTGAGGCTCTGTGGGTTTTCCCTGATTTATTTCGTTTTCTGCCAAAGATGTAGGGATTTTTGGGTTAATTAACTATAATTTGCCCTTGGTGCAGGTTGGCATTATTGGAATGTGAGGAGAATAGGTTACAGGGGGAAATAGTTTGAGAAATAGATTTGATGGGCTAAATGGCCTCATAAGACAATATGAGATGATAATTTCTCAAGGATTGGACTATGTGTACAATTGTTTGTTTTAGAAAGCTGAAGATTAATTGAGGTTCTGTTTCACTGTGAACATGAAACATCAGTTTAAATATTGAGCTGTCATTCAGGTTTGAAATCAAACATTCTGAAGGGGAACTCTGTAGCATTAGTAGGAGAAAAAGAGTGGCTTCAGACTTGAGGAACAGTTCTGTCCCAGAAGGTCAACCATTCTTTTTCACCCCATTGATGCTGCTTGATCTACTGAATTCCTCTAGCAGAATGTTTGTCTTCCAGATTCTTCAGTCTCCTGTGTGTCTCCCCCTTCATGTATGGCATTGAAGGGGGGCGGGGGGGGCACTTTGTTTAAATCTGGTCATTGAAATTTGGGAGTTTGCTCTTGATTTTTTTTTCTAAATACCTCAAAACAAATAAATTATTGTAAGGCTAGGCTAGAAGGCTGACATAGAGGGCACATAGAACACTAGCCCCGAAACCACAGCCGCAGCAAAAACCAAGATCCATTTTAGTAAAATTCTTAAGATATAGAACAAGAGAAAATATATTGGAGAAAGTAATGAAGAAAATAAGAGAAGACAAAAAGCCACTGGAATACAAAGGTCGTTGGATAGGGTTAAGGTACAGATTAGCTGTGTAGCCAGCAGCATCTCCTTGGTACATTAATTATAGACTGGAGGAGTCACGTGATGGAGTAATGGCCGGTCAGGGAATTCCAGCCCTCTCCGGAAAAGTTGAAAAAAAACACACAAAACACAAAGGTACAAGAATAAAAATTAAAACAAAGTAAAAGTAAAGGTGAGAAGAAAATGGCAGCGAAGAGAGAAAAGTCGAAAGCAACGGCAAGAAGAGAAGAAAGAACGTCAGAAGAAGAAGGTGAAGGCCTTACCTGTCCGAGGAGGCCCGCCGCGGAGAGAGAAGCCCGCTCCCTAAGGTCGGTGGAAGTCCCGAGCTCGGGACTACAAAAATGGCTCGCGGAGCTGAGTAAAAGTGCGCATGAAAAAAACCACACTGACGGGAGGGGGGAACAGCTGCAGAGTCGATCTCCACAGCTGAGAGAGACACCTGCAGCAGAGCAGCAGGTGCAGAACACAGACAATAACGACAACAAGAAAGAAGAGGGTAAAAAGAAAACAAGGAAACAACAGATGGTCAACCCAGAGGAAGAAGAAGAAGAAGAACAGAGAAATGGAAGAAGGGAAAGGCAGGACAATGGATATTTTTTTTTTAAAGAATATATGGAATCAGTGAAAGAATGGCAATTACAATAATTTAATGAAATAAAAAGAAGAATTAAGAGTGCAGAAGAAAAAATGAATAAAATAGAGATGGACATATCAGAGATAGGAAAAAGAGTGGACAATGTGGAAGAATGAGAAATAATCGTAGAAATGGAAGTAGAGGACTTAAAAGAGAAATTAGAAGAATCTAATAAAAAAGTTAGAGGCACAAGAGCTGTTAGCTCAGAAGATAAATATAATGGAAAACTATAATAGAAGAAATAATATAAAGATAGTGGGCCTGAAGGAAGATGAAGAAGGCAAGAATATGAGAGAATTTATAAAAGATTGGATCCCCAGGGTCCTAGGAAGACCAGAATTACAGGAACAAATGGAAATAGAGAGGGCACATAGAACACTAGCCCCGAAACCACAGCCGCAGCAAAAACCAAGATCCATTTTAGTAAAATTCTTAAGATATACAACAAGAGAAAATATATTGGAGAAAGCAATGAAGAAAATAAGAGAAGACAAAAAGCCACTGGAATACAAAGGTCCAAATTTTTTTTTCTATCCAGACATACGTTTTGAACTCCTGAAGAAGAGGAAGGAGTTCAATACAGCAAAAATGATCCTATGGAAAAAAGGATATAAGTTTATGTTAAAGTACCCAGCGGTACTTAAAATAGTTATTCCAGGCCAACAAAACAGACTATTCTCGGATCCGGAGGAAGCACGAAAATTTGCAGAACAACTACAAAACAAGCAGAGAGATGAAGACATGTAATGAGAGTAAAAATGACCACGAACTATATGTATGTGTGTATATGGGTATATATATATAGATGTGTATGTATATATGTGTGTACATGAGTGTATCCATATTTAGAGGAAAATATAAAGAGTATAGATAAGAATTAATAAGGGAATGAAAGGGAACAGAGGAAATAAGGAGGGAATTAAAAGAGTGACCTTTGTTATATATGAAAATTGAAAACTTTTCCGGCGGGGGGGCTGGGTGGGGAGGAGTTACGGTCACTGCAAAATCAGTTGACGCTTGCGAGTGAATTCGCAAATCCAAATGGAGAGGGGAGATGTGGTTGCCCGACAAGGGATAAAGGGCAACTCAGGAGGGGGAGGGGAGAATGGGGTTAAAGAAATTTTAGACAGGAGAATAAGGGAAATGTTAGATGTTTTAGAAATGTTGTCTTATAAAGTGTTCAAAACAAGAAAGCAGAAATGGATAAGAAGGAAAGGTGATGATGAGGAAACGGAAAGGGAAGATAAACAAACAATGAAATGGCTACGTTGAACTATATGACTTTAAATATTAATGGAATACATAACCAAATCAAAAGGAAGAAACTGCTAAATTTACTGAAAAAAGAAAAAATTGATATAGCATTTGTGCAAGAAACACATTTAACTGAAATGGAGCATAAGAAATTAAAGAGAGATTGGGTAGGACATGTAACAACAGCGTCATATAATGCAAAAGCTAGAGGAGTAGCTATATAAAAATGTACCAATTAAAATAGAAGAGGAAATAATAGATCCAGCAGGGAGATATGTAATGATAAAATGTCAGATATATTCAGAGTTTTGGAATTTACTCAATGTATATTCACCTAATGAAGAAGATCAAAAATTTATGCAAGATATTTTTTTGAAGATAGCAGACACGCAAGGGAACATATTAATAGGAGGGGATTTCAACCTTAATTTGGATTCAAATATGGATAAAACTGGGAAAAAAATTAACAGAAAGAACAAAGTAACCAAATTTATAATTAAATCGATGCAAGAAATGCAACTTTTGGATATATGGAAGAAACAACACCCAAAGGAAAAGGAATATTCATATTATTCGGGTAGACATAAAGCATACTCAAGAATAGACCCATTCCTGTTATCAGCTCATATGCAAGACAGTAAAAAAAACAGAAAATAAAGCTAGAATATTATCGGACCGTTCACCCTTGATATTGACAATAGAGTTAGAGGACATCCCTCCAAGAATGTATAGATGGAGATTAAACTCCATGCTACTTAAAAGGCAGGATTTTAGAGAATTCATTGAAAGACAAATTAAAATGTACTTTGAAATAAATACGGAATCAGTGAAAGATAAGTTTATACTATGACACGCAATGAAAGTGTTCATCAGAGGGCAAATAATAAGTTATTTAACCAAGATGAAGAAGGACTACAATCAGGAAACAGAGCAGTTGGAAAGGGAAATAGTAAATATAGAAAAAGAATTAGCAATGAAGGAAGACACAACTAAAAGAAAAGAATTGGCAGATAAAAAAATAAAATATGAAACACTACAAACATATAAGGTGGAGAAGAACATAATGAAGACAAAACAGAAATATTATGAACTAGGGGAAAAACGCACAAAATTCTAGCATGGCAGCTTAAGACAGAACAAACTAAGAGAATGGTATTGGCATCAAGGAAAAAAGACAAACAAATCACATATAATCCAATGGAGATTAATGAAAACTTCAGAGAATTCTATGAACAATTATACCAAACTGAAAACGAAGGGAAAGAAGACAAAATAGATGAATTTTTAACTAAAATTGAACTACCAAAATTACAAATAGAGGATCAAAATAAATTAACAGAACCATTTGAAATAGTAGAAATACAAGAGATAATAAAAAAACTACCAAATAATAAAACATCAGGAGAGGATGGATTCCCAATAGAATTCTATAAAACATTTAAAGATTTATTAATTCCTCCCCTCCTGGAAGTAATCGAACAGATTGACAAAACACAAAGCTTACCAGATTCATGCAAAACAGCAATAATTACAGTAATACCAAAGACAGGAAAGATCCACTCGCACCAGCGTCATATAGACCAATATCATTACTTAACACAGATTATAAGATAATAGCTAAACTATTAGCAAACAGATTAGCTGATTATGTACCTAAAATGGTAAATCTAGACCAAACTGGATTTATTAAAAAAAGACAAACAACAGACAATATTTGTAAATTTATTAACTTAATTCATGCAGTAGAAGGGAGTAAAGCGCCAACAGTAGCAGTTGCTTTAGACGCAGAGAAGGCCTTTGACAGAGTAGAATGAAATTATTTATTCAAAGTATTGCAAAAATTCAGTTTACCAGAGAAGTATATTAATTGGATTAAAGCATTATATAAGGGGCCATTGGCGAAAGTGACAATAAATGGATATATATCAAAGCAATTTAATTTAAGCAGATCAACAAGGCAGGGATGCCCACTGTCACCCTTATTGTTTGCGTTAGCTATAGAACCACTAGCAGAATTGATAAGAACAGAAAATAAAATAAAAGGGATAAAAATAAAAGACAAGGAATATAAAATCAGTTTATTTTGCAGATGATGTTATAGTATACTTAACAGAACCAGAATTGTCAATAAAAGAATTACATAAGAAATTGAAGGAATATGGAGAAGTGTTGGGTTACAAGATTAACGCAAATAAAAGGGAAGCAATGCTAATGAATAATGCGGATTTCTCAAAATTTAAGAAGGAATCACCATTCAGATGGCAAATGCAAGCAATAAGATACCTAGGTATACAAATAAATAAAAACCTCGGCCATCTATATAAACTCAATTATTATCCACTAATGAAAAAATTACTGGACGACTTAGAGCATTGGAAAGATTTACCACTAACACTAATAGGAAGGATAAACTGTATTAAAATGAACATTTTCCCAAGGATACAATACCTATTTCAGGCATTGCCAATACACTTGACAGAGAAATTCTTCAAGGAGTTAAAGAAAATAATAAGGAAATTTTTATGGAAAGTGGGGAAACTGAGGATAGTACTAGATAAATTAACAGAATGGTATAAACAAAGAGGCTTACAACTGCAAACTGTAAAAATTATTATAGAGCCGCACAATTAAGATACCTACCAGATTTTTATCAAACAAGGGAAAAGCCAGATTGGATTAGATTAGAACTAGATAAAATAGGGGAGAAGATACCTGAACATATATAAATGGGATGAAAAATTGGTACAACGTAGGAGTTCTCCAGTATTACATCATCTGCTCAATATTTGGAAGAAGATTCATGTAGAAAGGAATAAAACAAATTACCAATTACCAAAACTAATACTGACGCAAAATCAGTTAATCCCTTTTACAACAGATAACCTTTCCTTTAAAGAATGGGAGAAAAAATGGATCAAAAGAATAGAAAATTGTTTTTCAGGAAATAAACTACTATCCTTTGAACAAATGAAGGATAAATATAATATAACTCAAGATACAGTGTTGGCATACTACCAACTGAGATCCTACTTGAAGGACAATTGGGAAGCAGTCTGAGGTTACCAGAGGGAAGATAATTTTGAATATGTGATTACAGATACAATGATAATCAAAAAATTTTTAACAAATATGTATATTAAACTGCAAGAAAAGGAAAATGAGGAAACAAATGGTAAAACTAAACAAAAATGGGAACAAGATTTAAACATAAAGATAAAGAAGGAAACATGGGAGAAGTTATGCTCTGGAACTATGAGAAATACAATAAACACGAGGTTACGAATGATACAATATAACTGGATACACAGGCTATACATTACACCTCAAAAGTTAAATAAATGGGACCCAACAGTATCTGACAGATGTTTTCGTTGTAAAAAAGAAATGGGAACAACAATTCATGCAATCTGGACATGTGAGAAAGTGGAAAAATTTTGGGAAGATCTAAACCAGATATTAAATAAAATACAGAAAACAATATACCAAAAAACCCAGAGATCTTCCTCCTAAGTAACATAAAAAACAAAGAATTTGGACTTGATTTGGATGGAGCACAAAAAAGATTTTTGATAGCTCTAGCCGTAGCAAAAAAATGTATTATGTCAACCTGGAAATTAGAAGATAATTTGAGAATACAACAATGGTATATAGAAATGAATAAATGTATTCCATTAGAAAAAATATCATATAATTTAAGAAATAATATTGAAATATTTGAACAAATATGGGAGCCATACATGAAACACAATAGAGAAAACCTACCGGGGACATCTACCACCTAAAATAACGAAAGGAGAAGGAAATGAAAAGAATTGACTCAGTGGAATTTCTTGTTTATTTTTATTGAATGACAACATTGTTTGACTGGCTTAATGTATCTTAGATTCTGTACTTTAAATGAATGGGGGGGAGGGTGGGATGGGAGGAGGGAGGGGGGGAGAAAATGACACTATATATTTGAAAAGGAAAATGTATGTATCTTGGTACATCTTGGTACATATCTTGGTTTATGGTGTGAAAAATAAAAAAATTTAAAAAAAAAGAAATAGCCTACTGGTGAGCTCAGTAATCGCAAAGGGACTGGTAGGCCAAGGAAGCCTCCACTGCTGACGACAGAAATCTCATCATAATGAAGAAAAAAATCCGCAAAAGTATGTTTGACAGATCAGAAACACTCTTCAGGAGGCAGATGTGGACGTGTCAATGACTACAGTCTGCAGAAAACTTCATGAACAGATAACCTGAGTCTACACTGCAAGGTACAAACCACTGGTTAGTCACAGAAACAAGATGGCCAGATTACAGTTCGCCAAGAAGTATTTAAAAGAGCCTGCAGAGTTCTGGAAAAATATCTCATAGACAGATGAGTCCAAGATTATGGAAAGAGCAAAGTTTGGAGGTGTAAAGGAACTTCCCAAGATCCAAAGCAAACCACCTCATCTGTGAATCATGGTGGTGGGGGTGTCTGGCTGCCACAGGTACTGGTACATTGATCTTCATTGATGATGGAACTGCTGATGGCAGCAGCAAAATTAATTTTGACGTGTATAGAAACATCTTATCTACTCAAGTTTGAGCAAATGCCTCCAAACTTATTGAACGGTGCTTCACCCTACGGCAAGACCATGATCCCAAACGGACTGCTAAAGCAACAAAGGAGATTTTCAAAGCTAAAAACTGGAAAATGTTTGAATCGCCAAGTCATGGCCATTGAGCATGGCCTTCCATATGCTGAAGAGAAAGCTTAAGGGGACAAGCTGCCAAAACAAGCAGGAGCTGAAGGAGGCTGAAGTCGAGGCCTGACAGGGGATCACCAGAGAAGATGCTCAGCACCTGGTGATGTCTCTGAATCACAGACTTCAAGCAGTAATTGCACGTAAGGGATATGCAACAAAATTCCAAACACGACTCTTTAATCTACACACCATTGCTGAGTCCCAAATATTGTGGTGCCCTGAAATGAGGGGACTATGTATAAAAAGTGCTGGAATTTCAACCTGGTCAAACCAACATGTATATAAATAACCTTGAATAAAATCTGGAATGTTCACTTTAAAAAAAAATTATAGACTGTCTAAACTATTGTGAGACACTTTTTTTGCATGAGGATTACTGCATATCTATCTATCTTTTGTATTTGTTGTCCCTTTTAATTCAATTAAATGTTTTTTACAAGTATCTGTTTGGCTGCAGCAAGAATTTCAGTGCATATGTTCATTGTGCAATATGTATGACAATAAACTCACCATTATATTCAAAATCACCCTTGGTCAACAGGGGCCCCAGTACATTTAAGTAAAAGCCTTGTTTTCTTTTCCCCTTGCATAACATATATTTTTTTCTATAGTACGTAGTAGAGAAGTATAGTAGAAACCAAAACTTGACTCCTTCACAGGGAAGGGGTCCCATAAACTTTGAGTAGAGTCCTAAGGGGGTCATAGCCAAAAAAAAGGTTGAGAATGGCTAATCTAATTGACTGGCAGAACAGATGAAATGGGCTGTATAGATTCAACAGTGCAGCACAGGAACCAGCCTTTTGACTTGTGTCTGTGCTAAAAATAATGTCAAATCAAACTAAAATTATGCTGCTTGCAGATGATGGATATCCCTCCATCCACTTTATCTTCATGTGCCTATGCCGATGTCTCTTCAATGCTACTATGGTATCTGTTTCCACCACTACTTCTGGCAGCCCATTCCAGGCACACATCATTCTTATTTGTAAAATAAATGAAAATTAAAATAATTTCCCTGCTCATCTCCCTTAAACTACCTCCCCCTCCCTTTACACACATCCTCTTATATATGATGCTTTGACCCTGGATTATAGGAATTTCTTAATGCATGTCAAAACACTGTCAGATGAGTTCTCTTCTGATGGCTTTGACACTTCCTCTTTGCACAGATGCTGCCTGATCTGCTGAGTGTTTCCAGCATTTCTGTTTTTATTTCAGATTTCCAGCATCTGCAATTTTTAAAAATGATTTTTCACTATCAGATGGGATTAGCATTCCTATTAGAGTTCTCAAAACCTGTTGGGTCACAATTAAACATTGGAAAATGGTCAATGAAAGGGAAATTATCTTTGATTTAAAGTTTTTTGAGGATGCATTTAGGAAGAATAGTTGAGAAGGGAGCCTGAGAATGTATTGGAGTGTATTTGTATTTTCAGAAGGCTTTCAATAATCTGCAAGTTGTTGGAGTTTGAAATAACAGTGGGGATTAGAAGTTGGTGTCTCGATGGAAAAGAGTGGAATAAATGGCTATATATTTGAAAAGGAAAATGTATGTATCTTGGTCAATGTGGTTTATGGTGTGAAAAATAAAAAAAATTTAAAAAAAAGAAGAAATAGCCTACTGGTGAGCTCCAAGAAAAGTGCAGAGAACAAAACAAAGGACTCTACATCACCTTTGTTGACCTCACCAAAGCCTTCGACACCGTGAGCAGGAAAGGGCTTTGGCAAATACTAGAGCGCATCGGATGTCCCCCAAAGTTCCTCAACATGATTATCCAACTGCACGAAAACCAACAAGGTCGGGTCAGATACAGAAATGAGCTCTCTGAACCCTTCTCCATTAACAATGGCGTGAGGCAAGGCTGTGTTCTCGCACCAACCCTCTTTTCAATCTTCTTCAGCATGATGCTGAACCAAGCCATGAAAGACCCCAACAATGAAGACGCTGTTTACATCCGGTACCGCACGGATGGCAGTCTCTTCAATCTGAGGCGCCTGCAAGCTCACACCAAGACACAAGAGAAACTTGTCCGTGAACTACTCTTTGCAGATGATGCCGCTTTAGTTGCCCATTCAGAGCCAGCTCTTCAGCGCTTGACGTCCTGCTTTGCGGAAACTGCCAAAATGTTTGGCCTGGAAGTCAGCCTGAAGAAAACTGAGGTCCTCCATCAGCCAGCTCCCCACCATGACTACCAGCCCCCCCACATTTCCATCGGGCACACAAAACTCAAAACGGTCAACCAGTTTACCTATCTCGGCTGCACCATTTCATCAGATGCAAGGATCGACAATGAGATAGACAACAGACTCGCCAAGGCAAATAGCGCCTTTGGAAGACTACACAAAAGAGTCTGGAAAAACAACCAACTGAAAAACCTCACAAAGATAAGCGTATACAGAGCCGTTGTCATACCCACACTCCTGTTCGGCTCCGAATCATGGGTCCTCTACCGGCACCACCTACGGCTCCTAGAACCCTTCCACCATCGTTGTCTCCGCTCCATCCTCAACATCCATTGGAGCGCTTACACCCCTAACGTCGAAGTACTCGAGATGGCAGAGGTCGACAGCATCGAGTCCACGCTGCTGAAGATCCAGCTGCGCTGGATGGGTCACGTCTCCAGAATGGAGGACCATCGCCTTCCCAAGATCGTGTTATATGGCGAGCTCTCCACTGGCCACCGTGACAGAGGTGCACCAATGAAAAGGTACAAGGACTGCCTAAAGAAATCTCTTGGTGCCTGCCACATTGACCACCGCCAGTGGGCTGATAACGCCTCAAACCGTGCATCTTGGCGCCTCACAGTTTGGCGGGCAGCAACCTCCTTTGAAGAAGACCGCAGAGCCCACCTCACTGACAAAAGGCAAAGGAGGAAAAACCCAACACCCAACCCCAACCAACCAATTTTCCCTTGCAACTGCTGCAATCGTGTCTGCCTGTCCCGCATCGGACTTGTCAGCCACAAACGAGCCTGCAGCTGACGTGGACTTTTTACCCCCTCCATAAATCTTCGTCCGCGAAGCCAAGCCAAAGATTCAGGGTGGAATGCTGAGACAACTTTGATCACCTCTGTGCAAGGTAGATGTTTGTGGATGACCTGACTCTCCATGGGAATGCGAGTCACAATGAAGACTTGAAGACCCATTAAGAGGTCACCGACAAGGTGGACGAGCAGGAAGCAAATTAGTAGATGGAGAACAGTGTGGAAATTGTGAAGTTATTTACTCTTGGGACTGCACTGTTCCCACTAAGCTGTGTGCATGCGCGTGCACCATATAACCATTTATGGAGCGGAAACAGGCCATGTTGACCTTTCCAGTCCGCACCGGTTCACTGATTTTGTGCGTCCTCTTCAGGCAATGGTCGCGATGGGTTTGGCCCTCGAATTCCAACTTCAGTGGCTGAATTCTTCCGTTATTCCACCTTGGCAAACTCCAAGAGTCTCGTTTGCAAAACCTACAAATTGGGAAGATAAAGAGGTCCACGAGCTCCTTACCCTCCAAGCTCCATCAAACTTCTCCTGATGCACTGAGGAAAGTATACTGTCTGATTGGATCATAGCCTGGTTTGATTTAATTTAAGTGCTCATCTTGTGCATCTTCACAATGACATTCCCAAATACTATAGATTTCAGATTATATTGTCAGAGTACATACACATGGAAACAACTAGCGCACAAAGGAAATTAATGTTCACACAAAAGGTTAGTTACCTTAAATAATGTAGTAATTAATAATTTTAACTATTTTGTTAGGTCACATACCAGCAGCAATAGAAATTCACCAAGACATTGTTGTTTTTAAAACAATATATTTATTAATAGCTATTAATAATATAACAGCTTAACTTAAATCTAAACTTAACCCCCAACTATGCTCAAATATACCTATGTGTATTACCCAAACCATTACAGCTTAAGCACAATTCGAGAAAGTCAATTCCCAAAGTTCAGTCTTAGAAATCCTGTATTGAAACTTAGAACTTTTAAAATAATGTTCAGAAGTAATTATGAAGTAGGTGAGACACTGATTAGACTGCTCAAACCTCATGGATCCTTGTCGAGTTGCTTCCAGAGAAATGTTCTTTCTTACGAATGATTGTCACAATTCCCCTCTTCCTTGCATAGGGGAAATGGAACATGACTTCCAAGAACCCAGGCAAGGGTCAGACAAAATGATCATCAGAATGGTCATTTTCCAAATAAAGCAATTCTCCTGCTTCTTTTACTCAGATATTGTGTAAAATGACCATTAAAATGGTCACAGGAGATCACTGTTTTCCCCTGACAAGGAGAAACAGCAGAAGTATCAATTTCACACAAAGCTACTTCATTTCTGTCTCTTGTAGATCTCTGGTTATTTATTAATCAATCTTGCTTCTTCACATGAGTCATAATCCATATGACCTGTAAAATGTCGTATGTTTTTTCTTGAATAAACAATCATTGGTTTTTTTGTTCTTACAAAGCATTAACTTTAGTTTGGACTGGATGGTGCAAGGCTGTCTGGAAAATGTCATGAAAATGATCCTGTGAGGGTTTACATCCTGAACCAACCCCCCATACTCACTATAAAAAAAAAACCCAGAAGCTAATAACAATTGAAAGTAATTTGGTAATGAACAATTTTGCGACCTTGTAAAGTTGATGGACATTGGGGGAACCTTTCTTGCATCAAATGTGGACTATGAGCAAGATTTTAGCCAAATAAATAAACTCAAAAACAAGCTGAGAAACTATAAGTGAATATCATGTTGATATGCTAATGAGAATCAAAAGCTATCAATTGGATAGAAGTGCTATTAGTCTAGATCGAGTTTAGAAAGAATGGGTAAGTACCAAAGATAGGAGGAAGAAAAAAATAACTGAGTGACTTAAATATGTATGTTATTCTGTGCAGTTTTATGTCAAATATTTTGTAACCTACATAAACTCTGCTCTGTGTGAAGGTTTTCACATTAAACATCTGGATGGTTTGTCAACTAGTTTCGTAATTGAATGGGTTTTGATTTAACCATTTTCAGCAACTTTAATAATCTGTGAAATGTTGGGAGTTATTGTTATTATTTTATTTTGACATTGAGTATTTCTTATTTTGTGTGATGCATTGATGCTTTATTTGATGGAACAACAAAGTGATGTTACGAGCTCAAAACCCAGCAGCAATAGATATTCACTAAGACAAATGGTTACTTAAATAAAAGTTTATTTTAATTATCTTTAAACATGAAATCACACTTTAACCTAACTTAACCCCCTTCTAATTCTAAGCGCACGTGTATGTAATGTGTGTGTGTGTGTGTGTGTAAGTTCAGAAAAGTTCTTTGATTCACAGTCCAATCTCATTCCTCCAAGTTCACTGGTTGCAGGCAATTCTTATACTGTGCACAGAATTTAACATTTATAAAGTTCACCAGGCTTTGGTGCTTGAAAGGTAAATGGTTACTGCTCAGGAAGGTTCTTGTTGGTTTTCAGAGAGATTGTTGTTCCAGGACACCCACAACTGATTCCTTTTTAATCAGCCACTTTAGTGTCTTGCTGACAAAACCTGCCCCATCAGGGTTCTCCAGATGATAATCTCTTTCTTTCAGGTCACCACAGAGTGCCTTCTCTGTTTCTCTTATTTCAAGTGAAACATTAGACAGCCAGTCCTCTCTTCTTGCATGAACCACAAAGGCTTTGACCCAGCTGAACTAAGCACTCACAACCCATCTTCCAAATGGGGTTTTCCACAAGCTTGCCAGCTTGTCCTGTTCCAGTCCCAGTTGCTGCTGCTGACTGTAGAACTGATCTCTCTCTCTGAGAGAAAAAAGTCTATTTAACTCTCTCTGCTTGCAAAACCACATGACCCTCCTGGAACAGCAAGTTCCACTCCAGACAGAATGTGGCTCCGACAAGCTCGCTCATCTGTTGACTTTTTGTAAACAACAATCCATAAGTGAAATCTCTTGGGCACTCTCCAAAGCTTCTGCAAAGGTTGTTGGCCCTGATATGTCTAGCATGAGCAGAGCTCCACCATTTTAAATTCTGTTTTAAACTGTTTATATGTGACCTACACTAAAAAACCTGTCCCATTTTATCTCCCAAAAACATATCTATAATCTGTCACACTGAACAAAGTAGTTCAAAGTATAGAATAAAATCTTAACTAAATAGGTTACTTTGTAGAATGCAATCATACTTGTATTAAAACATACCAATACAGTTTTATTAGCCATGAGAGATGGCTGTGCCAAAAGATCTTGAAACAATTTCAAGTTTACATTTGCACAAATATTCAGTGGGCACATACTTTTGTCACATGAAAAAAATTTGCACAAAAGATTTTTGCACACAATGACTACTAAAAATTAGAGGGAAAATTGCTTAGGAGTATAGTATACAATTTTGGTCACCTTGTTTATATTATATTACAGAAAGAATGCAAAGAAGATTCATACTCTGAGCCTTGCAATTCAGGGATGGATTCTTTAACCCAACTCATCCATGCTAACCAAGTTGCATTCCTCAGTTAGTTCCAGACACCTGAATTCAGCCCATGTCCCTCTTCCCTATCTATGTGCCTGTTTAAATGCTCTTTCAAATATACCAGTTGACAATTTTTTTCCCCAAAAGGTTTGCTTTCTGAAAATTAAATTTGGGATTATGATAGATAGCTTCAAGCTGGACACTAGGATAATTTCAAATGTGTTGTATCACATAGGAGGTTGGAGAGACATTAAGTGAACTTTTATTGAATTTAGCATCATTAATCGAAATAATAATGCTGACACATTGCCTTAGTTCAACTGACCTAAAAATGTTTTGCTCCTGATTTTTGTTTGTACACAGCATCTGATGCCTTTCATGTCAGTGTCTAACAATAGTCAGCCAGCATGGATGGATTTCAGTTGACATGACACTGCTTTTCCATGGTTGGAATGTCCTGGTGAAACCTTTCACCGTGTTTGTTACTGACTGCCCCAAAATCAGCAGGGAAGAAGTCCAAGTGTGAATGTAGAAAATGAATTTTTAATGAATTTTAATTTCATGGTTTTGTATGGTTGAAGTAGACTCAAAATGTGACAGGAAATCACAAAAATGGTATGTGAAGCAAAAACTTTGTTGTACAGTTGTCCCCACTTCCACTTTGGCAGCTTGTTCCTTATACCTACCATTCACTGTGGGGGAAAAAGATGTTCCTCAGGTCCCTTTAAAATTATTTTTCATGTTAAATCTTTGCTTTCCAGTTTTAGACCCTCCCCCCCCCCCCCCCCCCCCCCCCCCCCCCAGGAAATGACTAACTATTCCTCTTGTCTATGCTCCTTGTGATTTTGTACATTGCAATAAGGTTCCCTTCAGCCTCCTGCCCTCCAGGGAGAAATGTCCCAGTCTATCCAGCATTTCTTATAATTCATGCCCACCAGTCCTAGTAATTATGAATTTTTTTGAGAGAGCACGGTAACAAGCCATTTGAGCACTCTAGTCCATGCCACCCAATTTACATCCCATTAACCTACTTTATCAATTTGACATGATGTCCTAGTTCCTGATCTTGGAGTGGTAGGAGTGTCATTTGAGAGATTGAGAAGTCACAGAGGGCAGTAGAGGCTTTGTCCCTGATTTCATTCAAAACAAAGTATGTTTCTGGATATTGGGTGGGGGAGGGGGGTGGGGGTAATGGGGTAAGAGATCATGAAATTGGACAAGAATTGATGTTGAGGTTCAGATCTTTTCAAATGGCAAATTCAACTTCCCAGTGCTTTTGGTTGTTATTGGAGAAATTAGTGTCAGTCATCGAATGGAAGGAATTCAGTAATGGGCAATGTTGTCTATCACAATTGCAGAATAAAAGCAGACCATTCAGCCCATTGTTTCCATTTTGGCTCTTTGAAAGGGCTTACTAGTTCCACTTCCCAGATCTTTCCTACAGCATTTCAGATTGTTCCCTTTTATCAAAATTTCTTTCAAAAGCTCTTGGTGGAAATGGATTCAGGACTTTGGGGGGGAATATAGTTTATACAAAAATGCTGAAGAAACTCAACAAATCATACAGGGTTCTTTATGTAGCAAAGATAAGATGCATATCAATGTTTCGGGCCTGATCCCTTCAAGGTAGCAAAATGCAGGCTGAGAAAAATAGTGGGGGTGAGGAGCATAGGCTAAAAGGCAGGATGTAAGATGTGGATAAGGGAGGGAGGGCACAGCAGTAAACAGGAGGAGGGGGATTGGCTCTGAATGGAGACAGAAGGGGGAGTGGTCGAGCAGAAACTTGAGAAGTCGATGTTAATCCCATCTGGTTGGAGGGTGCCCAGGCAGAATATTAGGTGTTGCTCCTCCAATTTATGGTGGCCTTAGTTTGTCAGTGCACAAAGTAATGGACAGACATGTCAGTGCAGTAGTCGGAAGCAGAATTGAAATGGTTGGCCACTGGGAGATCCCTATCATTGATGTGGACAGAGCAAAGGTGCTCAGCAAAGTGATCTCCCAGTCTGTGTCCAGTCTCTCTCATGTACAAAAAACCACAAGTGAAGCACACTCCCACAGATTCACAAGTGAAATGTTGCTTCACTTGGAAGCACTGTTTGGGGCCCTGAATGATGGGCAGGGAGGAGGTGTGGGTGCAAATATGGCACTTCCTAAATGTAATGAAAAATAAGCCCTGAGTTTCTGATTAGTTTGTCATTTACATAGGAGGAACCAAATGGATATGGTGCAAACTTCAGGGCAAGTTTACCCATGCCACTTGTGTCAGAAGTGGGTAGATTAATGATTTATGAACTACTTGTAGAATTCGTGATCCACATTATCCATCTGAATAACACATAAATTGCAGTTTGCCTTGCTTTTATTGTAGGTTGTTTACTTGGTGCTAGTTATTTGTGGCCTAGTTTAGATTACAGTGTCTAATATGAGTCCTCAGGAAACAAGGTGATGCCTTGTTTGGCTCAAACTTTCTATCACTCAGTTTTGTTGGTGTAGCTGGTAATATGTGCAAGTTTCTGTTTTGTGTTAAATGGACAGATTGTAGAGACGCAACCTCCTCCCCTCCCCCACTCCTCTGTGTGCATTCAGATAGTTCCCAATTTCCAATCTGTAAACATCATGACACATTGCAAGGCAATGGGGAATGTTATGGGTGTGAGGTTTGATAAATTGTGGTTTGCAGAATAGCTCAATAAAAGTTGTAGTCATGTAGTGTGGAAACAGGACCTTCAGAGCAACGTCCCACCCAATCTCGTATCCACATTCCTGCATTTAGTCCATATCCCTCTAAACCTATCCTATCCAATCTGTCTAAATGTTTCTTAAACAGACCTTAAAAACTGTGGACATTTAAACTTGATAGCTGTGTACTTGCATCTAATTGCACAGACTGCCTGATGTGCTAAGCTTCTGCATGCTTTGCTTTTATTTCACCTTCCATAGTTTTTCTTTTTCCATTAAATGTTCTTGGTTTCTAAAATATGGATGAAGTCAATGTGTCAGCCACGTTTGATCTTTCTTTATAGTTAGGCTTCTCACAGTTACCACAGGCCAGCACCCCTAGCTTCAAGAACAGTCAATTTTCAGGCTCTTGAACCTCCCTGTATCACCTGAATCTGAAAACTTCTGCAAGAATGCCAACGAATCGTCTACCATAGAACAGTTCAGCAAAGGAACTGGCCCTTCGGCCCATGTCTGCTGAACATGGTGCCCAATTTCAACTAACACTCATCTGCTTCCACCTGCTAGCCATCCTTCCATCTACCTCAGATTTGTGTCTATCTGGAAACCTCTTAAATGGTGCTGTTGTATCTGCTTCCAACACTCTCTTCCAGCCCATTCCAGGCACAACTCTGAGCCCTGCATATCTCCCTTAAATGTCCTTGCCCTCACCATCAATGCATGTTCTGTAGTGTGTCGTAATGACAGAACACATTTTATTGTGCACTCAGCTAACAACGCAAAAATATATTCGAGAAATACAAAACCTGCAGATGCTGGAATCTTGAGTGAATAAAGAGAAGCTGGAGGTACTCAGTAGGTCAGGCAGCATCTATGGAGAGAGAGAGAACAATATGATCAGTCAATGTTCTGATTGGGACCCTTTATCATGATAGAATATTAATTTTTTTTCTTTGCGGTGTCTTAATTATATTTGTGATGTGCTTGTCATAACTGGGAAGCTGCAGCAAGTCAGACTTCCATTGCGTATTTGACAATAAACTCTCATGACCTCATTCATTCAAGAAGGAATTCAAAGCCGTAAGGATTTTGCAAGCCCATGGCACGGTTGAGACAGAACCTTGAGTACATCCAAAGGTAACCTAGGCAGAACAATGAGAGAGATGAGGGGCAGCATGAGGAGTTAAACAAGACAACCTGCAGATGCTGGGGTCGACCGCGGCGCACGGGAGGGTGGTGGTGGGGCGGGGGGGTGATGGAGAAACCCATCCGGCTGCGCAGCATCCACAGGAAGCAACGGGCAGGGGAAGCTTTGGACCTGAGCTCTTCAGGCGAGAAGGCCGAATAAGGAAGGTGGGGGAGAGAGAGAGGCAGCAGGATGTAATTCGGTGAAGCAAGTGAGGGGTGGCCATTCCATAGAGTAAACTATGCCCTCCATCTATGGAGGGCTTGTTTTTGCAATACAGTTTAAGACCCCCATCTGTATGGTAACCTCTGACCCCTTGGAATGGCCACCCTTGAGTGCCAAGTGAAGGACGGGCACTGAGCAGTATTTTTGGGTGGAGTTCCTCCAGTGAGTAACCGAGATCTATTACATTCGTTCACGCAAACGAAATAAAACAAAAGTCCCCAGATCCTGCAAGTGGAAGCGCTGGGAAGGCGGCCTCCCCGGGGCCTGCGCTGTGAGGGAGGGGGAGGGGGAGTCCTTGGCGGCCAGTGACCAAGATCATGAAAGGAAGGACGAGAACGGACATACCCAGGCGGCCGGGCTGCGTGTGTGGAGGGAGAAGGCAAGCCTGCGGCGCCGCGATTTCCTCTTCCCCCCACCCAGCCCCGCCGGCGCGCGCCCGTTCCCCTGGCGACCGTGCGCCCTGCCCGCGATTCCATTCGCGACCCGCGTTTCCAGGGCGACCGGCCGCGCGCGCGCGGTTGGGATGGCGGGCGGCAGCTGCAGCAGCTCGGTCCCCGGCTCCGGCGGCACCGCGCCCTGCGCTTTGAGCTCGGCGCCGAGCAGGCTGCGTGGTTAGGCTGGGCCTGGACCCGTCTCCCGGTTCGGGCCACTCGCTTCTCCGCTGTTCCAAAGGCAAGTTGGGGGTCCTCGGGCAGGTGGAGCGAGGCGGGAGGCAGCTCCTCCACATCACCTTGCTCCAATGAGGCCGAATGTTGGGCGAGGTCATTCGATCCGAGAGGGCGGTGGCGAAGGATTGGGGGGGGGGGGGGGGGGGGGGGGGGTAGGGGGTCGAGCTCTGTCTTGACAGGGAACCTCGCAGAGGGGCTTGGGGGTTGTAGTTCAACAGCAGGGAAACGGGCCTCTCAGCCTTGGGCCCGTTCCCTGCCCATCCAAACGTCCCTCAGCCTGCCACCCGCAGCTCACTCTATGTACTCGCTGCCCTCGGAAAATGTTGCCCCCACCCACCACCTTAAATCTAGGCCTTCAGCTCTACACTCTCCTACCCTGGGAAGAAGACAGTGAACCTCCATCCCCCTCACGACCACGCGTCTCGAAAAGGTCCCGCTCCCCAGAGAAATGTCCCTGCCCACCCAGGCTTTTCCTCTAACTCAAGTCTACCAATCCTGACAACATCTGTGTGACTCTCCTTTGCACCTCCACCCTTGTAGGAGAGTGAGCAGGGGTGTACACAATTACCCCAAATGTGAACTCACCAATGCCTTGTACAGCTATTATATGAAGGACCCGTCATCCATATACAACCTATTGAACCTGTCTCTGTAGTTCATGAACAGTAATCACAAGCAATTCAAAAGGCAGTACACACAGTGGAGGAGAAGCTCAACAGGTCATGAGGCATCCATGGAAAGTGAAAGGCAATCAATATCAACTGCCTTTTACTTTTTATGGATGCTGCATGACCTGCTGAGTTTCTTCAGTACTTGTGTGTATTGCACTGGACCCCAGCACCTGCAGATTTGCTTGGTTACAATCAGAGTCAAATCAAGCAAATGGTGACCACACGGTTGCCATAGCAGTTAGCACAACGCTGTTACAGCACCAGCAACCCTGGTTCAAATCCAACACTGTAAGGAGTTTGTGCATTCTCCCTGCATCTGTGTGGGTTTCTTCCAGCTGCTCCCTTCCAAACATACAAGGAGTGTAAGTAAATTGGGTGTATTTGGGCAGTATGGACTTAGGGGCCGAAGGGCTCTGTTGCAATGCTGTATGTTTAAATTGGTGTAGCCACTGAAAATGTGGTGGCTGATGAACGCAAAATAATGACACACACAGTTGCAGGTAAATCAGAACTCATTTACTCAAGTCGCGCACGTATTCTTTTAAAACACTGAACCGCGCACGCCACTTTATGACATCCTGTGACGGTTCACTAGACTTCTGGGAGTTATAGTTTATCTATATTGCTGCTACACCCCTCCGCCCCCCCACCCCCCCCCCCCACAACATCCGGCACTATCAGCTGGTAGCTTTTTGGGAGGTCGACTCTTGCGTTGGACTGCTGGCTGTTGAAAAGGGACAGTTTTGTCAGAATGGGCAGTTTTGAGTTTGTCAATTGTGAATGACAGAGGCTGCCCGGCAATGTCCAAAATGCAGGTTGACCTCATTTGTCTTATCACTCTGTATGGTCCCCCATATGGCGCCTGCAAAGGCTGTCGCATGTGTTCCTCTACATACAAACGTATTCACAGTCCTTCAGTTCGTGTGGTAGAAAAGAAACATGGTTACCATGTGATGATGGTGATACAGGGGATAATTTGCCTATGGTATCTCTTAGTCTGATCAGCAGCTCTTTGGAATCTCTATCTTTATTGGATCCGTGTTGAACGAATTCCCCTGGGACCATCAAAGGCGTGCAAGCTCTGCAGACGAAGTGTGAAGATCCTCTTTTGGAATTGTCCTAATGCCGAGCAATACCCATGGTAATTCGTCTGCCCAGTTGGGACCGTCCACACGGGCCATTAAGGCTGATTTAAGGTGACGATGGAATCGTTCAACAATCCCATTGGACTGTGGATGATAAGTCCTTGTCTGATGAAGCCTGGAGCCAAGCAGCTGAGATAAAGCCATCCTTAATGAAGATGTAAATTGAGGTCCTCTGTCAGTAGGCCAAAGAGAGTCACCCAGGAATTAAGGAATGTTCGTGCACAAGAGTCCGTAGGAGCATCAGCTATGGGGACTACCTCAGGCCATCTTGTAAACCAATTGATCACTGTGAAGAGATAGTGGTAGCCTCGAGAAACTGGAATTGGCCCCACAATGTCCACATGCACATGGTCGAAGCGACAAGTTACCGGTGAGAAGGGTTGTAGAGGTGCTTTCGTATGCTGATGGACTTTTTAACCAGCTACACAAGATCTGGCCATTTGCATGACGTCTTTCTTCAGTCCATGCCAAACAAATCTGTCTGAAATCAGATGAACGGTCGAGAAAGACTGTGGACAGAATAAAAAATGCAACATCACCACGAAGCTGGAACCACTGGCGGTGGATGACATTGACACGTCGCCAAAGAGCAGGCTGCGTCGACATCAATTTGCACATCCTTCCACTAGGTTATCGAGGTGCTGTCAGGCTCTTTCATTTTGTGGAATTCTTGTTCAGCTAATTGCAGTTTCTCTGAAGGCAAGCAACGTGACTTAGCATGAATGGAAAGACCCTTAGTAGAAATATGGTGAGTTACTCCATGTTTCATGGTTGGGGGGGGGGGGTCAAAAACTACAGAGTTGTAATTTCAGGAAACTTCAAGTCTAGAGAACTTATCAACAGTCTTACGCAGGGCTTGAAGGCATAGAGCAGGAACATGTGATTTTGCCAGGTAAATAGCTTGTAAGGTGGTACTATTCACCAGCCAAAGCCCTTTTAAATCCACCATGAATGAATGAGCTCGAAGGAAATCGGCCCTGAGTAGCGGTTGTGACACTGCCGTGATATTAAAAGGCTATGTATAAATGTTCCCCTTGAACTGAACATCGTTTTTTTGGTGCCATATGTTGGAACTATTGACTGCTGTGAGTTGGAGGTTAGGGGTAGGATAACATATCGAAACCGGTTGTGTAACCTCTGATCCTATGTCCACCAAATATTTACGTTGGGATAGCTGATCCCAATCATTTAGAAGGCTTGTAGATTTTCAGCCAACTGTCACAGCCATTAACGATGGTCAGCCAAGGCGTTTCCCGAGAATGGACAGGGTGGCAGGCACCTATGTGCATTGACTCTCTAACACCGATGGTAAAAACGCCAGGTGGAAGTGTCAACAAGCTGTCTGCCTGACTTGAGACGTTGCCTCATTATGTGTTGAGACCATTGGCTTGGGAAGAAGTGTCAAGATCCAGACAGCTGAGACACAGTGACATTGTCTGAAGACCTTTTGTTGTGCTATTTTTCCCAGCCACAGGACGCCTGCTTCTGCAGCTACTGCCCTGAGATCTTCGAAAGAACTGCAATAATAAGAGTTTAATGCATAGATTCTCAGGGTGGAGCATACATCCCACCGGTGGAGTGTGGGGCTTAAGAATATTTAGTGGGCGTAGGAATATTTTGGGAAATAATTAAAAAGTTGGTTTGAAAAAATAAACGTTATGTTGGTGTGAAAGATGTGCCTTGACAACACAGTCAGTACAACACAATTGTGGTAACTTCCAAGTAAAATCACTTTGTTCTTTTTTTCATAATGTGTTTTTGCTCTTCTGATGTTTCTCTTATTTAATTGTTGTTATCCTTGGTTAACATTATAATTATATTTTTTGACTGGTCTTATTATCATCCATTCCAATTTATCTCATTGGCAATGAGGATTCCAAATGATCTCAACAATTCATGTCTCTGTACATATCCCTTTACTTTTTCAGTTCAGTAGTGAGTGAGACCTGTATCTGTATGTATCTTTGTGAACCCTTGAAGCTATTCATAAAATTTCTCTGCTGATAGCAAAACGTGGGAAAAATCATACAATCATGGAGGAACTGATTAAACCCGCAATATCATTGTTTCTCAAAACAGTTCTGCGAAAGGATGACAAAGATGTCCAAGCAATGCCATTGTTTAAGAGCACTGTCTACAACAGAATAGATGACATGGGTGATGATGTTGAAAAACAGCTTATTGAGAAGTTGTAATCATGAAAGATCTCAATACAACTGGATGAATCTACTGTATGGGATAGTCAGGCTCTGTTATTGGTATACATGCGATATATTGATCAGGAAGAATTTCAAGAAGAGATGCTGTTTTGTGAATCTTTAGAAACAACCACTACTACAGTTGATATCTACAGCAAGCTCAAAACTAATTTGGATGAGAATGAAATACCAAAAGGAAATATTGTATCTTGTGCTGCGGATGGTGCACCTACTATGATGGGTTAAAAAAAAAGGATGTTTAAAATTAATGAAGGATGAAACATGTTGGTTGTGCGTTGTGTTATCCACTGAGTGTTCTACACGAGATGCTGCATTCTGTGATCGTGCATCAATACCATCAAAGCTAATGCTCAATGTGAGCATCTGTTTAAGCAGATTTGTGTCGATAAAAATGCAGAACATGTGAGATTATTGCTTCACACTGAAGTAAGGTGGTTGTCAAAGGGAAACTGCTTCAAAAGGTTTATGGAACTGTTTGATCTCCTCAGTGAGTTGTTGAAGGATAAACTTGAAATGAAGCGGATAAACTTGAAATGAAGCTCTTGCTAACAGCAGATGGCAAAGCTTACGTGAGTTACTTGACAGACATTTTTGAGAAACTAAGTACATTGAACAAGCAACTCCAAGTAGCAAATAATGACGTTCATTGATGCAATAACAAAGATATTTGGATTCATGACACTTCTAGAATTATGCCAAAGGACTATTTCTGCAAGAAATTTCAGTCAATTCTATTGGTTGAATAAGAGTGAGGTAACTAATGCTGCTACAGATGCCATTGTTGACCATTTGAAAATGTTGGTTACCAAGAAACTTTGTCACCCAAAGTCTCGTGAATTTTGGTGATTTCTCTACTAAACATGGTCTTGAGGCTCAAGACAGAAATTAATCGAATTCTGTATTTTAAAGGAATCAAGCTGGGGAAGATTTACAGGGATGTTACCAGGACGTGTGGGAGTCTGATCTACAGGGAGAGGTTGAGCAGGCTAGGGCTTTATTCCTCAGAATATGGGATGATCCTCAGAGAGGTACAAAAATCATGAGAAGAATAGATCAGATAACCAGAGGACACGGGTTTAAGGTGAGGGGAAAGAGATTTAACAGGAACCGGAGAGGTAACATTTAGGGAGTTGTGTGTGTGTGGAATGGGTTTCCAGAGGAGGTTGTTGAGACAGGTATTATTGCAATGTTTAAGAAAAATTTGGATGGATACATGAGTTTAGAGGAATATGGGCCCAACACAGGCAGGTGGGTCTAGTGTGAGTGGCATATTTTGGGCCATGGGGCCTGTGTTCACTCTGCTTGACTCAATGACTAAGGGATGTAGAGTTTGGAGGTAAAGATAAGCTTTGATCTCATTGAATGGTGGAGCAGACACAGGGGCGCTGAATGGCTTACCTTGCTAGTGTGTCTTATGCTCAGCAAGCAGGAGCAATTGTGCATGAGCTTGGGCTGGACTGGTAATATCTTTATATCTGAAAGGCAGTTGGAATGGGAGTTAATGATCTTTGCCAGTAACATTTACATGCCATATATTATGGAAAAAAAACCCCTGGATGAACAAGTATTTGTAAATTAAATTGCATCTTCAACTAATGGAATTGGTAATAAATAATCATTGTTTACATAGTGACCAACAAAGTTTCATTTTGAGTCCCTTCAGAGTTTGAAGGCATGGATTTTGGAGGATGGTGTAACATCACCTTGCAAGGGTAGGAACAAGAAGAGCCCATTAGCCCTTGATCTTGTTCCACTTGCACTAGATCTGCCTTGAGCTGTTTTAATTTGAGCCACAAACTTGATTGGGTTGAATTGTTTAATGTCATACTTACCAAGATACAGTGAAAAGTTTTTTAAAAATCTGCTCTCTAAACAAGTGATCGTACAAGAGATAGTGCTACAGTAAAACAAATTATTATGATTTATGGTATAATGTCACATGAGACACAATTATTCAAGAGAAATGTACAGTTAAAACAGTGCAAGGAATTGTATTACAAGTGAGAGGTCCATTCAGGAGCTTGAGAACAGGAGGAAAGAATTTATCCTTGAATCTGGAGGTGACTGTTTTCAGGTGTGTGCCTTCTGCCAAACTGAAGGGAGGGTAGAGTGTGATCGGGATGGGATGTGACCTCTATAATTTTGGCTACATTTGTGAGGTAGCAGGAAGGGAAGACTGGCTTGTTGGAGAGGAGATTGGTTTATGTGACATCCTGAGCTGCGTTCATATCCTCTGCACTTCCTTGTGGTGTTGGGCAGAGCAGTTCCCACTGTAATAGATCTGGACAAGATATTCTGTAGGGGGCATCTATAAAAATTGGCAAGGGAAACTGGGGACATGATGAATTTCCTTGGGCTGTTGAGGACGTAGAGGCATTGGTGCAGTTTCTTGACTGCAGTATAACATGGTCCAGGACGAAGGACATCAATCATCCTCTGTGTGGAAGCATCTCCTGACATTGACCCTCTGTGGCCTTCCTCTAAAGTTAAATTGTTGGTGTGGATTCCACTTCTCCAGTCAACCAAAAAATTGTTTCCCTCTTGTAACCAGAGGGGCAGAGACTCAAACTTCCTCAGATTGTTCATCAAATCTCTGTTGTGGGAAAGAGCTGAGAATCCATAACTCAAGAGAATATTGGTTAATATGTTTAAAGAGAAATAGGAGACAATCAGATGGCCAGTTTAGATTTGTTAAAAATGAATTATATTTGCTGAGTGTGAAGTTAACATTCCTAAGAATTATTGTATGTGACAAGATGCAAGTATTTGTTAATTATTAATAAGTTTGGATAAGTAGCTGTAGAATGCTTTAAAGAAAATGATGTAATGAGATAGCTATATGAAAATGGGAAAGATAACTCCTTTTAAGGGAAGTAGCTAGAACCTGCCTTAAGATGAGGGCTAAATTCTGTTAATTCCTTATTGTAACATCTGCTGATAATACTGCTTGAATGGAGTACCACACCTACTGAAGAATGCTCTCTCAGCAAATGAAAGACAATTCCAAATATGGAAAACTTTGATTAGTCTGAATTGGATAGGCCCCTTTTGTATTACACACAGTGAGTGGGCATTCAGAGCAAAGCAGTATCAGGAGAATAATGCTGAGTTCTGCCACTTCCGACCTGGATGAAAGTAATAAATGCTGTTCTGTTATGTAGGGTTGATAAAATAATTCATTTATATGGCAGTATCAATATGTTGTGTTAAAGTGGCCTATTTAAAAGAGATATTCGTATTTCTGTATTGTTGTTCATAAACTTAAGTGTACTCCTGATCACTTCAAAGCCCTGGAAATACTGTTGAACTCTAGTTGGTTGCAATGTCAGAAAGAGAATCAAAGTGAGCACACCTGGCTCCCACAAATTATATAACAAGCAGAAAATCTGTTTTGGTGATGGTTGAGTGGTAAGAATCGCCCACAATGTCAGGCCCCCTTTACCCTGCTCTGAAGTAGTCAAAGTGTTCCCTCAGAACAAGCGCTGGATTTTGGCTGGAGTTGTGTCTGTCTCTTGAGCTGAGTTTGTTATCCTATGAGCCATGGCTATATGTTCTTGGTGCAGGTTTGTATTTGGACTTGAATGTGTGGAGTATAATAACAAAGCAGAGGATTTCTGGAACCTTTTTGTCCCCTTGCTTAGAATTTCCTTTTTAGTACATGCAGGACCTTAGGATGTTTTGTTAAGTACTTCGTAGTTTTTGAAAATAGCAGGAATTCATTCTGAGATTTGACTGTTTTCTTAATCTCTGTACCAGAGATTATGAATAGAGGTCACTGAACACCACAATAGGTTAAAACTTGAGCTTCTGGTAGCAACTATTTTGACTCCCCAAACATTCCCACACAGATGTCCTTTTCTTTTCAAAATATTTTTAATTGAGTTTAACATATACAGAGTTTTAGAAAAGAAAGCACATAGCAAATCATTTGGATACATGTAAACAGACAAAAAAAAGAAAAAAAGGATGAAAATAAGTTGAGAATTCCTTAATAAACAATAATTTGAATTTATCTGTAAAACCATGTTAAACCCATTTGCTGAGTTAAGCCAAATAAAGAGAAGTGAAAAGGAAAAAAAAACTAAATCTACTTCCTCCCTCTAAGCAAGGTTACCTTGTATAATAAATAAAAACAAAAAACGGGGATCCAGTGGTGACCTCCGGACATTGGACAGTGTATCTCCGGAGCACACGATAATTCCTAATTCTTCCAATTAGAATAAAATTCTAAGAATGGTCGCCACAACTTTATAAATTGAAACTTTCTATCTTAAATATTATATCTAATTTTTCCAACATATATCCACTGTGTATGAGTAGGGGACGAATCATCTTCCCATTTGATAAAAGCTAAACATTTTTCCTGACATGCAGATATGGGTTTATCTTGGTCTCGAAAAAACAAGCAGAGCAATTAACAGTCAAGGTTCTAAATTAATCTTAAGAACTGTTGATAAAGTTTGGAAAATGTCTTTCCAGAATCTTTCTAAATTTGGGGATTCCCAAAACATGCATCGGTGAAGCTTCAAAACTTTTAAATTTCTCACATAGTCGATCAATATTTGCATAAAAACATGATCATTTAAGTTTAGACATACGAGTTTTGTGTACCACCTTAAATTGCAATAAGCAAATGTCTTGCACAAAAAGAGGAATCATTCATCAAGCTGAGAGCAGAGTACCAATCTTTTTTAATATTTAATTTGATTTTCATAGACTCACAAAATTCAAACAAACAGTATAATCTTCCAACATTCATACAATTTACAGAGTCTGTGTTTATCCCCCCCTCCCATGTCCCCACCCTTACCCTACTGAAAGAAAAGTCTATTAAATTGTACAATAGAGTACCAATCTTCATCTGAAAATGTTTCCAATCATTCTTGATCCTAGCCATGAAAATAAAACAGTAAGTTAAAAAATAGATCAAGAATATTAGTATTTGAAATTCATGGGAAATCAGAAAGCTTAGACTGAACAAAGTGTCTAATTTGTAAATATCTAAAAAATGTGTTAGAAAGATTAAATTTGGCTGATAATTGTTCAGAAGAGGCAAAATTATCTCAAATAAAGAGATGGTTAAAACTTTGGATGCCTAATCTATGCCATTTCTTGAAATCAGCAAGGACGGCTGAAAAATATGGTTATCTATTATAGTACTAGCCAAGGAAAAACCATTAAAGCCCAAAGAATTTTCTAAATTGAGCCCATATTCTCAACCTATTTCTCATTAATGGATTGTGTGTCAATGTAGAAAACGAAAATGGTAAAAAGGATCCTAAAATTCCCAACAGAGAAGTTTTTTTTTGAGAACTCCAGTTCCATTTCAACCCAAAAACATGATTTACTGACTTATCCAAATGTAATAATAAAAGAAAATTATATGTATGTTAATCGCTCAATAATAAAATCTGGAAGTGATACATTCCTTGTAGTCTTTGGAAGATGGGCTTTGTTTATACATGGTTTCTTCCCCTGCCTTATGTAAGTAGAAATAATCAAATTAAGTGAACTGAAAAAAGATTTGGGAATAAAAATTGGTAATGCTTGAAAGAGATACAAAAATTTAGGTAAAATATTCATTTTAATCGAATTAATATAACCCATCATTGGAATAGATAAGGTGACCAACCTGATTTTTAAAATTAAAAAAAATTTTTATTGAGTAATACCAAAAAAATTTCTCAAATCTTTGTAACTTTTCATATTTGTAATTCCTAAATATTGGAATTTATCTTTCACTATTTTAAACATAAAATTGAAATAACCTACAAAAGCACCTCTTGAGGGTAAAAGTTCACTCTTATGTAAATTTAATTTATAACCTGAAAGCTGGATAAATTGATTTTAAAAAAATTAATATTTTGGCATCTGCATGAAGTAATACAGGTACATTATGTTCAATTCCTCCTTTAATTCTACCTTTAAATTCTCCACACTGTCGGAGAGCAACAGCTAATCGTTACAGTACTATATCAAAAAGCAAAGGACAATGGGCAACCCTGCCATATTCCTCTATTAAGACAACCTTTTCGATTGTTATACGTTGGAGTGAATTGATGCTGTAGGGCATGAATGCAATAATTTAATCCATTTACCATAATAAAAACTGGACCAAAATTGAATTTTCCTAATATAGCAAATAAATACTCCCATTCCACCTGATCAAACGGTTTTCAGCTGTTACGACCCCAGAGGACCCCAAAACTCAGCAACAATAGAAATTCACCAAGACAAATGGTTACTTAAACAAAAGTTGCTTTTAATTTTCTTTAAACATAAAAACTGGATCAAACTTTAACTTACTAATATTAACTTAACTTAACCCCCTTCTAATTCTAAGCGCATGTGTATGTAATGTGTATATGCACAGGAAAGTTCTTTGCTTCAATAGTTTAATCATTCACTTCTCCAAGTTCCCTGGTATTAGGCAATTCTTCTACTGTGCACAGAATTGAACATATGAATTTTCACCAGGCTCTGTTGCTTAAAGCTAAATGGTTACTGCTTAGGAAGGTTCTAGTTAAGTTCAGAGAGAGATTTGTTGATCGTTGAACACACACAAACTGATTTCCTCCGAACTGTCACTTCACTGTCTTGCCGAAGTAACTTGCCCCCATCATGGGTTTTCCAAATGATAACCTCTTCTTCCAGGTCACCACAGTGTTCCTTTTGTTTCCCTTATTTCAAGAGAAACACTCTAGCAGCCATTTCCTCTTGTAAGGATTACAAGTGATTTGAAAAGGCTGAACTCAGAACTCACAACCCGTCTTCAAAATGGGGTTTTCAACAAGCTGCCAGCTTGTCGTGTTAAGAGAACTGACCTCTCTCTCTCTTCTGTTTGTTTTTTTTTGTGAAAACCAAACAACCACTCTCAAAATTCCAAACCCAATCTTTGAAAGGTCTTTCTCAGCACTTGAGCCTGGACTGTCCATTTTAAAAATTCCTTCCAAAGCAGTTTCATTGTCTTTGCAAAGGCACTCGGAGCCTGGATGTCTGGCTTGAGCAAAGCTCTGGCATTTTAAATGAGATGTGTTTTATAAGTATCTGTGAAGTGATCTACACTAATCCCACAATCTATCTCTTTTAAAGACATATTTATATATAAAATAATATATAATATAACCCGTAACATAGCATTTAATGAGAGAACACATTCAATAATCGATATATATTATACCAAGAATAACAATTTTTAATAAAACCAGTTTGGTCTGAGTCTATAATAATTGGTAAAATATTTTATGATTAATATGCTAAAACCTTAGATATAATCTTCATATCAACATTAATTAATGAGATAGGTTAATAATATATATATTCACTTGGCTCTTTCCCTTTTTTAGAATAGAGAGATACATGCCTCATTAAATGACAAAGGCAGCATCTCTTCGCTAAATGAGTTATCCAACACCAAACCTAAGTGGGATGCAAGCTGTTTGGAGAAGGGTTTATAAAATTCTTCAGGAAAACCATCTTGTCCTGGAGATTTACCAGACTGTAATGAGGAAATAGCCACAGCTATTTCCTACAAAATAGGTTTCTCCAAACTTGCATGTCTGTCTTGGGGAAGTATTGGTAAATTCAACCAATTTTGGAACTCTGACAATGAAGCATAATCATTATTAAATTCAGAGGTATAAAGGCTAGAGTAAAATTCTTTGAAGGTCTCATTTATTTTAAAATAGTCTGCTGTCATATTATCATCACTCATATGAATCATTTGTTTTTAGCAGAGATTCCTTTTAATTATCCAGCTAGTAACTTAATAAATTTTTCCCATTGACAATAAGAAAAGACCTCTATTTCTTAACAGTTGCTGTTCAATTGGATAAGTAGAGAGAACATCAAATTTAGTTTTAAATTCTACTCTTATACAATTCTGTATTTTTATTTCAAGCAAATTGTAAATCATTTTGATTAATCTGATTAATTAAATCTGGTCTTTCCTTGTTCGATTTTATCTTGTAATTAGCCGTGTACCAAATCTCCATTGCTTTTTAGTAGCGGAAATATAAAAATTCAAGGACAGAATGACTGGGGCGTGGTCATATCTAGCTATTCCTTGGTACTCCCATGATTTGGTCAGGGAAATTAATTGATTGTCAATTAAAAAATAATCAATCCTCGAATAAGAATAATGCACATTAGATAGAAGAATATTCTCTACTAGTAGGATTTAAAAAACGCCATACATCTGCAATAACAAAATTAGATAGAAAGGAATATGAACAGATGTCTTCAGACTCATCCATTGTCAGGGTGGGGACAAAGTAAACTTGAGGAACAACATATATTGTTTCAGGACAGCCTGAAACTTAATGGCATAAACTTTAATTTTTCCAATTTTAGGTAACCCCCATTTGGTTCCACTGTTTCTATCTCTTATTTACCTATTCTTCTCTATATTTTTCTCTTTCTTCACCCCCCTTTCATCCCTTCCCAATGTTTTTTCCCTCTACCTTCCTCTCTGCCTCTTAGATCTTCTGTCCAACATGATCACATTTGGGGATTCTCCCCCAAGCTTCTTTTCACCTTTATTTATGTAATTTCACATTTTTTTTTCCATCTTAGTTTCAATAAAGGGTCCCAGTCTGAAACATTGACTGACATTTCTATTTGTAGATGCTGCTTGACCTGCTGAGTTCCTCCAGCAACTCTGTTTGGTTCTGTTTCCAACACTTGCAGCCTTTGTGTTTCTCTGTCATGGACATTCCACCCAATCCAATGGGGTCAAACAGAGCAGAAAACATTTTACTTTAGGGGAACTTTGTAACTGCATGGAATCTACTGATACCTTCTTCACATTTCAGGTCTCCGGGGTGGGGTGGGGGGGGGGGGCACGCGGATGGGTGAGAGGGGGCAGTCTCCTTATGCACCTGAACTATTGGTCATCAGGAAGTCATCTGGCTGAGTGGTGTTAACACAGGCAAGAAATGTCAAGCAGCACACACAGATACAGTGATGCACTGTAGAGTCTGTGTGGGGGAAAATGTTGGGTCAACAGAATGCGTGTGCACACACAGTTATCCAGGATGTGGTCATTTACTGCAAAATTTGTATGTAGAGTTGTGGGAGAAGCTTATCTACAACACATCCTGATTATTGCATCACAGTACTCTCATCCTCTTATTTCATTTTAGCCTGTTTTCTCAACTACTTTGTGTCATAATGTCTGCTCTTTGTCATGAAGATAAGGGTCTCCTTAAATCATCCCTTTCCCCACTTTCGACTCTCTAATCCAAGAAAATATATACAAAATCAATCCTCAAATATAGCCCTCTCTTTTCCAGCCGCTGTTTTGCTTTGGTTTAGTTTTATTGTTATCCTTTTAATCAGTATATCTACCTGGTTGGTACTCTTCAGGTTCTCTGTCAGCCAGAGAGAGCCTTTTCTTACTAACCATTGGCAACCAGAGAGGGGATGGCCTTACTTTTTCTTGGGAAGGTTCTTTATGTGTATAAATTGGTTGCATTTTCCCACTTTACATCTGACTGTACTTCAATAGTAATTCATGAGATGTCCCAAGTGCTTTACAGTTAGACCTTGTGAAAGGTGCTACGTGGAATTGAGTCTTTAACTCTATGCTGATATAGTCTGGTTTGACATGTAGTTGTCCAATAGGACTGCAAGGGAGAAAATCTAGAAATGTTTGTCTTGACCTGGGGTGTGTTTCCTCTCACACCTTCATATACAGAACGTGTTAATCTTGTAATTAGAACATAAGAAATAGGAGCACGAGTCAGCCATCTGCCCTGTTGAGTCTGCTCCGGCATTCCCGTAGATCATGACTGATCTGGCTGTGGACTCAGCTTCACCTATATCCCTGCTTTAATTCCCTTACCATTCAAAAATCTATCTGCGTCTTAAAGCGTTCAATTGGGCAGCCTTTATTCCTTCCTTGGGCAGAGAATTCCACATATACACCATTCTCTTGCAGATGCAATTTTCTCTACTTTAAATCTTCTCCTCTGAATCTTGAGGCTTTGTCCCCCAGTTCTACTCTTTCCTGTCAATGGAAACAACTTCTCTCCTTTTATCTTGTCTATTCCTTTCAAAATTTTATATGTCTCTGTAAGATGCCCCCTCATGCTTCTGAACTCCAAAGAGCATAGTCTACAATCATATTGGGACTGTGCTCTGGCTCTTGACTACAGTGGTTGGAATATATGCTTGGTGGTTCCACCCTCACCCACCATCCTCCCAAACTTGCATGGTGACCAAGCAAGTGGATAAGATGTTGATTAAACAGTCTGCTCTGTTGGAGATGATGATGTTATCTGAGGCCAGTTAAAGAACTACTGACCCAACTGTGTTCAGTACCTCAAATCTGGAACCTCCCTACTCTGTGAGTTGCAGTTCCGCTCTGGAGAATGCTGAGCATCTAATGATTGGGAGTGGAAGTGCTTGGACATTGACTCTGCAATTGTTCTGCAACACAGACTATCTCAGCCACGAAATATTTGTTGCTCCATTTGTGAAGCTAAGATATTGTTGACTGATGAACTAGTTAAATAATCGTTTGCATATTTTTGTTTCCTTTATTCCCACAGTGCATTTTCCAATTCTGCTTTGGATGTTGACGGTAATGACGGCTAATTTTAAAGGACACAAAGCATTAAAGGTGAGCAAAGTTATTATATTTGAACTGGCTTATCTTGGGATTAGTTTAGGGAGACAACTTGGTCAGCTGACCTATTTCCATGCTGTGAAACTCAGTAATACTGTGACAACAGTCATTTGTCTCATCTGGTGACTGGGAAAGTAGTGTGTGTGGAACACTTTAACATCTCCATCCAGCCATGCTTCATTGTTTGTGGGAGGAAAATATTCACTCCCTCCACCACCAGCACACTATGGATGTAATGGCTACCATCTACAGTGGGTACTGTAGTAACTCACGGAGGCTTCTCGGGAAGTGCTTTGGGACAGCTCCCAAGTGTAGTTAGAGGGTTCTGATAGAGATAGACTAAGTGAATGGACAAGGACATGACAAATGGAACATAATGTGGATGAATATTAATTAGAGGAAAGAGAAAGGAAAGAATGCTTTTTAATTAGTGAGAGTAGTATGAGGGATTGAGTATTCTTGTGCATAAGTCATTGAAAATTAACATGTAGATATAGCAATCAGTTAGGAAGGCAAATAGTATGTTGGGCTTTATTGCAAGAGAATACGAGTACAAGTGCAGAGATGCCCTGCTCCAATTAAGTAGGTCTCTGGTGATGATGTGATTGGAGTGGTGGGTCCTGGTCTGGTCTCCTTACCTGAGAAGGACATACATGCGGTGGAAAGAATATTGCAGAAAAAGATCAGCTATGATCTTATTAGATGGAAGATGTTGAAACTGCCTATTCGTGGTGTGTCTCTTATCTTCTCCTGTGTCGAAATCCCCAAACTCTGGCATCAAGAAGGATGAGTAGCAGATGCAAGAGATTACCAGATTTCAACATTCATGCATTGTGACTGGGACAAAAGCAGAGAGCTCCATACCTGACAGTACCAATGGAGTACATTCACATGTGTGGTGTATCACACATCCCAAATTGGCCTTCCAGTGTATGTTAAGGGTACTTCATCATTGTGGTTAGGTTGGCAGTCCTGATTTAGACCCAGAAACAATGAAGGAACATTGACAGATATTCAAGGGTGGATGGAATGTATGTTATTGTACTCTCATGTGCCACCTGCCTTTGTGTTCATTCTTATTCATTCAGATTTAATTTAATTTAATTTTAACTTTTACACTTTAATTAGATATAGCACGAGAATAGGCCCTACTGGCCCACAAGCCTGTGCTCTGCCCAAATATACTTATGTGACCAATTAACCTACTAACCTCGTATGTCTTTGGAATGTGCGAGGAAACTGGAGCATCCCTATGGAAGCCCACGCGGTCACGGGGAGAACAGACAGCAGCGGATTCAAACCTGGGATGCTGGTGTAGTAACTGATTTGCAATAAGCGCGCCACTTGTGTACTGAGAATCAATAGTGAAAAACTTTGTTTTGCATGTTATCTGTTCAAGTCAACCTATCCCTGAGTACAATAGTACAAAATAAAAGTGGGGTCTAGTGTTGCAGAGTAAATTGTTCAATTAAAGCCAGTGCAACGGCTACATATTTTATGAATGAGATACATTCAAGGGTACAAACTGTTGCTGTGCATCATTGGTGGAGTGAGTGAATGTTTGTTGATGGGTTGCCTCTAAAGTGTGTTGTGGTGCTCAGTATAGTGTCAAGTTTCAGTGTTGTTGAAGCTGTATGTATCCTGCCTTAGTTTTTTTAAGAACATCGAGGTCATGGAGTTTGGAGATGCTATCGAATAGAGTCTGAACATTTTAACCATGCTGGAGGGTTTAAGTGAAGGAGTGGGTGGGGAGGGACAGGTTTGTCAGCCACTGCTGAGAGGAGTGGGGCGACGGGGAGTGGGGCTGTTGGGAAAGTAGGCAGAGGTGCTGGGGCAAAGAAAGACCAGAGACCTGAAAGTATTTTCTGGTGACAGGTTAAGAAGGAGTCCGGAGAGAATGTTCCGACCCTTAGCGACCAGGAGTTGGTCTCCATGACGGTCCGAGAGCTGAACCAGCACCTGCGAGGCCTGACTAAGGAGGAGATCGTGCAGCTGAAGCAGCGCCGGCGTACGCTAAAGAACCGGGGTTACGCGGCCAGCTGTCGGGTCAAGCGAGTGACGCAGAAGGAGGAGCTGCAGCGACAGAGGACCGACCTCCAGCAGGAGGTGGCCAAACTGGCCCAAGAAAATGCCAACATGAGAGTGGAACTTGATGGCTTGCGCTCCAAGTATGAAGCCCTCCAGAAATATGCGCGGGCCGTGGCTAAGGCCCCCACCCTACCACCCACCAGTGTCATCACCATTGTCAAATCATCTGACTCCTAGGCCCTTCTTGGCTCCCTCTCCTGGTGTTGGGGTAGACTTGGACAAGGATATTGAGTTAAAGAGGTAGATAAAGTAAATGGCAGTCTTGAAATCATAGAGTGGTGAACATGTTCCTATGTCAGGAAAGCCTCTTAACTGACACAGCTTCTTAGATCATGTCTGGAGGCAAGATGCTGCTGCTTTAACAGCAGCCTTCCACCTAAACACCCTCCGCCTTTGAAAACCTGGAGCCGCCTAACAAATAATTATCTCGTGCTTTGCAATGGTAAGTGCCCAAGTACAAGGCCAGAAATCTGATTCAAAACCGAAGGTGCAAAGCTTTGATTTTGGAGCTGGCTTTCCTGAGCTGATGAAGTAAGATCTTCACCTGTGGAATTGGTGAGCTGAGTCTGGAGATGGATCAGATGGGCTAGCCTCCCTGTCTTAGTTCAACTTTGCCTCAAACTATTAATTTTGTCTCCCAAAGACCTGAAATTCTGGAAGACCTTCCATTCATAAAGAAGATTAGCACCACTGAAACCCTATTGATTTCAAGCACCTGTGAATTCTCTCCCAAATGCAATTTTAGGGGACACTGAGAGGAGTTTGTATAATTATTATATATTGTGTCTCTTGTAAGCTGCACAAAAAATGTATTTTTATTTAGTTTTGCAATCTTCACAAATTTGTGTGTAATTGAAATGTGTGTAAATGCTTTGTGGCTTAAATGTCTCCAAAACTGACTGAGAAGTGCAGACTGAGTTCCTGAAAAAAAGTTTGATTCTGAGTGCTAGATTTCAGAATCAATATGTCCAATGATGTGTGGGGTTTGAGTAGTGTAATGTGGATTGAGGTGCATAGGGTAATTGGAGAAATTGATCCATATTATAGTTTCCTATTGTCTATGTGTGGCCTTTTCAATTGATAATGGAGTCTTCAATTAGATTTTAAAGGGAAAGAATTCCAATTAAAGTCCTTCTGTTTCTTGTGATCCCTGAGTTGTAAATAATTTGTAACGTTCACATATTTGTACAAAAGATGAGGACCAAACTTTTTTATTTGTGTTTTTTTTAATGGTGGGGGGGTGGTGTGAGGGGTTCTCTGTGGGTTCCAAAATAGCAATCAAAGTGGCATGAGTTGCACCAATTATTGGTGAAGGAGATTGGTGTCTGCCAGTAGTTGACAGAACAAACAGATTAAATTGCTCATTGTCACATGCACTGAGATATTTTTGTGATTTAACTTGGCACGCAGAGCTGATTTGACCCCAGTGCTGATGCTTCAGGGCTGAATGCTTTTGCTAATTTGAAGGACTCCAACTAATTTTAGCTTTATTGTTGATTTATTCCTTCCAGCAGCTGCAACAACTCTAAAGTATTTGCTTCTCATAAAGAGTTCCCTTAACTTTCCAAACTGTTGAGAGACTAGCGGCTCTCTGGGCACTGCACTAACCAGGCTCCACTGGCCTAGTTAGTACCTGGAGTGAGGGATGACAGGTGGGAGAAAGAAAGGGTGAAAGTCAGTGGCAGAACATGTTGCCCAAGACTTTTGGCAAGTACTTCCTGATCTGAATCTCAGTAAGGGATTTGTAGACTTTGTCTTAAAGGAAGGAGATATTGTCTGAAATCTGACCTTGGATCATGCTTGAAAGGGTGCAGGTGGGAAGTTCCTTTGCAATTGAGCAATAGATATTTGATGTTCACTACTCCATGGGAGTCCAAAGGTCTGCTGATTCAAAGACATCTGCTCTACATTCTTTTTGTTGCCTTTGAAGCATGATTCTTTAAGTTTATAAATTTAGACATACAGTACGATAACAGACCATTTCAGCCCACAAGTTCATGCTGCCCAATTTACACCATATTAACCTACACCCCCCAGTATGCTTTGAATGGTGGGAGGAAACTCAAGCCCCTGGGGAAAACATATGCAGACATGTGGAGGACATTCAAACTACTTACAGACAGCATGGGATTTTAATCCCAATTCTGATCGCTGGTGCTGCAAATGCATTGTGCTAATTGCTACGCCAAATGTACCACCCATTCAAGGACAGTTGGCTTCCCACCAGTTGGTGGGGTGGCATTGGCTGCACATGCCAAACTACTGTCCTCTACCAGAGGAGAACACAAACTGGCAGGACACACTAATTCAACAGCTACATGGAGTTCCACTGCAGTCTTCTGAACAAGTGTGGAGAATCACAGTGATCTGATGGAAGCTGTCCAAATTGAAGCTACAAGAAACCACAAGAAACAATGAAGACAGTCTAGGCCAAAATGCACCCAATAAACTCAACCCTATTCCCCACAAATCTCCTCTTTCCCTGTTCATACCATACCTTCTCTTGGGTGTGAGGAAGGGAAAATTTGATTGTTGTGGAATAGGTTTACATAGGTGGGCACAACAACTAATTTGTGTTTCTGTTCTATGTTCACTCTGTAATGAGACGTAAACTGCATGTTCCAAGCCATAAATTGGAAATCCTGTCACATTACATATAACTAGTGATAATTGTACATTTCTTCAGTGTCTGCCTTAGTTGCTTTTTTTTTTTAGTGGCTTTTTTCAGTCCTTTCAAATAACTTCGAAGAATACATCATGTCTGTGCTAAACATGATACTGATCTCACTAATCCTTTCAACATGACCCAGGACCAGTAAACTCTAAACCTGCCTTATTAATCACACGGTTATAACGTCTTGCATTTTGAGGCCATTATGTCTTTTTAATGTTGATCTGCAGTCCTGTTATTAGACAAAATCTTTCTACAATTCTGAGAGCTTGACATTTGGCCTAATAAGAATCACGAGCCACATCAACTAAGGCAAGGATTAAGCATGAGATGCTATATTTAATGAGATGAAAACCACTTCCTTCCTTCCTCTAAAGTGCTTAAAAAAATATCATCACACAATCAAACAATTAGACTGGGTTGCCTTGTTTGATTGGACTACAGTAATTGGGAATTAGAGAAGGAATCTGATTTCCATCTCCTATCCACAAGTGCTGAGGTCAAGTCTGAGTAAAGTTTCAAGACTGTTTCAGTAAAATCTTCACATTTGATACTTATAAATGACATAACATTCTACCTATAATTCTAATCCTCAGCAAATTGAAAACTTCTGCAAGATCAATTTAAAAGCTATTCATATTAGCCAATCAAAAAAATTATTTAAAAGAGCTATGTTCTAGTTACAACCAGGAGTGGCAGTTATAAAACCTTTCAGTTGGTCATTAATAACAATTGCATCCACTAATCATTTTGCAATAACTTTAGTGAAGGTCCTCAAAATTAACAGACCTCTGTGATTGGTCGCATTTCACCAGTTGTCAAGTGCTTTACTACCCTCATCAATCATTTTCATCACTTCCTTAAAAAAATATATCAGTTTGTAAGATGAGGCCAAAAACCACCTACACAAACCATTCCTGAAAAGACCATGCTTTTCCCAATATGAGTAAATCCTCAATGGTTTATAATTTTCTGAATTATCTTTGTTTCCCTTTGTTAAGAAAGGGACAATAATAACTTTTCCATCTTCTAGGACCTTGCCTGTTGCTAAAGAGGATACTCTATTACTTCCCTTGACTCTCTCAGTATCCTGGATTAGATTCCATCAGGCCCTGGGAAGTATTGGAGCTTAATGTTTTTCAAGACCCAACACCACCACCTTTATATTAATATCCTAGAATATCAGTGTAACACACTCTGATCTCGCCATCCTTCCATGTCTTTTTCCTTGACGAACACTAATGCAGAATATGCATAAAGAGTATTTTTCTGACTCTGCACAGATTCCCTCCCGTCACTGAGTGAACCCCAATTCGCTCCCCATTGACCCTCTTGTTCCTAATGCATGTATAAAATGTCTTGGGATTCCCCTTAATTCTACTTGCCAGTAGTATTTCATTGGCTCTTTCTAGCTCTTCTGTTTAAAGTTCTTCCCTGCTTTCTTTATATTTCACAAGGGCCTTGTCAAGACCCTAAACCTTGTCTATGCTTCTTTTCCTTGCCATTTAAGGTTCCAGAGCCTTGCCATCATTGACTCTCAGTAGAGGAATTTATAGCAGCTTGGTGGGTAACCTCAAGCATCTCTGTGCTTAACTAGCTTGGCTTTGGGCATTACACTCTTAGAAGTAGTCTGAATGAATTGGATAATGAAGGATCATCCTGGCCAGGGCTTTACCAATCTTTGCAATCTATTCTTCTGGCACTTTCGTTATTTGATGCGGGTGTAAGCCCTGCTTTTGACTTTAGTACCCTATTATGAGGATGGCTCAAAAGTTGAGGAATTCGATGAAAGGGCTCTTCGGCCCAACTCGACCATACCAGCCAAGTCATTCAGTGCTAGCCTGATTTGCCTGCATTTGGTCCATCTAAACCCTTCCTATCCATACATCTGTCCAAATGCCTTTCGAATGTCAGAATACTTACTGTACAGCCATCGGTGCTGTCTTTCAGACATGACCCTCTCAGGTAGAGATCCTGTGGCCTTATTTTGGGGGGGGGTGAAAAAACATAAAATCTCTTCCAAAGCACAATTATCAGGTCAATGTCACATTGCCTTGTTGTGAAAACATTACACAGAAATTAGTGACTGGATTTCTTGCATTACAACAGTAAATGGGCTTTGTAGCCTGTCCAGCATTCAGAGCCTTATCCTATAGAAGAATTAGGATCAGCAGGCAGCCATCTGGCACCTTGCATTTCATCTCAGCAGTCTCCACCCAAATGGTATTTATGTTGACTTCTACAATCCCCTCCTCTATAAGTCTCTCTTTCCCTACCTCTCTGTCTTTCTTCCAGCTCCCCCACCCCCTTTTTCTTCTATCAGAGAGCTACCCTCTTCTCTCTTCCCCATCACGTCAGCCTTTCTTCTCCCCTTCCTCCTGTAATCACTTCTAACCTCTTGCCTGTACTCTTCCCCCTTCCTCTCCCCTCCCCCCCCCCCCATAATTTTATTCAGGCATCCATCTGCCTTTTTTTTCTTGTACCTGACGAAGAGCTCAGGCCCAAAACGTTGGTTACCCAATGGATGCTAAGTGACCTGCTGAGTTTCTCCAGCATGTTTGTGTATGGCACACGACCCCGGCAAATGCAGACTTTCTTGATTTAACTCATCTGGCACTTTGAACTTTCGTCTGCTATTTGTCAAGATCTTGGTTAATCATCTCACTCATTATTCCTACATCCCTTGATTCCCTGATTCCCTACCACAGCCCTTTAGGATAAAGAATTCACCACCCCCGTGTGAAGTAATTTCTCTTCCTCTCGGTCTGAAATGGCCTACCCTTATCTTGAGACTGTGACCCCCAGGTTTTTGACTCGGCCTAGAGAAACTTACTTTCTGCATCCATTCCAGTCAATTAAGAATTTTGAAAGTACTTCATCAACCAATGGTCCATGGGTTTGTTGTTAGTGGTCTGTGGTTATGTGACAAAGATAAATATTCTTCATATAATAAGTAATGTAAAAACAAGTTAGTTAAATTTGACAACAAAATACGAACCTTCTCAAAAAAAAGTTACCCACCAAAACAAAACTTCAGTCCGTGATCTAAAAAGGGGTTAAAGCTCACAAATCCCTCCTCCCTCCTCAGAAAGTAAAGGAACAATTAAGGTGCTCTTTAGGTGAAGAGAGTTTTGAGAACCATTGCTCTGGAGAACACAACCTTGTGCAGCAAACCTGTTGTTTCAGGACCAGCCCAGTGAATCTATTCCCTATATGCCAAATATATCCTCTTGTCAATTAAGGGATCCAAAACTGTATACTGTATGATTCTCCAGGAACATTCTCACCCAGGCCTTATTTTAATTGTAGGAAGACTATTTCTGTTCTAAAAGTCTCATAATTCAGTCCAATATTGGACAGTAGGTCCCTCTGAACATCAATATTAGCTACTCTCACCATTTAAAGTCTGCAGACACTGGTTGAAGAAAAAACACAACGCTGGAGAAACTCAGCAGGACAAATAGTGTACTTTATATAGCAGATATAGATATATAACCAACATTTTAGGCTTGAGGCCTTCAAGGTATGAACAAAAAAATGTAGACAGATGCCTGAGCAAAATGTTGATGGATGGAGGGGAGGGGGGGGGGGTGGGGTGGGGAGAGGCAGGGGGAGGAGCACAGTCCCAAAGACAGGTGGATAAGGGAGGGAGAGCACACTGAATGGAGAGAGAAGAGGGTGGAGTCCTGGAGGAAAAAGTCAAAGGGAAGGGAGGAAGAACAGAGAGTAAGCTAGCAGAAACCAGAGAAGTTGATGTTAATGCTATCTGGTTGGAGAGTGCCTAGATGGAATGCCCAGACATGTCAGGACAATACCTGAGACCATAGACAACCACTTCTATTCCACACTCCCAGTAGCCAATCACTTCAATTCTGTGCTCCACTCCCATGCTGACACGACAGTCCACAGCCTTGCACTGTTGCACCAAGACCAACTGTAAATTGGAGAAGCAACATTTAATGTTCCAATTGGGCACTCTCTAACCGGGTGGCATCAACATCGAAGACTTCTCCGGTTTCTGCTAGTTTTCTCTCTGTTCTCCCTCCCTTCCCTTTTGTCTTCTTTCCTTCTCCTGCTTGCTGGTGTGTGCACGCTCTCTTATTCAGGTGTTTTGCACTGCCTTTTGGGACTGTGCTCCTCCACCCCCCCCTCCCAATTTTTTGGGGCACCTGACTACATTTTATTCATACCTTGATGAAGGGCTCAAGTCTGAAATGTTCATTTCATACCTTTATCTTTGCTATATAACCTTGTGCTCAACATTAGCAAAACCAAGGAAATGATTGTGGACTTCAGAAGTCAGGGGAACACGCCTCAGTCCTTAAGAGGCTAAATAGTGGAGAGGGTGAAAACTTCAAATTCCTGGGTCTCAACATCTCCGAAGATCTGCCCTGGAGCTTCCATGTTGATGCAGACTCAAAGAAGATCTGCCAGCAGCTGTACTATAGGTGTCTGAAGAGATTTAGTATGTCACACTGAAAACTCTCAAACTTGTATAGGTGTACCGTGGAGAGCATTCTGGACAAGAATAAACTCCAGAATGTTGTTACTCAGCCTGCGACTTCACAGGCACCAGACTTCATTGAGGACATCTACATGAGTCGGTGTCTTATAAAAACAGCCTCTATCCTCAAAAGATCCCCATCACCCACGTCATGCCCTCTTCCCTCTGCTTCCATTGGGGAAAAGGTACAGGAGCCTAAAGACGAGCACTCAACTCAACGGCACAAGGACAGCTTCTTCCCTGCTGCTGTCAGATTTCTGAATAATTATTGAACCAAAGGCGCTACCTTACTTTTCATGCACTTTTTTTATTTCTAGTAATATTGCACTATGCCACAAATCACTGAATTACATGACAATAAATTCTGATCAAGGTACAGATACACCATTTGACCTGCAGTGTTTCTCCAGCATTGCTTTTACTCACCACTTTAAAAGTCTGGTTTTCTGTTTTGCGCACTGATGGGTGATCTCACATTTGACACATAATACTTGGGATAAAGACACATTATTTCCACAGTTTTAAATTTGATATCAAACAATTCACATGAATAAAGTGCACAATCCAGATTTTATTGAAAGGTATTTGTGTACATTTTGGTTTGACCATGTAGAAATTACAGCACTTTTTATACATAGTGCCCTCATTTCAGGGCACCTTAATATTTGGGACATACCAATTGGTGTGTGTAGTCAAGTCTAGTACTTTGTTGCACATCCCTTGAATGCAATGACGGCTTGAAGTCTGTGATTCATAGACATCACCAGTGCTGAGCATATTTTCTGGTGATGGTCTGCCAGGCCTTGACTGTTGCCATCTTCAGCTCCTGCTTGTTTCGGGGGCTTGTCCCCTTAAGTTTTCTCTTCAGCATATGGAAGGCATTCTCAATTGGATTTAGATCAGGTAACTGACTTGGCCACCCAATTTTCCACTTTTTAGCTTTGAAAAATGGCTTTGTTGCTTTAGCAGAATATTTGGGATCATTGTTTTGCTGTAGGATGAAGTGCTGTCCAATGAGTTTAGAGGCATTTGCTCAAACATGAGCAGATGTTTCGATGCACCTCAGAATTCATTTTGCTCCTCCCATCAGCAGTTGTATCATCAATGAAGATAAGTGTGCATGTACCTGCAGCAGTCATACATGCTTGGGCCATAACACTCCCATGTTTCACAGATGAGGCGATATGCTTTGGATCTTGGGCAATTCCTTTACACCTCCACACTTTGCTCACACTGATACAGTTTAATCTTGGTCTCATCTGTCCACAAATTTTTTTTTACTGCATGCTCTTTTAAATACTTGGCAAACTATAATTTGGCCATCCAAAGAATGCATCGGATCCAGTGTTTCTGAGGCTAACTAGTGGTCTGTATCTTGCAGTGTAGCCTCTGTATTTCAGTTCATGAAGTCTTCTGCAGACAGTAGTAATTGACCTATCCATACCTGCTGACTAAAGAGTGTTTCTGATCTGTCAAACTGGCATTTGGGAATGTTTCTTCATTACGACGAGCATCAGCAGTGGAGTCCTTTGCGATTACTGAGTTCACCAGTATGTTCTTTCTTCTTAATTATGTTCTAAACAGTTGATTTTGGGAATCCTAATGTTTGGGTGAGGACTCTTACTGTTTCATACTTGTTTTTCAGCCTCATAATGGCTTCTTTGGCTTTCATTGGCACAACTTTGGTCCTCGTGTTGAAAAACGGAACCTACAGACTCCAAAGGTGATGAAAAGCTTAGAAGCAAGCCAGGCTCTCTTTGACCTGCACCAATGAAGCAATTAAACATTCCTGAGTAATCGCATACACCTGTAAAGTCAAATGGTGTTCTGAAATGAGGGAACTAAAAAGCGCTGTAATTCAACATGGTCAAAAAAAGTTATACCAATAACCTTTAATAAAATCTGGAAAATGCACTTTAACCACATGTGAATTGTTTGATTTTGAATTTAAAACTGAAGCACATGAGCAAATAAAGGAAAAAAATGTTTTTGTCCCAAACATTACGTAGGGCACTATATTTCAGTTGGATTATATATTTTCTTATCCATATGCTCGTCCGTATGTTATTGATGTCTCCTTACATTCTCCTCCTCACTTGTAATTCCACCTAGTTCTGTTTCGACAGCAAACTAGGTGTCTTTAGGCACATCAGTGATCTCGAATTCTAAATGATGAATGGATGAACCCCAACTAGCTATGCATGTAGTCTCCCACTCGTCACTGCCTGAAAAATACCTGTTAATTCCTTTTCTTTGCTTTCAATCTATTAGTCAGTTCTCAATTCACCTTAGTTCATTTGGTCTAACCACAGCAGCCAATCTCAACCTTTTTTCTGGCTATGGCTCCCCAGGAGTCTGCTCAAAGTTTATGGACCTCCTTCCCTGTGAAGCATTGGTGGGTGGGGTGGGGGGGGGGGGCTTAAGGCCCCATTGAGAATGACTGCTAGAATCATGCACCACAGAATCATGCCAACCAAGTTGGCATTCAGTGCCGGTCCCATTTGCCTTGCATTTGGTCCATATCCCTTAAAGGTCTTCCGATTTGCCCTCGTGTCTTTAGAATGCCTCTTATTCACTAATCTCTGGGATCTTATCAAAAGCCTGATGAAAATCTAATTACAACACAGCCACTGGTTCTCCCTAATGTATTCGCTTGATCATGTCCAAAAAGAACTCCAATAAATGTGCCCTGAAACATCCTGTGAAAGCAGGTACAGTCTATGGTTGTGCAGTTGTGACATCTGGTGGCTGTGGTTAAGGAACTTGCATTGAACCCTCATAACTGGGTGAAAGAGCAGTAAATCCCTTGCTGCAGGAGTTGGCTCATCAGCAAGTAACTCACACATGCTCTCTCAGGCCCACTTTCTTTAAGTGGAAGTTGATGTTTTGTGGGCGGACATGTCATGTTGAGATGAAGCAAGCAGGGAGCAGCTTGAATGACTGTCTTATGTCTAAACTGAAATTCTGCATGTTCAGCAAAATGACTGCTCTCATAACTATAATAAACCCTGAGTGAAGAAATTGTTTGCAATAATTCTCATTGCACAATACTCCACTCTGACCATCCACAAGTGATAACCACAGCTCGAGGACTTGGTGGAGGATGTTTAAGAAGGTAAACATTGCTGTTCTGATTAAAATCCATTTTATCATTTAATCCAATCCTCACAGTTTTTGTATCTAATACCTTGGTTTGTGAGATTGCGTCTCAGCAGTACGGTTCCTCATCAACCATTTAGTGGAAGAAACACCTCTCAGAATTCTGTGACTCCACTATCTGAAGCACCTGAGAAGTGAAAGGCTTTCCTCACAGAAGTGGAAGGAAACCTGCTGACCTTAGCTAGCTTTGGCCTGTGATGCCAGTGTAGTGGTGAATTTTCGACTGCCCACCAAAGAGCCATGAACTGTCCAGGCCTGCCGGTCAGTTCTTGCATATTGGCTACAAAGAAATGTTTAAATTTCTTAAGGTCTTTTCACACATCATCTCAAAGTTTTTTTTTACAATGGATTAAGTACTTTGGAGTACCTAAATATAGAGCAAGAAACAAGTGGAGGGGAGTTACTCAAGAAGGCTGATCACCTCAATGCAACTGTGAACAGCTAATACTGAACCAATCACTGCCTCCCACATCCCAATTTTGATGAAAGCATATTTTACACATAATCCTTGCACGACATCTGGCTTTGAATCCACTGATGTCCGTTAGGAGTTTATACACGCTCCCTGTGTCCGCGTGGATTTCCTCGGGTGCTCTCCTATTTGAAAAATGTATGGGGTTAGTAAGTTAATCGATCACATGGGTGTATTTGTGGGCTCATGGGCCAGACTGGCCTCTTACTGTGCTCTATCTCTCAATTGAACATTTTAAAAATTAGATACTTTGTGTCATTGCTGATGTGGCTCTCTGGATGGTCATGACATCTTGGATATGGCTGAGGTTTGAGTCTGCTGGAGGAGCTCAAACAGGTCGAGCAGCCACAGAATGGGGGAAGTTTTCGAATGGTTGATGAGGCCTGGATGAAGAGTTTTGTCTCGAAATGCCCACCATTCTTTTTCCCCCAGTGATGCTGCTCCTCTCCTGCTGAGTTCCTCCAGTGGAGAATATTTAGCTGAAGATTCCAGTGTTTGCAGTCTCCCGCATTTGTATCATTTCAAGAAGTTCCAAATCCTGGTTAAAGAATGAACGCAGATGAGAAGTTTAGGAAAGGAATTTCCAAATGTTGGAACCTTGACACTGAAGAGGTGGCTGCCAATGGAGTGGTTAAATTTGGGGTTGATGGGTACAGGTAAGATTTTGGCAGGGGATGGGAGGGGAAGTAGGGGAGGTATTATAGAGTTGGATGAAATCAGAGAAAGACTATGGGGGACCCCCCACCCCTCCATAAGGTTTTTAAAAGTACACATCTTTATAATTCAGTTTAGATGAGGGAGTCCAGGTCCGATTGACAAATAATAGCGGTTAAAAAATGGGATGAGGTCCGACAAGCTGAATTTAGGGGGTGACGGGATAAAAGTACATTGCTATCACAGCCACGGGCCAGTTCGAGTCGAAATAGCAGGCCAGTTGGTATATGAGTGGTGCAGGAGGGAGGGATTCCGATTGCAGAGCTGTTTGCGAGGGTTTAAACTAATACGGCAGGGGGTGGGAACCTATTCGGGAAATGCAGTAGAATCAGAAGCAAAAATGATCTGCGATGATTTTATTGACTGGTAGAGCAGGCTCGATGCCTTGCTCCTCCTTCCTGTGCATTGGACGTCCCGCATTTTATTAATCAATAACCTCACTGTTAGAAATGTTTTTGGACTTTCAGGGGAATCTTTGGGACATATTATCACTGAATGTCCGCGATTATTAAAACCAGCGGGGTCGGGACCCTGCTGCCCGACTCGCCGAGCGTGTCTGCACCCAATCCCAGGCCCGGCAGCCCCCTGCGCTGACCCACCCGCCGCAGACAGGGCTGTTTCGGCGACGCATCCCGTCGGAACCCTGCTCCTGCTCGGCTCCCTCCTCCCACTTGTCCGCCCGGCCGAGGACACGGGGGTGTCGCCTGGAGCTCGCAGCGCGGCCCTGGCAGGTGAGGACCCTCCCCGACCCGAGATCCCACAGACCCGGGTCCGGACACGCGTTGACTCCCGAAAGCCTTTCCCGATGCCACCACCCGGTAACGAGCTGGGCCGGGACCCGACGACCCACCCGGCACCAGCGGGGCGGGGGAAGCCCCGGAAAACCGACGGGTTAACGTGGGAAAACCTCAGCGGTCGAGGCCTCACACCCACCTGCCCCCAGTCCCGGGACCCCCTCCGCGCCGCCGCCGCCCAGGACCGCTCCCTGCCCTGAACCCAGCTGCTGCACGGTTATGTTTCCCCCTCCTTCGACACGAGACTTCCAGCTCTTTGACCCGCTTTCTATAACTTTCGGAGTGAAACTGATGTGGCGAATCGTCCCGTTTGGGTCGTTTTCCTTCTTCCTTGCGTGAGAGGTTCAAAAGAATTACGCCTGTCCTCTTTGTATTTGTAAATTTGATCACAGCCCCTCAGTCTCCTGTGTCTCTTACAAATTAGCGTGCGATCTCCCCAAATCCAGTGTTATGCCATAGACCAGCACCAACAGAAATTCAGCAAGGTGAATAATATCTTTACTAATAATATAACATCTTACTTCAATCTAAACATAACCCCAACTATACCTATGGGTATACTGGTGGGAGTCCCCCGAAGAACAAGTCTGCCCTTTGGCTATTGTTGGGGGGGACGAGTTGAAGCGATCAGGTCTCTGGCACCGAATCTGGTCCTCTGACAAAGAAGGGAAGGGATAAGAGGAGGCACGAAATTGTGATGGGGGATTCTAGAGTAAAGGGTACAGATAGAAGGTTCTGTGGAGGAGATCAGATATCTCATAAGGTGTGTTACCTCCCTGATGGTACAGGTTTTTACAGATCAAGTCCATGGTATTCTGAGGGGGAAGGGAGAACAGCCAGATGTAATGGTCCATGTGGGGACCAATGACTGGGGAGGAAGGGTCTGGAGGTCATGCAGGGTGAGTTTAGGGAGCGAGGTTAAAGGATAGGACTTCCAGGATAGCAATCTCAGGACTGCTCCCTGTGCCACGTGCAGGTGAGGTAAGAAATAGAAAGAGAGAGGAGTGTTATGGAGTTCTGGGGACCCTAAAAACCAGCAGTAATAGATATGCTCCACAACACAGGGTTACTTAAACAAAAAAGTTGTTTTTAATTATATTTGAACAACAAAACAGAATTAAACTGTAACTTATTACTTTACCTACCTAACTACTTAATCCCCCCTTGAATACTAAGTGCAGGTGTATGTAATGTATATTTAAGATTAGAAAAGTTCTTTAGATCACAGTCCAGTCTCACTGGTTGCAGGCAATTCTTGTACTGTGCACAGAAGTTAGCATTAACAAAGTTCACCAGTCTTTGGTGCTTAGCAGGCAAATGGTTACCACTCAGGAGGGTTCTTGCTGGTTTTCAGAGAGAGATTCCTTTTCCAGGACATCCGCAACTGATTCCTTCTCAATCAGACTCTCTGACGAAACTTGCCCCCTTCAGGGTTCTCCAGATGATCCTGTTTCTTTCAGGTCACCTTTCACACTGCCAGTCTTCTCCTTTGACCAGGCAGCCTTCCAAAGTTTGCCAGCTTGTCCCTCTGGAACGGATTTCTGTCACTCTCCTCTCTGTTTCATTCCCTCCTTCTCTGAGAGCAAAACTCTTCTCCTCCGCTTGCAAAGATCACATGCTCTCCCAGGCAAGCTGCTGTCAATACTTCGTTGCTTCCTGCAAAAAGCATTCTGCAAAAGTCTTGCAAATATTCTGTGTTTTAAAATGTGTGTGTGCAAACAGCTCTAACAATTCTTCCCAAACCACCTCTAAATACTCTGTCTCACCTTCCCCCTTTAAAGGGAATTTTAACTCTTGAATTAAAATTCAGTTATAACTAAACTGTCTTAAAATCACTAAAGAGATAACAATACACAATACAGGTACACGATCCTTTATTTGCAACCCTTATGGGACAGTGTATTCTGAATTTCGGATTTTTCCAGATTTTGGAAAGCTCACCCGAATTGTGCTGCCGCATCCACTCCCATCACCTTCCAGTCGCCAGGCCATCTCCCCCAACTGCCGGTCCCTCAGCTATCGCCCCCAACCACGGTCCCTCGGCTGTCTCCCCCAACCACGGTACCTCGGCCGCCTTCCCCAACCGCCGGCCCCTTGGCTGACTGGACGTCTCCCCCGATTGCTGGTCCCTCAGCCGCCTCCCCCAACCGTGGTCCCTCAGCCGCCCAGAGGTCTCCCCTGACCGCCGGTCCCTGGCCGTCCAACCGCCTCCCTCGGCCGCCTGGATGTCTCCCCTGGCTGCCAGTCCCTTGGCTGCCCAGCAGTCTCCCCATCCGCCGGTTCCCCGGCCGCCTCCCCTGACTGCCCGGCAGTCTCCCCTCGTCGCCTCAACCGACAACCAGTCCCTCGGCTGCCTCCCCCGGTCGCCTCCCCGACCACCGGTCCCTCGGCTGCTTCTCCTGACTGCCCGGCAGTCTTCCCCGACTAGCGGTCCCTCGGCCGCTCGTCCCCACTTGCTGGATTTTGGAGATTTCCGGATTTTAGATGTCCGGATAAAGGATCGTGTACCTATATATCACATGTTATAGTACAGTAATTCAATTTTGAGAGTATTTCTATAAATTATCAATTTTAACACCTTGACAAACAATCGGCAATCACATTATTTACACCTCTGACATGGTTAATTTGCAGATCATATTCTTGTAATATCAAATTCCAGTTTAATAATCTTCTGTTTTTATTCTTCATTTTATTCAAAAACACCAGAGGTTTGTGGTCAGTGAATATAACAATTAGTTCATGAGAGGTATCAAGATACACGTCAAAATTCTGCAGAGCAAATATGATAGCCAACTGTTCTTTTTCAATAGTGGAATAGTTCTTTTGATGAACATTGAATATTTTTGAAAAGTAGGCAACTGGATGGTCAATTTCATTATGTTTTTGTAATAAAACTGCACCTGCTGCTCCTTCATTGGTGCCCACCGCTACAGAAAAAGGTCTGTCAAAATCAGATTTTAACACATGATAATGGCATAGCATCTCCTTTAAATTTTCTAAAGCTGCCTGACAATCTTTAGTCCACACAATTTTTTCCCTTTTTTTCAAAAGATTGATTAAAGGAAGAGCAACCTCAGCAAAATTTCCTGTAATATCCTGCCATTCTTAAAATCCTTCTCACTGCTTTCTTGCCATTGGGAATAGGAAATTCAGAAAATGCATTCACCTTAGCTTGAATAAGTGCAACTTTGCCATGACCAACTACATAATCCAAGAATGTTGCCGTGGCATTTGCAAATTGACTCTTTGCTAAATTAACAGTTAAGTTTGCTTTGGATAATCTTGCAAACAATTTGTCCATTTGCCTTAGATGTTCTTCCCATGTGTCACTCTTTGTGACCAAGTCATCATTATGAGCATCTGTATGTTAATCCTTGGATTACCAAATTAATCATCCTCTGGAATGTTGCAGGGGCATTTTTCATGCTGAAAGGTAACACATTATACTCATATAAACCACATGGAGTTACAAAAGCTAAAATATTCTTTCCTCTCTCAGTTAAAGGCATGCACCAGTAACCCTTCAACAAATCCAACTTAGTAAGAAATTTAGCTTTGCCAATTTTATCAATACAGTCATCTATTCTTGGAATAGGATAAGCATCTGTTTTAGTCTTCCTATAATCCATACAGAACCTAAAAGTTCCATCTGATTTTGGTAACAACTCCTCCCAAACCACCTCTAAATAGTCTGTCACAGCAGCTAAACACATGACTGAAAACATGGTGCAGAAGAGAGGTCTTTAGGTTTGTAGATAATTGGGCAACATTCCAGGGAAGGTGGGATTCTAGCGGGACGATTTATATCTTAACTGGAATGGATCAAATATTCTTGCAGGTAGGTTTGCTAATGTGGCTCCAGTGGGTTTAAACCAGATGTAAGGGGGGGAGGGGAACCAGAGTGAAAGAATAGATGTAGCGAAAAGGATGAAATTAAAGACAGAGAAGTTGTATGAACCATTACTGTAGTAATCAAGGGAGAGCAAGAGAAGAAGATTTTCTTAAATGTATATATTTCAATAGATACTTGGAATTATGATGTGGTAGCCATTAGTGAAACATGGCTGCAGGAGGGTTGTGATTGGCAACTAAGCATACCAGGATTTCATTGCTTCAGGTGTGATAGAATAGGGGGAACAAGAGGGGGAGGTATTGCATTGCTTGTTAGAGAGAATATTACAGTGGTGCTTTGGAAGGATAGATTAGATGGTTCATCTAGAGAGGCACTATGGGTGGAATTGAGGAGTGGGAAAGAAATGGTAACACTTATAGGGGTGTATTCTAGACCACCTAATGTAGAGAGGGAACTGGAGGAACAAATTTGTTAGGAAATAGCAGATATTTGTAGTAAGCACCAGGTTGTGGTTGTGGGAGATTTTAACTTTCCACACATTGACTGGAATGCCCATACTGTAAATGGGCTGGACGGTTTGGAGTTTGTTTCTACATCAATATATAGAGGTACCAACTAGAGAAGGGCACTGTTGGATCTCTTATAAGGGGAAATGGGGTGGAGGTTATTATGGGATTCGAGGGTTGAATTTGGTAAGGAAACAAAACAAGTTGTGTTTGTATTTCTGTTTCAGTTTCACCGAGGTCCCGAGGGAAGGAACTCGTGCTGAATTGTGTGGCAGACGCAAACTTACTGGAACCCTGGCAAGGAGCCCCAGGAATTGCAAAGATGAATGGCCAGACCACCTGTCGTCGCTGGCACCCATGGGTGCTGATACCCACTGTCATTCTCCTCCTTGGCCTAACCAGCACTTGGCACAGGGGCCAGACAGTCAGGCAGATGATTGAAATGGAGGCAGGGGCACGCTCCTGGCACCCTCAGAAAGCGCATAGGAATGGGGACACCTGCCGGTCCATCCCAGAGCAGGATAGGTTTGACTGCTACCCAGAGAGAGACCGAGTGGTCACACAGAAGCTGTGTGAGCAGCGTGGATGCTGCTTCGTCCAGGTCACCGCAGATTTGACTGGAGTACCTTGGTGCTTCTACCCACCGAACTTTCCAAGTTACGTTCTGGGTAACCTGACACCTACGGAGCTGGGTGAGGCGGGTGAGCTCCAACGGAGGAATAAAACTTACTATCCTCAGGATATTTGGAAGCTCCAACTGAATGTAATGTTTGAGGCTGACCACAGACTTCACATCAAGGTGGGGACCTTCCATCTGAATAGATTTAATTTTCAAAAATGTTATATTTTGGCATACACCATGGTAACAGGTCCTTTCAGCCCTCGAACCTCTGCTGCCCAATTATACCCAATTAACTTTCAACCCCCAGTATGTTTGTTCCATTAAGCTGTACACTGGGACTCATCAGGAGCATCAATTCCTGCTTATCCCTTGTAAACCAGGAGAGGCTGCTTGGAGTAGGCCCATTCATCTTTCGTCCTTGTGAATTGTGATGTGAGCCAGTAGCTCACTGAGATACCTCAGAGAGTGATTCAAGAGTCAATTCAGGCTCAGGAGGTCTGGCTTAACATACAATCTCGGCTGTGTCAGGCAGCCATGAATCAGCCAGTACTCAGAAGTGTCAGTGAAACTCAATAGATCATGCATTATCTATGGGAATGCCAATAATCAGGGAAATGCCTGAATTGTGGTGGGGGAGGAAGGGGAATGGAGAGGAGACCAGGCTAACAGGTAAGAGGTTATAGTTGGGTACTGGTAGTTGGGTAGGAGAATAAAAGCTGAGAAGTGATGGGGGAAGAGGGCAAGGGCTAAGAAAGATACCTTCCTGATAGGAGAAGGAAGGGAAGGAGAGGGGGAGCTGGAGGAAGGGATTCAGAGGGATGAGAGAGACTTGGGGAGAGGATTCAGGCGTTTGAAAGGAAGGACATTGAAACAGGTGAGGTAGAGTCTGTTTGGATAGAATTAAGAAATTGCAAGGGCAAGAGGAATATAATGGGGGTCATTTACAGGCCTCCGAAAAGTAGCTCAGATATCGGTAGTAGTATAAATCAGGAATTAAGAGTGGCATGTCAAAGTGGTAGCAATATGGTAGTTATGGGGGACTTCAACATGAAGGTGGACTGGGATAATCAGACGGGGGCAGGAACACAAGAGAGCAAGTTTATAGAATGTCTACGAGATAATTTCTTGGAACAGCTAGTGGAGGAACCTACCAGGGGAAAGTCGATTCTGGACTGGGTGCTGTGCAGCGACGCAGACTTAATAAGTGACCTTGATGTAGGGGAGCCATTAGGGAATAGTGACCATGGTATGGTTACTTTTAAGCTGCAATTGGAAAGGGAAATGGAAAGGAAGTCGGAAGCATCTGTACTTCAGTTAAATAAAGGGAATTTTGCAGCTATGAGGGAGGAGCTATCCAAAATAAAATGGGAAGATACACTAGCTGGGAGGACAACTGGGGAAAAATGGCAGGTTTTTATGGACATTTTTCACAGGATTCAGGACAAATTTATTCCAAAGTGGAGGAAAGGCTCTAGGAGATGCAAATGGCAGCCCTGGCTAACTAAGGAAATCAAGTGCATTATCAAGTCCAAAGGGAGTAATTATAAGATAGCGAAGCGGAGTGGGAAATTAGAGGATTGGGAAACCTTCAAAGAACATCAGAGGGTAACTAAGAAAGGCATAAGAGACGGGAAAATGAAGTATGAGAGGAAATTAGCAGATAATATTGCGGAGGATAGCAAAAGCTTTTTTAAGTATGTGAAGAGGAAGAAATTGGTTCGGTCTAAAATTGGCCCTTTGAAAATGGGCAAGGGTGAAATTATTACCGGAAACAAGGAGATGGCAGAGGAATTTAACAAATACTTTGCAACTGTCTTCACCAAGGAGGATATAGGTTATAGTCAGTTAGGGGGTAGTGGTCATGCGGTACCAAGAGACTTGGGGAACTTTACTGGGGAGGTAGGGGATCTAATGGATATCCGGATCCAGAAGCAGGAGGTTATGAGTAAATTGTTGGGACTGAGGGCTGATAAATCCCCAGGGCCTGATGGGCTGCATCCTAGGGTGCTTAAAGAGGTGGCTATGGAAATTGTGGAGGCACTGGTCGACATTTTCCAAAGTTCCATAGATTCCGGGGAGGTCCCTGAGGATTGGAGAGTGGCTGATGTGGTGCCGCTTTTTAAGAAAGGAGGGAGGGAGAAAACGGGAAATTATAGACCGGTTAGCCTGACATCAGTGGTGGGGAAGATATTGGAGTCCATCATAAAAGGAGAAATAGCAGAACACTTAGTCAGTAATAATAGTATAAGGGCTAGTCAGCATGGATTCCTTAAGGGTAAGTCATGCTTGACTAACCTTCTGGAATTTTTTGAGGATGTGACAAAGAGGGTGGACTCGGGAGAGCCAGTGGATGTGGTGTATTTGGACTTCCAGAAGGCCTTTGATAAGGTACCGCACGGGAGTCTAGTGGGCAAGACCAGGGAGCATGGTATTGGAGGTAAGGTGCTGACATGGATAGGAAACTGGTTAAGAGATAGGAAACAAAGGGTTGGAGTAAATGGGTCTTTTTCAGAATGGCAGGATGTGACGAGTGGAGTGCCTCAGGGATCGGTGTTGGGTCCTCAGTTGTTTGTAATTTATGTTAATGATTTGGATGAGGGGATTATAAATAACATGAGCAAATTTGCAGATGACACTAAACTGGGTGGCGGTGTGGGGTGTGAGGAGGATGTAAGGAAAATGCAGAGGGACTTGGACAGGCTGGAGGAGTGGGCGGCTAAATGGAAGATGAATTTCAATGTGAACAAATGTGAGGTTATTCATTTTGGGGGAAGTAATAGGAAAGCTGAGTATTATTTAAATGGAGACAAGCTAGGGAGTGGGGAAGTGCAAATGGATCTGGGTGTACTTGTTCACCGGTCACTGAAGGCTAGCATGCAGGTTCAGAAAGCTGTGAAGAAGGCAAATGGAATGTTGGTTTTCATACAGAGGGGATTGGAGTATAGGAACAGAGACGCCCTTCTGCAGTTATACAGGGCCCTGGTGAGACCCCACCTGGAGTATTGCGTCCAGTTCTGGTCTCCAAACTTGAGGAAGGACATACTAGCTATAGAGGGTGTGCAGCGCAGATTTGCAAGGTTACTTCCAGGGATGGCAAGGATGTCATATGCAGCAAGGCTAGAAAAACTGGACTTGTATCTATTGGAGTTTAGAAGGATGAGGGGGGACATGATTGAGGTATACAAAATCATCAGGGGGATAGACAAGGTGAAGTCTGATTACTTGTTCCCAATGATGGGGGAGACGAGGACTAGAGGGCATAGTTTAAGAATACAGGGTAGGCCCTTTAGGACGGAGATGAGAAAGCATTTTTTTACCCAGAGAAGTGTGAATCTGTGGAATGCTCTGCCACAGAGGGTGGTAGAGGCGGATTCGCTGACTATGTTCAAAAGAGAGTTAGATAAGACTCTTGTGGGTAACGGAGTTAAAGGGTTATGGGGATAAGGCTGGAAAGGGGTACTGATGGTAATGATCAGCCATGATCTAAAATGGCAGTGCTGGCCCGACGGGCCAAATGGCCTACTCCAGCTCCTATTGTCTGTTGTCTATTGTCTATTGCCATCTGGTTGGAGGCTGCTGAGATAGAATACAAGACTTTGCCCCTCCAATTTGTGTGTGGCCTCAAGCTGGCAGTAAATGAGGTTATGGACAGACATGTCAGTGTGGCCATGGGGTGTTGAGTTGAAGTGGATATTAAGTCAGAAGTGTTAGTACAATGAGGAGTGTCATGTTCTAATAGTGACTACGTTCCTCTTATCGGGAAAGCAAAAGGAATGCAGATGCTGGGAAACGGAAATGAAAAGTGTTTAAAGCAATTCAAGTTTGTCCAGTCTCTCCTTGTGAACCACCTCTGTTCTCTCTCCAAACCCATCCCTATCCTTGCTATAATGTGGAGACTAAGATGTGCAAACAGAACTCCAAATGTGGCCAAACCAGAGTTTTACACATCTGCAACATGACTTGCCAACTGTTTACTCCATACCCAACCAATGATGTCAAGTCTTCTGTACCAGTCAATCCATTTGTGTGGCAACGTGGCTATACATCCAGCCATTTACTGTATTCTTTCTCCTTGCATTTGACCTCCAAAAATGTAATAACTTGCGGTTAGTCATAAAGTCATGGAGTACTACCACCCAGAAACAGGCCCACAGACCTCTCCTGTCTGTGTCCTCCTGCTTTTGTCCCACCTGCCCACATTTGGCTCACAACCCTCCAATCCTCTCCCATCCATCTATGTATCTAAGTATCCCTTTCAGAAAGGTAATGTTTCTGCCTCCATCACTTTGTCTGCCAGCTCGTTCCTCGTGCCCACCACCATGTGAAGAACTGTCCCCTCACATCCTTTCTAAATCCAACTCACTCAACTTGTAGTTAATCCTTCTCAGCTTAGATTCTCACATTCTCGGAAACACAGTCAAATGACAAAATTGTTCCTCAATTTTTTTATTTTTCACACTGTGAACCATATCAACCAAAATATGTACAAACGTATCTCATTAAATTTACACTTTTTCTCCCCTTTCCCCCTCCCCCACTTCCCTCCCTCCCCTCTACCCACCCCCCTCCAATACGCATAATTACAATAAAACCATAAAACAATATTTTCACACAAAGGAAAACAAACAAGAAAAATGCATCATCTATTCATTACACACTGAATCTAGTCATTTTGTCTTCTTATCATTTTCATTCTCATTTTAGGGGATGGAGGTCGTAGGCAAGCTCTCTCTGATATGTTCCATGTATGGTTCCCAAATTTGTTCAAACATTATTTTTTAAATTATATGTTATTTTTTCCAATGGAATACATTTATTCATTTCCATGTACCATTGCTGTATTCTCATGCTCTCTTCCATTTTCCAAGTTGACATTTTTTTGCTATCGCTAAGGCTATCATAATGAATTTTATTTTGCACTTTATCCAATTTGAGGCCTAATTCTCTACTTATAATGTTACTTAAAAGAAATATCTCTTTTTTTTGGCATGTTATTTTTTGTAATTTTATTTAGTATCTGATTTAATTCTTCCCAAAATGTTCTTGCATATATCTCTTTTCCACTTCTTTGCCACCTCCATCCCCCTTTTCCCCATTTTCATCTCTTAGTTTTCTCTTATTACACTTAATATACAACAACACATTTAAGACATAAAGTACCCCCGCAGTTCCCACATCCACTAATACCTTAACCCCAAAGTTCCCCCCCACCTCTGAATTGCCCCATACCCCTTGCCGAGCAACCACAACTCCCCTTTTCATTTGGGTTGCGATCTTGTTCGCAGCGCCAACTGATTTTGTAGTGATGGTTATTCCCCCTCTACCCAGCCCTCTCCAGAAAACACTTTTTTTAAAACACATATAACAAAGCTCTCTTCTTTTTTTTCCCCTTACTCCCTTCCTTCCCTTCTCTTTTCTCTGTTTAGTTCTTTACATATACATTGTTTTTACATCTTTATATATACTATATCGCCGTTCTTCATTCTTGTTACATCTCTTCATCTCTTCTCCTGTCCTGCAAACGTTCTGCAAATTCTTGCGCTTTCTCTGGATCCAAGAACAGTCTGTTTTGCTCCCTGGGTATAAATATTTTAAGAACGGCTGGATGTCTTAATATGAATTGATAACCTTTTTTCCATAAAGTTAATTTTACTGTATTAAATTCCTTCCTCCTCTTTAAGAGTTCAAAACTTATGTCTGGGTAAAAAAATATTTTTTGACCCTTGTATTCCAATGGTTTATTATCTTCTCTAATTTTATTCCTTGCCCGTTCCATATTTTCTCTCGTCGTATATCTCAAAAATTTTACTAAGATGAATCTTGTTTTTTTTAAAAAAATTTTATTTTTCACACTATCAACCATATTGATCAAGATACATACATTTTTCTTTTCAAATATATACAGTGTCGTTTTCTACCCCCCCTTCCCTCCTCCCCTCCCTCCCTCCCTCACCTCCCCTCCCACTTATTTAAAGTTCAGAATATAAAATACATTAAACCCTTTAAACAATGTTGTCACTCAATAAAAATAAACAAGAAATTCTACTGAGTCAGTTCTTTTCATTATCTTCTCCTTCTGTCATTTTAGGTGGTAGATGACCACGGTAGGTTTTCTCTATTGTGTTTCATGTACGGCTCCCATATTTGTTCAAATATTGTAATGTTATTTCTTAAATTGTATGTTATTTTTTCTATTGGAATACATTTATTCATTTCTATATACCATTGTTGTATTCTCAAATTATCTTCTAATTTCCAGGTTGACGTAATACATTTTTTTGCTACAGCTAGGGCTATCATAACAAATCTTTTTTGTGCTCCATCCAAATCAAGTCCAAATTCTTTGTTTTTTATATTGCTTAGGAGGAAGATTTCTGGGTTTTTTGCTATATTGCTTTTTGTGATTTTATTTAGCATCTGGTTTAGATCGTCCCAAAATATTTTCACTTTCTCACACGTCCAGATTGCATGAACTGTTGTTCCCGTTTCCTTTTTACAGCGAAAACATCTGTCTGATACTGTTGGGTCCCATTTATTTAACTTTTGAGGTGTAATGTATAACCTGTGTATCCAGTTATATTGTATCATACATAACCTTGTGTTTATTGTATTTCTCATGGTTCCGGAGCATAGTTTCTCCCATGTTTCCTTCTTTATGTTTAGATCTTGTTCCCATTTTTGTTTGGTTTTACCATTTGTTTCCTCATTCTCCTTTTCTTGTAGTTTAATATACATGTTTGTTATAAATGTTTTGATTATCATTGTATCTGTAATCACAATTTCAAAATTACTTCCTTCTGGTAACCTCAGACTGTTTCCCAATTTGTCCTTCAAGTAGGATTTCAGTTGGTAGTATGCCAACCTTGTATCGTCAGTTATATTATATTTATCCTTCAATTGTTCAAAGGATAATAGTTTATTTCCCGAAAAACTTTAACTTATAAAAAGACATCTTATCCTGAATTGAAAAAGATATCCTTTCCATAGTCAAACAAAATTTCATTTCCAAATACCACTTATCTAAAGTTAGTATATTTCTATCTTTCCAAGTAAGTGCTATACATTTCTTAGCCACGACTAAAGCTAAATAGATAAATGAAATCTGATAATCCTCTAAACCTAAATCAATTAATGATTGCATGTTCCCTAATAAAAATATATCGGGATCTAATACAAGATGAATATTATATAAACTGTTAAAAATAGATTGAATACCTTTCCAAAACTGTTGTAATCGATCACAAAGCCAAACAGTATGCAAAAAAGTATTGGCCGTCTGATCACATCGAAAACAAGAATCCAACTTACTAAGACCAAATTTTTTTAATTTCTCCGGCGTTAAATATAGCTGATGAATAAAATTATAATTAATCATCGCTAGTCTAGCATTAATTAATTTCTGAATACTATTCTGACAAATTTCCATCCAAGCTTCTTCAGCTATTTTATGTCCTAAATCTTTTTCCCATTTCAACTTATCTTTATCCCAATCTTTTTTACTATCAATTTCTTGTAAAATACAATACAAATCAGATATATATCCCTTTTTTGGTATTGAAAGTACATATTCTTCAAAACTAGATTCAGGCAATAAAATCATATGTCGACCACATAACTGTTTTACAAAAGTTCTTAATTGATAATATACAAATATAGAATTTGCACTAATACCATATTTCCTTTGTAATTCGTCAAAGGAACAAAAACAACCCTCAGAAAAACAATCAGATACATTTTTTATTCCCTTCTTTTCCCATTGTTTCAAAGTGGCATTGGAGACCGTGAAAGGAACAAGTTGATTATTATATAATGGCAATCTTCCAGAATATATATTTTTAAGTCCCAATTTTTTAAGTTTACTTGTCCATAAATTCAATAAATGTTTCAATATTGGTACATCATAAGTTCGTAATAAATTTTTATTCCATCGAAACAAAAACTCATGAGGAAATTTTTCTAAAATAACCGCCATTTCTATCTTTACCCAACTACGTGGGTCGTCCATATTCATTAATGCACTAAGAAATTTGAATTGAGCTGCTTCATAATAATGCTGAAAATTCGGTAATCTTAAACCTCCAAATTGAAAATCCCACATCAATTTTCTCATTGGTACTCTCGGAAATTTTCCCTTCCATAAAAATTCTCTAATCGCTTTATATAAGTCCTTAAAAAAACTTTTTTTGTTTAAAAAAAGGAATTGATTGAAACAAATATTGTATTATAGGAAAAATATTTATTTTTATGGTATTAATCCTCCCTAGTAAACCCAAAGGTAGATCCCTCCACCTAATCAAATCTAATTTAATCCTTTTTATTAAAGGAAAATAATTAATTGAATATAATTCTTGAAATTCCATATTAACATTAATTCCTAAATATTTAATTTGTGTAGTCCACTTCAAATTTGTAATATTTTTATATACTGAATAATCATCTTTACAAATTGGCAAAATTTCACTTTTAGCTCAATTTACTTTGTAACCAGATAATTGGCCATAAATTTCTAAACATTCTTGAATTGCAGGTAAAGAAATATCCGGATCCACCAAATATAATAAAACATCATCAGCAAATAAATTAATCTTGTATTCCTCAGTTTTATCCATGTTTGAATCCAAATTAAGATTGAAATCCCCTCCTATTAGTATGTTCCCTTGCGTATCTGCTATCTTCAAAAAAATATCTTGCATAAATTTTTGATCTTCTTCATTAGATGAATATACATTGAGTAAATTCCAAAACTCTGAATATATCTGACATTTTATCATTACGCATCTCCCTGCTGGATCTATTATTTCCTCTTCTATTTTGATTGGTACATTTTTACTGATTAATATAGCTACTCCTCTAGCTTTTGAATTATATGATGCTGCTGTTACATGTCCTATCCAATCTCTCTTTAATTTCTTGTGTTCCACTTCAGTTAAGTGTGACTCTTGTATGAATGCTATATCAATTTTTTCTTTTTTCAATAAATTTAACAGTTTCTTCCTTTTGATTTGGTTATGTATTCCATTAATATTTAAAGTCATATAATTCAACATAGCCATCTTATACTTTGTTTATCTTTCCTTTCCGTTTCCTCATCATCACCTTTTCTTCTTATCCATTTCTGTTTTCTTTTTTTAAGCGCATTATAAGACAACATTTCTAAAACATAAAATATTTCCATTACTCTCCTATCTAAAAATCATTTAACCCCATTATCCTCTCCTCTTCCTGAGTTGCCCTTTGTTCCTTGTCGGGCAACCACATCTCCCCTCTCCATTTGGATTTGCGAAATCACTCGCAAACGTCAACTGATTTTGCAGTGACCGTAGTTCTTCCCCACCCAGCCCCCCCCAGAAAAGATTTTAATCTTCATATATAACAAAGGTCACTCTCTTAATTCCCTCCTTAATTCCTCTCTTCCCTTACTTTCCCTTATTAATTCTTATCTATACTCTATATATTTTTTTCTAAATATACATACCCACATGTACACACACACACATATATATATATATATATATATAGTTTGTGGTAATTTTTGCTCTCTTTGCATGTCTTCATCTCTCTGTCTGTTTTGTAGTTGTTCTGCAAATTTTCGTGCTTCCTCCGGATCCGATAATAGTCTGTTTTGCTGCCCTGGAATAACTATTTTAAGTACCGCTGGGTACTTTAGCATAAATTTATATCCTTTTTTCCATAGGATCGCTTTTGCTGTATTAAACTCCTTCCTCTTCTTCAGGAGTTCAAAACTTATATCTGGATAGAAAAACAATTTTTGACCTTTGTATTCCAGTGGTTTTTTGTCTTCTCTTATTTTCTTCATTGCTTTCTCCAATATATTTTCTCTTGTGGTATTTCTAAGGAATTTTACCAAAATGGATCTTGGTTTTTGTTGTGGTTGTGGTTTAGGGGCTAATGTTCTATGTGCCCTTTCTATTTCCATTTCTTTCTGTAATTCTAGTCTTCCTAGGACCCTGGGGATCCAATCTTTTATAAATTCTCTCATATTCTTGCCTTCTTCATCTTCCTTAAGGCCCACTATCTTTATATTATTTCTTCTATTATAATTTTCCATTATATCTATCTTCTGAGCTAACAGCTCTTGTGTCTCTTTAACTTTTTTATTAGATTCTTCTAATTTCCTTTTTAAGTCATCTACTTCCATTTCTATGGCTGTTTCTCGTTCTTCCACCTTGTCCACTCTTTTTCCTATATCTGACATGACCATCTCTAATCTATTCATTTTTTCTTCTGTACTTTTTATTCTTCTTTTTATTTCACTAAATTCTTGTGATTGACATTCTTTTATTGATTCCATATATTCTTTAAAAATATATATCCATTGTCTTGCCCTTCCCTTCATCTTCCATTTCTCTGTGTTCTACTTCTTCTTCCTCTGGGTTGGTTATCTGCTGTTTCTTTGATTTCCTTTTACTCTCTTCTTTCTTGTTCTCGTTATTTTCTATGTTCTCCTCTTGTTGTTGTGTTGTGGCTGTCATTCTCAGCTGTGGAGATTGACTCCTCAGCTGGTCCCCCCTCCCGTCAGTGTTTTTTTTGTCTTGCTCATTGTCTTGCTCAAGTGCGGTTGCGCACTTTTGCTTGGCTCCGCGAGCCATTTTTGTAGTCCCGAGCTCGGGACTTCGACTGACCTGAGGGAGCGGGCTTCTCTCTCCACAGCGGGCCTCCTCGGACAGGTAAGGCCTTCACCTTCTTCTTCCGATGTCTTTTCTTCTTCTCTTCTTCCCGTTGCTTTCGACTTTTCTTTCTTCGCTGCCATTTTCTTCCCACCTTTATTTTCACTTTATTTTAATTTTCATGTTTGTGCCTTTGTGTTTTCTCTGTTTTTTTTAAACTTTTCCGGAGAGGGCTGGAGTTCCCCAATCGGCCACTACTCCATCACGTGACTCCTCAGATGAATCTTGGTTTTTGATGCGTCTGTGGTTTTGGAGCTAATGCTCTGTGTGCCCTTTCTATTTCCATTTCTTCCTGCATTTCTGTCGTTCCCAGGACCTTCGGAATCCATCCTTTTATAAATTCCTTCATGTCTGTGCCTTCTTCACCCTCCTTCAGGCCCACTATTTTTATGTTGTTTCGCCTACTATAATTTTCCAACATATCAATTTTCTGAGATAACAACTGTTGTGTCTCTTTAATTTTTTTGTCACTTCCAATTTTTCTCTTAAGTCATTTACTTCCATTTCTACAGCCATTTCCCGCTCTTCCACATTCTCTCCTCTTTTCCCTATTTCTGTCATTACCTGTTCTAACCTTTGCATTTTATCTTCTGTTCTTTTCATTTTCCTTTTAATTGCATTAAACTCTAATAATAACCATTCTTTTAGTGATCTCGTTTGTTCTTCAAAAAAGACTTTATCTATATTCTGTTCATCAGTTTTACTTCTATTTCTCCTTGTCCATCAGTTTTACCTTTTATTTCTCTTTGTCCATCAGTTTTACCTTCTATTTCTCTGTGAAGATCTTGGTCTTCTTCTTCTGTGTCTGTATCTGTGTTTGTGTCTTCTTCTCTGTGTCTGTGTCTCTTGTCTGTTTTTCCTGTTGAGCTGCTTGTATCTCTTTGTCGGGCCTCTTCTTGCTGGTCCTCCCCTCTTGGGCTGCTCATCTGTTGTGCTTCTTGACGATCTTTCCTCCGTCTGTCTTCCATGTTTGTTTCCTCGCACCCTCTTCTGCTGTCTTCCTTATCTTCCAGCTGAAAGCCCTGGTGTCGGGTGTCCCTCAGCTGCTTGGTCTGTGACAGCCCGCTCCTCTGCTGAGCCCCCCTCCTACTGGTGTCCTCTTTCTCCTATGTTTGCGCACTTTTGTTTGGCTCCAAGAGCCATTTTTGTAGTGTACCAGCTGGTGGGTCTCGACTCTGCAGGGCAGGTACTGACCTCGAGGGTCGGGCGCTCCTCGTCACCACAGCGTCCTATTCCTTCCTGCAGGTAAGGCCTTCTTCCTTCTTCTCCGGTGACTTTTTTTACTTCTTTTCTCCTTCTTGGAAGCCATCTTCTTTCTCTTCTCTGTATCTTCTATTTCTTGTACTTTATTTCTGTTATGCTTTGCTTTTTCCTGACTTTATTTTCTATTTTCCTGGAGAGGGCTGGTTTTCCCAACGGGCCACTACTCCATCACGTTTCTCCCCTCCAAAATTGTTCCTCTTGAAGAATAGAATGGTCATCTATTCACGGAGTCAAAAGAGATGGGGGCGATCTTAAATGGATGTTTTTGCATCTGTATTTACATGTGACATGCACACAGTCTTGGAAGTGATGCAAAAAAGCAGAGAGGACCCTGTCCATATTATAGAGGAAGAGGTGCTTGTTGTCTTAAGGCAAATAAGAGTGAATAATTCTCCAGAACCTGACAAGAAATCTCCTTGGACCTTGGGGGAGGCTTGTGTAAAAATTGTAGGGGGTATTTAAAATTTCCTTAGCTATGAATGAGTGCTGGAGGATATGAGGATTAGACAATGACTGATTTGGGATAGTCAACATGGCTTTGTGTCCTGTCGGTTACGCCTAATCTTGAGATTTTTCAAGTGCAAGTTGAAGGAAAGGCAATGGATATTATCCACATGGACGTTAGTGAAGCCTTTGGCAAGGTCCTGCATGGGAGTTTGGTCAAGAAGGTTCACTCACTCAGTATTCAGGATGAGGTAGTAAATTGGATTAGATATTGGCTTTGCAGAGAAGCCAGAGAATGGTCGTGGTTGATTGCCTGTCTGACAGAGGGCCTATGACTGGTGGTGTGCCTCAGGAATTGGAGCTATGTCTTTTGTTTGTTATCGATATCAACGAGCTGGATGATAATGGGATAAATAGAGTTTGAAATTTGCAGTTGACACCAAGATGGGGTGGACAAGGAAGAATGTTTTCAAAGCTTGTAACAAGATGTGGACAAGCTGGAAAAATGGGCTGCAAGTGGCAAGTGGATTTTGATGCTGACAAGTGTTGCACTTTGGGAGTACAGGTGAGGGTAGGATTTACCAGGTAAATGATAGGGCACTGCTGAGAACAGTAGAATAAAGAGATCTGGGAATACAGATACATAATTCCCTGAAAGTGGCATTGTGGATAGATAGAGTTGTAAAGAGAGCTTTTGGCATGTTGGCGTTGGCATATAGGAGTTGGAATGTTATGTTAAAGTTGTATAAGACATTCGTGAGGCTAAATTTGGAGTATTATGTGCAGTTTTGATCACTGAACTACTGGAAAGAGATGAATAAGATTTAGAAAAGATTTACAAGGATGTTGCCGGGCCTTGAGGAACGGAAATACAGGGAAAGGTTCAGAAATGCCAAGGTTCCACCATCATTTCAGTGTTTTTACTACATCATGGGATTGCAGAATTTCATGTTTTGCTACAGGGAAAGGTTAAAAGTGTTGGGGGTTTATTCCCTGGAACAGAGAAAAATGAGGGGAGATTTGAACGAGGTGTACAAAATGATAAGGGGGATAGATAGAGTAAATGCAAGCATGTTTTTTTTCACTGAGGTTAGGTGAGACAAGAATTAGTGGACATGGGTTGATTTACCCAAATACAGCACCTCACACTTTTCTGTCGAACTGCATCTGCCATTCCTTATCTCAGTTCTCTATCTGATCTAGATTCCATTGCAAACCGTATACTGCAGCACATATATTTGTGTCATTTTCAAACTTACTCACCTTGCCTCAGACATCACTAGACAAATAATGTACGTTGCAAAATTCAAGGGACCTTGTACTTAACTCTAAAGTACTCCAATGGTCACAGTCCTCCAGTCTGAAAAACTGCCCTCCATAACCACAGTGACTGTTATCACTGAGCCAATTTTTTATTCAGTTGGCCTTCTGTCCTGTTTGCCCTAACCTTCCATTCCAACTTACCATGAAGGTCCCTATCAAACAGTTTTACTACAATCCATATAAATATCAACTGCTTTGCCCACATCTACCTATTTTGTTACCTCTTCAAAAAATTCCATTAACTTCATGAAACACGATTTTCCACACACAGATCCATACTGGCTCTCCCTAATTTTCTCCTGGTTATTCAAATATTGATAGATTCTATCTGTCAGAAACCTCTCCAGCAAGTACCCTACCGCTGATATCAGACTAACAGGTCTGTGGATATCTGGATTATCCAGCCCTTTTTGAACAATTGCACTACATTTTCCAATCTCTAGCCCTCTGGAACTTGTGTTCTCAGCAATTAATTTAAAATGTTAGTCAAGGCCCCAACAATTTCCTTCCTGCCTTTCCACAATGTTCCAGGATATATCTGGTCTGGACCCGACAAATTATCAATCTTGATATGCTCTAAGGCATATAACACCTCTTCATTACTGATGCAAATGTGCTATCAGCTCTCTTTCGTTATCTCTCTCCTGTCGCACTCCTGCTTATTCTATTCAACAGTAAACACATTTACAAAATATTCATTTAAGTCCTTCCCCATCTACTGTGGTTGTACACATATCAAGTTTACATGAGAATATAATACTACTGGACAAAAGTGTTTCTCCAGACCACGGTGCACATAATACATTTCCCACACAACACATAATAATCATATACATATGTAAAGATATTACATAAAAATAAATATGTACAAATATTCTCGAATAATTTGCTCAATTTCATTAATAAAAACCCAAGGTTACAGGATACCATTCATCAATTTCCCAGCCTAGCAATCTTGATTTTGATGCTCCTGTATCTCGTTCCTTCTGGTAGTGGGTCAAAGATCCTGTATGATGGATGGTAGGGATCCTCAGTAATTCTTTGAGCCCTATTTTACCCATTTAAGGTTGTCAATTGAGGAACAGGAGACCTCAGTGATCATATGACCTTCCTGATCCTTAATGGGATCTATTCTTTCTTTTTTCCTATTATTATAAAATCTTTTTAAATTCTCTGTTACATTCTCCACCAAGACCATTTCATAACCTCTTTTAGCCATCCTTATTTGCTCCTTCACTGTCCTCCTGCCTTTCTTATACCTCTCACTAGATTCTCTGGAACCTGTCTGCCTGAATCCTTTATCTTCCTGATCTGTCCCTCGATATCCCTTGTTAACCAGGGTTTCTTTACCTTGCCATTTAACCGTCTGGGAACATGTTCATTCTGGACCTTTCTTATCACCTTTTAAACACTTCCCATTTAGCAGTCATCCTTTTACTCTCACATTTCCGTCCAGTCAACTATTGTGAACTCTTGCCTAATCTTGTCAAAAATGATTTGCCCTGATTTAGGATTTTAATTTGAGGACCAATGTAATTCCTTTTCACGGCTAACTTAAAGCTAATAGAGTTGTCCTCACTGGTCCCAAAGTGTTCCCCAACTGATACCACTGTGACTGACCAGCTTCATTCCCCAATACAAGGTCAATTTTGCCCCTTCCCGAATAAGCCTATATGCAGTGCCCTTCATAATGTTTAGAACAGACACTTTTTTTTGCCTTTATTTGCCCCTGTGCGCCACAGTTTTAAATTTGTAATCAAACAATTCGCATGTGATTAAACTGCACATTCCAGATTTTATTCAAGGTTATTTGTATACATTTTGTTTTGACTATGCAGAAAGTACAGCACATTTTATACATAGTCCTCTCATTTCCGGGCACCATAATGTTTGGGACATTTGTATTCCCAGGTGTGTGTGAGTATTCAGCGATGTTTAATTGATTCGGGTATTAGAGAGCTAGGCTTGCTTCCAAGCTTTTGATCAGAGTCTGAAGTTGCTATTTTTTTACACGAGCACCAGAGTTGTGCCAATGGAAGTCAAAGAAGCCATTTTGAGGTTAAAAAAAAACAAGAATAAACAGTAAGAGACATCATTTAAACCAGTGGTTCTCAACCTTTTTCTTTCCACTCACACACCACTTTAAGTAATTCCTATGCCATTTGTGCACGTGCCATTTGTGTACTTAAGGTGGTATGTGGGTGGGAAGGGAAGGTTGAGAACCACTATTCTAGACCCAATTGTTACTGAAATATTTTGCTTGAGAAAAATTGACATTGGCCCATTTCCTTTGGAGTTCAGAAACCGTGCACATAACAAGTCAATTAGGGATGATTAAGACAGTGGTTTTCAAACTTTTTCTTTCCGCCCACATACCACCTTAAGCAATCCCTTACTAATCACAGAGCAATTAAGGCACAGGGAATACTTAAAGTGGTATATCAATGGAAAGAAAAAGATTGAGAACCACTGGACCAACCTTAGGATTTCCAAAAATCAACTGTTTGGAACATCATTAAGAAGAAAGAGCGTACTGGTGAGCTCAGAAATCACAAAGGGACTGGTCTTCCAAGAAAGACCCTCCACTGCTGATGGCAGAATTCTCATCATAATGAAGAAAAATCTCCAAATGTATGTCCAAGAGATCAGAAACACTCTTCAGGAGGAAGGCATGGATATGTCAATAACTACTGTCCCAAAGAAAACTTCATGAACAGAAATACAGAGGCTCCACTACAAGATGAAAAGCATGGCAAAGGTGGTATGCTTTGGATGTTGGGCAGTTCCTTTATGCCTCCACACTTTGCTATTCCCATCACTCTGATGCAGGTTAATATTGGTCTCACCTGTCCACAGACCTTTAAGAATTCTGCAGGCTCTTTTAACTACCATATTTGATGGTATTTGGGACCCACTGGCATATAGGACCCCCCCCCCCCCCCCCATTTTTAGTGTGAGAGTTCAGGAAAAATTTTCTTTAGTTTCTTCATTCAATTTGCTTGGGAGTCCCATTGCTCACTTGCTCCCTCCCTCCCATCACTTGCTCTCTCCCACAGTGCTTTAAGGAGAGCGCTGGGCCTTGATGATCAGGCTTTGTAAGACGAGCTTAATCATTGAGACCCAGCGCTCCCCTCAAAGCACTGTGGAAGAGAGTGAGCGACAGGAGGGAGCGAGCGAGCAAATTAAGTGAGGTGCTCGCTTATTGCCACCTGCCCCCACATCTCATTCAATCTATTTGGAGAGCTGTGCTCATTATACAAAACTTGATGATCAAGGCCCAGCGCCCCCCTCAAAGCACTGGGAGAGAGCGAGAGCTGGCAGATGAGAAGGAGGAAGAGACCGAGCCTTCTTACCGGGGGAAGTGAGTAGCGGCAGCGGTGACTCCAGAAAGCACGGGTGAGTAATTTGAGCACTTTCCTCCTGTCTCCATCTTGCAAAATGGCAGCATCAAAAATGTCACCTTCACATATAGGACTCGGGGTGGTTTTTGAGGAGATTGTTTTGGGGGGAAAAAGGGGTTTCCTGTTTGCCGTCAAATACGGTACTTCTTGGCAAACTGCAATCTGGCTGTCCTTTTTGTGGATATCTAGTGGTTTGCATCTTGCAGTATCACCTCTGCATTTCTTTTCATGAAATCTTCTGTGGGTAGTAGCCATTGATATATCCACACCTGCCTTCTGAAGAGTGTTTCTGATTTGCCGGATATATGTTTGGGGATTTTCTTCATTATGATGAGAATTCTTCTATCCTCAGCAGTGGAGGTCTTCCTTGGAATACCAGTCCTTTTGCAATTACTGACCTCACAGGTATGTTCTTTTTTCTTCATGACGTTTCAAACTGTTGATTTTGGGGATCCTAAGCTTTGTGTGATGTCTCCTACTGTTTTATTTTTGTTTTACAACCTCATAGTGGCTTCTTTGACTTTGATTGGCACAACTCTGGTCCACGCGTAGAAAAATGGCATCTACAGACTCCAAAGGTGATCAAAAGCTTGGAGCAAGCCTAGTTCTCTTATACCTGCACCAATAAAGCAATTAAACACACCTGATTGCGCACCTGTGAAGCCAAATGTCCCAAACATTATGGTGCCTTGAAATGAGGGGAACTATGTGTTAAAAAGTGCTGTAATTTCTACATGGTCAAACCAAAATGTATACAAATAACCTTGAATAAAAACTGGAATGTGCACTTTAATTGCATGAATTGTTTGATTAAAACTGAAGCACAAGGGTGAATAAAGGAAAAAAGTGTCTGCATTGCTGTAGAATGTTCTGCTGAACACAGTTAACAAAATTCACCCCATCCAATCCCCTAACACTGGCATTTTTGGTCAATGTTGGGGAAATTGAACTTGCCTGCAATAACAACTCTGCAATTTTCAGAAACCTCAGCAATCTCTCTACATATTTGATGATAGTTTTTGCAACCCATAGCACGCGCACACACAGGCATCAGGATGACTACTCTTTTTCTGTTCCTCTTTTCCACCCACACTACCTCTCTGGAATATCTTCTTTAGAGTCTACTATGATATCATCTTTGACTAATGTTGCAACCCCCACCCACTTCCATTTCTCTTCCCACTGGTCCTATCACACCAATAACAATGGATCCCCTGGAACATTGATTCATATTTCTCCTTTGACCAGGACTTTGGTTATAGCTGCAACATCCATGCCCTCAATTCTTCACCCATCCATGCCCTCAATTCAACCGCTTTCGCCACCTGGTCTCTTGCATTAAAATAAGCACAACGCTTTACTCATTTTACCTCAATCCTTGTCATCCACCATCCTGTTCTTCAATACATTTCTTTTGCTTTACTCTCTTTATGTAATCTTTTAATTTCCCCTTTTCTGCATCTTTGCCAGACCATTGAATGAATCTATGAAATCTTTAACAACCTTCCCACAACACCTCCAAACTTATTGATCAGCCAACCAATATTTTCTGTTTTAACCTTATGCATATGGAAATAAGTTTTGAATGGCAGCAAAGCTCCTGTGTTCACAGACCTCCAGTCAGAGTACAGCCTCCACTGACACCATTTCTTCTATGACAGAGCCAAATTTGAATCCAAATCTCCATAGATTCTATGTGCCTTAATCTTCCAGATCAGTCTACTATGAGGGTTCTTGATGACTAAAGTGCTCAGAATCAGAATTTATTGTCATGAACAAGTCATGAAATTCATTGTTTTGTGGCAGCGTCACAGTGTAAACATTCATATAAACCACCTTACAACAATAAATAAAAATAGTCCACAAAAAGTATATGGTTCATTGATCATTCAGGAATCTGATGGCACCAGGGAAGAAGCTGTCCTTGTGCCACTGAGTGCTTATCATTAGGCTCCTGTACCTTTTTCCCTCGATGGTAGCAGAGTAAAGAGGGTGTGGCCTGGATGGTGGGGGTCCTTGAGGCTTTCTTAAGACATTGCCTTTGTAGATGTCCTTGCTGGAGTGGTCACAGGCCAACCCTCTGGAGTCTTTTCTAGTCCTGAGCGTTGGCACCTCTGTACCAGACAGTGATGCAACCAGCCAGAATGCTGTCCACTGTAGAAGTTTTCAAGAGTCTTTAGTGGCATACTGAATCTCTTCAAATGCCCCACAAAGTACAGTCGCTGGTGAACCTTCCTGTCAAGGCCCCAGCAATCCCCCTCAATAACCTGGGATAGGTCCTATTAGACCCTGGAGCCTAATTCCCCTTAAAGCTTAAAAAAAAACCCAACTCCTCCCACTGTGGTGAGTGAGGAAATAGGTTTGGTAGATCTCAAAGGCAAGGACTCTGAACACAGTTTTGATAGTGAAGGATTTTATTTACAAAAGACAAGTGTTGGAAATGGGAACTGATGCAGCTCACGCACAGTTTACAGCAGAAATAGCGGACAATTAATAACGAATGTTGGAAAATAGTGAGGGAACAAAATACATGCACACAATGAATTGGTACATACGATGATCAAGGAAAAATCACTACAATCCCCCACCACCCCTTGATTCAGTGCATGCACAGCTCTATGCTACAAGAGACAGTAATTAAATGCTCCCAACCCTTTTAACAATGCAGATCTTACCAACAGTTTCTCCAGCACCCTTCCACATTTCTAGGTCTGGAGTGAAGCAGGGTAGTCTCAAGCTGGCAAAGAGAGAGAACTTATAGTGTTGAACTTTCCAGCCCAGGTCCTTAGCAGGGAATCAATGGCTCAGTGCCAGGAGGGTTAATCCAATTACAACACCCAGCAGCCCAAGGCCAAGTACAGGCAGGCTGGAGAGTCCAGTCCAGGTAATTTACATGCAACCAACGGCAAGGTGTGTGCTAATGGGTGGGGCGGAATCAAATCTTGATTGGCAGCTGGTGTGTCCTCTGACTAGGTAAGGGGCAGTGCTGTTACATGACAGCCACAACCCTTCCCAATACAAACATGCCCCTTCTTGATCTCACTGTCTTCTATGGTAAATAACAATACAAAGTGCTCGTTTGGCACCTTGCCTGCTTTTCTCGCTCCAGGTGGTCCAACCCTCCCCCTAGCTGCACTCTTGATTTTTTTCTCTCTAAATATGTAAAATGCATCAGGATTTTCCTTAACCCTGCTTGCCAAGGCCATTTCATGACCTCCTGATTCCCCATTTGTTTCTTCCTGCTTCCTTTATATTTCTCCAGGATGCTGTCCTACCAGCTTCCTAATCCTTTCATATGCCTCCTTTTTCCTTTTTGATTAAATTTGTAACATCTCTCATCATGCAAAGTTCCCAAACCTTGCCATCCTTGTCTTTCTTCCCCGCTAGAACATGTTGATCAGGTTTTTAACCAGCTGTAAATTTCTTCTGCATGTCAGACAGTGATAGCTGCATCCAATCTACTCTTCTCTGTTTCTGTCCAATACTGTTGTAGTTAGCCTTCTTCTAATTTAGGACTTTCCCATAAGATCCAATCTTATCGTTATTTTAACTCTCTTAAATTTTATAGGTTTGTTAACGCTTCGGAAAATGCTCCCCTATTATAACTTCTCTCCCTTCATTTCTCATTTCTCAGTACTCAATGTGGTTTGTCCCTTTCTTTGGCTAGAATATCTAATCTACTGTATGTCCTATTTTAAGAAATGCTTCTTGATGGACCTGACCCATTGAAACCTCAGGTACAAAGAAAGTCGCAGTCAATATAAGGAAATTAAACTTACCCACAGCAATATATCTTTTGCTTTTACCCTTGTCAACCATTTCTGTCTCGTTCTCAGTCAGTGTTGTAATGAGGGAAGTGTGGCAGCGAATGTTTGTGCAGTGAGCACCTAGAAAGAGGAATGAGCTACAGGCAACCTCCATGTTATGACAGTTTGGATGGTGGAAATTCTCCCTTGCAGAGTGCACAGGTCACGACCAAAAATGTGGGATATGGATAAGTTGCTAAAAATATTAAAACAAATAATTTTTTTTTTCAACTCCCATTTCTTGATGGGCAGATGAAGTGGCTTCATGTTTTGCAAAATTTTAGGAAAACTGGTTATAATGTGCAGTTTGCCTGCAATGACAGAATTTTGGGAGCTCTTTTTGGGAACTCTGATCAGTGTAGATACATGGTAAAGTTCAGGTTTCACGTCTTTGTACCATGCAAGAGATGGAGGACTGTTCCTGACTGAGATCTCACGGAGACCACCATCCAAACTGTGTCCCACAGTGGAGCCTTGTGCTGATTGTTGACCCTCTTCTTTTCCTTTGACTACATTCAGATAAATGACTCCTCGAATCCACGGTATGAGGTCCCTATTGATGTTCCCAGGGCAGCAAAGAAAGCTATGAATCCGCTGTACTCTGTGGAATATTCCAAGGATCCATTTGGGATTGTTGTGAGGAGGAGAGCCACAAGGACAGTACTGTAAGTTTTTCAAGTTCTCTTGCTCTCGTGCACTTTCCTGTCATCAGGCAAGAGGTTAGGGATGGAAAGGGCGGGGAAGGTCTTTCCCTATTAAGGACATAGATGGACTTGAGAAATAGGATCTGCGGAGAGATTATGAGGAGCACAGGGCAAAATTGGAAAGATCAACGAAGGTTATGATCTGAATTGTGCAAATTGGCAAAGGGGAAGCAGGAGTAGAGAGGTTCAAAGTGAGAAATAGGTTCCTGTTCATGAGACCAGGACAGGGGAAGGAGAGAGATGTTACATTGGTTTCAGCTGAATCATGCTGGGACCAGTATCCTGACGAATTGCATATTTACATTTGTATATAGGGCTTTAGACTAAATAGTAGAAGGGATGGCTCCAAGAACAGGGTACTTATTAAATTGAGAGAAAATGAGAGAGGGATGGTTTAGGATTAAGTGGGGAGAAATTGAAAAGTGTGACAAAAAGGGACTGAAAATGTAAATAAAAGTATGGAGGACAGAACAAGAACAAATCCAGAATTAGTAAAAACTGTAAAAAAATCAAAGCGCTTGAGTGCGTGTAATATTGATGAATTGACAGTGTACGTAACAATAGGCGATTTAATAGGTATTACACCAACACAGTGATTGGGTGACCAGAATGTGTGATTTAATATTCCAGGTTATACAATGTTCCAAAGGAACAGGACAAAAGGGAAAGGAGGGCAGGGTAGCACTGTTTATCAAGGAAGTTATCAGTGCAGGATTGGAGACAAAAAACAGAGGCACTGGATAGCAACACAGGCTCGGACTTTTCTCGCTGGTGTGAAGAAGGCATACAGAGGGATAGCTAAAGTAGATAAACATAGTCTTTTTCCCAGACGAGGGAAGTCTAAAAAGTCTTAAATCTATGAGCATAGATTTAAGGTGAGAGGGAAAAGGGGACTGAGGGGCACCTTTTTCAAACAGAGAGTGATGGATATGTGTAACGAGCTGCCAGAGAAAGTGGTGGAGGCAATTACAGTGATCACATTTCAAAGACACTTGGACAGGTTCGTAGATAAGGAAGGTTTGAGGGATATGAATAAAATGCAGAGAATACGTAATAAGTAACAAAATGTGTTTATTTTCATATCCATTGTATCATGTACATATGCACTGAAATTCTTACTTGCAGTTGAACAGGTAATTTGTTTAAAAAAAACTACAAAAGTATGCATTAAATGAAATTAAAAGAGATAATAAATACCAAAGATAAATAGACTATAAATATTCACAGTTGTCATAGTGCAAGAAAAAAAGTGGTAATGTTAGTTTTGTGAAGAGGGACTAGCTCACGTCGGTAACTTGGTCGGCCTGGCAGAGTTGAGCTGAAGGGCCTGTGCTCGTATTGTAAAACTCTGTGACTCTCTGTTCAATCAGATTGGGTTGAAATGAATAGCAGGGCCCCTAAATGTGGCTCCCAGATAGGATGATCCATAAATGGGGAATGTAATGGGAGATGCTAATGTACTGTTACGAGCCCAGAGGACCCCATAATCCAGCAGCAATAGAAATTCACCAAGACAAATGGTTACTTAAACAAAAGTTGCTTTTAATTTTCTTAAAGCATATAAACAGGATCAAAATTTAACTTATTACTATTAACTTCACCTAACTTAACTCCCTAAACGCACATGCATGTAATGTGTATATGTTCAGGAAAGTTCTTTGATTCACAGTCCAATCTCACTTCTCACTCCTCCAAGTTCACTGGTTGCAGGCAATTCTTCTACTGTGCACAGAATTTAACATTTATGAATTTTTGCTAGGCTCTAGTAAAGGTTCTAATTGGTTACAGAGAGGGGATTGCAGAAATAGAATTTGTGGATGCATCAATTATTGCTTTTCAGAATACCATATTAGGAATTTTAACAGGTACAGAATATTTAGATTTGGTCATAGTAATGAGGAAGGATTAACAAAAGATTTTTTAGTTCAAGGTCCTGAGGAGGGAGTGACCACAATGTGATAGAATTCCAGATGTGGGTTGAGGGAGAACACCAAAGGACTACAACTACTGTCTTCAACTGAAAATTGACAATTTATAATAATATGATGGTGTAGCTGTCTAATGAGCACTAAAGAAATAAGATAAGGGACAAGTCAATAGATGAACAGTGGCAGTCAACTTATCTCCAGTAAGAAAGAGGGATTCTATAAAAAAGAATCTGTCATTAATAAAGGAAGTCGGGCATAAAGTTGAAAAGAAAGTAAGGCAGACAAAGAGCTGGTGGTAGGCCAGAAGGCTGCAGTTTATTGGATCTTGTCACGAAAGACGAAATAGCTCATTCGAAGGGAGAAATTGTCTGAGAATTGCATTTAAAACAAACAGTGAGAGTTTTTTTTATGGATATATAAACAGGAAGGAAGAGTCTAAAGTCGGTGTGAGACCTTTGGAGAATGAGCCTGGCGAATCAATAACAGGAAGAAAAGAAATGGTAGTTATGTTAAACCAGTTCTTTGTAAAGGTCTTCACCATGAAGAACAATGTGGAGATGTCCCTAAGATGTCAGGTGGGCTAAATTCAGATGACAGGGAGGAACTTGTAGAAATCCCAATCACAAGGGATGAACTTTTTGAGAAATTCAAAAATTAAACCTTCCCTGATTGATGTAACTTTTAAATAATGGTATAGATAGGGCATTAAATGTTTTAAAGATTTATTTATTAAAGGGAGTCTTGCTTCCTGCAAAACAACTTTCAGTTACATACGGTCTGCCAAATACTCATTTTTTTTGTTATCTACAGATTAGAGATGTTTTTACATATCCTAAGAGTACATAGAAGAATTTAATTGATTTAATTTTTAATCTGCAACCTTTCCATAATAGTTCAATGTCTAACATTTATGATATGTTGTTTGGAATAAGAGAAGTTCCCTCAGATAAAATTTATAAAGCTTGGGAGCAGGAGCTACATCTTTCAATTCCTGAAGAAACTTGGAATGCAATTTTCAAATTGGTTAATACCTTTTCTTTATGTGCCCGCCACTCTCTCCTACAATTTAAAGTATTCCATAGGGCTCACATTTCCAAAGTCAAACTCTCTCTTTTTATGTGGATGTATCTCCTTATTGTGATAAATGCAACAATGGAGATCTTCATTAATTCATATGTTCTAGACATGCCAGAGTCTTGAGAAATATTAGATTGAAGTATTTCAAACTTTCTATGCATTTTCTAAAGTTAATTTTAAACCAAATTTCATAACTGCATTACGTTAATGACATAAGAACTACATGTATTAACTTTTATTTCTCTTGTGGCCAGGCAGGCAGCGTTGATCAGATGGAGGGATGTTACCCTGCCTAATCACACTCAAAGGTCACGTGACTTCATGTCATGTTTAATCTTAGAGAAGATTAGATGCTCAATTTCTGATTTGAATATAAATTTTTTTACACTGTGGGAACCATTTTTGAATTACTTTTATAATCTTTGATTTGTTATGAAGGTAGAAATGTTGACTAATGAGGTAATTTATCTCTCTGATAAGAATTCTGTCTTTCTTTTTTGGCCAAACAGCTTCTTTCTTGGTCATAGGTTTAGATTTTCCTTTATTTTTATAATAAAATAATACAGTATAATCTGTTTGATTAAAATGTGGAGAACCTTGAATGAAATGATATGATTTAAGTGTCATGTACCTTTTTGAATTTTAACATATGTACTCTGAATTTTTGGATGTGAAATTTCAATGTTAATAAAAATATTGAAAAGAGAAACTCGAAGGACTAAAGCCAAACTGATCAACAGGACTCGATACCCTCTATCCAAATGTTTTAAAGCAGTGGTTTTCAAACTGTCCCCCAAACTCACATTCCACCTTAAGCAATTTCTATGCCTTAAGTGCTCTGTGATTAGTAAGGGATTGCTTAAGGTGGTATGTGACTGGAAAGAAAAAGGTTTGAAAACCACTGTTTTAATCATTACCTAATTGCCTCTTGATGTGCACGGTTTCATAACTTCAAAGGAAATGGGCCAATGGCAATTTTTCTCAAGCAAAATATTTCAGTAACAATTGGGTCTAGAGCAGTGGTTCGCAACCTTCTCTTCCCACTCACATTCCACTTTAAGCAATCCCTTATTAATCATAGAGCACTGATGGCATAGGGATTGCTTAAGGTGGAATGTGAATTTAGGGGACAGTTTGAAAACCACTGTTTTAAAGCAAACAAATGCAGAAATAATGAACCCACTAGTTGAAAAAAAATTGAGAACTGATTATATTCAGGGAGAAAAAACAGAAGATTGGAAAACAGCCAATGTGACTCCCTTATTCTATAAAAAAATAATTGAAGAATAAAGCAGGAAACCTGGCCAGTTTATTTTTGGCAAGGTGCAAGAGTCAGTAACCAAAGAGGAGCTAATTAATTATTTAAGAAAACTAACGTAATTAAATGATTGAATTTTTTGAAGAGGTGACTAGGAATGTGGATGAGGGTAGCGCAGTGGATGTTGTCTATATGGACTTCAGTAAGGCCTTCGATAAGGTACCACATGGAAGGTTAGTTAGGAAGGTGCAGTCTTTAGGTATAAATTTTAAGATAGTCAAATGGATTGAACATTGGCTGAAAGGGAGAGGCCAGAGAGTGGTAGTGGATAATTGTCTGTCAGGTTGGAGGCCGGTGACCAGTGGTGTGCCTCAAGGATCTGTATTGGGCCCATTGTTGTTCGTTATATACATTAATGATCTAGATGATGGGGTGGTGAATTGGATTAGTAAATATGCAGACGATACTAAGATAGATGGAATAGTGGATAATGAAGAAGGTTTTCAAGGATTGCAGAGGGATTTGGACTGCTTAGAAAAGTGGGCTGAAAAATGACAGATGGAATTTAATGCTGATAAGTGTGAGGTGCTTCATTTTGGTAAGAAGAATCAGAATAGGACATACGTGGTAAATGGGAGAGCATTGAGGAATACAGAAGAGCAGAAAGATTTAGGAGTAACGGTACATCGTTCCCTGAAGGTAGAAACTCATGTGAATAGGGTGGTGAAGAAGGCTTTTAGTAAGCTGGCCTTTATCAATCATTGCATGGAATATAGGAGTTGGGAGGTGATGTTGAGATTGTATAAGACGTTGGTGCGGCCTAATTTGGAGTTCTGTGTGCAGTTCTGGTCGACTAATTATAGGAAGGATATAAACAGAGTGGAGAGAGTGCGGAGAAGGTTTACCAGAATGTTACCTGGGTTTAAGCATCTAGAGTATAGGGAGAGATTGGACAGATTAGGTCTTTATTCTTTGGAGCGTAGAAGGTTGAGAGGGGATTTGATAGAAGTATTTAAGATTATGAAAGGGATAGACAGAATGGATGTGGATAGACTATTTCCGTTAAGAGGAGGAAAGATTAAAACAAGAGGACATGAGTTAAGAATTAAGGGGCAGAGATTTAGAGGTAACATGAGGGGGAACTTCTTTACTCAGAGAGTGGTAGCCGTGTGGAATGATCTTCCGGGAGAAATAGTGGCGGCGGAGTCAATTGTATTATTTAAGAAAAGGTTGGACAGGTATATGGATGAGAAGAAGATAGAGGGTTATGGGCATTGTGCAGGGAGGTGGGACTAGAAAGGGGTGTTTGGTTCGGTGCAGACTAGAAGGGCCTAATGGCCTGTTTCCGTGCTGTAATTGTTATGTTATGTTATATATGTTATGTAGTTAATATATTTTACGAATGGTACATTTTGACAAATTTGCTTGAATTCTATGAGGGAGAGTTGATAGAGAGGAACCTATAGGTGTGTGCAATACAAAAAAGCACTGGAAAATCTCAGCAGGCCATGCAGTATTCATGGGAAGTAAAGGGTCGCTGACGCTTTGGGCCTGAGCCCTTTGTCAAGGTTTGAGCAAAAAAAAAGCAGACAGGCACCTGAATAAAAAGGTGGAGTTGGGGGGAGGAGCTTGGGAAAGGAGGGAGGGGCAAGAGGAGAACAGGCTAACAGGTAAGAGACCATAGGTGGATTCAGCTGGGAGGGTAGGTGAGAAGTGATAGGGAGAGAGGGTTGCTCTCTAAATGGAGAGCGAATGGGGGTGAAGATCTGGAGGAAGAGAGACAATGGGATAGAGAAAGAGACACTCTGAGAGAGGTTTAACAAAAATTGTAGAAGTTGATGTTAATGCTTGTCCAGATGGAATGTAAAGTACTGGAGAAACTCTGCATGACCTGCTGAGTTTCTTCAGCACATTTGTTTATTGCATTCAACTCTGGCATCTGCAGACCTTCTTAGTTAACACATATAGATTTCCAAAAGGCAGCTTGACAAGGTGCAACATTAGAGGCTGGGGTATAAATTAAGAGCCCAAGGTATTGGAGGAAGTGTGTTAGCATGGTTTCAAACCAGACTGTCACAAAGAAAACAACTGGAATAAAAGAGGTCCTTTTCAAACTGGAGGGATGTAACTAGCAGAGTATCCCAGGGATCAAATTTTGGCCCTCATTTTTTTATGATTTATATTAATGGCATGGAGAAGGGAACAAAATTAAAGGTTTCCAAGTTTTCAGATAATACTGCTCTCTAAGGGGGTACATTCAGATGAAAACAATTCTCTGTGGAAGAAATTGTCCTTGACTCTTCCCCCACACTGCTCCCATTTCCAACCCCGTCCTTTTCCCAGTAGCCTTACAGCTGTCTCTGTCTTTTACCAAATCTCCTGAACGAAGTTTCTTCCCATCCTACTCGAACAGCTCATCATTTTGCTCAATGTCAGTGAATCTCCCTTCCCGATTCCCTACTCAGCTGGGAATTTATTGCGGGCTTAAATTAATTTCTCTTCCATATTTTTTTTTAATTTATAGGTTCTGCAGACCCAGCATAGCTAAACTGTTCACTGATTTCTTTCTCAGTGGTACTGGGTGATTGGTGATAAGTACTGCCCCAGCAGTATCCCTATTTGATGAGGTTATTGTACATATGCACTAAAATTCTGACTTGCTGCAGCCAAATAGGTACTTTACAAAAACTACAATAGTATACAATAGTATACAGTAAATGAAAAATAAATAATATCTATAGGGATATTGGAACTATTTGATTTTCCCTTATCCGATCTACTTCTCAGTCGCTGACCCTTGTTGGGTATGTATAGTAAAGTGGCCTGTTGCTCCCTGACACAGTGCGATATTGGTGTTGATGGGCTGAGCCCAGCTGACCCTATGTGTGTTTATGATTAGGTTGAACACTACGGTTGCTCCTCTCTTCTTTGCTGACCAGTTCCTGCAGATGTCGACCTCGTTGCCCTCAGCGAACCTCTATGGCCTTGGAGAACATAGGGCTGGTTTCCTGCACAGTGTTCAGTGGAACACTCTGACCTTCTGGGCTCGTGACACCCTTCCTCAGGTAGGCTATAACTCAACTCATTCTGGCCTCAACATTGCTTTGAACCTGTCCCCGAAGCCAATAGTGACGTTTCCCTGTATTTCATCTGTAATTTCCTCTTCCACAACAAGTGAGTGCATCCTTCACTTTCTATTGGTAAATTAAATTTTATTTTTCAAATTAAATTTTCAACTTTGAGATACAGCACAGTAACCGGCCCTTCTAACCCACATGCCCGTGTTGCCCAATTACACCCATGTGACTATTTAACCTTCTCATCCCATACCTCTTTGGAAAGTGGGATGAAACCATAGTGCCTGGAAAAAATCCACATGGACATGGAAAGAATGTACAAATTCCTTACGGACAACAGCAAAATCAAACCCAGGTCACTGGCACGTAATAGTGTTACTCAAACTGTTCTGCCTCTTGTTATTTTAAGATTCAAATTTAAATTTATTCATGGCATGGTGGAAGCTGGTTCCAACCATTTGAACCCTAAATTAACCTACAGCCCCATAAGTTTTGGAGGGTGGAGTGAAACTGGAGCACCCGGGGAGAGCCAATGCAGCCACGGAGAGAATGTACAAACTCTTTTCAGAAGTGGTGATTGTCTTCAGTGAAACCTAGACAACAACCGCAACCTCCTCCTCCTGCTGATGAGGTGGAATCACAGGAAGATGTTTTACAGCCGAGGTTCCTGGAACATCCCTATCACTTGCCCATTTCATGTTGCTTGCACTGTGAGATCATTCAGTTTTTAGGGCTTGTTCTACTAGAGTCACCTGAGTGAGAATTCAGACATTGCGCGGATCTTTGTTTCAATGCCTCTGTTCTAATGCAGCAATTCTGGGAGTGGGAGGGACTTGCTGTGATTGCAGCCACTTCAATAGGAGCCTAATCAATCCCACGCCATATTCCATAGAGGAGCTTGCAAGGAGGCCATAGTGCCCAGGTTTCATCTTGGAAGGAACATGGACATAGAGCATGCCTGCTTTATGACAGGAACTGGTCGCATAGAACATAGAGCATGCCTGCTTTATGACTGGAACTGGTCGCAAAAGTTCCTTGCAATGCTTTTTGACCTTTCAGAAGACATCACGGCTCTGGAGCATGGGTCATGCAGTATTGGCATGGAGTAGGCATGAAGGGTCCATTAATGGTCTGGATTTTTGGATTTTCCGAATTCTCGGGAGTACTTTTAAAATTCAAATTTAAAGAGTTGATCAAGTAAATTTTGATAGTTTATTCATTAGCAAATGCAGCATGCTTCATTTATCAAAACAAGCAGTTTTAAAGAAAAGTCAACAAACATGTTCACTTGTTGCCATTGTGCATCTGTGGCGCTTGCATGCATGCATGCGCACAAAAGCCTGCTAAACTTAAATAGTTTGAGAGGTTTCGAAAAGTCTGACCCAGTAGCCTCTGTAGGGTGTGGTTTGATAATTATATAATTAGTTTAGTGGGTTTTTCCTACTTTAAATGTAACATAGGTTACAATATCATCTGTATTACTATACAAGATATGTTAATATTCTATTTTATTGTCATGTACCTATGTCACATTTATTTGATGAAACTAATAAAAATATTGAAAAAGAAAAATCTGGATTCTCAGTTGATGCGGATTTCTGGCATTCAGATTTTTGGACTTTTACGATATCACAACTGGTCAGTTCTATTATGAGGCTTATCCATCAAATGATTAACTCGGTTTGTGTCTCTCCGCACCACACCCTAATCTGCCGCTCATCTCCCACGACTCCACTCCACAGCTTTTACTCTTTTTGTTCTCTCTCCGAAAATGCTCTCATTAACTATTAAGATGATGGTGATGGCGACCTTGATCTCATCCTATCAGAGATGGGACTTGATGGCTGGCAAGGATGTGGTGGTTTGCTACAGGGCTTTATGACTCTTTGGTATCTACCTTATCCATCTTCATCCCTACTCTCTGCAACTTCAAACTAACTTGTTTCCTCAGTTTCCTAGTTCTGACGCAGGGTCCCGCATCTAAAATGCTAACTCTATTTCTCTTTGCACAGATGCTGCCTGACCTGCTGAGTGCTACACGCATTTTCTGTTTTTATTTCCTCTCGAATAGTGGGAATTGTGAGTAATGGCTCAGAGCACACATATCACTGGAGCTGTTTCCAGTGATTCAGTCTCGTCCAGTTACTTTCCAGGTTCTAGTATTTCCTAATTTGAAAATGTGTCATGTTCAAGGCAATGTGGGGACGATATTCCGAATTACTATCTTATTAATCCAAAAAACCAGACTATATAGCTTGAATTCATTGATAAAACGGATAAACATTTTGCATAACTTCACCTTGAGATTTTCATAATGATGAATAAACAAAACATATTTAAAGTATTTGAAGATATAATGATATTCAACTTTAAAGAGATATACATGAAGAAATAAGGCAAATTCAGCGAAAATTATCAGGCTCATGTCTCCTTCATAGTTCATTGAAGATTGAGATGCAAGCTCTTAGTCTGTGTGGATATTATGACATATTACACAATAGTCACTATGGTAACATGACAAACAATAGTCTTTCTTAAAGGACAGGCACAAAATTAACTAAAAATCAAAAACACAAGGTTTTAACCTTTACATTCTGGCCCCTAATTATTATAATTGACATTCATGACTAATATATAGTAATTACTATTACAGATACAAAAGTAAATATGGTAAATATAAGACTAGAAATCAAAACTTTCTGCTTCTTGTAAAAGACAGATTTTAGTAATAGGTTTATTTAAGTAACCAGTCCTGGTTTTAATCCACACTTGCCAAATGAAATCTTTCTTATCCGGAACTGTATCCACGATTTTCCCAGCAACCAAGAATTTCTTGGTGCAGAATCGTCCATGATAATCGCAAGGTTTCCATACAAATTGTGTTTAGCTTTAGACCATTTTTGTCTTTCTTGTAATAATGAAAGATATTCTTTGATCCATCTTTTCTAAAATAGATCTGCAATAAACTGCACTTGTTTCCACCTGCACCTTGCATACACATCTTCTTTCTGAAATTGACCCAAAGGCATTAAAGGTTTAGATTTAAGAAGTAAGAGATGATCTTTAGTGTTTTTAGTATCTCAATGTGGTGTTCAAAGGATTTCATGAATGTCAGATATTGTAATGAATCTCCATTAATAACTGGAATTTCCTCCTTAGATAAACCTATGAACCTTGTTGCTGAGCTAACATAGCAGAAATTTCATTTGAGTGATATTGTCCTGTCCTCCATGGCTTACGACTGGTTGTCTTGATGCGAATGGAGCAAGTGGATCTTGAACTGGTGCCATAGGTGTAGGACCTTGAGTTGTAAGTGATGGCATTAATGAGGATCCTTGGTATGTAAGAGATAGCATTGGTGGAGATCCTTTATTTGTAGCTGGTTCTCCAGCAACATGAAGAGACGTCAATAGTTGAGTATGATCAACTCGCATGGTTGAACTTTTTTGAAATACTCTCCTTTCGGGAAGATCCTTATGTTGTAGCTCTTGAGAGATTGAATGTTGTTAGCTCTTTCCATAGGATTGGTCATTGTCATTTGAGCAGTAGCAGCGACACCTGTGGCTCCTTGTTCGAGTACACTAGTTTCTTGTGACTGCGGTACCCATTGACCTGCTGGAATGTTAGGTGCTAGCCCTTTGGGTATGTCACTTTGAGTGATAAATGTTGCAGAAGCCTGAGTTAATGCTTTCACTTTCCCCATATTCATAGCACATTGTTCCTCAAGCTCGAGTTGTTGTTTCTTGATTTCAGCTTCTTGTCTCAGTTGCTAAATCTTCATTTCAGCTTCTTGCCTTAGTTGCTGATTCTTTATATCAGATTCCAGATCCTCTAAAGCATATCTTTTCTCCAACCACTGTTGTTGTGCACAGACAGTAGCCAAGTCTGCTTGCGCCTTAGCAGGCACAGCTAATATGCTTGAAGCACGCGAAGCTGTGCTTGATCTAGATGCCTTTGAAGACTTTGAATATCTTCCTGTGCTCATAACCTTGGAAATACTATCATCAGGATTCACATCTGAGCTTTCAGACACCGCTGATTGTGTCTCTATCTTCTGCATTTCACTCGATACAGCACCAGTGGGACTTTGCAACGTACATTCATCTGTTCCATTTCCACTAATCTTTAAGTCAGCTTATGAGGCCTGCAGTGCGTATCGGAGTCCTCTTCTTGCTCGGTAGCTGAAGCCGCTTATTCTGTGGTGGCTGGCTCCAACCTCATGTTGTCAGCCACCAACCTCATGCCAAGTGTTGTCGGCCACCTTGCTGGCTCAACTCACACCAGTTCTTTGAGAGGAGCTGTTTGCTCGAGGTCTTTAGCCTGATGAGACTTCTTCTTATCCATCTTGGGTTCTTCACACTGCAGCCTGTCTTCTCCTGGCTTATCTTGGTTTCTGGGAACTGTAAACAAATTTGTATCTTGCGTGGTCCCTTTAAAAGAACTTCTCTGAATTGTCTTTTTATGGTTCTGCACACAAGCTTAGTTATCTTATCTTTATAACTTTTAAGAACACATTCGTCTGGGCTTCCTGCCAGATTCTGCAAAACAGAGCTGTATCTTATTTTTCCAAGGTCACAAGTGTCTTCCAAGACTTTAGCTCAATTTTAAACTGCGCAATTCACAGAATTTTAAATTGAGCAATTCACAGACATGTTCTCATAGAGGCTTCTGGAATATTCTATTTTTTTACATCAAGAATGTCTCTTTGCTTTTAACAAGTTGAATTCTTTCAGACAAATTTCACGAGCCTTTCTTCCAATCAAAGTTCACAATTAGAATTTTCTTTGAATCAAAATATAGATGACACTTACCACGTTCTAGTATTTCCTAATTTCAAAGCATGTCATCCTTAAGGAATCGTGGGGACAATATTCAGAATTACTATCATATTAATCCAATAAACCAAACTTTGTAGATGCAGCTTTATTTAGATTTAATTTGTTGATAAAATATATAAACATTTTGCATAACTTCGCATTAAGATTTTCATAATGATGAGTAAACAAAGCATTTACTGTATTTAAAAATATAATGATATTCAACTTTAAAGAGAGATATATAAGAATAAATAAGACGAATTCAAAGAAAATTATCTCGAGCTCACGTCACCTTTAAAGTTCGTCGAAGAATGAGATGCAAGCTCTTAGTCTGCATGGATGTTACGACATATTACATCATAATCAATATGGTAACACTACAAACAATAGTCCTTCTTAAAGAGACAGGCACAAAAGTAATTAAGAATCAAAAACACAAGGTTTTAACCTTTACATTCATCATCTTCCATACAATTGCAACCACGAAAGACAGAAAACAGGACCTTTCTTGGTGAGAAAAAAAAATATTCCTCAGATCTCCTCTAAACCTCTTGCTTGGTTTCCATGGATCTCTGCTCATGCACAGTATACACCTGCTGCATGACAAGGATCATGTGCTTGCAACACCTACTCCTTTACATGAAGAGTTAGGTCTGGCCGAAGTTCACAATGTTCCGAGTGAAGAGGTTTCTCCTTTTATCTGTCCAAAATAGCTTCCTCTTTACCCTAAGTCTGCGAAACTTTGTTCTGGACTTCCGCAACATCGGGAACATTTTTCCTGCATCAAACGTCTCTAGTCCTGTCAGAATTGTATATGTTTCCATGAGATCGCCCTTATTCTTCTAAATTCCAATGAGACTGAATATAATCTATCCATTTTTTTTAATAGTCCTGCCATCCCAGGAATCAGGCTGGTGAACTGGATAGTGGGATAGTTGAAACCATTCTGAGAATCACTGAAAGCATGCAGTTTGGACATCAGCTTGTTCAGAGCAGGGGTTAAAAGTGAAGCTTCTGAGGTTTGGTTGCAGAGCATTAAACATTGCCTTCAGTAAGTGGGGTGGAGGATCCCAAGTAATAACTGGCAGTGGAAGCTTCTGCCTCACAGACCTCTAGATTGCTCCATTTTTCCAATTCTCATCTTGAACACAGGAACAAGTCCCTGACTGATTGTATCCTTGGCTGACCATCATGCTCCCATCTGTATTAATCCCATTCACTCGCATTATATCTGTAGCCCTCTGTGTCTTGGCAGTTCAAGTACTTTCCACATAGTTCTTAAATGTGCATGAGTACCTCTCTCCACCACCCACTCAGACACAATAGTCCAGATTCCACCTACCCTCTAGATCAGGGGTGTCAAACTCAAATTTACAGAGGGCCAAAATTAAAAACTTGGATTTGTCGTGGGCCAAACTAAATATTTATTGAAAATTTTCAACAACATCTGCATGTTTTCTCTTCTTTCAACATACGTAATGTTAAACTTTTTCTTATTAAAATAAATGTTTAATAATAGTTTTAGTTAAACTCTTTCCAGAAGAAGCATTATCAAATGAGAAATAAAATATTCAATAAATAATATTTCTCTATAGCCTTTAAGTTCCTTTTAAATGTATTTTTTTTCACAAGCCAACAAGTCAAAAAAATAACAACTTGCTTCAATGAAAATCCAATCTTTCAACTATGAACAGTCCAAAGTTAACCAAAGAAAATATTAATCCAAGTTTAGCTTGCTACACTGTGATTTACTCTGATGCACCTGGGTCTAAACCAGATACCTGGCATCTCTTCTTAGATGCAAGTTCATCAAACGCTGGGGTCAGAGTTTGCCTCCCACCTGTCTTGAAAGGTCCTGTTTTCTGTCTTTCGTTTGGCCATTTTTCGTAAGGGGTTTATTACATGTGAGTTAGGCGACAGGTCGCAGATGCGAATGAAAGTAAAGAGAGGAGGTGGGGGCGATTAGCGGGCTGACGGGCCGACACCAACACATTTGTAAAGCATTCTGGGATTTGTAGTATTCGCTGTGCATGCGCTATACTGGCGCGGCGGCCAGCGGGCCAGCTCTCATACATATTTGATATGATCTTGTGGGCCAAAGCCCGCGGGCCTGAGTTTGACATGTGTGCTCTAGATGAAAATGTTGCACCTCAGATCTTCTCTAATCCCCTTACCCTTTAGGCTAAGCCTATGCCCTCTAGTTGTAAGCATCTCCGCCATGAGGAGGACCAACTTCAGTGGCTCAGCTCTCAGCTTCTATGTTCCTCCCTCAAACCTCTCTGCCTGTTTGCCTCTCTGTTCTCCTTTCAGGACCTCCCTTAAAACCCAACCCTGTGAACACAATTTTGTCCTAATATCAGCTGAACTGGCTTTTTGTGAAACTTTGTGATATGTGTTCAGGTAACTTACTCTGATAAAAGCGCGACAGTTTGTGTATGAACTGGTTACCCCTAAAGTCCCACTTTCCCTTGTTTCTCAGCAGACAGACAGTCACTGACCTCACCCAACGAGCCCAAGCCCTGACTTTTGAATACTTCTTCTTGCACTGCAGGAGTCTGTCAACCTCTACGGTGTCCACCCCTTCTACTTGTCGCTGGAGCCAGATGGCAAGTCACATGGTGTTTTTCTACTTAACAGCAATGCAATGGGTAAGCATAGAAAATCAAGAGTTGTAAAGCAAAACGTCATGGAAATGCTGGAAGGAACTCTGTCGTAAGCTCTAACATAGGAGCAGGAGTCAGCCATCTGGCATGTCGATCCTGTTGACATTTCGTAAGATCATGGCTCATATGACTGGTTTCTGTTTCACTTGGCCAGCTACTCCCAATACCCTCAATTCCCCTGTTCTTCAAAAAAATCTCTCTGTCTCTTAAATACATTTAATCAGGCAGGTCCTACTCTTCCTCAGGAAAAGAATTCCAAAGATACACTGCTGTCTGAGAGAAACAATTCTTCCTCATCTCTCCTAAATTTACTCGCCTGAATTTTGAGGCTACCCTCGAGATGTTTGATGACAATCTCCTGCTTGATCTTACTTTTCACACCCATTGCTTTTTCATTCTGGCTGTTGCGTTGGATTGCGTTTTGGTATCAGAGATGGTTTGGGATGGGATTGCTGATTTTGGGTATATAACTGGGATGAGGATTCTGAAGGTCGGGCCGGGTTTCTGATGCTGTGTAATATTTTGATCAGTTTATTGGGAGAAGAGAGGAAACCGAGAGAACATCACCCTCAGGACTTTATTCCCACCATTTCAGGTAGTTTGGAGAGAACCTTCCCTTTCGGTTGTGTGCGAGAAGCACACAAGAAAATTTCTTCCAAAAAAAAACAGTGAGTACAGTATTGATGAGATAGATATCTGTCCTTCCTTTGTAGATGTGGCCCTGCAGCCCACCCCTGCTCTGACATGGAGAACTATTGGCGGCATTCTTGACTTCTACATATTCATGGGGCCAGACCCAAACTCAGTCATCCAACAATATTTGGAAGTCATTGGTAAGTTAAAAGTCACAGGAAAAGTGAGCAAAAGGTAAGCAAAATAACTAAATAAATAGATTAAAAATAGCAGCACTGCCAGAACTGTTGTAATGGCAGCCCTGTCCCAGGGAGACACAGCGCTGCTTTGAAGGGTTCTAATACCAGCAGCTCAGTACAGGCATTAAACAGCCTACTTAGAGGTTCCAAAATCCTGCAACCACGGCTGTGTGCCAAAGATGGCAGCGCCTGTGCTCAACAGCGGCCACAAGAGGTTGTAAACTCCGGGGAGCAGCGGTCTGGCATAAGGCAGCAGTTGAGAAGAAGCAGAGGAGACAACCCTTCAGGATGGTGACCACAACGATGGACTGCAGAGGGGCTCAGTGGCTGAGGGGGTCACAGGCTATGGGCGGTGCAGACAGGGGACCTACATGGGCTGTGGACTGCTGGAGACTAGCTCATGGGAACCATGTATCGGTGCCAGGATTCGACAAGGAGAAGAAGGGCTCCCAAAGGGCCTTGGGTGCTGAAGGTCTTCAGGTTGTATCAGAGGTTTGGATCTGGAGCTCAGATTGCCAATGGTTCGAACAGTGGCTTCACAGGTAGTGGGAGTAACTGAGGCGAATTCAAGGACACTCGTTGACTCTGAGGGGACTCTTTCTCTCTCACTCTGAGGCGATACTAAAGGCGACTCTTTGACTGTATTTCAGTACGCATAAGGAATTTTGTGTAATATTACATGTTCTGCACTATTACATGACAATAAAGGAATCTTGAATCTTTATATGTATTTTTTCAGATCTGCTGCCAAACAGGATGTTCTAAAATGCCACCTCCAACATATTCTGTCACATTCTCCTGCTCAGATTCAGATGCACCAGCATGTCTCTTTGTCGACTAGTTTCACATTGTGTGAGATGTATTGCTGTTGCCAAGGGAAATAGGAAGAGTCTACAAATTTACAATCCTAGGTCAGAGAAGCTACCCTGAAATGAGTTCCAGAATTGACCTGTAGTTGCCCTTCTGAAGAGAAGTCGGTACATATCCTGTTTTAATGGACAGAATCATGATCCCAACTTAACAAGAATAAAAGCTGTCCTCGTAATACCTGAAGGTGCAATTTAATTTCTTTAAAACTTAATTTACAGTTCACCACAGTAGCAGGCCTTCTCTGCCCAAATACACCCATATGACCAATTAACCTACTAAACCTGTTCAACTTTGGAATGTGGGAGGAAACTGGAGCAGCCAGACTGCAGATTTGTAATTTCGAGCAAAAGGCAAACTCCTTGAAGTGCTCGGTATTTGTGGAGGCGAACGAATAGTTGAGTACTGCTGTCACCACTCCCCCAACCCCCCATCCTGATGGCTCAGAGGATGGAGATCCTCCGCCCTACCAGCTTCTCCATTCAGCACATCATTTTACGTCATTTCCCTCAGCTGCAATGGGATCCCATTGTCAGGATACATCACTGCATGGTATGGGAAAGGCTTCACCCAAGCAACTGTGAATGCAGCTCAGACCATCACACAAATTTTACTTCGCTCCAGCAATTCCATATACTCATCTCGATTCCTTGGATTTGCAGCCAACATACTGAAGGACTCATCTCACCACAGCCACACTTCCTCGTCTTTCATTCCACACCACCAGATTCATGGACATTTTCTCGCCCCCCCCCCCACCCTTCAGGCTACACAACAAACCCCGCACCAATAGAATAACGTTACCCTTACTCCATACGAAGGGATCTCTCTCACTGCAACGTTACTCTGTGTTCTGTGTTTTATTCTGCTGTACTTATTGAGGATACCAAACAAACTCTTTCACTGTATCTCATCAGATTTAGATTTCAGATTTATTGTTAAAGTACACGCGTGACATCACATACAACCCTGAGATTCTTTTTCTTTGGGCAAGGAAGAATTACCATTTATTGGTAGTGCGAAAAAAAAAACTACAGAGTATACATGTAAACAAATAAAAAAACTGTAAACAGAAAATGAATGTAAACAACTGCAATACAGAAAGGATAAGAAAAATCAATAACTTGTACAAGTAAGAGTCCTTAAATGAGTCCCTGTTGGAGAGAAAGCAGCTGTTCCTGAACTTGGTGGTGTGAGTCTTGTGGCACCTACACCTCTTTTCTGATGGCAGCAGTGAGAACAGAGTATGGGTGGTGTGAATCCTTGATGATTGCTGCTGCTCTCAAACGGCAGCGTTTCCCGTAGATGTTCTCAATAGTGGGGAAGGTTTTGCCTGTTATGACCTGGACTGTGTTCACTACCTTTTGGAGGGCTTTACACTCAGGGGTATTGGGGTTCCCATACCAGACCATGATGCAACTCGTCAGCACACTTTCCACTGCACATCTAGAAATTTGCCAGGGTTTCTGGTGTCATACCAAACCTCCATGAACTGAGAAAGTAGAGGTGCTTGACAAAAAGCTTGAGAAAGTAGAGGTGCTTGACAAAAAACTTGAATTTCTGCCCTCAATTACCTTCCTAATTTCTTGTCTGGCCATTTCAACTCCCCTTCCCATTCCCACATCAATCTGTCCATCCCCAGCCTTCCTCACTACAAGGGTAAGGTCAAACACAAAGTGGGAAGACAGCTGAGTGGTCTACAACCCAACTGTTCAAATGTTGAATTTTCCAACATCAGGTAACCCATACTCCTTATGCTCCTTCCTTTTTCCTCCCTTTTCCCTCTCTCTTTCCTTGTCACCCTGTTTCATTCCTCTTCCTCAAATGGCTCTATTTGCCTTTCATCCCTTCCTATCGAGTTCCACTCATCACTATCCTTATACCTGACAAAGGGCCCAGGCCTGCAATGTTGGTTACCCTTTCCTTCCTATGGATTTTGCATTACCTGGTCAGTTTCTCCAGTATGTTTGCGTGTTGCACTCAACCCCAGCATCTGGAGACTTCCCTGTTTCACTCCTGTCCTCGGTTGGGTTTCTTCCCTTTGTGAATGAATGTGAAGGTGGAAGTGGGCAAATGTATTTATGGAAGGAGCTACTTCACGATGGAGGGGCTGAGATTTCCCACACAAAGGATGGGGAGTGTCTCAAACTCACTTAAAGGGAGGACAGAGGAGGAAATTCCCAGTGTATTAAAAACTATGTGGATGATCACTTAGGAGCTATATCACACAAGATGGGAATTGAGGTGAGGCTGGATTTCTGTATTTCAGTTGGCTGGAACATCATGATGTAAATGGCTTTTTTTTTCTGCCTTAGGTTTCCAGGGAACCATTTGACTTAAGCTCAACATATCACAAAGATAATAACTATGTTGTTCCGCAACCCCTGGAGACCATGCACGATCTGATGACCCACTGAGCAAAGAACTAATCCTGAGACTTTGTCCAATTTACCATCACTGACAACGTTTATTAACCTTTGATGCTCTTTCCATGTTTTGTTGTCAACTTCCTGGCACCCTGAAATATTTACTGCTTTGTGTGTGGCAGGTTTGCCCTTGATGGTCTCCTCTTGGAATCTTGGATTTCATCTCTGCCGCTGGGGATACAATACAAGTAATGCCACCTGGGAGGTGGTTAAACGGATGAGGAAAGCAGGCATTCCCCAGGTTCGTAAAGTTAACGACAGCTATCATGCCAGCTGGTAATGGGTGGGATGGTGAATCAGATAGGGTGCAAATGGTGGATGTCAGATAGGGAAGGGGCATAGCCAGAAGGAGTGGAGGCTGGAAGGGGAAAGTTGGATAAACCATATAACCATATAACTGTTTACAGCATGGAAACAGGCCATGTCGGCCCTTCAAGTCCGTACCAGTTCACTTGAACAACTCCACTAGCTCCTCCGCAAACGCCTGAGGAAGTAGAGGCTTTCTTCACGATGCCATTGGTGTGTTGGTTCCAGGAAAGATCTTCTGAGATAGTGACTCCCAAGAACCTACATTTGCTCATCCTCTCCACCTCTATCTAGAGTTGCTTTTTTTTGACACTGCCTCATGTAGATGTCCTTGATCGAGTAAAGTCAAAGTTGGAACCCACCTGAAATTAGTGAAACAGAATGAATGATCTGAATGGGGAATACACCCAAATTTATAACAGATGTGGGACTGAGACAGGAACTTTTCTGCATGCTACGTGGTCGTGCGTGAAGGTAAGGCCATTTTGGCAAGAAATTGCATAAAAATGAATCAGGATAACAGGAGTATCCTTCATGGCGACCCGGAGCTATATCTACTGGGTAACTTTACGGAAATAAGCGATAAATTGAATAAATATGAAATCTCATTTATAAAAATAGCACTGGCGGAGGCAAAAAAATGTATCGCGATCACTTGGAAGTCCAATTCCCCTCTACTTATAGCACGATGGACTGAGGAATGAACAGCTGTATACCTATGGAAAAAAAAATCACTTAAAGAATAAATATGACACTTTTATAAAGGTCTGACAGCCACACCTGGACCATATAGGGGCCCAAATAAAAAAAAGGGACTATAAATGCAACTATTATACATACGTGATTTCCCCAAGTATATTCTGTATACTTAAAAGATGGGTAAGCTTTCACGGTGTGCAGATCTGTATGTATGAAAGGGGAGATGGAGGGAGAGACTTTTTTTGTTGTTTGTAAGTGATATTGAAGATTTTATTGTGTATAATTTTTTAATTATCAAAAATAAAATATTCTAAAAAAAAGGTTGGATGTGGTTGGACACAGGTCAGGAGGACATGCATTTGAAGACGAAAGGTTGGCCAGAGTTGACACTGGGTGTTAATTTTAATTTTACCTGCTGCATTATATCTGGTACAGAGAGAATGGTTCTTCTGTGAGTGGACCAACAGGTTATCTCTAACATCACACATAGCCATATAGAGCACAGTTTGCAGAATATTGGATTAAAATGAAAAGAAAGAGCAATTAATATCAAGCAAAGGCAGCAGGGTAGCACTGACATGGAGTTATTCAAGAGCTTGATGGCTGTAGGGAAGAGATAATCTTTAAGCTTGTTGATGCATGTTCTCACATTCTTAAGCATTCTCCCCAATGGGAGGAGGGAGAAGAGGGTGTATCTGGGTCCTTCATTATGCTGGCTGGCTTTCCTGGGGAGTGAGAAAAGTAGATGGGGAATGGAGGGAAAGGAAGTTTGCATGATTTCAGAGCTGCATCCATCTATGCAACTGCCAAACCACAATGTGATGTATCCAGCAAGTATTCTTTCGATGTGTACCTGTAGAAGATGCCAAACTTCCTTAGTCTTCCAAGAAAGCATTCGAGGGGATGGGTTGGAGGGTGGATTGGGCGAGCATAGGTTAGAAGAAGAGCTGTGATGGAAGTTAGAAGGAGTGAGAAAGGTTGGAACACAGGTGAAAAGAAAGTGGCATGGGTCGAAAATGTTTGGACTTCTGAATGAAAGGTGTTTCCTTGTTCTGAGAAGGGGTGGGATAGTGATTGTGGCATCCAGGGACTGAGCTTTGGTGTGGGAGGTTTCTGAGAACTTGGCAGTTTTAAACCTAAAAACATTTCTTGTTGCCCCAGGATGCCCAATGGAATGATATTGATTACATGACCGACTACCGGGACTTCACCTTTGACTCCAAGAAATTTGCCAGTCTTCCCCAGCTAGTGGCGGATCTCCACGCTCATGGACAACAATACGTCATCATTCTGGTAATTCCTGTAATCCCCATGAATTTCACATGCACGGGAAAACCATCCCTTCTCACTGTGTTCACCCGTGGGACTCTACATTTTGACCATCCCAAACTGCCCATGAGGAGGTGATGGTGGTCCCCCTCACCTCCACCCCTCCCCCACAGTGCAGCGAGGAAGAGATTTTGGGGTTTGAAGGAGTGATCAGTTTTCAGGTCAAGATGGAGTACGGCTTGGAGGTGAATCTCCAGGAAGTGATGTGAAGCGAGACATTACTGCAGAGCAAGAGAGGAACGACACACACACATGGGTGTAAGTGAAGTTAAGTCTGATTTACTGATCTCCCCAGCCCTGCTTTTATAGACCCACCTTTCCACGCCTGTGGGCAGTTGTGATATTACCAGCAAGCTAGCCTTTGATTGGCCGTGGTTCCCGCCATGCAGGCTCCTGGCCCTTGAAGGCCATTTGTGTGCACGGGCTTTCTGAGCTCGCTGCGTTAGTCCACCATTTTGTGTGCCGGTTCGCTTGCCAGGTAGTGGGCCACTACAATGTTCCCATGTTCCACTGCCCTGATCCTTCGTGAAGTCATTGTGCTTTGGGAGGTGCTATTGGGGTAGCCTGGGTGATGCATGTTGTGGATGGTACACACTGCCTTTGAATATCATGTGCAAGTGATTTGACTGCCTCTTGTTGGAGATTGCTCGGGAGTTATGAAATATGACAGTTCTGTATCATTATGTTGGTCAGGAGTCTCCCCTCCATGTTTACAATGGGCCAGCAATGTGATCATCAGCAGATGATCAGGTCTTTTGGGGGAGCAACAAGAACCAACACAAACATGGCAGGAGGAGGCCATTCGGCCCTTCAACCCTGCTTCACCACTCAATCCAAGCATGGCTGTTCCTCGACATCTATATTGTTTGCCTTCTTTCTTCCCATATCCCTTGTATCTTTTGTGTTTTGAAAGCCATATTTTTCTTTCTCTTTAAATCAAAATTACAAACTGCCGGTAATAGAAATATGAAATAAATATGGAAAATGTTTAAGTCACTCAACTAATCAGTGGAAAGATATCTGAGATCTAAGACCCATCACCAGAATGAGGATAAGAGAGAAACTTTTTTTTAGTAACAAACATGGTTCAGGTTCAAGTTTATTGTCATGTGTACAGGGAGCAGTAAAAAAATGTTGCTTTGCATGCTATACAGCAATTATATCTGGGCATAAGTACAGCAGAATAAAATACAGTTCAGAGAGTAGGTTTACAGTGAGAGTTCAGTCCGAATGAGTCAGGGCAAAATTATTTTGCTGGTCTGAGATTCGTTCAGGAGTCTGATAACAACAGGAAAGAAACTGTCCAAAAATCTGTTGGTGTGTGATCTCACAGTCTTGAATCATTTTCTGACAGGAGGGAGGTTGAAGGGAATGTGGACTGGATGTGTCCTTTCATATGTAGGGTGCTTTTCTGAGGCAAATGGATGAGCAGATGGAGTCGATGGGGGGGGGGGGGGGGGGGAGATTTGCGCAATGATCTGACCTGCATTCACAATTCTCTGCAGTGGCCTCCCATCTTGGGTGGAACAGCTCCCAGATCATGCAGTGAGGCATTCAGGCAGGGTCGTCTCGATTGTGCTTCTGTGAAGTTGTTGAGGGACGCCGAGGGCATGCCAAACTTCCTGAGGAAGTAAAGTCCATGCTGCACCCTAATGGTCTCGGAAAGGGAGGTAGAAATGGGTAGAGTAATGGGAATATCTCTGATAAGGTAAACTTTAGAACCATAGAAAACGACAGCACAAAATAGGCCCTTTGGCCCATCTAGCCTATGTCGAACTATTATACTGCCTAGTCTCATTGACCTGGACCATACCCCTCCCATCCATGTACCTATCCAAATTGTTCTTAAAATGGCAAAATTGAGCCCACATTCACCACTTCAGCTGGAAGCCCATTCCACACTCCCACCACTCTCTGAGTTAAGTTCCCTCAATGTACTCTTTAAACATCTCTCCTCTCACCCTTAAAGCATGTCCTTTAGTTCTTGTCTCACCTAATCTCAATGGAAAAAGCCTAGTTTCATTTTTGTTTATACATATCCCTCATAATTTTGTATGCAAAATTATGAGACCAATATTGAGACCAAATGAATAAATATAGCAATTAAGTGTCATTTAGGACAAGGGCGGGCAACCTTTTACCATGTGTGGGCCAGATGGTGTATCAGTGGTTGAATGACAGGCCACACTAATGCTACCATAAATGAAATAAAAACTGAAACACAGATATTATGTAATTTAATTTAAGTTTTCAATTGTCTCTGCTTTTTTTTAAAAAAAACTTTATTTAAAAGATAAGTGAAAAATATTATATACAATCTAAATATATATATTTTTTAAATTTTTTATTTTTCACACCATAAACCATATTGACCAAGATACATACATTTTCCTTTTCAAATATCTACAGTGTCATTTTCTCCCCCCCTCCCTCCTCCCATCCTACCCTCCCTACCTCCCCCCCATTCATTTAAAGTACAAAATCTAAGATACATTAAACCAGTCAAACAATGTTGTCATTCAATAAAAATAAACAAGAAATTCCACTGAGTCAATTCTTTTCATTTCCTTCTCCTTTCGTTATTTTAGGTGGTAGATGTCCCCAGTAGGTTTTCTCTATTGTGTTTCATGTATGGCTCCCATATTTGTTCAAATATTTCAATATTATTTCTTAAATTATATGTTAATTTTTCTAATGGAATACATTTATTCATTTCTATATACCATTGTTGTATTCTCAAATTATCTTCTAATTTCCAGGTTGACATAATACATTTTTTTGCTACGGCTAGAGCTATCTTAACAAATCTTTTTTGTGCACCATCCAAATCAAGTCCAAATTCTTTGTTTTTTATGTTACTTAGGAGGAAGATCTCTGGGTTTTTTGGTATATTGTTTTCTGTAATTTTATTTAATATCTGGTTTAGATCTTCCCAAAATTTTTCTACTTTCTCACATGTCCAATACAATCTAAATATTCAAACAAAGTAATTTTACAAAGATTTATATATACAGAAAAACAAAACACAACAAACATAAAAAATTTCTAAAAAACAAAAAAACAATAATTAAAAAAAGAAACAAATAAAGAAAAAACCTCCCCCCTCCCCACCCCTTCAGCTAGCTCCCTTAAGGGGAGCCAAAAATATAAATCATGTATATAAAAAAAATTATAAATGTTAATAACAGTTCAAAATACATCCAATTGCATATATTTCAAATACGGAGACCACTTATCAACAAAAAAAGAATAATTATCATGTAAATTATAAGTAATTTTTTCCATAATGATACAAGCTTTCAATTCATTATGCCAGCGTATTATATTAATTTCTACATCATCTTTCCAAGTAGTAGCAACGCATTTACGCGCTACCGATAACGCCAAACGTACAAAAGCAATTTGAACTTTATCGAAACCCATTCCCCTTAATGAATACAAATCTCCCAACAAAAAAATCATTGGATCCAAAGGTAGTTTTAAATTATACAATTTTTCCAAAACTATTTTAATTTCTTGCCAAAATGGTTGGACTTTCACACAAGTCCAAACGGCATGTAAAAAAATATCAGTACATAAACTACATCTAAAGCAAGAATCCGAATTACTAAACCCATATTTTTTTTAACTTTTTCCGGGGTCAAATACAATTGATGTAAAAAATTGTAATTGACCATACCATATCTTACATTAGTCAATTTAATTACATTGTCCTGACACATGTTCACCCAATCATCTTCAGGAAAAGTAAACACTAAATCAGTCTCCCATTTAAATTTAGGTTTTTCCCAATCTGGTTTATCCATATTGTAATAAATTATACACAACTGAAACATAACCCTTCTTTGGTATAAAAGAAGTCAAAGATTCAAATTTCGACAAAGTAGGTAAGTACATCTCTCTGTCATAATTACCTTCTACCAAATCCCTAAGTTGATAATACACAAATAAAGAATTTAAAGGTATTTCAAATCGTTCTCTCAAATGGATAAAAGAAAGAAATTGTCCCTCTACAAAACAGTCCTGTATTGTCTTTATACCTTTAGAATTCCAAATCTTTAAATAACTATTAAACATTGAAAAAGGAATAAGCCGATTATTGTATAATGGAGTTAAAATTGATAATTTATCTTTCGACCCTAATTTTTTAAATCCAAATCTTTAATAAATGTTTCAGTATTGGCATATCATATTCCTGTAATAAAATCAAATTCCAACAATATAAATTCATGTATCTCCAATTTAGGTTGACATATCTCCACCTTAGCCTAACTAGGATGTTTATCCAAATCCATCAGTCTACTAATAAACTTCAACTGAGCTGCCTCATAATAATTTTGAAAATGTGGCAGTTGTAAGCCACCCAATGCATATTTCCAAGTAAGTTTGTGCAAAGCTACTCAAGCTAATTTACCTTTTCACAAAAACTCTCGTACTGCTTTATTCAAATCCTGAAAAAACTCTGAAAGTAACCAAGGTATTGATTGAAATAAATATTGAATTCGAGGAAAGATATTCATCTTAATACAATTAACACATCCAATTAGAGTTAATGGGAGATCTTTCCATTTAATTAAGTCTGCTTTAATCCGCCTCAAAATATAGATACATAATTTAATTGATATAACGATTGATAGTCATTCCCCACAAACACACCTAAGTATTTGATTTTATTTGTCCATCTAAATTTTGTAATATTTTTAAATCAGATTAATCTTTTACTCCAACTGGCAAAATTTCACTTTTATCCCAGTTAACTTTATATCCCGCCAATTCTCCAAATTTCGATACACACTCCTGTTTCAACGATCTCTCAGGCTCTATCAAATATATCAACACATCGTCTGCAAACAGATTAATTTTATATTCTTCATCATTAATTCCTAATCCCTCTAATATCCTCATTTTGTCTAATAGCCTGTGCTAATGGTTCTAAAAGTATAGAAAAATTAAAAAAAAATATGGGTTTAATAATTCGGATTCTTGCTTTAGATGTGGTTTATGTACTTTATTACATGCTGTTTGGACTTGTGTGAAAATCCAACCATTTTGGCAAGAAATGGTTCTAATGGTTCTGGCGACAATGGGCAGCCCTGATGAGTTAATCGAGTCAATTTAAAAGGTAAAGATGTCTGTCCATTTGTCACCACCCTAGCAATCGGATTCATATATAAGGCCTTAACACAACCAATAAAGAAAAGGCCAAATTTAAATTTCTCTATTACCTTATATAAAAAGTCCTATTCAGCACTATCAAAAGCTTTTTCAGCATCTAGTGCAACTACCATAGGATGATTAGGTTGCCGCCGATGTGCATTGATCAAAGTAAACAATCAAAGTATATTATCTGAGACATTTCTATTCTTAATAAAACCTTTTTGATCAATATGTACTAATTTAGGTAAATATTTAACAAGTCTGTTAGATAATACTTTCGCCATAATTTTATAGTCTACATTCAATAAAGAAATAGGTCTATATGAAGATACCTGTAAAGGATCTCTCTCTTTCTTTGGGATAACAGTTATTAAAGTACTCAAACAAGTTTCCGTTAACTTCTGATCTTCAGTAACTTGATTTAACACTTTCCCAAATATATTAGAAAATTCATCATAAAAACGTTTATACAATTTCACAGGAAACCCATAATCTCCTGGGGACTTACGATTAGGCATTTCCTGAATAGCTTCCTTGATTTCAAAATCCATAAATGGAGATTCCAACTCCCGAATATCTTTCTCATGCAGTACCGGTAATGTTAATTTAGATAAGTAAGAATCAATAGAGAACCATTATCCTGTTTCCCCTCAGAAGAATATAAATTTTGATAAAATGAATAAAACTGGTCATTAATTTCCTGAGGCTTATAGGTGATTATTGAATTCTTCTTAACAGCATTAATAGTCCGAGACACCTGTTCAGCTTTCAATTGCCAGACAAGTACTTTGTGATCCCTTTCCCCCAACTCATAATAATTCCCTTCAGTAGATTCCAATTCAAATGATAAATTCTTATGAATTAAAATCACCTCTCCTTTTGCTTCGGAATTAAAAGAAGAATAAAAAACTTGACCAACCCAGTCTCTTTTCAATTTCAAATGTTCTTTCTCAGTCAAATTTGTTTCTTGTAAAAAAGTAATATCAATTTTCATCTTTTTTATATATGTTCTCTTTCTCTTTATTGGATTTTTTAACCCCTGAACATTAAAAGTTGCGAAGTTCAATTTAGACATAAATTTAACTATTAGTAAATACAAACACTAAAAAATTAAACTCTATAAAATAATGCTCCCCTTTGTAATCCTTCAAAAATAAAAAAAATAAAAAAGAAGGAAAAAAAATCAAAAATCTTAAATCTTTAAAAAAAAACAAAAATAAAAAAAAACAACACAGACAAAAAAAACCACCCAAAGGCAATATTACCCTAAAAAACTGGGTATGGGAAACCTACTGGTGTCAGATGACCTGCAAAGTTTTCAGTGTCATCCACCCTCCCAGCCAGATATATATTTATTATATAGATAAACACATTCAAATATAGTTTATATCTTCAACCCAGTAACTTGAAACCCAACGATTGCTCCGGATCTTCGATATCAAGAGGATTCTGTATTTCTTCTTTCTTTCCATTTTTTCCATTCTTCCCATTCTTTCCTTTTCCACTGCCATTTCCATTTCCAATTAATCTCCTTTTAGGAGACAAAGGCGGAGAACGACCATTTCTTTTCAATTCCAGCAGGGAGTTCACAAAGACTAAGGCATCATGATCATTTTCAAAACATTGAGATTGAAAGTTTCCATAAAAAAACCTTCAAAATTGCATGGTAACGAAAAGCGAACTTATAACCTTTTCACCACAGAACATCTTTAGCTGTATTGAATTCTCGCCGTCTATGAATAACTTCCAGTCTCAAGTCAGCATAAAAAAGCACTCTGTTATTTTGAACCATAAATGGGGATTGATTTTGTCGTGCTTTTTGGACTGCCATACATAAAATAATTTCTCTATCCTAGTATTTTAAACAACAAATCAAAACTGCTCTCTGCGGTTGTCCTGGAAGCGGTTTTCTTCTCAGAGCTCTATGAGCCATTTCTAACTCCAAACCTTCAGGAAAGAACTCTTTGCCCAAAACTTCTGGGATCCAGTGTTTAAAGAATTTTATTGAATCAGAGCCTTCTGGAAGACCAACTATCTTCACGTTATTTCTCCAACTCTGATTTTCCAAAGAATCGATCTTCTTCAATAAGTCTCTTTTTTTAATTCCCCAATCTATGAAAAATCCTTCCAGTTTTTCTATTTTTTCTCTATTACGCTCCACTTGACTTTGACACTCAGAAAAACCTGTCTCAATTTTCTTAAAGTTTTCTTGGACAGTATCAACAGATTTTATACATCTATTAATGTCACTTTTGACTACATTCATATCTTGCTTCATATTTGACATTTCTTCACATAAAGTATGGATCTTCATTTTCACCTCCATAAATCCTTGATTCATTTGATCTGATATTTGTTTTGACATATTACCCATTTGATAGGCAATCCCTTCCAGAACTATAATATTGAATCCATTCAAAGTTCCAATTCCACTTTTTGAGGTTTACCTTCATAGGTTGCTGGCTCCACCTGCAGGACGTATTCTGCAAAGGTAAGTAATTCCTCTTCTATCGGTTTGGATGCCTTGGCAGTACGGCTGCGGGTCTGGACACCAGACGCCGGCATCCCGACCTCTTCAGGCCACACGTTATCAAGGAGCTCCCGGACCCACGACGCTCCACGCAGGCCGGGCAAAGCCACGGGGCGCATCAGAGTGTCTTCCGACGCTACTCCACGAGTCCCCAGACCTCCCGGCAAGATTGCAGGGCCACGGGTCTCCCTGTCAACCGTGTCGGCCGTGTGCGCGGATCGGCAGCAGCCAAACTCACCAAGGTACCGGTGCCAGCTTGCAGGAGCAAGTTTGGCACCGATGTCAAAATCAGCTGGGCTGGGGTCCTCTGGGCTTTAGGAATCGCCGAAATTGACTCCGAGGATTCCACTGTAAAGGTAGACCTCAATTTTTCCGTACTTTTAAATGGCAATTTCTTTTGAAGTTGAGCCTTAGATTTTTTTTACATTAGTTGCCTTAGTAATTTACTATTTGCAAGCATTTCCCATATTGGGTAACATAGTTGTTGATGCCAATTACAAGACATTATCTAAATGAGCATTAGTCATATTTGTTCTCGTTCTTCGTGTACTTCATTTTTGAGAACAGTTGCTCACACATGTATGTGATGCTATCTTTTTTGCATGCTCCACCAAGTTTTTATAATTCCCAGATGGAAGAAGACATTTTTTGCAGAGGTCCATCAAAGACATATCATCTGCAGTAAACCTTTTATTTGTAGGTAGGGAAAGCTCACATTAAAATAATGCTAGACATTATGGTACTTACATAAGCCAGAAACAAAGGTGTTTATTATCACTATCAAGACATAGGTATTATAGGTTTTATATACATATATATACCATTATATATTTCTTTCTTTGGCTTGGCTTCGCGGACAAAGATTTATGGAGGGGATAATGTCCACGTCTGCTGCAGGCTCGTTTGTGGCTGACAAGTCCGATGCGGGACAGGCAGACACGGTTGCAGCGGTTGCAGGGGAAAATTTGTTGGTTGGGGTTGGGTGTTGGGTTTTTCCTCCTTTGTCTTTTGTCAGTGAGGTGGGCTCTGCGGTCTTCTTCAAAGGAGGTTGCTGCCTGCCGAACTGTGAGGCACCAAGATGCACGATTTGAGGCGATATCAGCCCACTGGCGGTGGTCAATGGGGCAGGCACCAAGAGATTTCTTTAATCAGTCCTTGTACCTCTTCTTTGGTGCACCTCTGTCTCGGTGGCCAGTGGAGAGCTCGCCATATAACACGATCTTGGGAAGGCAATGGTCCTCCATTCTGGAGACATGACCTACCCAGCGCAGTTGGATCTTCAGCAGCGTGGATTCGATGCTGTCGGCCTCTGCCATCTCAAGTACTTCGATGTTGGTGATGAAGTCGCTCCAATGAATGTTGAGGACGGAGCGGAGACAATGCTGGTGGAAGCGTTCTAGGAGCCGTAGGTGATGCCGGTAGAGGACCCATGATTCGGACCCGACAACAGACTCGCCAAGGCAAATAGCGCCTTGGAAGACTACACAAAAGAGTCTGGAAAAAACAACCAACTGAAAAACCTCACAAAGATTAGCGTATACAGAGCCGTTGTCATACCCACACTCCATTATATATAATGGCATATTATATACCATTAAAAGAGTATGGAAAAACAATCACCTGAAGAAACACACGAAGATTAGCGTTTACAGAGCCATTTTCATACCCACTCTCCTATTCGGCTCCGAATCATGGGTCCTCTACCGGCATCACCTACGGCTCCTAGAACGCTTCCATCAGTGCTGTCTCCGCTCCATCCTCAACATTCATTGGAATGACTTCATCACCAACATCGAAGTACTTGAGATGGCAGAGGCCGACAGCATCGAATCCACGCTGCTGAAGATCCAACTGCGCTGGGTAGGTCACGTCTCCAGAATGGAGGACCATCGCCTTCGCAAGATCGTGTAATATGGCAAGCTCTCCACTGGCCACCGAGACAGAGGTGCACCAAAGAAGAGGTACAAGGACTGCTTAAAGAAATCTCTTGGTGCCTGCCCCATTGACCCCCGCCAGTGGGCTGATATCGCCTCAAACCGTGCATCTTGGCACCTCACAGTTCGGCAAGCAGCAACTTCTTTTGAAGAAGACCGCAGAGCCTACCTCACTGACAAAAGGCAAAGGAGGAAAAACCCAACACCCAACCCCAACCCACCAATCTTCCCTTGCAACCGCTGCAACCATGCCTGCCTGACCCGCATCGGACTTGTCAGTCACCAACGAGCCTGCTGCAGACGTGGACATACCCCTCCATAAATCTTTGTCCGCGAAGCCAAGCCAAAGAAAGAAAAAAAGAAAGAAAGATATTATATACCATTATATGCCTGGCAGTGTAATCGCTTTGTATACATGAGATACACATGTTATTTGCAGAAACTATTGCGTTTTCTACATCTGGTTATGTCGCGTTCTCCGATCGGGAGTTTTGAACTCTGTTATAACCTTATGGGACCATGGGTGTGTATGTGTGATTGGAGGTTGCCCGAGCGGACGTTAAGCAGTGCACGACTGTACTTGTATTGGTGGACCGGGTGCACATGGTACTTTTGCACTGGGTTTCTAGCCAGATAAATTTGGATCACGGGCTGGATCCAGCCCATGGGCCATAGGTTGCCCATCCCTGATTTAGTTTTTAAACAAGAAAATCAGCAGAAGCTATGATTGTAGTTTACACTAAAATGCTGAAGAAAATTAACAAGTCACACAACGTTCTTTATGCAGCAAAGATAAAACAAAGCCAACGTTTCTGGCCTCAGCCCTTCATCAAGGGATGAACACAAACCAGGTAGGCACCTGAATAAAATGATGGGAGGAGGGGTGGAGGGAAGAGCACAGGCCCACAAAATAGATGGATTATAGATGGATATGGATGGGAGTGCAAAAGGTTGAGAAATGATAGAGGGAAGCAATAGCTCTCTGATTGGAGAGGGAAGAGGTGGAAAGCTGTGGAAAAGGTGACTGAGGGACCAGGAAAGAGAGCAAGACAGGGAATGGGCCTAATAGAAACTAGAGGTCAATGTTTATTGATGGTGGCCTCAGTTTGACAGTGCATGAGGTCATGGACAGACTTATCGATGTAGGAATGGAGGTTGGAATTGAAATTGTTGGCCACTAGGAGATTCCCGCCATTGCTGCGGACAGAGCGAAGGTGCTCAATTATATGATATCCTCGTCTGCACCTCCCCGATGTAGATGAGGCCACAAAGGGAGCACTGGATGTAGTAGATGAACCCTGCAGGTTTTACTTGGAAGGACTGTTTGGGGCCCTGAATAGTGATGAGCAAGGAGGTGTGGGTGCAGGGTGTGAGTCACAAGGGTGGGTACCAAAGAGGCAATTAGTGGGAAATGATGAATGGACAAGGGAGTCAAGTTTGTTTCTTGGTATAGCATGGTTGTGGGTAGTGGGTGCTGAACAAGTTAAACCCTTGTTTCTCAGTATACTGTGTCAGTGGGTGGTGGGTGCTGAGCAAGTTAAACCCTTGTTTCTCGGTATACTGTGTCAGTGGGTGGTGGGTGCTGAGCAAGTTAAACCCTTGTTTCTCAGTATACTGTGCCATTGGGTGGAGGGTGCTGAGCAAGTTAAATGTGTGCTGTGTATGTTAGTCTGTCAGTGTGTGTCCTTTTTGTGAATTTCCTTGAGTGCAAATAAAGACCACTCATTATATTATATGTGTTCATTACTTGTGTCCAGACTTGATTCTCTTTGAACCCGTCGAACCTCTTCTTGAACATAACACAAGGTAAGGCTTTGGGTTATGTCCAGCTGGGCAGGCTGTACAAATAGAAAAACTGAGCCATAGTGTTGAGAGGCAGAATCGGCCAATTGCCATGCAGGCAGTTTGATTATGGGGTCCCACTGGCTGCAATGTGCCCAGACAGAAGATATTCCTCCAGCCTGTGTTGGACCTTGTGGTAACAGTACAGGATCAGTGGGTGTGAGAGGGAGAATTAATGTGGCAGGCAGCAGTATGATCAGAGTCACTCTTGGGGACTGGAAGCAGGCTCTCGCCCAATCTGCAGGTTTTTCCCAAAGCAGTGGAGAGCACATCACAAACCCCATGTGCACAATACTCGACTCGGAGAAATGCAAGTGAATCACTGTTGCACCTGAAATAGCTGCATGGGGGTCCCAGGATGGTGGGAAGGGAAGAGGTGCTGCGCTTCCTATCTCCATGACGGGAAATGTTTGGTGGGGTCCAAAGAAGGTCCAGGTAGAGATATAATGGGAAAAATCCCTGTGAAATGCTTAAAAAGGGAGGGGAGGAGATTGTGTGTCTGGTAGTCGACATTATTGGGACTCTACTCTGGCGAGCAACCGCACTGAGTCCTGATCCCAGATCTCAGGCTGTTATCTGATGTTCAGGGGCCTGTTGGAACCCCTGTTTTAATTGATGTCTGTTAATGGCTCAATGGGTGTCTGCCACCTCTGAGTCAATTAGTCACCATACTCAATGAGGCCATTTAGCCCATTGCCAGGGAGCACTCCCATGTCCTTTTCCCCCTTCTACTTGGCCATGATGCCTGTGATTATACATAATGGCAAATTAAAACTTCCTCACACCCTGCAGCTTACTCTCTTGTTAATTCTCTTCATTTCTAGAGAGAAACAAAAAGTGCAGATGTTGGGAATTCATGAGCAAACAAAGGGAAACTGGAGGGTCTCAGTGAGTCAGGCAACCTCCATGAAGAGAAATGGTTGGCAGCATTTCGGGTTGAGGCCCTTCTGGAGGTGGCCATCTGAAACATTGTCTGAACATTTCTCTGCACGGTTAGCATCTGACCTGCTGAGTCCCTCCAACTTTTCTTTGTTTGCTCCTCAATCCTCTTCTGCTCTTTTGTCATGTATTTGCATTAGGGGGAAAATTACAGCAGGCTTTCCTACAGATGTGTGAAGAAGGTGCCCCTCAGGTCCCTTTTGAATTGTTCTTTTCTCACCTTAAATCTATGCCCTCAAGTTTTAGACTCCCCTACCCCAGGAGAGGGACTATGACTATTTGCCCTGTCTGGGACACTCATGACTTTATTTACCTTTGAGGGGTCATCCCACTGCCTCCATGCAGAAGGATGTGGTCCAAAGGCAAGGTTGGTAGAGATCTGGATCGGCATGTTTGCCGAAAGGCCTGCTTCAGGGCTGCAAATCTGTGACTCTAATTAACTTAGCAGCCTGTGGAAGGGAGATGGGAAGAACCCAGAGCTCCTCAGGGAAACCTACCCAGTCATGGAGAGTGCTTGCAAACTACACCTGGTCAGCACTGAGTGTCCAGATGAAGCCCTGGTGCCTGAAGTTGTGAGGCTTCTGCACCAAAGTCCAGAAGGTGGAATGGTACATAGCTGAAGCAGGTCGTGTAGCAGCCTTACAACTCCAGGCCTGAGCACATTATTAAACCTACATGCCAATGCCATACAGAGTGAGTGCAACATTCTCAACTAATCTGCAATTACTTGTAAATAGCGCTATTCTTTGTACTTCTGGTTAGATGCTGGTATCATTTCATTGGCTTTGTATCTGCACTTGGCTCAATGTAATCTGTGCACTCAAACTCCATCTGAAAGATGGACCTCATCTGAACTGTGGTATATTTATGCTTCAGCCAATGTCACCAAATAGCACAATGGAAGACTTGCCTTGTTCGTTTTGTATGTAGTAGTTGAGAAGTACTTTTGTGACAGGAACATGCTGTGGGATGTGAGAATCATTAAGGTTATGCAGGGGTTGGGAGGGGAGCCACTTCTGGGGAAGCCTTGAGAGGTACAGAAGGTAGAATGGGAATGACCAGCTTTGGGCCTGCTCCTGGGAATGGTAACTGTGCGTGTCTGTTTGCAGGATCCAGGGATCAGCAGCAGCCAACCACCAGGCTCCTACTGGCCATATGACGAGGGCCTGAAGCGGGGAGTCTTCATCACCAATACATCTGGAAATCCTCTGATTGGAAAGGTAGGGTCCCCGCAGCGGCTTAGCTGCTGGGGAACTCTGGAAGTGACTCTGCTAGAGGAATTCAGTGGGGGCCAAGCAGCACCAGTGGAAGGAATAGAAAGGTCTGGGTCTCTTCATTCTTTCTTCGCCCATGAATGCTGTTTGACCTGCTGAGTTCCTCCAGCAGATTGATTGTTGCTCCAGATTCCAGCTTCTGCAGTCTCCTGTATGTCTCTGTGGGAGTGAGTAGCCTGAAAGGTCAAGCTAGCAGAGGTGTGTGTTTGGTTCCAATGTGGATATTGTAAGTCTTGCCACGTTCAGTGCCTTGGGTTGGGACTTTAGTTCAGAGCAGGGCTGAGGTGGGAACAGAGGCAAAGCATCAGTTCATTTACTGGATTCCAGGCCAAGGGTTTGCTTCACATTTTGTGCTGTTAGTTCAAAAGATAAAACAGGTGAAAACATTGCTGGAGTGGTGAGGAGAGGCAGGAGATCACCATCCATGAAGGGCAATACCCTGCCGAGCCCAAGCTGGGTTGGGCTGACTTCACTGGAGGTGAGGGGATCGATCTGGGCAATGCCGAATCCAGCAACCCAAGATCAGAGTCTTGAGTCAGCTGGCATTTGAACAGAGGTGATATGACAAGGTCCCGTTAGCCTGGGAGGGCTCGCAGGATATCACCCCTCACCAAACCCTGCCAGTGTGAAGTTAAGTACAAAGCCAAAAAACTGTAGGTGCTTGGAAGCACTCAGCAAGTCAGGCAGCTTACATGGAGAGAAAAATTGAGTTAATGTGTCAGGTCAATTGTTGTTCCAATAAACAAAAATCCATGCCTTGAAACATGAACTGGGCTTCCCTGTCCACACATTCTACCTGACCTGCTAAGTGTGTCTATCATTATGTATTTGGAAGTGGGATTCAGGCCAACACGATTGTGATAAATTTCAATGCTCTTGGAAGGAGGGTCCAGAGATGGGTGAGGACAATAGGATTTGTCCTGCTTGGATTTTACTACTACTTTTCTCTCTTTTTATGGGGTATAGGTTTGGCCTGGATTGACAGCCTTCCCTGACTTCACGAATCCTGACACGCACCAGTGGTGGTTTGAAAATCTGCAGCAGATCCACAAGGCCATACCTTTTGATGGACTCTGGATTGTAAGTGCCATATGGAGATAAGGCTATTCAGACCCTCAAGCCTGTCCTGCCTTTCAACTCATTCACAGCTGACATGAATTCCATTCACTGCCCTTTGCTCCGTATCCCTGAATTCCCTTGCCCAACGAAGATTTGGTCTTAAGTTTCCAGTGACTCCCAAGGCCATACCCTTTCTTGGGAAGTGAGTTGCAAATTTCCAGCCAACTGTTGTGTGAAATATTGTTTCCTAATTTAACCCCTGATTATGGCAGAGGTGAGGAGGAACTGCTTTTCCCAGAGTGTAGTGAATCTGGAATTCTATGCCTGAGGAAACACTGGAGGCTGTCTAAACTGTATGAAAGGTGCAAGTAGATAGATTTTTAAAGAATAAGGGAATTAAGAGTGTTGGGGAAAAGGCAAGTAGGTGGAGCAGAGTCCACGGCCAGATCAGTCATGATCTTATTGAATGGTGGAGCAAGGTCGGCGGGCCAGATGGCCGACTCCTGCTTCTATTCCTTATCTGGCTTAGGATTGTGCCTGTTTGTTCTTCAGCTGATGGAGGGCTAATTTCATTGCATATCCCTAGTTACCTCAAAGGCATCAGGAATTATGCAGGAACTAAGATCAAAAGGTAGCAGTGGACCATTTTCTATTCACAATCCTGTTTATTAGCTGTAGAAACATAGAAAATAGCTGCAGGAGTAGGCCATTTGGCCCTTAAAGCCTACACTGCCATTCAATATGATCATGGCTGATCAGAACCCAGTTCCTGCCTTCACCCCATGCCCCCTGATCGCTTAGCCACAAGGGCTAAATCTAACCTCCTCTTAAATGTTGACAAGGAACTGGCCTCATCTACTTCCTGTGGCAAACAATTTCACAGATCCACCGCCTTCTGAGAGAAGAAATTTTTCCTCATCTCAGTCCAAAAAACTTCCACCTATCCTTAATCTGTGACCCCCTGGTTCTAGTTTTTCCCAGCATTGGAAACAACCTTCCTGCATGTAGTCTGTTTAAACCCTTAAGAATTTTATATGTTTCTATAAGATCCCCCTTCAATCTTCTAAATTCCAGAGAATACAAGCCTAGTCTATCCAACCTTGTTGAATGGCAAAATGGCACAGCCAATTAAACTGCTTCTCTGGTGGCCTGGGTTCAATCCTGACCTCTGCTGCTGTCTATGTGGAGTTTTCACATTCTCCCTGTGACTGCATATGTTTCTTTATGGGCGCTCTCCTTCATTTACTTGTGCTTCCCAAGGCATCCCCCCCCCCCAGGTTAAAGATGTGAGGTGGAATCTGGGGTAAGATGAGGGTATTAGGGAGAGATTAAAATAGGATTGGTATAGATGGCTGGTTGACGGTCAGCACGGACCTGAGGGGCTGAGTGGCTTATTATTGACTTAAGTCAATAATCTAACCACATGCACAACTTCCAGATGTTGGAATATCGGAAGCAGGGAAAGCAGGCAGGATTCCTGCTCCTAAGTTTGATTCCGTGCTGGTTAGAGTGTGTGGGTTTGGCTGTGAATATCACCAGGAGCAATAATCTACGACCTGCATTTAAATTTACATTGCTGAATATTGCCTGGTATTTCATAAGTGAAAACATAAGGCTGAGTGGGCTCCCCAGTATGACAGGAGAAAGGATGCTCAATTAATGAGGCTGCAGGTTAGAGATTTAGGATGGAGAGAGAACCTGAAACCTGGTCTGCTGAAGGCACCCAATGTTTGTCCTGTTCCCTTTGGAAACCTACAATAAAACCTGCCTCCATCACATCAGTGCTTTCCAGATTCCAGCCACGCACTGCATTGAAGGCTTTCCCTCTTGTCATCTTGAATTCTCTTCCCTTTATATACCTGCAACCTCCAGACCGAAGATAATCCATCAATAGAAATGACCTACCGCTATCCCCACTGTCCAGGCCCCCCATCATTCTATATACATGTATCAAATTTCCACTCAGCCTTCCCTAAAGAAAAGAACTCCATGCACTCTTTACATCCTTTCCAATGCCATTATATTCTTGAATTGAATTTTCTTTTGTTATATGTACAGTGAAAATCTTTATTTTCCATGCTATTCATGCAAGTGAACCCATACCTTAAGTACAGTGGGTGGTGTAATAATGAAACCATAATGCAGGGTGTAACTACACTGAGTAAGAGTGCAGCGTATAGCATTGAAAAATTAAAGTGCATGGAATCGCAGATCAAGGCCATAACTTTTTAACCAATGAATGGTCCACTGAAGTGTTAAGTAACAGCAGAAAAGAAATTGTCCTTAGATGTTGTTAAACCAGAAAGTCTGCAGATGCTGTGATTGTAATTTAATATAGGAAAGTGCAGGAAAAACTCAGCAGGCCATGCAATGTTCTTTATCGCAAGGATATATAACCAATGTTTCTGGTCTGAACCCTTTGTCAAGGTATGAGCAAAAAGCAGACAGGTGGCTAAATAAAAATATGGGGGGAGTGACAAGGGGAGCAGTACGGGCCAATAGGCAAGCTATGGGTGGAAGGACAGAAGAGAAAAAGATGAGGAAGTGATTGAGGGAGGGGAGAGCCCTGTGAATGGAGAAATAAGGGGTGAAATCTGGAGAGGGGCCTAACAGAAACCAGAAAAGTCATTGTGAGTGCCCAGACAGAATATTAGGTGTTGTTCCTCCATTTTGCACATGGCGTCCACTTGGCAGAGCCTGAGGCCATGGACACAATATTTGCATTGGAAATGAGGCGCAGAATTGAAATGGATGGCTGCTGGAAGATCCACGCTATTACAGTGGACAGAGCAAAGGTACTCAACAAAATGATCTCCCAGTCTGCCCAATGTAGAGGAGGCCACAACAAGAGCACGAGATGCAGAAGACAACCCCTGCAGATTCACAAATGAAGTGTTGCTTCACTTGGAAGGACTGTTTTGGTTTTGGGGGAGGAGGTGTGGATGCAAGCATAGTATTTCCTGCGATCACAGAAGTACCAAATGGGTCATTAGTGGGAGGGGATGAGTGGATGAGGGAGTCACAGAATGCGGAGAGGGAAGGAGCAGGAAGATGTTTCTGGTGGTGGGATCAGATTGTAGGTGGCAGATGTGGAGGCTGGTGGGGTGGTATGTGAGGACAAGGAGAATCCTGTCCTTGTTGCGCCTGAGGACAGAGGGGGCCAGGCCAGATGCGTGGGAAATGCAGGAGATGCAGAGTCCTGTCCTTGAATGTGGAGGTTTCATGCTCATGTATAAGATGATGAGAGCTATAGGGCAGGCAGCTCCTTTTACCTGCGACCACAATACGAAGTACCAGAGGGCATCTGCTTAAGTTAAACAGGAAAGTTTAGGGGAGATATCAGAGCTAAGTTTTTTTTACTCAGAGAGCAATGGGTGCCGGAAATGCTTTGCAAGGGTGGTGGTAGAGGCTGGTACAATAAGGACATTCAAAATACTCATATAGGGACATGGATGGAAGAAAAATAGAGGGTTATGAGTGTAAGGTAGGGAAGGGTTAGATTGATGCTAAGACACCCTTATATAGGTTGGCGCAACATTGTGAGCTGAGGAGCCTGTATTGTGCTGCACTGAATCATCAACGTTGGTTACGTGAGCGAGACATAGCCTTTGTAGATATGTATGTGCTTCAGCTGTTATCTTGACTGAGGTACGGAAGAGTCTTTGGGCAACGGGCAGTCAGTTTTCTTTTCCGCTTTTCTCCACTGTTCTTTCTGAAGCTACTGGCCTGGGATGTCATAGAGAGAACTGTCAGGCCATCTCTCAGAGGGTCACTGATGAATTCCCAGACCTCCTCAATCCTGTCCTCATGACAGGGAACACCGGGCAATTGGTCAAGAGCAGAAACTGGCTCTTAGGGACCAGATTCTGACAACCAACCAAGAGGGATTTACTGCTTAGCCATGGTGTGAAGGGTTTAGTTCACCGAACACTGTGTGCTTCTGACGCACTAAACAGAGAGAGAGAACCTTAGCTCATCCTCCTTTCTTGTTCTTCTCAGTTCCCCTTCAATAAGGGCGGAACGGTTAGCGCAACGCTGTTACAGCACCAGTGGCCAGGGTTCAAATCCAGCGCTGTCTGTAAGGAGTTTGTACGTTCTCGTTGTGTCTACCTGGGTTTGTCCGGGCACTCCACTTTACTCCCACAGTTCAAAATATACAGGGGTTGTAGGTTAATTAGGCAGCGCAGGCTCATGGACCAGAAGGCCTGTTACCATGCTGAAGGTCTAAAAAAAATGTATCTTTACCTTTGCTCTATAAAGGACACTGTTTGACCTACTGAATTTCTCCAGCTTTGTGTTCTTACTATGCTGTACTGTTCTACATTTTGATATGTCTACCTGATGGGAGTGGGGAGAAAAGAGGGTGCGATTGGGGTGGGATGTGTCCTTGAATAAATGTGCTGTTCTCCTGAAACAGCGCAAGATGCAGACGGAGTGGAAAGAGGGAAGGTTAATTTGTGTTATGGCCTGAGCTGTGTTCAGCTCTCTGCCCAGTGCAGGTGGGGATACCTCGTTAACAGAAACTTCCACAAGTTCATCTCATTGCTCTCCGGAATATTCTAGGACATGAACGAGCCTTCCAACTTTGTGGATGGATCAGAGAGCGGGTGTCCGAGCAATGAGTTGGAAAATCCACCGTTTGTTCCAGGTAAAGCGCGTGTCTGAGCTCTAGACTCGATGTGGAAATGGGAGTGAGCATCTCACGGCCAGACAGGAGAGAAAGTAGGATACCTGAGCATGAAGGATAAACCAGAAAGGAGGAAAGGAGATACCCATGCAGGAAAGATAAACTGGATAGCAGGATATTTTTGGGTGCCGTTGTATGGGAATGGAGTCTTGTCATAAATTATGTTCCTTGTTCAATGTGCAATCTGCAATTGTGAGTGTAACTTCTGAGTGTTGGGAATGCCATTAGCAGAGGGGGAAGTGAGTGAGAACCAGCAACACTGTTGGTGAGGAGCATCAGATTTTGAGGGGAGCTCAGTGAACAAGTCAGAGTGGGTCAGAGCTGAGGAGGAGTGTGGAGATGGATGACTGACCTGGAGAGGAACACTAATGAGGAGGGGATGTGCAGAGGGTGAGATGGAGAGGATGGGACAGGGAAAAGGTGGGGAGAATCACTAGCAAGTGGATGAGGGGCTGGAGAGTTAATCTGAGGGGGAAAATGTGGAGTTGGTAGTAAGGGTAGGGGAATGTGAGTTGCAGTAATGAGTGGGAAAGGATGGGAAGGCACTCCTAGGGAGTGAGACCGGAGGGATTGGGAGGGAGGGTTTGTAACTTTCAGAAGTTGAGTAGGAGGAGAGAATTAGCCATGAGAGGCAGGAGTGATAGGATGAAGAGGATCCACGGAATGGGAGAAGGTCCTCCTGAGGTGGAGTATGCCAGCAATAAGGGAAGTGGGGGCAGTGGGATGGAGAGGGGCATGCAGGGCAAAAGACTGTGTGTCTCGGTACTTGGAAGGCTCCCCCGTGTTGTGTTTTCTCATTAGGTGTGCTGGGTGGCCACCTAAACAGTCGGACCATTTGTGCCTCGGTTAAGCAGAAGGGATCGACCCACTACAATGTGCACAGCCTGTATGGATTGATGGAAGCCAAGGCCACAGCAAGGTCAGTCTGTGTGAACATCCAGAAAAATATAAACCAAAATCGCGATCATAGAGATAGTGCAGAAACAGGCCCTTCAGCCAAACTCACCCTTGCTGACCAAGGTACCTATCCGAGCTAGTCCCATTTGCCTGTGTTTGGCCCTCTACACTTATCCTATGCATAATTGTATGCTCCTCTACCACTTCCTCTGGCAGCTCATTCTATATACCCTCTGTTTGAGAACTCTTCCCCCAACCCCTCCCCCCAGCTCCCCTTTAAATGTTATCCTGTTTATTATTTATTTAGGTATACAGCACAGGTAACAGCCCATGAGCCCATGCCTACAATCACACCCAATTGAACTACAACATTCAGCATGTTTTGAAGGGTGGTAAGAAACCGGTGCTCCGCCCCCCCCCAGGAAAATCCCAAGAAGAACGTACAAACACCTTGCAGACAGCGCGGGATTTGAACTCCATTCCCAGTTGTTGGTGCTGTAACAGCGTTAAGCTAACTGTACCCCCTGATCACCTGTCCCTCTTCTCTGGGACCAGACTGTGACCTTCTACCATATGATTTTATAAACTTCTAAATGTCACCCCTTAGCATCCTTTTTTTAATATTTTATTTGAAAATTTTCCATACATGTAGTAATTATTGTTATTATAATAATACAGATATCAAAAAACAAATTGCAATTACATACATGATGGTTTTCACCCCCACCCCCTAAAAAAAATCCCTCTCCCCTCAGAAAAACAATATATAAAGTGATATATAAGTTCACTCCAGAGAAGATAGCGCCATTGCATTTAGTCTCGGTCTGGGCAACATCCTTGTGAAGATAATGAAGGAAGTGTGCAGATGCTGGGCCCGAGGGCACAACATAAAAGTGCTGGAGAAACTCACCAGGTCACAGCATCTATAGGAAGTAAAGGGTGGTCGACATTTCGGGACTGAGCCCTCTGTTTCTTGACAAAGGGTCCAGGGCCGAAGTTGTAACTGTCTTCTACTTACTATGGACTCTGTTTGGCCTGCCGAATTTCTCCAGCACGTTTGTGGACTGCAGCATTCCTTGTGAATATTTCCTCCACCTTCTATTCACACACACACACAAATCTATATTTATTTATGATAATATATATGTCCCCTCAGCCTAGAAAGGAATAAGCAATTTTCTCATGTGTCAACTGGCTAAGATGCCTCTTTCTCTTTGTTCCAGTGCCTTGGTTAAAATCCGTAAGAAGAGGCCATTTGTCATCTCCCGATCCACATTCCCAAGTCAAGGCAAGTACTCAGGTCACTGGCTGGGAGACAACAGGAGCCAGTGGAAGGACATGTATTTTTCTATTCCAGGTATGACTCTGTGAATGTGTGGCAACATCTAAATCCTGCATGGTTATTTTTTTTTGTCAAGTAACTACTTGACTTGGGTACCAGATATTTGACTTTTCACATCAACCCACCAAATCAAAATCTAGAATGCATTGGATATTGTGTTGACACTAGAGCGCATGGAGTAATAGAGCGTGGAAGCAGGCCCTTCAGCCCTGTTGGCTCACACCGATTGAAATGTCTCACCTGCACGAATCCCACCTATCCCTCTAAACCCATGCGATCCATATATCTGTCCAATTTCTTTCTTCAACTTTGCAACAGTACCTGCCTCCACCACTTCCTCTGTCAGGGGCCGTTCTGTTCACTCATCACCTCGGGTTCCTGTTAGATCTCTCCCTCTTCACGTTAAACCTAGGCCCATTTTGTAAGATTATCTGATTCGGGCCTGATTTGGTGTGTTTATGCCTATTTTCTCTGAAGTCACAGTCAGTTCCAGATATGCTGACAATTTTCCTGCATTATATTCTGGTGAAGTTAGGAACAAGCCCCCACAGCATTTTGTAAGACCACTCAAATAGAATAAGAATCTCATGCTGCACAGAATCAGATCCTTCGGTCCATCATGTCTGTGGTAACCATGTTGCCCATCTACACTAATTCCAATAATAGCTGCACTCGGTCTCCTTTCTACCTTACCTTATCAAGTGCTGTCTAAATGGCTCTTAAACAAGAACTCAAGCAGCACAGAAACAGGCCCTCTGGCCCACTGAGTCACGCCAATCATCAGCCATCTCTTCCGCAAATCCTAAACTCAATCCCACATCCCCATTAATCCCCTAGATTCTGTCCCTCCACCTACGCACTATGTGCTAATTAATCCACCAACTCATACATCTTTGGTACGTGGGAAGAAATTGAAATAGCTGGGTGAAAATGCAGACGGTCAGTGGAAAACGTACAAATTCTATTTAGACATCTCCGGGGGTCAGAATTGAAACTGGGTCTCTGGGGCTGTGAGGCTGCAGCTCCTCCAGCTTCACTACCATGCTCCCATTTACAGAGCATCCTTAATGGCGCAGGTGTTCAAAGATACTTCACAGGACTGTTGTCAAGTATAATTTCAATTCAAGTTTATTATCATTTGATTATGCATATTCAAACCGACTAAAGTGCATCTCTCTAGACCAATGATTCTCAACCTTTTTCTTTCCACTCACATACCACCTTAAGTAATCCCTATGCCATAGGTGCTCTGTAGACCCAGTTGTTACTGAAATATTTTGTTTGAGGAAAAAATTGTCCCTTATATGCACACTAAAGAACTTGTGCTCTCCATTCTTTCCATGACAAAACTATTGATGTGTAGTGGAGAATGGTGGACCTTTGTCCTCCTGAAGTCCGTAATCATCTCTTTTGTCTTGTCCACGTTGAGACTCAGGATGTTGTTCTCACACCATTTTACAAGGCTTTCAATCTCCTCTCTGTTATGTGACACATTATTGTTCCTGACGAGGCCAACTACCATTGTATCATTTGCAAATTTGTTGCTTCTGTCGGATCTGAATCTGGGAGTGAAGCACGGCAAGGGTGCCATCTGTGGGCATTGCCCCCTCCCAAATGAGGTATTGTGATCCCCACCCACAGGTGAGTCCACCACCCCCACTGAGCAAGTTTTCGAATGGCAGATTGTGCCCCCCTGTTGTGAGTGAGGAAACAAGGTTGGTAGGACTTGAAGGCAAGGACTCTGAACGCAGTTTTGATGGGGAAGGATTTTATTTGCAGAAAGCCAGTGTGGGAAATGGTAACAAATGCAGAACACACACACACACAAAAACGTAAACAATGAACTGGTACATACAATGATCAAGGAAAAATCACTAGGATGCCCCACCACCCCTCGATTCAGTGCAGGCATGGCTCTCTGCTACAAGGGACACTAATTAAACGCTCTCAACCCTTTTAACAGTGCACATCTTACCAACAGTTTCTCCAGCACCCTTCAACATTTCTAGGCCTGGAGTGAAGCAGGGTAGTCCCAAGCTGGCAAAAAGAAAGAACTTATAGTGCTGGAAGTTCCAGCCCAGCCCAGGGACAAATGGCTCAGTGCCAGGAGGGTTAATCCAATTACAACAGCCAATGGTCCAAGACCAAGTGCAGACAGGCTGGTGAGTCCAGTCCAGGTAATTTACATGGGTCCAACGGCAAGGTGTGCACTAATGAGTGGGGCAGAACCAAACCTTGGTTGGCAGCTGGTGTGTCCTCCAACTAGGTAGGGGGGCAATGCTGTCAAGTGACAGCCACAACCCTTTCCAATACACGCCCCCCCCACCGCTGTTACCTTAATGTCCTTCAATTAGACTTGTTCTGACCCTACAGTGAAATCAGCAGCATGAACAGGAGTGGGCTGAGCACACAGGCCTGAGGTGCGCCAGTGCTCATCGTGATGGGGGTTGAGGTTTTGCTGCCAACGTGGACTCTGAGGCAAAAAGCTTAGTTGTAAAGGTGGGATGTGAGGATCAAGGAACAGAATGGGTAGCTGCATCTTTAAGTGTTGTAATTGCAGTCTTTCCACAGCAGAGCCATTAGATCACAAAAGCAATCACAGTGCAAAAAAAAACTAATGCTGCAAATCTGATCAGATACTGGAGACATCAACACTATTTCTCTCCTGATTTTATTGTGTGGTGATACAAATGGTAGCTACTTGCATTTATATTATGATAACAGTTGATTGTCATTCATATTGAACAGTGACAGAGTATTTAGAGGTGGTTTTGGAGGAATTATTAGAGCAGGTTGCACACAAACATTTTCAAACACAGAATATTTGCAGGACTTTTGCAGAGTGCCTTTTGCAAAAAGAGCCACAAAGTTGCAGCATACAGCTTGCCTGGGAGAGCATGTGATCTTTGCACACAGGAGACAGAACAGTTTTGCTCTCAGAGAGGGAGGGTGTAAAAACACCGAGAGAGGAGACAAAAATCCGTTCCAGAAGGACAAAGCTGGCAAACATTTGGAAGACTGGTCAAAGGAGAAGGCTGTCTGTCTGAAAGGTAACCTGAAAGAAGGAGGATCATCTGGAGAACCCTGAAGGGAATAAGTTTCGTCAGCAAGAGTGATTGAGAAGGAATCAGTTGCGGATGTCCTGGAATAAAAGGAATCTCTCTGAAGACCAACAAGAACCCTCCTGAGTGATAACCATTTGCCTGTTAAGCACCAAAGACTGGTGAACTTCGTTAATGCTAACCTCTGCACAGTACAAGAATTGCCTGCAACCAATGAGATTGGACTCTGATCCAAATAACTTTTCTAATCTTAAATATACATTACACACACCTGCACTTAGTATTAGAGGGGGGGGGGGGGATTAAGTAGGTTAGGTAGGTTAAGTAATAAGTTAAAGTTTAATTCTGTTTTCTTGTTCAAATATAATTAAAAACTACTTGTGTTTAAGTAACCCTGTGTTGTGAAGCATATCTATTGCTACTGGTTTTGGGGGTCCTCTGGACTCCGTAACAGTACAATGTTCATATCCGCCATACGTCTTATTTGCCGCAGCTGAACAGGTTCTTTGTCAAATAAAAGCAACTAAAATAGGATACACTAAATTAAATTAAAAAGAGATAATAAATACAAATAAAAGATAATAAATATTTACAGTAAGCAGAGTGCAAGAAAAAAATAATATTACAATCGTGCAAATAGACAATATACAGCAGAGATGTGGTTTCTTTGAAGAATGCTGTGCATATCGTATACAAACGAATAAGTTCTATGAAGAACGAAAACAAAACGTACATTACTTAAAAGAATCATAAAACAGCAATCAAAATTCTTTGGGCCTATCATGCGGAGGGACACATTAGGACACTTAGTTACAACTGGAAAGCTGGAAGAGAAAAGAAGCAGAGGCAGACAATGAAAATAATAGATGGATTAACAGGGGAGGTACGACGACAATTTGGAAGGTCAGAGAATGTGATGGATGGAGAGATATAATCACCCATACCCAACCTGAACAACAAGAATAGGCAATATTACATGCACCTTGAGGAGAGTGCAAGGACCTACCCAACCACTTAGTAGGGGAGTTTGGCTGCGAAGGAACTCAGAAGAGGAAAGGGAGGCAGTGAGGTTTCTGGACTGACTGACAGGGACCAGGGTCCCAGTAACAGATGGAAGGGCAGCCAGTGGGCAAGCAAACAAGCCTAACCGGTTATTAAGAGCCCAGAAGTTGAGTATGAATATTATGAAGGGAGATTAGGCTGGAAAAGGTATGGAAGCATAAGACCACAGATAGATTGATCACCCTGAGGAAGATTTTAAAATGGGGGGTGGGGGAGGGGAACTGCTGACTTGGGTTCAGTGTAGGATAATATATGAATAATATATTCACACCTATACAACACAGAACATGTCCTTTGGCCCATAGTATCCACACTTATCACACTAATCCCATTTACTTTCATTTTGCCACTCTTCCTTCAAACTTCTCCCATCTGAATATCTTTCCAAGTGCTTCTAAAAACACGGTCATTTTGCCTGCCTCTGCCACCTCCTTTGGCAGCTCGAACCACAGACCTCTGGGACATGGTGTGAGTTAATACAAAGGCAGCAGAGGTTGAGTGAACTGCAGCTCCGGGACAGTTTTGCACAGGCATCAGAAGGGGAGATTGTAGTAGGTCACATTACCATCCTGGGTGGCACTTAATGCAATATTGTGCAGCACCAGTGACCCGGGTTCTTATCTCGTGCTATCTGCAAGGAGTTGGTACATTCTCCCCATGACCATGTAGGTTTTCCCTGGGTGCTCCAGTTTCCTCCAACCCTTCAAACATAAGGGGTTGTAGATAAATTAGGGGTTGTAGATTAATTAATTGGGCAGCATGGGTTTCAGTGGCCAGAATCAGCTTCTACTGTTTTGTAAATAGACTTTTGAAAAAAAATTGAACTTTGTTCTCTTGGTTTTCCACAGGTATCCTGAACTTTAATATGTTTGGAATTCCCCTTGTGGGAGCAGACATCTGTGGATTTAGTGGCAGTGCCACAGAAGAAATGTGCATGCGATGGATGCAACTTGGTGCCTTCTACCCTTTCTCCCGAAACCACAACATGCAAAAGGAAAAGGTGATCCAAAGTTGGAAAACTCAGATATATTTCCTTCGGAAACCCAATCTGAAAAGTTATCAAAGGAAAGATTTACATTAAACCCACTCCTTTCTGGACCCTACTAATTTGTTTAATTGTCACATTGTACAGTGGGACATCTATGTGCAATCTTAGAAATTAACTCTAGCATTCATAAAGCCCTATAAGGTATGACAACAATAACACAGTACAAAGTACAAGATACAATGAAAAAAGGTCAAAAGATCAATTGGTACCAAGCAAGGGCAGCGTAATAGCACCATTGTTCATTCATCCATTGATGCACAACTTCACAGTCTTGAACTGTCTCGCCAATGGGAGGACAGAGGTGTTTGTGCCTGAAATACGATGGGCCCTTTATTATGCTGGCTGCCGTTCCTAGGCAACAGAAGATGTAGTTGGAGCATTGAGAGAAAGGGAAGTCTACGTGATGTTCTGAGCTGCATTAAGCTCCTTCTAAACTTGAGCAGAGCTGTGCCTGTCCAATACTATGATGCATCCAGCCAGTATGCTTTCATGTTATGGAGGGACAGGTGGTAGATGCTGAACTTCTGAGTTTTCTAAGAAACTGGAGGCTTTCTTGACTGTGTCAGTATGATTGGTCCAGGTCAGGTCACTGAAGATATACATTCCTTGGACATGGACTACCTATTCTTTCCGCTTCAACGCCGTACATGTCGACAGGGGCATGGTAGCTTCGCCTCCCCTAAACTCTATGAGGTTTTCATTTTTTGAACAGTTGTAGTGTCCCAAACGTGCCAAAAGGTTATGCACATAAAGTGCCCACAGTTACCAATATTAAACAATCAGTGAGTTGGATTTTTGCTGATGTTGGATGAGAAATATTGACTTTGGCATCAAGGGCCATAGCTATGGTTTTCTTCAGAGCAGAGCCAAAGGTGCCTTAACATCCATCTGAAAGATTAAAGGGTTTAGGATCTGGCCTGAAGGACAGTGGTGAAATGTCAACCTTGACCTAACTGCAGAAAAGATATCAGTAAGATAAAAAGAGGGCTGAGAAGATTTTCTAGTATGATGCCTGGACTTCAGGAACAGAGTTGTAGGGAAAGGTTGGAGGCTAGAAAAATGAGGGGAGGTTTGATAGAAGCATTTAAAATTATAAGGGGGATAGACAAAGTAAATGTAGATAGGCTTTTTCCACTGAGGGTAGGTGAGATACAAACCTGGGGACATAGGAAAGGGTGAAAGGGGAAAGGTTCAGAGGGAACTGCTTCACACAGAGGGTGGTGGGAGTGTGGAAATAGCTGCCAGTTTAGATGGTGAAAGCTGGCTCTATTTTTACATTTAAGAGGAATTTGGATGGGAAAGGTATGGAGGGCTGTGGACTGGGTGCAGCTCAGTGGGCCTGGGCAACAAAAAATGGTTGGCGCAGACTGAAAGGGGCCTGTTTCTGTGCTGTAGTGTTCTATGCTTCTATATTCTGTCTAGAGTATGGCTAGAGGGTAGTGACAAACCCAGTGGCTGTCATGGATAAGGGAATCATACCCAGGATTGCTGCATCTTGGATGAAATATTGTAGGGCTGTGGTATCATGGAGTTCCTCTGATCCTGTAACCACAGAGATTGTGCCATATCACTTCCTTCTGAGAGGAGCAAGTAAGCTCGAATCTGGGGAGGGCACTCTTCACTTCCTTCCAACCACAAGCAGCTGTTGGCATCGAGACCTTGTACCGAGGTCTTTTCATCCATTGAAAATTGGACAGTGGGAATCTTGTAAGATACCTGGATAAAAGCAGCTATTAGATCCTCATGTCATTAATCAGACAAGCTACCCATGAGGTTACATGGGCGGGGTTAGTGAATACTCGGTCATAAATTTCTCTCTGAATCTGCCTCCCTCCTTCAGGTAACAGGATTAAGACCATGACCTCAGGAGATTAACTGTTCCTTAAACTCCATAACATTCTACATTCATTGACTGCTAGCAATATTTAAGACAAAAGATGTAATTGAGTCCGAATGTGGTTAATTAACTTGGACACAGTTCTTTTTCACTGAAATGACCTCCGTCTTCTCCAGGCTCAGGATCCGACAGCATTCAGTGAATCTGCTCAAGCTGCAATGAAGCAAGCTCTTCTTACTCGCTACTCTTTGTTCCCGTACCTCTACACCCTCTTCCATCTCTCGCACGTCCGAGGAGACACCGTTGCCAGGGCTCTTCTCTTTGAGTAAGTTGCAGATTTACAAACCTCATCTCATAATATTATGCTCTTCCCAGAATCATAGGAGACCAAGCTGCAATTATCCCACTCCCGAAACCAACTGGCTCCAATAATCCCACTCCTAGAATTGTCCTCATGACCAAAACATTAATAAGAAAGGGGAAAAGGAAAGATGAGCAGTAGGTGTCGGGGCATGCCACTTGATGACGTGGGGTTAGAGCAGGTTGCACACAAACATTTTAAAACACAGAATATTTACAGGGCTTTCGCAGAGTGCTATTTTGCAAAAGGCAACAAAGTAGCAACATACAGCAGCAGCTTATCTGGAAGAGCATGTGATCTTTGCAGGCAGAGAACAGCTTTGCTCTCAAAGAGAGAGGGAGTGAGAGAGAGGAGAGACAGAGGCTTCAGTTCCAGAGGGACAAGCTGACAAACTTTAGAAGACTGCCTGGTCAAAGTAGAAGACTGGCAGTCTAAAAGGAAAGAGGATCATCTGGGGAACCCGGAAGAGGGCAAGTTTCATCTGCAAGACTAATTAAAAAGGAATCAGGTGTGGATGTCCTGGAACAAAAGGAATCTCTCTCTGAAAACCAACAAGAACCCCCTGAGTGGTCACCTGTTAAACACCAAAGCCTGGTGAATTTTATTTTAATGCTAACTTCTGTGCAGGGTTGCCTGCAACCAATGACATTGGACTGTGAACCAAAGAACTTTTCTACACATATACACATTACACACATGTGTGCTTAGAAATTAGAGGCGGGTTAAGTAGGTTAAGTAAGTTGATAGTAATGTTAAAGTTTGATTCTGTTTTCATGTGCAAAGATAATTAAAACCAACTTTTGTTTAAGTAACCCTGTGTTGTGGTGCATATCTATTGCTGCTAGTTTTTGGGGTCCTCTGGACTCCATAACAGGAGCAAATAGTGCCTTGGTCTTAATTGCAGGAGGATTTGAGTGACAGAGTAGAGTAGTCTGTCTCAAGGACACAGAGCCCCATTGAGAGCACATGTGGAATATTGTGTGTTGCTCAGGTCTGGTGTTGGAACTTGTGGAAAGCCCTCTTTCCCCTTAGCTCGAGATTTTCTTTGTTGACTTTTATTTTTCATTTCAGGTTTCCTGAAGATAGAAATACTTACTCCATCGACAGGCAATTCCTGTGGGGTCGCAGTCTCCTCATTACACCGGTATTGGAGCCAGCCACCATTTCTGTGACCGGATACTTCCCCAGAGGCATTTGGTATGACTTCTACACGGTACGTTGTAATGGGTTACTTGCTAACCAGTGAAAGCCTCGTGCTCTGTCCATCGATGTCATTTAGTCCATGAATATAAATCAGGTGGTGGAATTATAAAGGAACTATAAACTACGCTTCTGTGGATACTGATCTCACCTCCCAGATATGGAGTTGTAGGAGTGTGTCCCACTACAGAGACTGGCACAAAGATCCAGGCTGATACTCAAATGCTGCAATGAGGGAGGTGCGGTGTACTGTCAGAGGTGCTGTATCTGAATGGAACGGTAAAGCTGAAGCCCTAACTGCATTTCAACTTGATTTTAAACAAAATAAAGTTCATTTCAGTCTGGTGTAGCCATCCTTCAATCAGACACCAAAATTAATAACCCAGTCATTGCTGTTGTTCTTGCAAGCTTCTTGTGCACTGACTGGACTCTGTTGCAAAGTCATGACATATCAATGTCCCTATGGGTTTGCAATAAATTGCTTTGACACTTCGCAGGTTGTGAAAGATCTTTCTGATTCTTTCCTTGCTTTGTTTTAAACTTGTAATTCTACCAACATCCAGAAACCCATCTCCACCAAACCTTTTTCCTATTTCCCACAGTCATTACAGTTAAATAGAATCCTTTAAATAGATTGATTTTATAATGCTTTTATAATGTTTAAACCTTAGGGTTAAAGGCAGCCTAACAAAGGTCTTTCACTTAGAATTTTTATAAAAAGTTTAGCGCAACACTGTTGGGGATAGGGGTTCGAACCCTGCTCTGTCTGTAAGGAATTTGTACGTTCTCCTCATGTCTGCATGTATTTCCTCTGGGTGCTCCGATTTCCTCCCACCCTTCAATATGTACGAAGGGTTGTAGGTAATTGGGCGGCAAGGGCTTGTGGGCTGCAATGGCCTGTTACCATGCTATGTGTCTAAATTTTTAAAATTTATATAATCATACGATTTCACCCCATGAACCTACCAACACCGTACAGTTTTGGAGGCTGGGAGAAAACCAGAGCATTCAGAAAACCCACACAAGTCACAGGGAGAAAATACAAACTCATTCCAGACAGCAGCAGATTCGAACCCAGGTCACTGGCACTGTAATAGCGTTGTGTTGCATGTTACACTGACCATGCCACCACAGGTTGGAGAATGTGTGGATAAAGTTCATGTAGAAAAGGTAGAGAATTAAAACTAAATATTATAAATCCATGATAGTTAAGAATAAGTAATGTTTCCAAATAAGAAGAAGCATCCTTGGTCAGGGAGTGGCTGGAATATAAAAGTTACTGCTACAGGATGACCAAGATAGATGTATTTGAGGGAAGCGTAAAAGCATGAGATTATTGTGGGAGGAGACTTCTGCAGAGTTTGAACCTCTGCAGAGACCAGTGGGCCAAATGACCTGGGCCTGTGCTCTACATTCTCTGTACTTCTGTACAACTCTAAAACAATACCAGGGATTGAAGACTGTACTTGACTGCAAGGACACTATCAGGAAATTGATCAATTGGGCAGGAAGGCAGAGCAATGATTAATAAAATTTAATGCAGAGAAATGTGAAATTAAAAGCTGCTCTTTTGATGCCTCTGTTAAGTCTGAAGAGACTTGGCATCCTTTTATAAACCTTTTTTCGTATGAATTAATGTGTATTTTGACTTCACCTTGCAGACTATTCTGATTTCTATTGTTTTTTTTAATTGGCAAGGACCAGATAAATAATTTGTATTGATCTGTTGTAGTGGACTCTCATTCTATGCTGCCCAGCCTTTTTTTTTGGAAGGTTACATGGGGTTTTAACAATATTTTTTTCTCTTTTTTTGAATATTCCAAATAGAAGATAAAGGGATAATATTGTTCAATATGTTATAATGTTACACATCGTATTATGTATTGCACTAGAATGATGTTTTTGTTTTACTATTTGATTCTGGATTCTATTCTCCTCATGTATTATTTACTATGTTTAATAAAACGATTGAAAAAGAAAGAAAGAGAAATGCGAGGTATTGCATTTTGGGAATTCTAATGTAGGTAAGACCGGTCCTACACAATGAATGGTATGGATCTGGGCAGTGTTGTAGAGCAATGGGATCTGGGAATACAGGTACAGAATACCTTTAAAGTGTTGGTCAAAAAGAGTTTTGGGGCAATGGCCTTCTTCAGTCAGAGTACTGAGTATAAAAGTTGGGAGGTCATGTTCCAGTTGTAAAGATGTTGGTGAGGCCACATTTTCACTATTGTGTTCAGTTTTGGTCACCGTGCTACAGGAAAGATGTTGTCAAGCTGGAGAGGGTGTAAAGAACATTCATGAGGATGTTACCCTGAGTTACAGGGAGAGGATGAGCAGGCTAGGGCTTTATTCCTTGGAGCGCAAAATCATGAGAGGAGTAGATCAGGTGAATGCAAAGTCTTTTGTGCAGAGTAGGGAAATCGGTGACCATAGGACATACGTTTAAGAGGGTGGGGGAAGGTTTAAGAGGGTGGTACTTCTATATGGATCGGCCAAAGGGGCTGTATAGTGCTGTAATGTTTTAATATTTAATGTTTAAACCAGCCCATGTGGACAAGTCTTCCCCACTACAGCAGCCAACAGTCTGTCACAGAGATTGACAACAGGAACCTGAGGGGTAACGTTTTTACACTGAGAGTGGTGGGTGTATGGAATGGGCTGCCAGATGAGATGGTTAAGGCAGGTACTCTTGCAATGCTTCAGGAAAAAAATGGATAGTTACATATATAAGATGGGTTTAGAGGGATATGGGCCAAACACAGGCAGATGGGATGAGTGTGGGTGGGATATTTTGTGGGCAAATTGGGCTGAAAAGCTTGTTTCCACATTCTGTAATTCTGTGACTATTATGACCAGGCCTCTTGGGTGACGCCTGTTGCACCACTCGATAGCAAACGAGGAAGAGCAGAATTTTAGTGAGAAGGTTTTTGCCTGAGCCCTTCCTGACCTCTCAGATGGAGGTAAACAATCCCAAAATACCAATGGAATTCATCGCCAAACACCTAAATCAAAGAACCTCTCACTAACAGCAAAATAACAGCTGCTTTTGGGTACTAATTGAATGGTAAGTGTTGGGTAAAGCAGCATCAATAACTTTGGAAAGCTATCTTGAAATTGTAGCCCTAGAAGTAAAACTGACAGAGCAGAGATTTAATTTTGAGGTCTTTTCCCCATCTCTGATACCCCTCCCCCCACACACACACATCAGTCTGGGTGATACCCTTGTACCTCTGCAGTGGGATCTGAAGCCGCATCCTTCTGATTAGGAGCCAGGAGTGGTCACCTCATCCCCCACAGCTAACCAACAGACTTCGCATGTTGAAATCTTTATTTCTTCCCGCCATTCTCTAAAAGCTGCAAGTCAGGCCAATAGGGTAATGAAGAAGGCAAATGCCACTCTTGACTTAACAGGTCAGGGCGTAGAATACAAGAGTTAGGACATGGCGTTGCTCTTTTACCAAAATCTAATAAGACCACACTTGGACTATTGGTGTAGTTGTGTTAGTCACACTTTAGGAAGGACATGAATGTGCTGGAGGTAGGTCCCTGGAAAGTTCTCCAGGATGTTGCCTAGTTTGGAGCACTTTAGTTCTGGGAGAGATTGGGCTTATTCTCCCTGGAGCATTGGAGGCTTAAAGGGGACCTGATAGAAGAAGATTTTATAACATTATGAGAGCCATTTTGATAGGGAAGATGGTCAGAAATATTGCCCCAGGCTAAAAGTGTGAAATATTAGATGACGTTTGTTTAAAATGAGGGGGAGTTTAAAGGGGATGTTTGGGAAAGATTTTGAGACAGAGAGTGGTAGATGTCTCAGAATCAGAAAATGTATTGTAAGGATGTCAGGGGTAGATATAACAGAAGCTTCTAGATAGACACGAACGTGCATGGAGCAGAGGGATTGGATCATGTTCAAGAAGAGATTTTTATTTAAATTGACACCATGTTCAGTGCAGAGATTATGGGTTCAAGCCTGTTCCTGTGCTGCACTGTTTTATGTACTATGTCAAGAGACTATAGCTTTATGGAGAAAGGGAGGAGTTTTAAAGAAAGAAACATTTTCAATGAAAATAATGAGTTTTTGTCAGATACATTGTACAATGTACATCGGCACCGAAATTTTCACTTGCTTCCAGCTGAGCAGGTCCTTTGCAAAACAAAACATTAGTATAGTTGAAATTAAATTAAAAAGATAAAATAAATACAAAAGATGAATAGTTAATAAATGTTCACAGTTACCAAAGTTCAAGAAAAAAAGTGATATTACAGTAGTGCAGACAATCCTTTTGTGGTGTCAGAGAACTGTAACAAGGGGAGGTTCAAGACCCTGATCGCTTTTGGAAAGAAACTGTTCTTGAACCCAGATGTGCTAGTCTTCAAGCGGTGAGAAGAGGTTGTGACCAAGTTGATGGGGTTCCTTTATGATGTTGGCTGCCTGCTGGAGGTGTCTTCAATGGATGGGAGGTCAGAGCCTGTGATGGACCTGGCTCCTGAAATGTGGTCTCAGAGGAGGTGGTGGAAACAGATACAATCACTGTTTATGAAGTGTTGAGGGCAGGCACTTGAATAAGGAAGGCATGCAAGGATACGGATACAGTACTGTAGATGAGCAATAAGGTTAGCATGGATACGATAGGCAGACTTTTTTCCACGCTGTATGACATGACAGCACTTTGTTCCTGGCCATTATCCTGATTTAATGGCACTCTTACCGAAGCCTCTGTACGACACTGTGTGGACAATGTTCAGGCTGAGATCAGACTCAGACACATTTTAACTTACTATTTTATCAACAGGGTTCCCCACTCGTTAGCACAGGAGAGTACATCAAACTGTCTGCTCCCCTGGATACTATCAACTTACACCTTCGGGAGGGAGAGATCATTGCCACACAGGTACCTCATTTTCAGATTTAAATGTCTTCTTTTTCCTGTAATTCCTTCTTAAGATTTTTCGGATTGGAGGCTGAGTCTCCCAGTGTAGAGTTACAGAGGGCCACATTGTTGCAGATTCCACTGTTGGATGACCCGAACCCCTCATGTGACTCTGGCCCCTGCTGCCTTCTCAAGTGGGCACAGAAGATTCTGTGACCTATACTGCCGTTGTCAAATTTGTCCTGCAACCAACATCAAAACACACAACTGGTCATCATGTGGGGTTTGTGGGATTCTCTGTGTACTAATTGACAAATTGGAACAGTGACAACTCATAAGTGACTTAACTGGTTGTAAAGTCCTTTAGGATCTGCTGAGTTGTGAAAGTCATTATATAAATGCAAGCCTTTCACCCATTGTGCTGGGTATCTTGTCCAACAAGAACCAAGAAAACAGGAATAGGATGCTTCAGCCCTTTACTCTGGCCCTGTTAGAGGGCCATTTTAGTTCCACACACCATTCCCACACTGATAGGTGTTCCCATGGCCTCATGTATTCCCAAATCAAGGCCATAGGAACAACACCTTAAATTCCATCTCAGTGGTCTTCAACTGAACCGCATTAATATCGACCTTCCATTTCTCAACACCCTCCACCCCTGTCTTCTTTCCTCTGTATCCCCTTCCCTTCTCCTATTAGAGAACCACACAGCACTCTTCCCTCTTCCCATCCCTTCTCAGATAATCTCTCTTCTACCCTCCCATCTGTATCCATCTTTTACCTCTTACCCTTTGGCCTGTGGTCCTCCCCTTCCCCTTCCTCCCTCCTCTCCCTACTTCTACCTGATTGTCCAGATTCCTGACGAAAGGCATAGTCCAGAAAGGTTGATTACCCATTGCATCCTCTGGATTCTTCCAGACCTGCGGAGTTTCTCCAGTACTTTTGATTCTATTTTACTCCTTCAGCTTCATTTATAAGGAGAAACTGGGGCTTTTTCCTCTTGAACAATGAAGGCTGAGGGCTCACCTTTATCAAGGTATAGAAAATCATGAGAGCAACTGAGAAGGTGAATGATGGCAGTGTTCGTCCCAGCCTAGAGGACTCTAAAGCTAGAGGGCATAGAAGGTGACAGTGGACGAGAGGCACCTTATCACACAGAGGGTATGTGGAATGAGTTGCCAGAGGAAGTGGTAGCTCATTCCACACTCCCACCGCTCTCTGAGTGAAGAAGTTCACCCTAATGTTTCCCTAAACCTTTCCCTTTCACCCTAAAGCCATGTCCTCTTGTATTTATCTCTCCTAATCTAAGTGGAAAGAGCCGACTCGCATTTACTCTGTCTATACCCTGCATAGTTTTGTAAACCTCTATCAAATCTCCCCTCATTCTTCTACAGTCCAAGGAATAGAGTCCTAACCTGTTTAATCTTTCCCTGTAACTCAACTCCTGATGATCTGGCAACATCCGAGTAAATCTTCTCTGCACTCTTTCAATCTTACTGATATCCTTCCAGAACTGCACACAATATTCCAAATTTGGCCTCATCAATGTCTTATACAACATCACTATAATATCCTAACTCCTGCACTCAGTACTTTGATTTATGAAGGCCAAAATGCCAAAAGCTTTCTTTACAATCCTGTCTACCTGTGATGTCACTTTCAAGGAATTATGTATCTGTATTCCCAAATCCCTTTGTTCCTCCGCACTCCTCAGTGTCCTACCATTTACTATGTATGTCCCACCTTGGTTTGTCCTTCCAAAATGCAATTCCTTACACTTGTCTGCATTCAATTCCATCTGCCATTTTCTGGCCCATTTTTGCACTACATGGCCACCACCACCACCCCCCCCCGCCCCCCCCAGAACCGGCAGAAAGGTTTGTCTGTCTTTTAGGTTGTCAATCTCTGTGACAGACTGTTGGCTGCTGTAGTGGGGAAGACTTGTCCACATGAGCTGGTTTAAACATTAAATATTAAAACATTACAGCACTATACAGCCCCTTTGGCCGATCCATATAGAAGTACTAAACCCTGCCTACCCTATCACCCTCTACTCTCATCCATGTGCCTGTCAAATAGTCTTTTAAAGGCCCCCAATTTTAAGCCTGTCAATAGTGGAAGACTGTAGCTTCCCTCCAATGTTCACAATACAGGTCATCCTAATTTGTCTGAGTATTCTAAAATATCCTTCATCTGTAAAGGTTAACCAAGTGTTCCCCTTTGGACAAAGACATATTCACAGTTTTTGAGGTCTTTGGGCACAAAAGAAGAGTGTTCTCCATGTGACGATGGTGGTGTAGGGGTCAATTTTCCTATGGTCTCCCTTAGCCTGCTCAACAGTTCTTTGGGAATCATTGTTGGAGTTTAAATGGTAGGGAACAAACTCCCCTGGAACCACCAACGATGTGCCGTACACGAGCTCCACAGATGAAACTTGGAGGTTTTCCTGTGGAGTTGTTTTATTGCCCAGTAATACCCAGGGCAGCTCCGGGCCCTCTAACTGAGCCATCAAAGCTGACTTGAGATGTCGATGAAATCTTTCCATCATTCCATTGGCTTGGGAATGATAGGCATTCGTATGATGAATTGTTGTACCGAGCAAGCAGGACAAGGAAGTAACTTGTGATCCTCTATCTGAAGTAACGTCCATCGGTAAACCAAAACGAGACATCCAGGAACTGAGGAATGCCCGAGCACAAGTGTCTGCAGTAGTATCTACCATAGACAAGACCTCAGGCCACCGCGTAAACCTGTCTATTACTATAAAAAGATAACGGTATCCTCTTGAAACAGGAAGCGGACCAATGATGTCCGTGTGGACATGAGCAAAACATTGACAAACTGCTGGGAAGGACTGAAATGGTGCCTTAGTACTGCTTAACTTTTGCTTTTTGGCAGGCAATGCAGGGCCTCGCCATTTGTGTAACTTCTTTTTTAAGACCATGCCACACGAACCTGTCCAAAACTATATGAACGGTCAATCTAATTGATGGATGTGAGAGTCCATGCACAGATCGAATACTCGACGTTTCCATGATGCCGGAACTACTGGGCATTGGTGTTCCGTTGATATATCACAGAGGAGTAGTTTGCCATTAATTCCAAACTGGACATCTTTCAATTGCCGATTCATGATTGTAGTCCGATAAGCATTCGTCTCATGGTCATGTTCTTGGGCCGTGGCCAAAGCTGCATAGTCACTACCTTGATCTACAGATGAAACCTTGAGTGGAGAAGAACGGGACAGTGCATCAGCTACTACATTGTACGTAGTATTTTTGTGGAGAATTCTGGCCAGTGCTCTGTGACCTTGGAAAATGCCAAGGTTAATCGCTGTGCCCTCCAAAAAATAACGCAAGTGTCAAATAGACAAGTAAATGGCCAGAAACTCCATATCAAAAGCTCTGTATTTCTTCTCTGCTTCACGAAGATAGCGCCTGAAGAATGCTAATGGTTTCCATTGCCCTTTATCATATAGATGAAATGCACCTCCGACGGCCATTCTGAAAGCATCTGTAGAAAGGGCGGTGGCTGCATTTAAAACTGGGTAGCTGAGCATAGCAGCATGAGAGAAAATCTTTTGTCTTCAGGAATGCATTGTTTCCCTCTTAAGTCCAATTGATGGTTCATGGAATGAGCTGCTCCCGGAAGAAACCGATGGTAAAAATTTACTATTCCCAAGAATTTCTCCAGGCTTTTAACCGTAGCCGGTCTTGAGTATTTGGTAATGAACTTTGGATGGCAGCAAAGTCGTGCCTTCCTGAGTAATCCTATGGCCCAAGAAATCAATAATTTCTTGACCAAAAATGTAGTCCAAACTTGATGGTCAGTCCAGACTTTTGAAGATGAATAACAAGTGTATGAAGATGTTCCAAATATTCTTCCTTAGTCCCACTGGCCACTAAAATGTCATTGAGGTAAACGAAAACATTGGTCATTGCACATCCTAAAGCAACCATCACCCGTTGAAATGATTGAGCAGCATTCTTTAATCCGAATGGCATTCGTAAAAATTCGAACAACCCAAATAGAGTAATTATTGCTATTTTTGGAATGTCTTCTGGCTCTCCTGGTACTGGTGATAGCCACGCACCGTCTATTTTGGTTAAGGTATTGGATAATGATCCGGGATGGTGGCGTTGTTAAGTCGCCTGTAATCTCCACATGGTTACCAACCTCCATTGTGTTTTGGGGCCATATGTGATGGAGATGCCCAGGAACTGTCGGACCTCTGAATTATGCCTAATTCCTCCATCTTGGCAAACTCTTCCTTAGCTAAGCGCAGCTTCTCTGGAGGCAAGCCACGCGCTTCAGCATGGATAAGAGGGCTCTTGGTACAAATTCGGTGAGTAACACCAAGCTTTGCAGTGGAAGCAGAAAATTGTAGAGTTGTGATCTCAGAGAAATCTTCCAACAGCTTGGAGAATTCATCTACTGGTTTAACTAACGTTTGGAGGCACAGAACAGGGGTAGAGGCGGTTGCCAGAGGAATAACCTGAAAAGTAGTTCCATCTATTAGCCGACGCCCTTTTAAGTCGATGAGGAATTTGCACCAAGCAAAGGTTGGGATCCTGCTGCTATAATAAATGGCCAAGTGTAGAGATGATTCTCGAACTTGATATTCATCTTCCTGGTGCCAAAGGTCAGAATGTTGGAACCGTTAACTGCTCGTAGTTGCAGGTCCGGGGTAGGATGCCGGGTGTCAAAACAGGCAGGTGGAAATACACTAACTTCTGAACCCATGTCCACCAGAAATTTTCACTGGGACAACTGTTTTCTTGCAGCCTTTACTGGCGGTTGCCTGGGCATTTCCTGCAAATGGGCAGGGTGGAAGGCACTTGCAGGCATTTACTCCAAATGCCTGTGGTAATAACACAAAGATGAGCTTTCCACAGGTGCTTGCTTGTCTTGGGGCATTGCCTGCTTGTAGGGAGTGATGTGCTAAGACCCCTAGAATGTAACATGGGGTCAATATCGGAGGGGATGGTTATGGAGACTTGTCTTTCCTTGCTTTTTAGCCAGCCATAGAATGTCTGCTTCCACTGCTACAGCCCTTGGGTCTTCGAATTAACACTTGGATAACAAAAGCTTAAAATCATCTGGCATTCACTCTAAAAAGAGCTGCTCGAATAAGATTTTGGGCCTTTCACCAGCTGCCAGGAACAGCATTTCATCAATTAGTTCTGAAGGGGCGCAGTCTTCCTAACCCATCGAGATAACCATATAACCACTTACAGCACAGAACAAGCCAGTTCGGTCCTACTAGTCCATGCCGTAACAAATTCCCACCCTCCTAGTCCCACTGACCAGCACACGGTCCATACCCCTCCAGACCTCTCCTCTCCATGTAACTCTCCAGTCTATCCTTAAATGTAACCAATGATTCTGCCTCGACCACGTCTGCCGGAAGCTCATTCCACATCCTCACCACCCTTTGCGTAAAGAAATTTCCCCTCATGTTCCCTTTATAATTTTCCCCCTTCAATCTTAAACCATGCCCTCTAGTTTGAATCTCCCCCACTCTTAATTGAAAAAGCCTATCCACATTTACTCTGTCTGTCCCTTTTAAAATCTTAAACACCTCTATCAAGTCCCCCCTCAATCTTCTACGCTCCAGAGAAAAAAGCCCTAGTCTGCACAACCTTTCCCTGTAACTCAAACCTTGAAATCCTGTCAACATTCTTGTGAACCTTCTCTGTACTCTCTCTATTTTGTTTATATCTTTCCTATAATTTTGTGACCAAAACTGTACACAGTACTCCAAATTTGGCTGCACCAATGCCTTGTACAATTTCATCATAACCTCCCTACTCTTGAATTCAATACTCCGATTTATGAAGGCCAACATTCCAAATGCCTTCTTCACCACACCATCTACCTGAGTATCAGCCTTGAAGGCCCTATTTACCATCACTCCTAAATCCCTTTGTTGCTCTGCACATCTCAATAGCCTACCATTTAATGCATATGACCTATTTAGATTTGCCTTTCCAAAATGTAACACCTCACACTTATCTGTATTAAATTCCATCAGCCATTTCTCAGCCCACACCTCCAGCCTTCCTAAATCACCTTTTAATCTACGGTAATCTTCCTCACTGTCCACAACACCACCAATCTTTGCTTCATCCGCAAACTTGCTTATCCAATTCTCCACCCCTACTTCCAGATTGTTAATATATATAACAAACAATAGTGGACCCAGGACCGATCCCTGATGAACTCCACTAGTCACCGGCCTCCAATTGGACAAACAATTTTCCACCACTACTCTCTGACACCTCCCATCCAACCATTGCTGAATCCATTGCACTACCTCCTTATTTATACCTAATGCCTCCACCTTTTTTCCTAACCTCCTGTGGGGAACTTTGTCAAAAGCTTTACTAAAGTCTAAATAGACAACATCCACAGCTTTCCCTTCATCAACCTTTTTTGTAACCCCCTCGAAAAACTCAATCAGGTTTGTCAAGCATGATCTACCCCTGACAAAACCATGCTGATTACTCCCTATCAATCCCTGTACCTCCAAATATTTGTAAATACCATCCCTCAGAACACTTTCCATCACCTTGCCCACCACAGATGTCAGACTCACGGGCCTATAATTCCCAGGTTTACATTTGGACCCTTTCTTAAACAGCGGAACCACATGCCCCACCCTCCAATCCTTTAGCACTACCCCTGTGACCAGTGACATCCTAAATATCTCTGTTAATGGCCCCACTATCTGTCCACAAGCCTCCCTGAGTGTCCTTGGGAATATTTTGTCCGGTCCCGAAGATTTATCCATCTTTATCTTTTTCAACACAGCCATCACTACCTCCTCAGTTATCCTTATATGCTTCATGACCTCCCCACTATTTTTCTTTACTTCAACTGGTTCAATATTTTTTTTCCCTAGTGAATACCGAGGCAAAGAAATCATTCAAAATTTCCCCCATTTCCTCTGACTTCTCACTCAGCCTACCCTCGCTATCTATAAGAGGTCCAATTTTATCCCTCACTAATCTTTTACTTTTAATGTACCTATAGAAACCCTTTGGATTTATTTTTACTCTGTCTGCCAAAGCCTCTTCATGCCTTTTTTTGGCCTTTCTAATTTCTTTCTTAAGATTCCTTCTACACTCCTTGTAGTCCTCCTTCAAACTCTCAGCTCCCTGCTCTTTATACCTCTTGTACACTTCCCTTTTTCTCCTAACCAAATTTCCAATATTCCTCGAAAACCAAGCCTCCCTATGACTTCCAGCCTTTCCTTTGATCCTCACTGGGACATATCTACTCTGTACCCGCAAAATTTCTTTTTTGAATATCCTCCATTTTTCATTTACATCCTTACCTGAAAATTCCTGAGATGTAGTAGTTTGGCTGCCCTTTCCCTACGGGACATACCATATACACGTAATAAAAGTGGTTTTAAAGCATCACGCTTGCTAGTACGTGGTGGATATGATAGGAAGTTGCCGACCCTCTTAGCGACGGCCTGGTTCAGGGCACTGATGAGATGGTGATAACGAGTGGTGTCCAGTTCGACTTGGCGAAGGTGAAATTGTGCTTCAGCCTGTTGGAACCACAGTTCAGGCTCAGCTGTTCAGAAAGGTGGCAGCTTCACAGCAACGGCATGTTTGTCCAAAAATACATTTTTGGACTCATCAGGGTCACCAGTTGTGGCCACTGGAATCACAGTGGACACAATAAAATAACCACACAAGGCGTTTCTAGAGTAAATCAAACAGATTTACTCTTCATCACCCGTGCAACCTTTTTAAAGTTCGAATCATGCGCTTGACACGTACTGATGTCAACACGCACTGACGTCATATAGCGGGTTCAATGCCTCCTGGGCGTTGTAGTGCCACCATAACGCCACTGCAAGAGCAAGTATTACATCCTCCCCGTTGGTACCTCCATATATTGATTTAGAAAGCTTTCCTGAACACACTTGACAAACTCCAAGCCATCCAGCCCTTTTCCAGTTGGGGAATCCGAGTCAAAGTTAAAATCTCCCACTATCACCACTTTCTGGTTCTTATATCGGTCTGCTCTCTCCCTCTACAGATTTGTTCCTCCAATTCTCTCTGGCTATTGGACGGTCTGTAATACAACCCTATCAGTGCGGTCACACCTTTCCCGTTCCTCAGCTCCACCCATATGGCCTCTATAGTCAAGCCCTCTGGACTGTCCTGTCTAAGCACATTGGCAGAATGTCTAAAAGACATTTGGACAGATACATGAATAGGAAAGGTTTAGAATATTTGGACCAAACACAGGCAAATGGATCTCGCTCAGGTAAACAACTTGGCCAGTCTGGATGAGTTGGGCTTAAAGCCTGTTTCCAATGCTGTTATGACTTATTTATAGCCAGCATCCTTAAAAAAAATGGTGGCTCTGACGCTGGTGCGGGCTTATGAAGAGCAGGGAGCAGTCACAGCGCCCCCTAGGGGGCGCGGTCAGCCTATTGAAGGAATCTGTGTGCTACAGCAGACTAAAGGCCATTTTGTGTAATATCACACAGTTTTTATTACGTGACAATAAATTGAATCATGAATCTTAACCATTGACATTTACAGAGTAATACCATTCATCTGCTTCTGCTTCCCAACAGGAACCTGCCACAACCACCTGGGTGAGCAGTGGCAACTCCCTTCGCCTGCTTGTGGCTCTGTCCCAGAACACATCAGCAAAGGGCTGCCTCTTTTGGGATGACGGTCAGAGCCTGGATACTTACGAGAGGAATGACTACACTTACGTCGAATTCACGACCGACAAGGTATGATACTTAGCCTTCAACTGCCTGATCTGCCAGAGCACTTCGTTCATATCCATGCTCGTTCGTAACCACCAGCGGAATGTTAATCATGGTGCATTATTTCAGTCCTCTTCAAATTTATTATCATGTGTACTGAGATACAGTGAGAAAATGTGTTTTGCATGCAATCCAGCTATTCAACCTATACTAGGGCAGAGTTACAGAGAGAGATCAGTTAGAATCGAGCAGAAGCAACATTATTTTGGACCGGAAGTCTGCGGGTGCTATGCTTGTGATGAGTTCACAAAAGTGCTGGAGGTACTTAGCAGGTATCGCAGCATCCATACAAGGTATGGCCCGAGCCATGCCTTGACCAAGAGCTCAGGCCTGAACTGTAGATTATATACCTTGACCTTGTGTGACATTGTCAGGCCTGCTGAGATCCTTCAGCAAAATTTTGTGTTTCCGCCACATTATTTTGCTTGTGCGATGTTCGTTCAGTGATGGGAAGGAAACTGTCCTTGAATCGGGATTTAATAATCTAGTTTTCTCCTCCACCCCTCTCCTGCATCACTAATGGATCCCCGTCTTGTGCTGCACCGATGTGCCTGTTCACCACACAGTCTGATCACGGCCGATTTGCCTGTTCACCACACAGTCTGATCACGGCCGATTTGCCTCTGAGCACCACTCACCTGCCCAGATAACAAGTGAGAGACAGCTCATTTGGAGCACAAACTTTCAGAATATACTTGCTGATTTCATAGCCCTTTGCAAAAAAAAGAATCTTCAACTTTATTATTATCTCATTGTACTTATACCACGGACAAAACGTTTCTGTGGACCACGGTGCACACACAATACACAGCACATAACAATCACATATAGTTATAAAGACATAATATAAAATAAATATAGATAAATATTTTGGAATAATTTACTTGATTACAGGATTAATCAATCTCACAGCCTGTGGGAAGAAACTATTTCCCTGCCCAGCAGTCCTGATTCTGATGCTCCTGTACTTCCCCCTTGATGGCAGTGGTGGTGCTGGATGGAAAGGGTCCTCAATAATTCTTTTGAGCCCCACTGAGGGTCATCAGTAGAGGAAAGGGAGACCATACTGATCTTCCTGGCCATTTTAATGATCTTGATCCCTCTAGTGATTTTCAATTTAAACCTAAATATACGACATGGTTTGAGGCCCTTCTGGCTCACAGGCCAGTGCTGGCCAAATACACTCATGTGACTAATCAACCTACTAACCCTGGAAGCCTTTGGAACATGGGAGGAATTCGGACCACCTGGAGGAAGCCCACACAGTCACGGGGAGAACGTACATACTCCTTACAGGCAGTAGCTGATCTGAACCCAGTCCGCTGGCGCTGTAATAGTGTTGCGTGAACCACTACACTATCTGCAACACCTAAGCAGGGTTGTTTTTCCTTGTCCATCCACAGTGGCATCCCTCTAACAGCTGGCAGTTATCAGTCTCCTACTTCCTCTTGCCCAAGGCCCCACCATTATTGTACCTTGGTGGCTGTTCTTCACCCATGGTCTTAGAACATGAGTGGTGGAAACTGAGTGACTGTGGAGAGCTTTACATCACTGCCCCTACTCATGTACTGTCCAGACTGAACAATGGAGTGGTTAGTCAAAACCAGGTGGTTTGGGGAAGGTCACAGGATTTGATGCTGAGCAGACACATTCCTAGCGCCCATTCTCCACTCTTGATTTCTGTTCTCAAGGAAGCAATAGTGGCTCTCCCGTTCATGGTATTGAACAGTAGTTAGATTCTTGCACAGTCAGGGAATTAAGGTTTATGGGGAACGGGTGGGTAGGTGGAGCTGAGTCTATGGCCAGATCAGCCTGTGATGATGTAATGGGGGTGGGGGGGTATTATACTGACTCCTTGCAATTGGCTATGGCTGTTGAGATACTCCTCCCTACTGCTATAACAGATGGAGATGCTTTCCCACTGGCCAGTTTAGTGGTGGTTATAGTCTGTTAACGAAAGCCCAGTACTTGTCTGGTCCATGTCTATGGCATATCACAGCCATGATCTTAATGACTGGCAGAGCAGGCTCAATGGGCCAGATGGCCAACTCCAGCTCCCATTTTTTATGTACAGAGAAGTATGAGTAACATTGGGAAGGTGGCCATATTCAGGTTAGATTTATTCCCAGAGGCATCTCCATTTACTTTTCAAATTTCCATAAGCTTTGCCTTTGTCCCAGATGATATTTCTTATCCGAAATAACTACTCAAAGATAACTGAAGAAAATAGCTGTCACTTTCACCCCTCTGCTGGAGATTGGGGAACAGGGAAACAATGCATATCCAAGTTCATAGGGTCACACTCTGTTTTACTCCTTGACAGTAGACAGTGAAACTGACCAGATGACCACCTCTCCAGGTTTGCTGGGGCACCCTGATTGGCCAGGGTTGTTCAGTGACATAACCCCAGCCCTCTTCTGGTTCCCAAGACTGAATTGTAACAAAGGTCTGTTATCATTTCCTTCTTTTAGAACAAGCTGACCTCCAAGGTACTGCATGTGAATGTGGAGGCCACCTACATTAAGGTGGACACCGTGCATGTATTTGGAGTCAAGGTCAAGCCATCGAGGGTCAATGTCAACGGAACGCCTGTCCCCTTTTCCTACTCTTCAAATCAGGTGAGGCCCAAGTTGGCAGGATGTTATCAGGATTGTTCTTCTCTTCAAGTTCCCAAAGTCCACCCACCCTACCCTGCAGCCTCCCTTCTCCCCCCCCCCCATCCCTCACACCTACACACCCTATCCCCGCAACCCTCTTCATCTCCATTCTCCACCCATCATGTCCCTTCCACCTTTTCGCTCCACACCCTATCCCTTTCCCACTGCTCTTGATTTGGTGACCCAATGGGGTGGTAACACCCTTTCTGCTTTTTTTAACCTTTGGATTTCGTCTTTGACCTTTCAAACACACCACAAGTCCAATAGATGGGAGCAGAATTAATTCATTCAGCTCGAGTCTATTCCGCCATTCGAATTGGCTTCTGTCTTACAATACTTTCCATAGCTGGTGTCAGCAAGCTTCTTTTTTTCCCCTTCTCTGATTTTCTTGGAATATTAAGTGACCATCGCTCATTTCACTCATTGTTACTGCATCACAGTAATTGCTTGGTTTATTCACTGGACATTGTAGTGTGGTCACACACACACATCCTAAACCAAGCTTCCTTGTAGCATCCTTCGACCTACTCTACAACCTCCTCCTCTTTTCCCACTAACTTATTTTAGAATTTTAATCCTTTTATCAATTGCTCGATGATCCTTCAGGATCCCTCCATCATTTACGTTTAATTTTTTTAAAAATTTAGATATACAGCACAGTAACAGGTCATTTTGGCCCAATTTACACCCCATTAACCTGCACTCCCGGTACTTTTCGAACAATGGGAGGAAACCAGAGCCCCTGGGGAAAATCCATACAGACACGAGGAGAACATACCAAGTCCTTACAGACAGACCGGGTTTCGATCCCCAGTCCTGATCGTTGGCGCAATAAAGGCGTTACGCGAACTTCTTTGCCAACCATGCTGGCGTTGATCGGGTCATTTTTGTTTTTATTGACATGTTATGTACCTCAGGCTGAGGACCTTCACTGGTTCCCATAGTAAATGCTGCTAAGACACCAAGCCCCATATATTGACTGATTTTGTATTTAATGTAAGCGACTGAATGATGGGTGTAGGATCTGTCTAAATGAATATATCGAACTTTCTGACTTCCTGCAGGTTCTGACTGTCGATAATCTCCACCTCCCCCTTGAGAAAGGATTCTATCTCTCCTGGTCGTAATTCCAACATGCAAAGTTTGCATTGTTCAAGTCGGCTCCATTCTGCACACCATGGCTTCCACAGACCTTCTGGAAACGTTTGACATCTGCAGAGTGAATATCTGAATCAATCCGAGAGAAGTGGCTTGACCCTAACCGTACTGCAAACCCCTCCAGAGTCAGTCAGCCTTGCCTTTAATAGTCAACCTGCAGCATAGCCTGCCTTGTCTAACATTGACCCTAACCGTACTGCAAACCCCTCCAGAGTCAGTCAGCCTTGCCTTTAATAGTCAACCTGCAGCATAGCCTGCCTTGTCTAATATTGACCCTAACCGTACTGCAAACCCCTCCAGAGTCAGTCAGCCTTGCCTTTAATAGTCAACCTGAAGCCTAGCCTGCCTTGTCTAACATTGACCCTAACCGTACTGCAAACCCCTCCAGAGTCAGTCAGCCTTGCCTTTAATAGTCAACCTGCAGCATAGCCTGCCTTGTCTAACATTGACCCTACCGTACTGCAAACCCCTCCAGAGTCAGTCAGCCTTGCCTTTAATAGTCAACCTGCAGCATAGCCTGCCTTGTCTAACATTGACCCTAACCGTACTGCAAACCCCTCCAGAGTCAGTCAGCCTTGCCTTTAATAGTCAACCTGCAGCATAGCCTGCCTTGTCTAACATTGACCCTAACCGTACTGCAAACCCCTCCAGAGTCAGTCAGCCTTGCCTTTAATAGTCAACCTGAAGCCTAGCCTGCCTTGTCTAACATTGACCCTACCGTACTGCAAACCCCTCCAGTCAGTCAGCCTTGCCTTTAATAGTCAACCTGCAGCATAGCCTGCCTTGTCTAACATTGACCCTAACCGTACTGCAAACCCCTCCAGAGGCAGTCAGCCTTGCCTTTAATAGTCAACCTGCAGCATAGCCTGCCTTGTCTAACATTGACCCTAACCGTACTGCAAACCCCTCCAGAGTCAGTCAGCCTTGCCTTTAATAGTCAACCTGCAGCATAGCCTGCCTTGTCTAACATTGACCCTAACCGTACTGCAAACCCCTCCAGAGTCAGTCAGCCTTGCCTTTAATAGTCAACCTGCAGCCTAGCCTGCCTTGTCTAACATTGACCCTAACCGTACTGCAAACCCCTCCAGAGTCAGTCAGCCTTGCCTTTAATAGTAAACCTGCAGCATAGCCTGCCTTGTCTAACATTGACCCTACCGCACTGCAAACCCCTCCAGAGTCAGTCAGCCTTGCCTTTAATAGTCAACCTGCAGCATAGCCTGCCTTGTCTAACATTGACCCTACCGTACTGCAAACCCCTCCAGAGTCAGTCAGCCTTGCCTTTAATAGTCAACCTGCAGCATAGCCTGCCTTGTCTAACATTGACCCTAACCGTACTGCAAACCCCTCCAGAGTCAGTCAGCCTTGCCTTTAATAGTCAACCTGAAGCCTAGCCTGCCTTGTCTAACATTGACCCTAACCGTACTGCAAACCCCTCCAGAGTCAGTCAGCCTTGCCTTTAATAGTCAACCTGCAGCATAGCCTGCCTTGTCTAACATTGACCCTACCGTACTGCAAACCCCTCCAGTCAGTCAGCCTTGCCTTTAATAGTCAACCTGCAGCATAGCCTGCCTTGTCTAACATTGACCCTAACCGTACTGCAAACCCCTCCAGAGGCAGTCAGCCTTGCCTTTAATAGTCAACCTGCAGCATAGCCTGCCTTGTCTAACATTGACCCTACCGTACTGCAAACCCCTCCAGAGTCAGTCAGCCTTGCCTTTAATAGTCAACCTGCAGCATAGCCTGCCTTGTCTAACATTGACCCTAACCGTACTGCAAACCCCTCCAGAGTCAGTCAGCCTTGCCTTTAATAGTCAACCTGAAGCCTAGCCTGCCTTGTCTAACATTGACCCTAACCGTACTGCAAACCCCTCCAGAGTCAGTCAGCCTTGCCTTTAATAGTCAACCTGAAGCCTAGCCTGCCTTGTCTAACATTGACCCTACCGTACTGCAAACCCCTCCAGAGTCAGTCAGCCTTGCCTTTAATAGTCAACCTGAAGCCTAGCCTGCCTTGTCTAACATTGACCCTAACCGTACTGCAAACCCCTCCAGAGTCAGTCAGCCTTGCCTTTAATAGTCAACCTGCAGCATAGCCTGCCTTGTCTAACATTGACCCTACCGTACTGCAAACCCCTCCAGAGTCAGTCAGCCTTGCCTTTAATAGTCAACCTGAAGCCTAGCCTGCCTTGTCTAACATTGACCCTAACCGTACTGCAAACCCCTCCAGAGTCAGTCAGCCTTGCCTTTAATAGTCAACCTGCAGCATAGCCTGCCTTGTCTAACATTGACCCTACCGTACTGCAAACCCCTCCAGAGTCAGTCAGCCTTGCCTTTAATAGTCAACCTGCAGCATAGCCTGCCTTGTCTAACATTGACCCTAACCGTACTGCAAACCCCTCCAGAGTCAGTCAGCCTTGCCTTTTATTCTTCACTCCTGCTGTCTGTGCCTAGAGTTCACACTAAGTGGGTGCTGAATGTGATGTTGATGCCTAATCAAGTGATCCCAAAAACAGTTGTGAAATCAGAAAAAATTACGTTTAAGACAAGTGGTTGTATTGCATTAAGATGCACCATGCATAGTTCCCGACTGCAGCTGTCTGCCAAGGTTGCAGCAGCTGAATCATTACCTCTGGGAATCAGGCCACGAAGAGCTCCTACCATGGCAGCCGGGCATCTGTAGCGAAACTTCCCACGCGTATGAGGGAAAATGCAAGGAGAGGTAGTGATCGCTGAACTGTTCCCAAATGCCAGTAGTTGGAAATCACTGTAAGGCATTTGTTTGCAACTCTGCTGAGAGAGCAGTATGTCTCAGAGCTGTGGGGTTTTCATGAGAGTCGGGAAAAACTGGGCCTATTTTCCTTAGAGCGTAGCTGGTTGATGGGGGAATCGTATTGATGTTTATAAAATCCTGAGGGACATAGAAAAGGTGAATAGTGGCATTCTGTTTCCAAGAGTAGGAGAATCTAAGATGAGAAAGTGTAACTACAAGGTGAATGGGTGGGATTTAGAAGGGCTGTGAGGGGACAGTTTTTAACTCAGAGGGTGGTGGGCACATGGAGCGAGGTGCCAAAGTGGTCGAGGCAGGTATATTAGCTTCCTTTAAGAAATGTGGATAATTCCGTGGATGGGGGGGGGTGTGGGCCTAATGCAGGGAGTAGGACTACAGCAGGAGGGCAATTGTTCGGTGTGGACAAGTTGGGCTGTGAGCCCATTTCCATGCTGCAGGACTGTACGAGACCCAATCATTCAGTCAACATATCATCAGTGAGCCTGTGTGAACCCTCATTTGTTGATATACTGTACAACTTGTTTCATTAAGAGTTTCTAATGATGGCTGAAGGTCATAGCTTGCACATATTGGTCCATGTTGGCCATTCAGGCAGAGCATCGTGTGCCCTGACGTATTACGGGTGGAATGTCAGGCCAAGCACAGCCACAAGTTCCCAGCTCAGGTTTATGACGGACGTAGATGTGGTGGCATTTGCATTAAAAATGGGCATGGATGTGATTTGATGTCCAATTTGTGCTGAACAATGTCTAGGCAACAGTTTTCCCCATTTTTTTTTAACCACTACCTGTTCGCTCTACTGAGCTCTCATATTTTGTTTCTATCCTTGCACCCCAAGGAGCTGACTCAGGCATGGGTGATGATGCATAAAATACCTCAGGTGGGCCAGAGAACAAAATGAAAAGTTCATCACCTCCCCAAATGCAGATTCACTTTCTAACAAATCTTGCCGAGCAAATACTGGATCCTTCGTGACAAGTTCTTCATTGTGCAAATTTGATTTAAACGTGATGTAAGAAAATTAAATTCTCACACAAAATCCTCAGCGTAGACTCCTTCACATGAATTAAACTCGACTGGATTCAGTCTGATCTGTGCATCAGGTTGTTACGGCGGGTGTGAATTCCTGAGTGTCGTGCAAACAAAGCAATGAAGGCTAACGGTAAATAGACACATGGGAAAGGGAGGAAACCTAATGAATTTGGAGAAGGAATAGGTATCCATTAGTGAAGTCTTTCCTAGCACTGCTCTGATGGTGGGCTGAATGGCCTCTCTACACTCTTGTGGCTATCAGTTGATTTCCTGCCTTGGTTGACGTTTGAAGTCCACTGATCAGCTGGAGGTGGGACTGCATGTTGAGATTGGGATCAGGTATGGTTGCTCTGAGTTGTTTGTTGCCTTCTAATTGAATAGAAGCCAGTCTAATCCCAGTCTTGCAACCCCCACAGAGATCCCCATCTCATTCACCCTTCCTCTAAGTACAAATATTTCAACTTTTACTGGCATCAATGAGTGGGCGTCGTTGTCTGGAAAGTAGACAGCCAGATTATGATGGGTTTCAGTCATTAACTCACAGCAGATGAAGGTGTTCCTACAAATTTCATTGATGTGGTCATCCAGAGTTTCTTCTGTTCATCCAGCCTTTCCGACGTTACCTGTCTCTTCTGTAGCTTCTCATTTGTATGATGCCTTATGGCTGACCTGGCACCCATAGGTGCTTGAGGAAAAGTGAAATTACCTGCTACATATTTTTGATTCCTGTCTCATGGGTGAATTGGAAAAGAACCCTATTATTCACACCTTCCTGATCTGTCTGCCATTTCATACCACCTTTCAATTTGGTTCAAGTCCTTTCCCATAAGAAAAAACTTCTCTTACATCATAGTATTTCAGGATACCCATAGGTTCATTGAAGTATTTGGTGCTGGAATTACAATGGTAGTATAGGAAATGTTTGGCGAAAACTCAGACCCAACAGTAGGACTGTGGTGAGAGGGTCTGTCACATTGCTATGGCCTGAGGGGTGAACACTTGTAGAACATAGAACATTTGGCCCTTGATGTGCCAACCTATAGATTACTGCAAAAATACACTAAACCCTTCCGACCTCATTACCCTCTATTTTTCTTTCATCCTTAAATCCCCTAATATTTCAGCCTCCACCATCACCCCTGGCAAGGCATTGCAGGCACCTACAACTTACCCCTGTTGTCTCCCCTATACTTTCCTCCCTTCACTTTGTACAGATGTGTCAAATAATCTTTGAGTCCCCCCACTACCACAAATTTTGTATTCGAGTATCCTGGATGTGGGAACATTGCAAGCATCAGCACAACCCAAAGTGCAATGGGTTAGCCTCGTCCTGGGCGATCAGCCGTCCTGACCACCGATTCACCCCTGCCATGGAATCTTTTACATCAGAGAGAGGTCAGGTTCTTAGAAAGATAACTCCGCTCTGTCTGTGTATCACGGCCTTTGTGATACATTAAAGCCTCAGCCAGATGTGGTGAGCTTCTCTGGAGAGCGACGAGCTCACAACATTCAGACTGGGGCAAATCAGCGTGCCCTTCTCTCTTTAACATTGTGGATTCAGAGAGAGACCAATCCAACATTAAGATATCAGGGAGTAAGGCTGCAGATAAAACTTCTCTCTGTTGTTTAATGAAGCAACATCCGTTGCGGTGATTCGATATTGCACGTTAACAATTTTTGGTCTGCCAGGGAAAAAAAATGGTTGTATTCAATGTTATCCAGTGTGACTCCTTAAAAAAGTCTGACTGAATGTCAGGACATGTGAAAGGGTTAAGAGTTATGTATGTGTGTGTGTGTGTGTATATATACAGAAAGAATCACTGGTGTGGAGAATGGATTGTTCACCATGAAGCAATCTCAGAAGGGCACTGTTCCCATGAAACTGGGCACCAGCTCTTTACAACGTAGCACACACAAGTGCCAGAGGAACTCGGCAGGTCACACAACATCCACAGAAAGCAATAGTCAGTTGGTGATGTGGACTGAAACCCTTTTTCGGGCCTTCTGAAAATCAGGCAGACGCCTTATGGAAAGGACAGTGCCCTGAAAGGAGGGCATAAGTCCTGCTTTACGAATCATGCCAGCTGAAAAACCTGTGAACCCATAGGAGTCAAGAGGGAGAGGTTGGGGGAAACACATTGACTGAGGCCACCATTAGAAGTCAGTAGCATTAAGGAGCTTGAGTTCTCTTCCACCTAGAGCAAGAAGCCTTGTGCCCTGGAAGGTGACAAAAGAAAGATCACCTTTTCAGATGCTATATTGTCATTCAGGCCGGCATGATGATACTGCTCTGTGGGTGCACTTGTCGAACTCACCACTGCCAATGTGCACTCTGCGTTCTCCATGTGAACTTCATTGGAGATTATGGAAGTTACAAACTGAGAAAGTTAGGGAAAGCAGGGAGGCCCCTGCATAGGACAGGGTCCTCAGGTGCGCATCCTCCTTGGCGAGCATCCACCTGATGAGCTCCAGGGATGTGGAGGTAGCAAAGGCTGCTCCCACCTGCCACTGTGGTCAACCACCTCATAACAACCTAAGCTGCTGCATCACTATCGAGAGTATATGCAACTGTTCCTATAGGGAAGGACTCCTGCTCACCCCTTCCCAAAGTTTCTAAAGGGGAGGAGGAGGTAAGTGGAGATGACGATCACATAGCAGCTGCCCTCCACAGCAGCTCCTCAGTAATGGGGGAAGAGGGAAGAGGGATGTGCACTGCAGATCAGGACATCCAGGTATTAGCAAGCTGCGGGTCAATACCAGGTGCAGGGAATGCAGTGCAGGCGCTCACTGGAGTAGGGGTAGTCTCTATTTCCCAGATGAGGACCACACATCAGATGCTATCAAGTCCAGGCTGACATGGATGTACGGACCACATTCTCTGATCTGACTGCAACGACAGTGCATGCAGTGCGCCTTCATACCTCCGGCAGGTTATGTGGCCAGGAGACATGGCACAGCAATTGTTGTATTGTTTCAAAATGAACCGTAATTGGAGCCTCCCAAAATTTCTCACTGGCTCATGGGCCAAAATTATCTGTTACTGTGCTGTGTCTAAATTTTTTTTAAAACAAATTTAAAAAAAAATCATGTTTATTAACAGTCAAAGAATGACTTCATCTACTTTTAGACAGAGGAAATAAGGAAGAGAGGGCAAGGCCCTATGGAAATACAGAAACATGTGGAGGAAGGAGTGGGCAGGGAAGAGTGATGGAAAGGGCCCCAGGGAGAGATCACTAGTGGAGGTAAAGGGGGGCCTGCCACGTGATGATGTGGGGCTAGACTTGAATTCTATACTCCGAAAAAGTTTTAAAAAAGTGAAGAAGTCTGAACTGACTGCTACAAAATAGAAGAGGAAGCTACCGGAAGGCCTTCAGAACAATAAACAATGCCTCCTAAAACAGATAAACCAACTGTTACTTTTCAGGAACTTGAATAAGAAAAAGAAGCTGATAAAGAAGAGAGGCCGATCTTGAAAAAGGATCCTGGAGCTCTCCGGATGGCAAGTGCCCATGGTGACAGACCTGGAGCTACGGAGACCTTGGACATCACTGTCCAGGGTCTCCCCCAACAATGGCTGACTGCCACGGGTGAATAAGTGGCTCTGTGCAGGGGCGAGGAGCCGCACATGCCCAGAGCACAAAACAAAAGCAGAGGCAACTTTAAAAGAAGCTCATGAAGCCTCCAGCTCTGGTGATGAGGAATAGGAAGGAAGGTACATGTTGAACACAGAGAAGGTGGAGAGAATTCTGTCTCAAATGGAACAAAAATTTGAAGCGTTGGATGCAAAAATTAAAAGTAATGAATTTGAAATTCAGCATGTTAAAGAGCAAATGAAGAAGGTTCAAGCTGAAGCGACTGCAACTAAAGAACAATTAACTCAAAAAATTGATATGTTAGAGAACTTTATTAGAAGAAATAATATAAAACTTTTTGGACTTAAGGAAGGCGACCAAGGGCAAGATATTTACAACATTGGATTCCGCAAATTTTGGGGTAACTGAATTTCAAGGAGATACTGAGATTGAATATCGAGCATTACGACCTAAACTGCAGCCAGATCAGAAGCCACATTCAGTTCTGGTCAAGTTGCTTCATTATGAAGTGAGGAAGAAGATCTTGGAGCTGTCTGCGAAGCAAGCAAAGGAGAGACAATCGCCATTGATTTATAACAATAATAAGGTCTTCTTTTACCCTGATATGTTTTGATTTGTTGAAAGAAAGAAAAGAGTTTAATGCTGTTAAAAATGTGCTATGGAAAAAAGGTTACACTTTTGTTTTAAGGTACCCAGCAGCATTAAAAGTTTTTGTTCCTGGGTTAAAAATAGATGTTTTACAGAACCCAATGAAATGAAAGTGTTTGCAGATTCATTGCCTGAGAAAATGAGGTGAGAACTGGGAGATATTTGAAGAGAGAGACGAAGCGGGAAGTTGGGGATATATAAATGAAATTATATAAGTTTTAGGAAGAGAGAGAATATTAGAGACGACCGTTTTTACCCGATAGATCTGTGTAAAAAAATGAATTGATCATTCTAAGTTTGAGTAGATTTGAGACATAAGAGATAATAAAATTTTGGGAGAGTTAGGTGAGGGTATGAGCCTGGCCTCTGTGGAATCTAATGGGTGGGTGTGGTTTTCAATCACAACTCCTATAGATCAGGGGTATACAAATGCACCTTTGGGGGTGGTAGGGCTTCTGTTCTTTGTTTCCTTTCTTTTTTCTCTTTAATACACCTAAATTTAATAATTGTATTATGAAATATTTAGTTAGTATTTTGGATGTATAAGGAGTGGAGATGGAAAGTTGGACAAATATTGTATTTTATGAGAGTTCAGATGGCTGATAAATTGAATTTTATTAGTATTAATATTAATGGGATTCAGAATCAAATAAAGCGGAAAAAATATTAGTTTATATGAAAAAAATTAAAACAGACACAGCTCTTTTTACAGGAGAACCATTTGACGGAAAAAAAATCAAAAATTAAAAAGAGAATGGGTAGGAACAGTAATAGCATCATCCTTTAATTCTAAGGCAAGAGGTACAGCAATATTAATTAATAAAAAGTTACCAGTTAAAATATTGGATATTAATATAGATGTAGCAGGGAGATACATTACGGTGAATTGTCAGATTTATTCGGAACAGGAGATACATTACAGTGAATTGTCAGATTTATTCAGAACAATAGACCTTAATGAATCTATGTGCACCAAATGTAGATGATGGCAAATTTATGCAAGATGTCTTTATGAATTTATCAAATGCTAAAGGAAAAGTTATTTGGGAGGGGATTTTAATTTTGCTTTAGACCCTAAATTAGATAGATCGGGAGATAGAATGGTGAAAAATAAGGTAGCAAAAATGGGAACAGATTTGATGAAAGATATGGATTTAGTGGATATATGGAGAAAAATCCACCCAAATGAAAGAGATTATTCTTTTTGATTTAAAACATATTCGCAGATAGATATGGTTTTAATTTCTGCACGACTTCAATATTGAGTACAGAGTGAAAAATCAAGTGTGAGTTTTATCAGATCAGTCACCTTTAATTTTGTCTATTTCACTGGAAGAATAACAAAAGGTAGGTTAATTACTATTTTTTGAAGAAAAGGGAATTTTGTGATTTTAGATGCATTTTTTCTACTGTGACAGAATATTTAGAAATATTTTTGGGAGATAAATTGGGAAAAGTTAGAGTAGGTTTCATACACTTTAAAACAGATCTTATTTGAAACACTGGAGAATTCATATCCAGAGTGACTTTACAGAAATTTTGAAGAATGCCTATGGAGACTTCTCAAGTAGGTGGTAATTGCACTGACATTGTGGAATGAATGGACTATTGTCTTTAAAGCAACATCAGAGACATGATGGCTTTTCACAAAAGTCACTGATGGGTTGTTGTTTACCTAAAAACAGCAGATGAACCAGAAGACTACTCCTATTGTTTGATGGAGAAGGCCAGGTGGTTTTTGCAAGCAGAGGGAGAAAGCAGTCTCTGACTGAGGGAGAGAGTGTGTGAGAAAGAGAGAGAAAGCTGTGACAGGCAGTAAAGCTTGCTGGAACTGAAACAGAAGCTCCAGAGTGGAAAATGGCTAAATGTACTAGCTGTCTAATGTTTCACTTGGAATAAGTGAAAAAATAAGGAACTCTGTGGTAACCTGAAAGAAAGAGGTTATCATCTGGAGAACCCTGATGGGGCAAGTTTCATCAGCAAGACCCTGAGGTGTCTGAGGGAAGTACCTCTTGTTATGGATGTCATGAAACAACACATCTCTCCGCAAACTTACAAGAACCTTCCTGCATGGTAACCATTTACCTTTCGAGCACCAAAGCCTGGTGAACTTTATACATGTTAAATTCCATGCACAGTATAAGAATTGCCTGCAACTATTGAACTTGGTGGAATGAGAAGTGACTGTGAACCAAAGAACTTTTCTAGACTTACCACACATTACACACACATGCGTTTAGAATTAGAAGGTGGTTAGGTTAAATTAAGTAAGTTAATAACAATATATAAGTCAAAGTTTGTTTCTATTTTCATTTTTAAAGATAATTAAAAGCAACTTTTGTTTAAGTAACCATTGTCTTGGTGAATATTACTCCTGGGTTTTGGGGTCCTTTGGGCTCGTAACACTAGATACTAATAAGGATTCAATGAAAGCATATTTGAGAGGTCAAATAAGTGATTCTTCAAAAATAAAGAATATATAAAAGTAGTAACTCAATTAGATAAAGAAATAATGAATCTGGAGAAGGAAATTCAAGTACATAAAGATGAGAAGAGAAAATTGTTAAGAGTTGAAGAAATTAAGACTTACTGCTGTGCAGACTTATAGAGTGGAGAGAGATATAATGAGAACACGACAAAAATATTACAAGTTGGGTGAAAGGGCCCATAAGGTTTTAGCATGGCAATTAAAACAGAATTCTACAACAATAATTACTACAAAGAAATGATCAGGACAGATAACATAAAATGCAGAAAATAAATGATAATTTTAAAGACTTTTATGCTAAACTTTATCGTTCAGAGTTTGAGTGATGATAGTAAAATAAGAGATTATTTGAGACAAATTACCTGTGTTAAAGGAAGTCGAAAAGATAAGACTGTCCAAAGAATTTTTCAGAAAAAGAATTTTATGAAATTCTTATATCTCTACAGAATAATAAGGCATCAGGTGAAGATGGTTTCCCACCAGAATTTTAAAAAGAGTTTAAGGAGCTATTAATACCTGTATTGATTGAGGTATTAGGTCAAAAGAAAGAGGTTTGAATCTTTTAAAACAGCATTAATAACTGTAATTCCAAAAAAAGGGAAAGATTGTTTACAGTCTTATTCATATAGACCTATATCATTATTGAACACAGACTATAAAATTGTATCAAAATTGTTAGCTAATAGGTTAGTTGAATTTTTGCCAAAATTAATTTATTTAGATCAAACTGGTTTTATTAAAAATAGAAAAGCAGCAGTTAAATTTTTAAGTTTGGTAAATATAGCACAAAATAGGAAGATTCCTGTGGTAGCATTCAAAGCAGAGAAAGCATTTGATCGATTGGAATGGGACTTTTTTATTTGAGCCACTTAATGCTTTTGAGATTCAAAATACTTTTATAAACTGAAGAAAGGCATTGTATGATTAACCAAAAGCAAAAGTGATTATGAATAAACAAATCTCAAAATCTTTTTTGCTTGAAAGGTCGTCTCGACAAGATTGTTCATTATCACCCTTTTTGTTTGCAAACCCATTGGCAGAAGTAATTAGAACTGATAATGAAATTAAAGGATTTGAAGTAGGTAATAAAGAACAAAATTAGTTTATTTGCTTTATATGATGTTATATTTAATGAGACCAAAAATATCTTTAAATAAGTTGAGTGAGAGATTAAAAGAATATGGGTTAGTATCGGGTTATAAAGTGAATGCTGATAAAAGTGAAGTGATGCTTATGGTGGATATGGATTATTCTTAATGGAAAAGATTGACAAAATTTAAATGACAAAATGAAGCTAGATTTAAACATACAAATTCAGGAAGAGATATGGTCAAAATTTATGTTATGAAAGTGTTATGAATACAGTAAATGTTAAATATCAAATGGTTCAATATCAATGGCATTATACTCCACATAAGTTAAATGGACTTTATCCTAATTATTCAATTAAGTGTTTTCGATGTGCGAAAGAAATAGGGACTTTTTTGCATTCAGTGTGGTCTTGTGAAAAAGTAGAAAAGTTTTGGAATGAACTGAGTTTATTATTAGGGCAAACTATGAAGATAAAAATACCAAGGGATTCAATAATATTTTTACTTGGAGATATTTATGAAAAGGATAAAAATTGATATTGGACAAATACCAAGAAAAATTTTTAAGTATTGTAATAGCAAAGAAATGTCCAGCGATATCACGGAAAGATGATGGAGAAGTGTTATTAAATCGATGGTATAATGAGATGGGAAATTGTATGCTTTTGGAAAAAATTACATATAGTTTAAGGAATCGAGTTGAAAATTTTTATCGTATTCGGAAACCAAATTTGGATTTTATGGATAATTTTCCGTCCACCTATCTTATCCACTCCTCTTAATTAGTAATTTGCAATAACAATGAATGATTATCTATGCTAATATTATTGTATATTAAAGGGTAGGTGTTTCTTTTACTTTTGGGTGGGAGGATGGAGAGAAATATTTTAAAAATTTTGTATTATTGACTATGGATATTTTTTTCCTGTAATGATGCAAACAATTAAATAAAATTTTTAAAAATAGTGGGGGTAAAGGAGATTGGGCAACGTTGGGAGAAGCAAAAGAGAGGGAGCAGTCACCATTTCTGCTTCTACCATTCAGTTTCTCTTCACATTGACATGTCGATACTTCTCGATTTACTTCATTCACTGTCCGCCACTACCAATGGGCTCCTCGCAACTCAGCAGCGCTCTTCAGGATTTGAGAGTGACTAGCATAGACCTGCAGATCCTTGCTAATGTCAATCCATTGCACTTCCTTGGCATCATCACCTGCATGTAGATTCAGCAATCCCACACTGTCCCCTAGAAAGAAAGGTGCCATTATTTCTACAGTTAGTGATTAGGACTTCCAACTGAAGAAGGAACTTGTGCCTGTGTACTCTTTCCAGGTGCCCCAAAATTCCTTGCAGCTGATCCCCTCCAGAGCCAGTAAGAATCTGTTCCTCTACCACATCTTCCTTGTTCAACTTACTCTTTACCTTCTCATGTCCCTACTTCCCTTTCTCACTGTCCGAGGTTCAATGAAACAGATAAACGTGAACCTTTCTCCCCCTTACAATTCCTCTTCCCATGCCTACCAGCATCATCATGGAAATTTACAGCCGTGGTCTCTATCCAGGCGTTGTCAGTGTTGCGAGGATCATCCACATACCCTTCATATATCTGGGTGAAGAGAGAGAAAGACGGGATAAGCTGCAATGGTGCACTTTGAGCCAAGGGTAACTCTGAAATTACAACAGTCACCAGCTGCCGTCCTCCTATCTCCATCCCCCAGCCCAATTCCCCCACAAACCTCAGGCCTTTATACTCAAATCACTCACAATCTGGTCAAATCTCAATCACCTAAACCCCCACCTCCCCACCCCAATAACCACAACCCAATGGTCCCATACCCAACATCAGAAGAGTGGGCTCAAAGATGGCAGATGGAGTTTAATGCTGATAAGTGTGAAGTGCTGCATTTTGGTAGGAATAATCAAAAAGGACATACATAGTAAATGGGAGGGCACTGAGGAATGCAGTGGAGAAGAAAGATCTAGCAATAACGGTGCATCGTTCCCTGAAGGTAGAATCGCGTGGATAGGGTGGTGAAGAAGGTTTTTAGTTTGCTGGCCTTTATAAATCAATGCATAGAATACAGGAGTTGGGAAGTGATGTTGAGACTGTTGAAGGCACTGGTAGGCCAAATTTAGAGTACTATGTCCAGTCTGGTCACCAAATTATAGGAAGGATATCAACAAGTTAGAGAGAGTGCAGAGAAGATTTATGAAAATGTTACCTGGGTTTCAGAATCTAGATTACAAAGAAAGATTGAGCAAATTAGATACATATTCTTTGGAGTATAGAAGGTTGAGAGGGGATTTGATAGAGGTATTTATTAGAGGGATAGATTTGATGTGGATAGGCTTTTTCCATTGAGAGTAGGAGAGATTGAAACAAGGGGTCATGAGTTAAGAGTTAAGGGGCAAAAGTTTAGAAGTAACATGAGGGGGAACTTCTTTACTCAGAGAGTGGTGGCTGAGTGGAATGAGCTTCCGGTGGAAGTAGTGGCGGCATGATCAATTTTGTAATTTAAGGAAAAATTGGATAGGTATATGGCTGCAAGGGGAATGAAGGGTTATGGGCAGGGTATAGGTAGGTGGGACTAGAGGAAAGTACTTAGTTCAGTGAAGACTAGAAGGGCCAAAATGGCCTGTTTCCATGCTGCGATTGTTATATGGTTAATATCCACAACCCATTGGTCCCACACCCAACATCCATGTCCAATGTTTCATTCTCCACACTTCAACCACCTAGACCCCACCTTCTCACCCCAATATCCACCACCCAATGGTCCTACATCCACCATCAATGTCCAAAGCCCCAAACCCCACACCTCCTCACTCCAATATCCACAAACTAATGGTCTCTCAACATCAATGTCCAATGCTTCAATCCCCACACCTCAACCATCTAGACCCCACTTCCTCACCCCAATATCCACAACCCCATGGTCTCACACACCATCAATGTCCAATGCTTCAATTCCCACACCTCAACCACCTAGAAACCACTTCCTCACCCCAATATCCACAACCTCATGGTCCCACACACACCATCAATGTCCAATGCTTCAATCCCCACACCTCAACCACCTAGACACCACTTCCTCACCCCAATATCCACAACCCCATGGTCCCACACACACCATCAATGTCCAAAGCCTCAATTCCCACACCTCCTCACTCCAATATCCAGAACCCCATGGTACCACACCCAACATCAATGTCCAATGCTTCAATCCCCACACCTCCTCACTCCAATATCCACCACCTAATGGTCCCACACCCAACATCAATGTCCAATGCTTCAATCCCCACACCTCCTCACCCCAATATCCACTATCCCATGGTCCCACACTCAACATCAATGTCCAATGCTTCAATCCCCACACCTCAACCACCTAGACCCCACCTCCTCACCCCAATATCCACAACCCCATGGTCCCACACACAACATCAATGTCTAATGCTTCAATCCCCGCACCTCAAACCAAACCATCATAGTCCTGGAAAGATACAGAAAGGAAACAGGATCTACAAGCATCAACAAACTATTTACACTCATCTTTAGCTCTTGCCCACATACTACCACTCATCGACATACCAAGGGCAATTTGCAGTGGCACATCTTTGGAGTATCGAAGAAAGTTAGAACACCCAAGGAAACACTTGAGTTCACAAGAACAAGGTCAGGCCAAACCTGGGTCTCTGGGGCTGAGGCAGCAGCTTTACTAGCTGTGCCAGCACATTCCATCTGTTTTCTACTCTTCAAACAACACCGTTAGAACTAAGTTCCCTTTCCCTATTTGTCCAACATTCCATCTTTCAATATAATCAGTCCAGAATCCAAATAATGAGGAATTGAACAGGAATGTTGGGCCTGGTGTTTAAACATCCCCGCCCAAAAGTGCACGACACCGCCCCTGCTCACCTTCACGGTGTTCTCTTTGCTGAAAATAGTTTGGAACTGTTTCCTCATGCGCTCCTTCTCAAAATGAGGGATCTGTAGAGAATTGAGTGCCTCTTCCCCGAATTCGCGCTTTAGCGTAGAGGACAGGTGCTCTCCAGCATCCACCATCCCCTGTCGTGAGAGGGAGAGAAATTCCGTCATGGAGTTTTACAGCAGAAAAAAAAACCCTTTGGCCAACTTGTCCATGCCGACCAAGTTGTCTACCCAAGCTTGTCCCATTTGCCTGTATTGCTCCAAAGCTTTTCTGTTCATGTACTCGTCTAAAAGCCTTTTAAAAGTTATAATTGTATCTGCCTCTACCCTTTCCTCTGGCAGCTACCGGAGCCAATGTAACACTAGCGCTAATGCTGGTGCAGACCAATGGAGAGTAGGGAGGGGAATCAAAGGGCTTACACGGGGTCCAACCACCCAGCTCAACTGCTGTCAGCTCCGTACAGGCTTTGAATGGCCTGTTAATGGAGCTGACAGATTTTATTTAAAAATACTCCCACTGCATCCAAGACAGTGGTACTTATGATTGGCAGCAGACACGGAGGATTACAGGGAAGCAGAGAATTGCCACAGGGTACCAAAAAATGAGACCATCCCCCGTTTGAGAAGAAGCAGAGGAGACGACCTATGGGACGGTGACCACGGTGGTGGACCAGTGAGGGTCTCTGAGGGTGAAAAACACGCAGGCAAGCAGGCTGTTGGTGACTCGAGGTGAGGAACCCATGCAGGCTGTTGGCATCTGTGGTCACGGGCAAATGTGGCTGTTGGCAAATGTGGCTGCGGACTGGGATGTGAGAGGGAGACAAAGGCGTTGAAGGGTTCCTGATTGTGTGGGAGGTTTGGATCTGGAACTCAGGCTGCTGATGGGTTAGGCTGGACTCTGTGTGGCTGCAAGAGAACCTGGAGGTGAGTCCATGGACACGATAACTCTGAGGGGACTCTCTTCTGACTGGTAGAGGCATTTCAGCCAATTTCTGCCGAGGGTGTATATGCCTGCCTTAGGGCAGATGAAAACAAATTCCGTGTAATGTTGCACTGTTTTTATTGCATGACAATACATTAATTTTGAATCTCCAACACTATCTCTGCAAAGAAAATGTGCTGTCTCATCCTTTCCTTCTCACCTTAAATCTCTACCTACAGTTTGAGAAAAAGGCTGACCATTTTCACCTCATTTACTTTATCTTAAGCCAACCCTCAGCCTCCTACACTTGAAGGAGAAACATCTGAGCAAGCTCAGGAGTCAATTCTTTAAGAGTCAGGAACAGAAAGCATACCTGGATGTCAATAATGGGAGGACTGAACAAAATGGAGATTTGGTATCATGTCAGAACAATTTAGTACCAGCCCCACACCTTCAGTAGAAGCACAAACTGAACATTAGTTTGGTGTTTGTGTTTGGTCCTCTTGCAAAGTAGGGTTCTTATGTAGGGAACATACGAATCGAGGAACAGGAATCAGCTCATTTGTGCAAGTCTATTGAGATAACATAGGGTGGCATGGCAGTGCATCAGTAGGACTTCTGGCCCTGTCCCACATGTCCTGTGAATGGGTGAATATTGTACAGTGAATGTTTATGTCAAGTTCAAGTTTATTTAACATTCGTTTATACAACTACAGCCTGATGAAATAACATTCTCCAGTCCTCAGTGTAAAACACTGCAAACGCAAATAGACATAATACATTTGCACAGTATGTACTGTATATATGCAAATATTAAAATAAATATTATTGTTAAATAAATAGTAGAGTCATGAGCTGTTTATCAGTTGTTCAGCAGTCTCACTGCCCATGGGAAGAATCTGTTTCTTAGCCTGGAGATTCTGGCTTTGTTACTCGTGAATCTCTTTCCCAACCGGAGTAGCTGGCAGATGCTGCATGCAAGGTGTCCTCATTGATTTTGCGTACCCTCCTTGGAAAACAATCCTGGTAAATCATGTCAATTGGGTGGGGGAGGGGGGTGGTGGTGGTGGTGGGATCTTCTCTGCCGCTCTTGTGTTCCTGTGGATTCTCTTCAGCAACCATACCACACTGTGATGCAGCTGGCTAGGACGTTCTCAGTAGTGCTCTGTGGACAGTTGACAGGATGGTGGCTGGTACTAACTCAATCTTTTCAGGAATTGCAGTTGATGTTGCGCCCCAAGTGTGTCCAGGATAGGTCACTTCTTAAGTGGACTCTGAGAAACTTAATGCTCTCTACTCTCTCCTCTCCCAAGCTATTAATGTGTAGTGGAGGGTGGTCCATAATCATCTCCTTTGTCTTGTCCACATCAAAAGTCAGGTTATTCTTGCGATGCAAGATTTTCCACCTCTTCACAGGTAATGCAAGTCATGAGTGTTGCTGATTAACCCAACTACGGTCATGTCATCAACAAACTTAGATCTCTAATGGAACGCGATCTGGCAAGTTCAGTCATGGGTCAGTCACGCGAACAAGAGTGGGCTGACCACACAGCCCTGAGGTGCCCCAGTATTCAACGTGATGGTGCTCAACATTATGCTGCCAACATGGACAGACTGTGGGAAATCCAGAATCCAGTTACAGAAAAGGGTGTTGAATCCCAGTGAGGACAGCTTCTCCACTAACCTCTGGGGTATGAATATATTAAACATCAAGCTGAAGTTAATGAAGGGTTGAAGATGACCTTAAGGAATTCCATCAGTTTGTCTGCACAGTCTTTCAGTATTCGACTGGGTAAATTGTCTGGTCCTGCTGCCTTTGGATAAGGTTCTCCTCACCTCGGCCATGACAATGATAAAGGCCCATTTATCAGGAGGGATATGAAGTCGAACTGTGTGTCTAATATGTTCTATCTATCTGGAAGGGAGGCGTTGTTGTGTTTGACTCACAAGGTTCTCTTGTGTCTGTTAATAGTTTGGATCCCTTGCCTCATGCACCTCATAATAATAGTATAAGGGCTAGTCAGCATGGATTCCTTAAGGGTAAGTCATGCTTGACTAACCTTCTGGAATTTTTCGAGGATGTGACAAAGAGGGTGGACTCGGGAGAGCCAGTGGATGTGGTGTATTTGGACTTCCAGAAGGCCTTTGATAAGGTACTGCACGGGAGTCTAGTGGGCAAGATCAGGGAGCATGGTATTGGAGGTAAGGTGCTGACATGGATAGGAAATTGGTTAAGAGATAGGAAACAAAGGGTTGGAGTGAATGGGTCTTTTTCAGAATGGCAGGATGTGACGATTGGAGTGCCTCAGGGATCGGTGTTGGGTCCTTAGTTGTTTGTAGTTTATGTTGATGATTTGGATGAGGGGATTGTGAATAACATGAGCAAATTTGCAGATGACACTAAACTGGGTGGCAGTGTGGGGTGTAAGGAGGATATAAGGAAAATGCAGAGGGACTTGGACAGGCTGGAGGAGTGGGTGGCTAAATGGAAGATGAATTTCAATGTGAACAAATGTGAGGTTATTCATTTTGGGGGAAGTAATAGGAAAGCTATTATTTAAATGGAGACAAGCTAGGGAGTGGGGAAGTGCAAATGGATCTGGGTGTACTTGTTCACCGGTCACTGAAGGGTAGCATGTTGATGAATCTATCACATTGGGTAAACTACCACAATCATTTTACAGAGCTACGATTTCTCTAATCTTGAAAAAAAATAAAGACCCGACCGAATGTTCTTCTTATAGACCTATTTCTTTGTTGAATGTTGATTCTAAGATCTTCTCTAAAATTCTAGCGACAAGGCTAGAGAAGATATTACTATATATTATCTCTGAAGACCAGACGGGATTCATTAAAAATCGTTATTCCTCCTTTAATATTAGAAGATTGATGAATATTATTTACACTCCTTCACATAAGTCTTCAGAATGTGTTATTTCACTAGATGCTGAGAAGGCCTTCGATAGAGTAGAATGGCCTTATTTATTTAGTTCTTGAAAAATTTAATTTTAGTCCGATATTTATATCTTGGATTAAACTTCTTTATAATTCCCCAGTTGCCTCGGTTTTTACTAATACACAAAGATCACCATATTTTCGATTATTTCGGGGCACCAGGCAAGGGTGCCCCCTTAGCCCTTTATTATTTAACTTAGCTTTGGAACCTTTGGCAATTGCTATCAGAGAAGCACCCAATATTACTGGTATTATTCGTTGCAGGGATATTCATAAAGTATCACTATATGCAGATGATTTATTGTTATATATTTCCAATCCTGAAAATTCTATTCCTGCAGTTTTATCTTTATTAGCCCAATTTAGTAATTTTTCGGGATATAAACTGAATTTAAATAAAAGTGAATTATTCCCTTTTAATGGATGGGTCCCTATTTATGATAGTTTACCTTTTAAAATAGCTAGAGACCATTTTATATATTTAGGGATTAACATTACTAAAAAACATAAAGATTTGTTTAGGACTAATTTTTTCCCTCTATTGGACCTGATCGGCAGTTTACTTACCAATTGGTCACCATTATCCCTATCCATGATAGGCCGAATTAATGTTATTAAGATGATGATCTTACCTAAATTTTTATATATATTCCAAGCTATACCTATTTTTGTTCCTAAATCTTTTTTTGATAAGGTCTATTCTAAATTGTCCTCGTATATCTGGCAAAACAAGAATCCTAGATTGGGGAAAAAATATTTACAGAAATCTAAACTAGAGGGAGGGTTGGCATGACCCAACTCTAGAATTTATTACTGGGCAATTAATATTAGTTACTTAAGGTATTGGTTGAATTATTCAGAATTATCTCTAAATCCCCATTGGGTAAATTTAGAAATTAAACCGATATAAAATTTTTCAATTAGCTCTATTTTGGGAGCTGCTCTCCCTTTTACTCTTACTAAATTATATAAACAAATTGATAATCCAATGGCTAAACATACACTACGTATATGGTTTCAATTCCAGAGATTTTTTGGCCTAAGTCATTTTATCTTGGAAACTCCTATTGTACTAAATTTCCTTTTTCATCCCTCTCTAATTGATAACATAACATAACAATTACAGCACGGAAACAGGCCATTAGGCTCTTCTAGTCCGCACCAAACCAAACACCCCTTTCTAATCCCACCTCCCTGCACAATGCCCATAATCCTCCATCTTCTTCTCATCCATATACCTGTCCAACCTTTTCTTAAATAATACAATTGACTCCGCCGCCACTATTTCTCCCGGAAGATCATTCCACACAGCTACCACGCTCTGAGTAAAGAAGTTCCCCCTCATGTTACCTCTAAACCTCTGTCCCTTAATTCTTAACTCATGTCCTCTTGTTTTAAACTTTCCTCCTCTTAACGGAAATAGTCTATCCACATCCATTCTGTCTATCCCTTTCATAATCTTAAATACTTCTATCAAGCTTATTTACTCTGGAAAGTTAAAGGTATAACATGCTTTTCGGATTTAATCTTGGATAACTCTTTCATGTCATTTGAACAATTATCCATGAAATATGATTTACCTCGATCTCATTTCTTTCAATATTTGCAGATTTGGAGTTTCTTAGTTTCGACTTTACCCTCTTTTCCCAATCGGGAGACTACGACTGTTTTAGAGGATATACTATATTCAAAATTCCCTCCAAAAGGTGTGATATCTAAATTATATAATTACAAAAATAAATTCTGGGACTTTTGAAAAGTTTAAAAATGATTGGGAAAGAGAACTCAACCTTCATATTTCTAATGAAAATTGGAATAAAATTCTGCGACTGGTAAACTCTTCTCTATGTGCAAAACATTCACTAATACAGTTTAAAGTTGTTCATAGAGCTCATATGTCTAAAGATAAACTCCATCGCTTTTATTCTCATATCGATCCTATATGTGATAAATGTCAATTGGAAATAGCTTCCCTTACACATATGTTTTGGTCCTGTCCCTCTTTACAGAATTATTGGAAGGAAATTTTTTCCATTATATCTACTGTTTTGAATATTGATTTACAATCACATCCCATTACTGCAATTTTTGGATTACCTATGATAGATTTGACTTATTTATCTCTTCCTGCGGATCGTATGATTGCTTTTCTTACACTAATGGCTAGAAGATCTATACTATTAAATTAGAAAGTGGTAAATCCTCCCACTGTTTTCCAATGGTTTACCAAAACCATACTATGTTTAAATTTAGAGAAAATTAGAAACTCTGTCTATGAATCCCCTTCTAAGTTTGAGTTAACCTGGCGACCATTTATTCAATATTTTCATTTGTGGTGAGTTGATCTGGCTCTGTTTTCTTTCTATGATTATGTATGATAATTGGGCTGTAAGATGAGGTCGGAGTGATCGGCGTGGTTTAGCTATATCTGTAGGTTTTTTTTTAAAGTTTTTTTTAAAGTTTTTTTTAAATTCAGATTTGTTTTTTCTTCTTTTTTGGGGTTTTTTTTCTTCTCTTTCTTCATATATTGTTATTAATTATATCTTTTTTTTTTAGAGATAGTTAACACCCTAAACTGATCAAAAAATTTTTTTTTATGATATATTTTTATTCTGTAATATTATTATTTAATATCTCTGTATTAATTCATTACTTACTATGTATTTCTTTTATATCTCTTTGAACTGTATGTGTTTATAAATTATAATAATAATAAAAAGATTGAAAAAGAAAAAGAAGGCTAGCATGCAGGTTCAGAAAGCTGTGAGGAAGGCAAATGGAATGTTGGCTTTCATAAAGAGGGGATTGGAGTATAGGAACAGAGTCGCCCTTCTGCAGTTATACAGGGCCCTGGTGAGACCCCACCTGGAGTATTGCGTCCAGTTCTGGTCTCCAAACTTGAGGAAGGACATACTAGCTATAGAGGGTGTGCAGCGCAGATTTACAAGTTTAGTTCCAGGGATGGCAGGGTTGTCATATGCAGCAAGGCTAGAAAAACTGGACTTGTATCCATTGGAGTTTAGAAGGATGAGGGGGGACATGATTGAGGTATACAAAATCATCAGGGGGATAGACAAGGTGAAGTCTGATTACTTGTTCCCAATGATGGGGAGACGAGGACTAGAGGGCATAGTTTAAGAATACAGGGTAGGCCCTTTAGGACAGAGATGAGAAAGCATTTTTTTACCCAGAGAAGTGTGAATCTGTGGAATGCTCTGCCACAGAGGGTGGTAGAGGCGGATTCGCTGACTATGTTCAAAAGAGAGTTAGATAAAACTCTTGTGGGTAACGGAGTTAAGGGTTATGGGGATAAGGCTGGAAAGGGGTACTGATGGTAATGATCAGCCATGATCTAAAATGGCGGTGTTGGCCCGACAGGCCAAATGGCCTACTCCAGCTCCTATTGTCTATTGTCTATGTTGCCAGTCTCGTACAACTGACTATGTATCTTCTCTGGGTTCTCACGCATTGCCTTCTGAATTGCACAGCAGAATTAAGCCCTGGCTAATCTCGTCTTCTCTCCTGAAGGCTGCACCTCAAGCTCTGAGAATTGCATGGACTTCTGCATTCAACTATGGTTTCTGGTTAGCCCTGATTGTGTTAACATTCGATCTTCATGACATCCTCAATGCTCTTGCTAATGTAGCCTGTCAATCAGTTCGTGTACTCCTCAATGTTTACATGACCTTTGTAGGTAGCCGCCTCCCTGAAACTGCTCCAATCCGTAGTCTCAAAGCAGTCCAGTAGAGCTGCTGCCACCCCCACAATCTCCACCCCCCCCAAAAAAAACCTGGCCACATCCTAATCTCTCTGCAAACTGGCTTTATTCGATTTTACAGCAGTCTGTGTGCTAGGAGTAGCAGGTAATGTGATCCGACGAGTAACCAAGGTTGTGGCGAGGGGCAGTCTCGTATGCACCTGACACGTTGGTGTACACATATGAAGATGTGTGATGTTCATCATTATTAATAGATTGGATCCATTACTCAAGATGTAGGATGAAAGTTGGTATATCCCAGCCTCTTCTCCAGTCAGAAACACAATGTTCAAAGAAATAAAATCCATCAGAAGCTCATGGACTCTGTCCTGGGAGACAATGTCCTGTCCAATGCCCCTGCTATCATGGTATGGCAAGTATGATGTGCCAACATGCCTTCTAAGCTCACATTTACACCACACTCATGGCAGAGTCATAAAATCAGTGAGTCACGGGTCCAGGCCATTGTTTGCAAAAGGTCAAGAGTTATGTATGCCTGGCACTGGGTTAAAAGGAACTGAGGGATAGGTCAGTAATAGAGATGAAGGGATAGACTATACAAGGATGGGTATGCTGTGCAGCAAGCACTGTGTTGTCTTTACCCCTGGAATTGCCCATTCCATGCAATCCTTCCGCTTTATTGAGATGAACTGGAGGATGGGTTTGCCAGAAAGTTTATGGGTCACCTTTTCACCTCCTTCTCTCTTCCACCTGCAAGAGTAAAACAGAATGCCTACAGTTAGGAAGAAAACAACAAAGTTGAGAACATCGATATTTGTACTGATAAAATAAGAAAGCTTGATTCATGGAGACATCTCATATGTTTCAGGCTGATGGGTCAGTTGTCAGTCAATTTTCATTTACTCCATTCTAAATGGTGTGAATCTTCAGGGGTGTGGATATGAGGGAATTGGACTGAGAAGCGGTAAAGGGCAGGCAATTGAGGTAACAAAGAGCGGGATGGGGGCATGAGAACATTGTTTTCTATTTCAGCGAGTTGTGACGATCCTGGGGCTTAAAGGGAAGTGTAATTGAATAGAATCGCTCATTTTCAGGTGTGCAAAATACACTGAAAAGCTTTATTCTATGTGCTATCCAGGAAAGGGAACCCATTTTTAAGATCAACTGGTAGCACAATAATAAAAGTGCAATGTACGGTGTAAATCAAAGTGTGCATGGTGTTACAAAGAGAAAGCACAGGGTATAGATAAAAATAAAGTTAAAACAATCCAAGAGAAATCATCTTTTACCAGTGAGTGTCTCAACAGCAGGAAAGAAACGATCCTTGAATATGGAGGTTGGTGTTTTGAAGCTTATGCATCTTCTGCCCAACAGATGGAGGGACAAGAGAGGGTGACTGGGGTGGCATGGGTCCGTTAGTACATTGGCAGTTTTCACAAGGTAGTGGGAGGTACAGACAGACGACGGAAGGAAGTTTGTTTGCATGATGCGCTCAACTGGAGCTCGTCTTAACTTTCAAAAATAGAAGTTCGATCAATATTTGCAGGAGTGAAATTTACTGAATTGCGAAAAGAGTAGGGGTAAGGGACTAAATGGCTCCTCTTTCAGGACATACAAATGAAATGCAAGAAGAGTGTTCACTTTCTAAGTCGCTTAGTATGCAAAATGTCCTTGGTCTCAAAAATAAGTGGCAAGCAGGAATGGGCACACAATTTTTTTTTAGTGAGTAGAGAGGGGGTGAATAATTGTCCTGGATCTCTTCCCTGCCTTATAGAATGCAAAAAAAATTGGGAGGGTTGCAATGGGCAATTCATACACCAGTGATGTCTCTCCTATGGAGGGAGGGAGAGACAATGAACAGATCTGATAAGGCACAGGATTAGGCTAATTGATAGATTGATTGAAGGTTCCTTATCTCTTGCTTTTCAAAGAGCAGACACTGCCTTTTCATCACTGGTACTCAAGACTCAAATCAGAAGCAGCTGACAGGGATGATGGCCATTTCTTTCTGATGGTTTTCAGCTGGTTGATTAACTGAGCTCAGTCCTACCGCTTCACTTCCAGTATCGTGCTGGGAGGGCGTCCAGGAGTGTGGAGTTCAAAACCCCAGTGCCTACTGCAAAGGTAAGACTGGCAGTGGAGTTCCAGGGATTGTTCCAATATTTCAGGTGACCCCTTTGGATGAGATGTAAAACTGAGGCATTATTGGGAGGTGTTTGTTTCTCCATTAACATCATAAAATAGGAAGATTATCAAGTTATTCCAATTACACGTTCATGCTCTCTTGCTAGGTATGTCTGTTATTGCGTCTCCTACACAGCAAGAGCAGCTGCACTTTTAAATTTTAAATGTTATTTACAGCAGGAAGTCAATTCCGCCCACTGAAACCTGTGCAGCTCGATTACATCCAATCAACTGACAACCCTGTACATTTGGAGGCTTGGAGGAAACCTGAACACCTGGAGAAAACTCACACAGGTCACAAACACCTCCAAGGGCCCACCGGATTTGAACGCTGGTCATTGGTGCTGTAATAGCTATTTAAGAATTCTCCATTGCTGGAGAGCCAGGAACGCAAGGTGGTGAAAGGTCCAAATCTTTCTTTCACTGACTGCATTGAGTTTAGTTCCCTTTTCAGCTGATTAGCACACAGATGCTGATCAGATTGGTTGGCACCCTGAATCCTCCATCTCTGTGTGACAGTGCGTGTGTTGCACTGCCAGAGGAGAATATGGACACGTTCAAAAATATTGCATGACACTGTTTAGAAGAACATGTGTTCTCATGTCCAAGTAAACATTTACATCTAACCAGCATCACAAAAAAACAGATTATCTGGTCTTTAACCGAGATTATTAGGGTAGCATGGTTATTGTAGCGGTTAGTGCAACACTACTACAGCGCCAGCGATCGGGTTCAAGTCCAACACTGTCTGTAAGGAGTTTTTATGTTCTCCCCGTGTCTGAGTGGGTTTTCCCCGGAAGCTCTGGTTTCCTCCCATCCTCCAAAAAGCACAAGGTTGAAGGTCAATTGGGCGTAAATGGGCAGCACAGGTTCATGAGCCAATACAGTACCAGTTACTGTGCTGTATGTCAAAATTATTTTTAAAAATTAAAATTATTCGTGGGAGCGTGCTGAATGTAAACTGGCAGCTGTTCTTCCTACAATACAGCCATAAATTTTCAAAACTAATCACCATCTTGAAGGGAAGGAGAAAGTTGCTTCATGGCTGCGAGTATTCCTTCACGTACCGCGTAACAATGGGGTCTGCAGCATGGTTTGGCCCCCACTTCCCCAGCAGGCCTCGAGACGTCATTCCCGTTCTTCCCATTGGATTTCTAGGAATAAAAGCAAGAAGTTTTGTTTCCCCTCACAGGTTAAATCATGAAGCAGATTCTTGACGAAGAAGTTATGATGAGTGACCAACTGAGTTTCTCCAGCACCTTTGGGTACTTCAAAACTGCATGGACAGTGGCACATATACTCAGGTCCATCAAACTCATTGCTCATTTTAGTAAGTTTGTATACATGATGGTTTTCTAAGCTCAGGAACATAACTGCATGCAAGGCCACTCGCATTACTGTGCAAGGGGACCCAGATCATGTTGGAAGGCAATAAGAAAATGCAGGTTTTGGTCAAACAGGAATTTTACACTGCGTGTTTCATCTTATAGAGTAGGTTAGTGACTGGTGTGACATCAGGAAAATGACTGAGGACATGTTTTGGATACAAGACCTTTCCAAAACATTGGACAACATTGGAGTCCACTGTCACAAAGCCTTCTCTATCCCAAAGTCTATTTCAAAAGACACGATATAAACATTCATACAAAACACTGCTGCCACATACCAAATTCTAATGTGATTGTTGACCCATATTCCTCCTAAGCAACACTTAGATTTTTGGCGTCTTTATCTTAATTTTCCAATTCCCTCCATCCCAACCTGTCATTCCCCTCTCTCCAATCACTAGTGAAAGTAAACCTAGTGAACATTGCAGGTGAGTACAGCATATTGGTAAGAAACAGGTTGAAACATTGGGGACAAACTGATAAATTGTAATTTTCTAACAGGTTCGGTATCAAAAAATGTTGAGTTCAAAATCCCCATCCACAGCTGGAATAGTGCTCCAGCGGGATTCTCAGAAAGTGCAGCATTCATAAGATACCTTCTTTCAGGGTCATGAAACCTCCAGGAAGGTGAGTTTTGGATACATCAGAATTGGGAGATCACTTGGCTCAGCACTTCTCCGTCTGCAACCACAGCGACCTCCCAGTGACCAACCATTTCAATTCCAGGTCACACTCCTGTGCTCAGATGTCTGTCCATGGCCTTATGTACTGTCCCACCATGACCACCCTCAGATTGGAGGAATAACACCTGTCTGGGCACCCTCCAACCAGATGGCATGAACATAGACTTCATTAGACCTCTTGTCTTTTCTTTTCCCTCCCCATTTTCTGCCTTTCCAGTTCTTTTACCTACACAGCCCTGCCTTTCCCCTCCTTCCCTTCTCCACCTATCATCTCCTGCCCTGCCACCGGACTCTTTCCCCCCCCCCCCACTCTTTTATTTTGACACTCACCGGGATTTTCTCATACTTCGATGAAGGACTCAAGCCTGAAACGTCATTTATCTATCTCTGCCTTTGCTACATAAAGGAGACTGTTTGACCTGGGGAGCCTCTTCAGCATTGTGTGTTTCTACTTCAACATGGCGTCCACAGAATTCTATTTTACCTTTGGATACGTTAAATATAAAAATTGGTATTGAGCGAATAAATACATATTGCTCAATGTCTGTTTCAATTACTTCAAATTATTCTCTGCTGTGCTCCAAAATATTTTTTCCTTCATTTATAGGAGGTGGGCTTGACCATTTACTGACCAAGTCTAAAGGCAGAGCGTCCTTCTCATCCATTTTAAAGGGCAATTAAGAATTAACCAGGTTACTCTAGGGCTAGAATCACACATAGACTTAAGGAGAGAGAACTCCTTTCCTATGGGATATTAATGAACCACTTGGATTTTAATGAAAATCAACCAATTCAATGGTCATTATTTTCATCTTTAACTGATTTAATACTTGAATTAAAATTTCACAGTCATCATAATGGGATTCGGATCAATATCTCATTACTGTATACTGGTCCAATACAACCATTAGGAAACTGTATCCTATATGCCATAATATTTTCACTGAATATTTATGAATCCTCAATTAGTTCACTTTTCAATCTTCTATTTAGTGGTGGGCTTTTTCCCTATTTATATGAAATAAATGATTGTTGTTTCATTCTGTCTTTTACTGATGAAGATGTGTCTGTTATTTTTCTGTGCTGACATGCTCATCCATACTGTGAGGCAGGATCTGTGTTTTAGCTTCATCTCTGGGGATGACTATTCTGCGGTATTGATTGTTTGGGGAGAGATGCCGGTTACCTTTGCTGTTGTCGAGATGCAAGCATTAACCAACCTATTATTACACCTGAGCACAAGCACAGATCTCCCTGTGATAATTCTGTTCAATTCGTAAATAGTTATACTGTAGTTCTCTCCATAATATTCAGAGTCTGCTTCCAATCTGTTCACTTGAATTCCTGATATAATCTCTCAGCAAATGCTGTCTTAACTGTGTTTTTACTTATCCATTGGATTTGGGTATCATTCACAAGACCATGTTTTTGCCTATTCTTAATTGCTTACAAGTCCTGGTCAACAGTTTAAACCATAAGACATCAGAGCAGAATTAGGCCATTCAGCCCATTAAGTCTGGTCCTCCATTCAAATCATGGCAGATGTATTTTTCCTTTCAATCCCATTCGCCTGCCTTCTCCCCATAACCTTTGCCACCTTCACTCATCAAGAACCTATCAACCTCCGCTTAAAATCGACCCGATGACTTTGCCTCCACATCCGTCTGTAGCGCTGAATGCTGCAGATTCACCACCTTCTGGCGGAAGACATCCTTCCTCATCTCTGTTCGAAAGGGATGAACTTTAATTCTGAGGGATGAACTTTTACTCTGGTCCAAGACTCGCCCACTACTGAAAGTTAATCCTCAACTAACAAACTAAAACTTTATACAAATGCAAGTCACACCCTCTGGGACACAGCCCACGTGTTGGTATCCTCTAGTAACCCCACTCAACTGGCCAGTCTTTATTCTTAGACAATTCACCTGTGGAAGAGTCAGACCAACACAGTCTAACCACCCAATACCACACATTCCTAGTTCTGAAAGGAGTAACAATGCAAAATTCAGTACTGGAAGCCTTGACAAATTTCCTCCACTAACATTGCTTCTACTTCTGAAGACAAATGCTATTCTCCAACACTTACTTGAACCTTGGATTTTAATTTTTTGATGAATTGGAAATATACAAGGATGGGATGTACAATTAAGAGAGGTAACACCATTTTCTTTATTTCCATTTATATAGCTTTGTTAATTTACTAAAATGAAACCGATAGCAGATTATCAAGCAAAGACTAATTCTAAGTGAGAGATATTTTGAGCAAGCAACAAAATCTTAGCCAAAGAGATATTTTAAAGAGGAGAGAGGGAGACAGAATTTACCAGCAGGCAATGAGTAACATGAAGGTTAATCTAGGACATCACATGTCTGTCACTGCTACAAACCTTAGCAGTTCACCCTCAAGTTGAAACAAACGGGAGGAATTTAGCACTCACCGAGGCACTTTGTCCTTATCCAGCTTATACACACCCAGGTAGCTCCTGCGATTGGTTTTCCCATCCAGTGCATTGAAGCGTGGAACCTTTTTCAATTGGCCACTTTTCCTGGGTCATAAAGAATATGATAAAAAAATGTCTGAAATAGGAGCAGGAGTTGGTCATCCAGACCATCAAGCCTACTCTGACATTCAATAACCCACATGATCCCCAATTCAAAATCCTGTGTCTTAAAAATATTCCATGAGACAGCCTCGACTGCTTTCTTGGGCACAGAATTCCTCAGATTCCTTTCTATGTGGGGGAAAAATAATTACTCCTCATCTCTGCTTTCAATCTACTGCCCCAAGGAGTAGAGGCTTTGTCCCCTAGTTCTAGTCTCACTTGCCAGTCAGAACAAGTGCCCCACTATTATTCCTGCTCTTTGACATTAAACTATTCTCATTATTACCTCCAATCACGTGCTCTGAAAGCTGAATAACTTTATTGAATCGCTGGAGAAAGCTGATCTTTATCTATTGCACCATTACCAAATTGATGAACAGCATTTCATAAATCTGTTTTGACGATTACCTTTTCTGGTTATTCTATTGTATATACCCAGTTGCCACTTCCTCAACAATATGATCTCACCAATTCCCTGCCATTGAAGTTAGGCTAACGAGTCAACAATTTCCTGTTTCCTCTCTTGCCTCTTCTCAAACAGCAGTGTTACATTTGGTACCTTTTAATCTGGATGAACCATTCCAGAATGATTTGATTTTTTGAAAATTTCAACCAGTTCATCCACTACTTTCATACACACCTCCTTGAAAGTCTACTCTCAGTGAAGGAGTCACGTGATGGAGCAGTGGCCAGTCAGGGAACTCCAGCCCTCTCCGGAAAAGTTGAAAAAAAACCACACAAAACACAAAGGTACAAGAATAAAAATTAAAACAAAGTAAAAGTAAAGGTGAGAAGAAAATGGCAGCGAAGAGAGAAAAGTCGAAAGCAACGGGAAGAAGAGAAGAAGAAAGAACTTCGGAAGAAGAAGGTGAAGGCCTTACCTGTCCGAAGAGGCACGCCGCGGAGAGAGAAGCCCGCTCCCAAAGGTCAGTGGAAGTCCCGAGCTCGGGACTACAAAAATGGCTCGCGGAGACGAGTAAAAGTGCGCATGAAAAAAAACACACTGACGGGAGGGGGGAACAGCTGAGGAGTCGATCTCCACAGCTGAGGATGACAGCTGCAACACAGCAACAGGAAGAGAACACAGAAAACAATGAAAACAAGAAAGAAGAGAGTAAAAAGAAAACAAGGAAACAACAGATGGCCAACCCAGAGGAAGAAGAAGAAGAAGAACATAGAGAAATGGAAGAAGAAGGGAAAGGCAGGAAAATGATATATTTTTTTTAAAGAATATATGGAATCAGTAAAAGAATGGCAATTACAAGAATTTAATGAAATAAAAAGAAGAATTAAGAGTGCAGAAGAAAAAATGAATAAAATAGAGATGGTCATATCAGAGATAGGAAAAAGTGTGGATAATGTGGAAGAACAAGAAATAATCGTAGAAATGGAAGTAGAGGACTTGAAAGAGAAATTAGAAGAATCTAATAAAAAAGCTAAAGAACCACAGGAGCTGTTAGCTCAGAAGATAGATATGATAGAAAACTATAATAGAAGAAATAATATAAAGATAGTGGGCCTTAAGGAAGATGAAGAAGGCAAGAATATGAGAGAATTTATAAAAGATTGGATCCCCAGGGTCCTAGGAAGACCAGAATTACAGGAAGAAATGGAAATAGAGAGGGCACATAGAACACTAGCACCGAAACCACAGCTGCAGCAAAAACCAAGATCCGTTTTAGTAAAATTCTTAAGATATACAACAAGAGAAAATATATTGGAGAAAGCAATGAAGAAAATAAGAGAAAACAAAAAGCCACTGGAATACAAAGGTCAAAAATTTTTTTTCTATCCAGACATAAATTTTGAACTCCTGAACAAGAGGAAGGAGTTCAATACAGCAAAAACGATCCTATGGAAAAAAGGAAATAAATTTATGTTAAAGTACCCAGCGGTACTTAAAATAGTTATTCCAGGGCAACAAAACAGACTATTCTCGGATCCAGAGGAAGCAAGGAAATTTGCAGAACAACTACAAAACAAGCAGAGAGATGAAGACATGTAATATGAGTAAAAATGACCACGATCTATATGTATGTGTGTAAAGGGGTATATGTGTGTGTATATAGATGTGTATGTATATATGTATGTACATGAGTGTATCCGTATTTAGAGGAAAATATATAGAGTATAGATAAGAATTAATAAGGGAATGAAAGGGAACAGAGGAAATAAGGAGGGAATTAAAAGACTGACCTTTGTTATATGTGAAAATTGAAATCTTTTCCGGGGAGGGCTGGGGGGGGGAGGAGTTATGGTCACTGCAAAATCAGTTGACGCTTGCGAGTGAATTCGCAAATCCAAATAGAGAGGGGAGATGTGGTTGCCCGACAATGGATAAAGGGCAACTCAGGAGTGGGAGGGGAGAATGGGGTTAAAGAAATTTTAGATAGGAGAATAAGGGAAATGTTTGATTTTTAGAAATGTTGTCTTATAAAGTGTTCAAAACAAGAAAGCAGAAATGGATAAGAAGGAAAGGTGATGATGAGGAAAGGGAAGATAAACAAAGTATGAAATGGCTACGTTGAACTATATGACTTTAAATATTAATGGAATACACAACCAAATCAAAAGGAAGAAACTGCTAAATTTACTGAAAAAAGAAAAAATTGATGTCGCATTCGTGCAAGAAACACATTTAACTGAAATGGAGCATAAGAAATTAAAGAGAGATTGGGTAGGACATGTAACAGCAGCGTCATATAATTCAAAAGCTAGAGGAGTAGCTATATTAATCAGTAAAAATGTACCAATTAAAATAGAAGAGGAAATAATAGATCCAGCAGGAAGATATGTAATGATAAAATGTCAGATATATTCGGAGTTTTGGAATTTACTCAATGTATATTCACCTAACAAAGAAGATCAAAAATTTATGCAAGATATTTTTTTGAAGATAGCAGATACGCAAGGGAACATATTAATAGGAGGGGATTTCAACCTTAATTTGGATTCAAATATGGATAAAACTGGGAAAAAAATTAACAGAAAGAACAAAGTAACCAAATTTATAATTAAATCGATGCAAGGAATGCAACTTTTGGATATATGGAAGAAACAACACCCAAAGGAAAAGGAATATTCATATTATTCGGGTAGACATAAAGCATACTCAAGAATAGACCCATTCCTGTTATCAGCTTATATGCAAGACAGTAAAAAAAACAGAAAATAAAGCAAGAATATTATCGGACCGTTCACCCTTGATATTGACAATAGAGTTAGAGGACATCCCTCCAAGAATGTATAGATGGAGATTAAACTCCATGCTACTTAAAAGGCAGGATTTTAGAGAATTCATTGAAAGACAAATTAAAATGTACTTTGAAATAAATACAGAATCAGTGAAAGATAAGTTTATACTATGGGACGCAATGAAAGTGTTCATCAGAGGGCAAATAATAAGTTATTTAACCAAGATGAAGAAGGACTACAATCAGGAAACAGAGCAGTTGGAAAGGGAAATAGTAAATATAGAAAAAGAATTAGCAATGAAGGAAGACACAACTAAAAGAAAAGAATTGGCAGATAAAAAAATAAAATATGAAACACTACAAACATATAAGGTGGAGAAGAACATAATGAAGACAAAACAGAAATATTATGAACTAGGGGAAAAATGCACAAAATTCTAGCATGGCAGCTTAAGACAGAACAAACTAAGAGAATGGTATTGGCATCAAGGAAAAAAGACAAACAAATCACATATAATCCAATGGAGATTAATGAAAACTTCAGAGAATTCTATGAACAATTATACCAAACTGAAAACAAAGGGAAAGAAGGGAAAATAGATGAATTTCTAACTAAAATTGAACTACCAAAATTACAAATAGAGGAACAAAATAAATTAACAGAACCAATTGAAATAGTAGAAATACAAGAGATAATTAAAAAAACTACCAAATAATAAAACACCAGCAGAGAATGGATTCCCAATAGAATTCTATAAAACATTTAAAGATTTATTAATTCCTCCCCTCCTGGAAGTAATTAACCAGATTGACAAAACACAAAGCTTACCAGATTCATGCAAAACAGCAATAATTACAGTAATACCAAAGACAGGGAAAGATCCACACGCACCAGCGTCATATAGACCAATATCATTACTTAATACAGATTATAAGATAATAGCTAAAGTATTAGCAAACAGATTAGCTGATTATGTATCTAAAATGGTAAATCTAGACCAAACTGGATTTATTAAAAAAAGACGAACAACAGACAATATTTGTAAATTTATTAACTTAATTCATGCAGTAGAAAGCGCCAACAGTAGCAGTTGCTTTAGACGTAGAGAAGGCCTTTGACAGAATAGAATGGAATTATTTATTCAAATTATTGCAAAAATTCAGTTTACCAGAGAAGTATATTAATTGGATAAAAGCATTATATAAGGGGCCATTGGCAAAAGTGACAGTAAATGGATATATATCAAAGCAATTAAATTTAAGCAGATCAACAAGGCAGGGATGCCCACTATCACCCTTATTGTTCGCGTTAGCTATAAAACCACTAGCAGAATTGATAAAAACAGAAAATAAAAGGGATAAAAATAAAAGACAAGGAATATAAAATCATTTTATTTGCAGATGATGTTATAGTATACTTAACAGAACCAGAATTATCAATAAAAGAATTACATAAGAAATTGAAGGAATATGGAGAAGTGTCGGGTTACAAGATTAACGCAAATAAAAGTGAAGCAATGCCAATGAATAATGCGGATTTCTCAAAATTAAAGAAGGAATCACCATTCAGATGGCAAATGCAAGCAATAAGATACCTAGGTATACAAATAAATAAAAACTTCAGCCATCTTTATAAACTCAATTATTATCCACTAATGAAAAAATTACAGGACGATTTAGAGCATTGGAAAGATTTACCACTAACACTAATAGGAAGGATAAACTGTATTAAAATGAACATTTTCCCAAGGATACAATACCTATTTCAGGCATTGCCAATACACTTGACAGAGAAATTCTTTTTTTTTTATTTTTTATTTTTCACACCATAAACCACATTAACCATGATACATACTTTTTCCTTTTCAAATATATACAGTGCCATTTTCTTCCCCCCCCCTCCTCCCATCCCACCCTCCCTACCTCCCCCCTCCCATCCATTTAAAGTACAAAATCTAGGATACATTAAACCAGTCAAACAATGTTGTCATTCAATAAAAATAAACAAGAAATTCCACTGAGTCAATTCTTTTCATTTCCTTCTCCTTTCGTTAATTTAGGTAGTGAATGTCCCCGATAGGTTTTCGCTATTGCGTTTCATGTAAGGCTCCCATATTTGTTCAAAGATTTCAATATTATTTCTTAAACTATATGTTATTTTTTCTAATGGAATATATGTATTCATTTCTATATACCATTGTTGTATTTTCAAATTATCTTCCGATTTCCAGGTTGACATAATACATTTTTTTTGCTACGGCTAGAGCTATCTTAACAAATCTTTTTTGTGCATCCTCCAAATCAATTCCAAATTCTTCGTTTTTTATGTTACTTAGGAGGAAGATCTCTGGATTCTTTGGTATATTGTTTTCTGTAATTTTATTTAATATTTGGTTTAGATCTTCCCAAAATTTTTCTACTTTCTCACATGTCCAGATTGCATGAATTGTTGTTCCCATTTCTTTTTTACATCGAAAACATCTATCAGATACTGTTGGGTCCCATTTATTTAACTTTTGAGGTGTAATGTATAGCCTGTGTATCCAGCTATATTGTATCATACGTAACCTTGTATTTATTGTATTTCTCATCGTTCCAGAACATAACTTCTCCCATGTTTCCTTTTTTATCTTTATATTTAAATCTTGTTCCCATTTTTGTTTAGTTTTACCATTTGTTTCCTCATTCTCCTTTTCTTGCAGTTTAATATACATATTTGTTATAAATCTTTTGATTGTCATTGTATCTGTAATCACATATTCAAAGTTACTTCCCTCTGGTAACCTAATTTGTCCTTCAAGTAGGATCTCAATTGGTAATATGCCAGCACTGTATCTTGAGTTATATTGTATTTATCTTTCATTTGTTCAAAGGATAATAATCTATTTCCTGAAAAACAATTTTCTATTCTTTTGATCCCTTTTTTCTCCCATTCTCTAAAGGAAAGGTTATCTATTGTAAAAGGGAGTAACTTGTTTTGCGTCAATATTAGTTTTGGTAATTGATAATTTGTTTTATTTCTTTCTACATGAATCTTCTTCCAAATATTGAGTAGATGATGTAATACTGGAAAACTTCTATATTGTACTAATTTTTCATCCCATTTATATAATATGTGTTCAGGTATCTTTTCCCCTATTTTATCTAATTCTAATCTAGTCCAATCTGGCTTTTCCCTTGTTTGATAAAAATCTGATAGGTATCTTAATTGTGCGGCTCTATAATAATTTTTAAAGTTTGGCCTCCTTGTTTATACCATTCTGTTAATTTATCTAGTGTTATCCTCGGTTTCCCCCCTTTCCATAAAAATTTCCTTATTATTTTCTTTAACTCCTTGAAGAATTTCTCTGTCAGGTGTATTGGCAATGCCTGAAATATGTATATCCTTTTGAAAAATGTTCATTTTAATACAGTTTATCCTTCCTATTAGTGTTAGTGGTAAATCTTTCCAATGCTCTAAATCGTCCTGTATTTTTTTCATTAGTGGATAATAATTGAGTTTATATAGTTGGCCGAGGTTTTTATTTATTTGTATACCGAGGTATCTTATTGCTTGCATTTGCCATCTGAATGGTGATTACTTCTTAAATTTTGAGAAATCCGCATTATTCATAGGCATTGCTTCACTTTTATTTACATTAATCTTGTAACCCGACACTTCTCTATATTCCTTCAATTTCTTATATAATTCTTTTATTGATAATTCTGGTTCTGTTAAGTATACTATAACATCATCTGCAAATAAAATGATTTTATATTCCTTGTCTTTTATTTTTATCCCTTTTATTTTCTGTTTTTATCAATTCTGCTAGTGGTTTTATAGCTAACGCGAACAATAAAGGTGATAGTGGGCATCCCTGCCGTATTGACCTGCTTAAGTTAAATTGCTTTGATACATATCCATTTACTGTCACTTTCGCCAATGGTCCATTATATAATGCTTTAATCCAATTAATATACTTCTCTGGTTAACTGAATTTTTGCAATAATTTGAATAAATAATTCCATTCTACTCTGTCAAAGGCCTTCTCTGCGTCTAAAGCAACTGCTACTGTTGGCGCTTTACTCCCTTCTACTGCATGAATTAAGTTAATAAATTTACAAATATTGTCTGTTGTGCGTCTTTTTTTGATAAATCCAGTTTGGTCTAGATTTACCATTTTCGGTACATACTCTGCTAATCTGTTTGCTAATAGTTTAGCTATTATCTTATAATCTGTGTTAAGTAAAGATATTGGTCTATATGACGCTGGTGCGAGTGGATCTTTCCCTTGCTTTAGTATTACAGTAATTATTGCTGTTTTACATGAATCTGGTAAGCTTTGTGTTTTATCAGTCTGGTTGATTACTTCCAGGAGGGGAGGAATTAATAAATCTTTAAATGTTTTATAGAATTCTATTGGGAATCCATCCTCTCCTGGTGTCTTATTATTTGGTAATTTTTTTTATTATCTCTTGTATTTCTACTATTCCAAATGGTTCTGTTAATTTATTTTGTTCCTCTATTTGTAGTTTTGGTAGTTCAATTTTAGTTAGAAATTCATCTATTTTCCCTTCTTTCCCTTTGTTTTCAGTTTGGTATAATTGTTCATAGAATTCTCTAAAGTTTTCCTTGATCTCCTTTGGATTATATGTGATTTGTTTGTCTTGTTTCCTTGATGCCAATACCATTCTCTTAGTTTGTTCTGTCTTAAGCTGCCATGCTAGAATTTTGTGCGTTTTTTCCCCTAGTTCATAATATTTCTGTTTTGTTTTCATTATATTCTTCTCCACCTTATATGTTTGTAGTGTTTCATATTTTATTTTTTTATCTGCCAATTCTATTCTTTTAGTTGTATCTTCCTTCATTGCTAATTCTTTTTCTATATTTACTATTTCCCTTTCCAACTGCTCTGTTTCCTGATTATAGTCCTTCTTCATCTTGGTTACATAACTTATTATTTGCCCTCTTTCATTGCGTCCCATAGTATAAACTTATCTTTCACTGATTCCGTATTTATTTCAAAATACATTTTAATTTGTCTTTCAATGAATTCTCTAAAATCCTGCCTTTTGAGTAACATGGAGTTTAATCTCCATCTATACATTCTTGGAGGGATGTCCTCTAACTTTATTGTCAATATTAAGGGTGAATGGTCCGATAATATTCTAGCTTTATATTCTGTTTTTCTTACTCTATCTTGCATGCGAGCTGATAACAGGAACAGGTCTATTCTTGAGTAGGTTTTATGTCTACCCGAATAATATGAATATTCCTTTTCCTTTGGGTGTTGTTTCTTCCATATATCCAAAAGTTGCATTTCTTGCATCGATTTAATTATAAATTTGGTTACTTTGTTCTTTCTGTTAATTTTTTTCCCAGTTTTATCCATATTTGAATCCAAATTAAGGTTGAAATCCCCTCCTATTAATATGTTCCCTTGCGTATCTGCTATCTTCAAAAAAATATCTTGCATAAATTTTTGATCTTCTTCGTTAGGTGAATATACATTGAGTAAATTCCAAAACTCCGAATATATCTGACATTTTATCATTACATATCTCTCTGCTGGATCTATTATTTCCTCTTCTATTTTAATTGGTACATTTTTACTGATTAATATACCTACTCCTCTAGCTTTTGAATTATATGACGCTGCTGTTACATGTCCTACCATAAATAATAAGGAAATTTTTATGGAAAGGGGGGGAAACCGAGGATAGCACTAGATAAATTAACAGAATGGTATAAACAAGGAGGCTTACAACTGCCAAACTTTAAAAATTATTATAGAGCCGCACAATTATCAGATTTTTATCAAACAAGGGAAAAGCCAGATTGGACTTGATTAGAACTGGATAAAATAGGGGAGAAGATACCTGAACACATATTATATAAATGGGATGAAAAATTGGTACAACGTAGGAGTTCTCCAGTATTACATCATCTGCTCAATATCTGGAAGAAGATTCATGTAGAAAGGAATAAAACAAATTACAAATTACCAAAACTAATACTGACGCAAAATCAGTTAATCCCTTTTACAATAGATAACCTTTCCTTTAGAGAATGGGAGAAAAAAGGGATCAAAAGAATAGAAAATTGTTTTTCAGGAAATAAATTACTATCCTTTGAACAAATGAAGGATAAATATAATATAACTCAAGATACAGTGTTGGCATACTGAGATCCTACTTGAAGGACAAATTAGGAAGCAGTCTGAGTTTACCAGAGGGAAGTAATTTTGAATATGTGATTACAGATACAATGATAATCAAAAGATTTATAACAAATATGTATATTAAACTGCAAGAAAAGGAGAATGAGGAAACAAATGGTAAAACTAAACAAAAATGGGAACAAGATTTAAACATAAAGATAAAGAAGGAAACATGGGAGAAGTTATGCTCTGGAACTATGAGAAATACAATAAACACGAGGTTACATATGATACAATATAACTGGATACACAGGCTATACATTACACCTCAAAAGTTAAACAAATGGGACCCTACAGTATCTGACAGATGTTTTCGTTGTAAAAAAGAAATGGGTACAACAATTCATGCAATCTGGACATGTGGGAAAGTGGAAAAATTTTAGGAAGATCTAAACCAGATATTAAATAAAATTACAAAATACAATATACCAAAAAACCCAGAGATCTTCCTCCTAAATAACATAAAAAACAAAGAATTTGGACTTGATTTGGATGGTGCACAAAAAAGATTTGTTATGATAGCTCTAGCCGTAGCAAAAAAAATATATTATGTCAACCTGGAAATTAGAAGATAACTTGAGAATACAACAATGGTATATAGAAATGAATAAATGTATTCCATTAGAAAAAATAACATAATTTAAGAAATAATATTGAAATATTTGAACAAATATGGGAGTCATACATGAAACACAATAGACAAAACCGACCGGGGACATCTACCACCTAAAATAATAAAAGGAGAAGGAAATGAAAAGAATTGACTCAGTGGAATTTCTTGTTTATTTTTATTGAATGACAACATTGTTTGACTGGTTTAATGTATCTTAGATTCTGTACTTTAAATGAATGGGGGGGGAGGTAGAGAGGGTGGGATTGGAGGGGGGGAGAGTAAATGACACTATATATTTGAAAAGGAAAATGTATGTATCTTGGTCAATGTGGTTTATGGTGTGAAAAATAAAAAAATTTAAAAAGTCTACTCAGTCATCCTTGTTCAATCTCAAACAGCTGTGCACAACCATTTTTTGGAAGGTTTCAGTTTCTCCTTCTTTAATATTTCTCATTCCACAATACATCATCTACTCTTTCACGTGTAAGGGACTCATTTGATTTAACCATTTCCTTTTCACAAATCGAGAGAAAATCTTGCAGTCTGGTTTTGATTGTTTTCAGCATGTTCGCAATTCCTATATTCCTATCCAAATTCCTTTGTCTTGCTATGCTAAATTTGGAAATTTGACAGGTCTTCAGATTTTACTGCTTTTTTTGGCAACATAAAATGCATTTTCATTTGATCTAATTTTATCTTTCATTTCCCCTTAACACCTACACTTGGACTACTTGACCTGTTGACCTTCTTGGCTTTAAAAGGAACATTTGTAAACCATAGGTTTATTTTTTAATTAGTCAGGAATTGGTTTAATAGCATACTTTTTGAGGCAATGTTCTAATTTACAAATGACAACAGCAGCCCACTTCTTTAAGTTTGTTCTTTTTTCAGACACAAGGCCCATGTTTCAGAATTAACTGAAACACATTTATATTTTATATTGTGGTTGTTTAGTGATGAACTAAACTCACCAGTCAGTGAGTTAAGACCAACTGCCTTGCTCAACTCTGATGCACGTTTTTTTTTTTTTAAAGCGCTCACACTCCCAACAGCCTTCGTGATGCTCGCCTCGGAAATAATGTCACCTCTGAAGATTGAAGATTGACACCAAGCCCGGTACTCCAGAGCTTCCTGTTCTTGCCGACTCAGATCTCCATAGGCTAGTTCATTGCTCAGCCCACTACAGGACCGCCCCCACCCCAAGAACCAATGTTAGGAGGTGATTATATATGCCCTGTCTGCCTGCTTAGATGGACGACCTCTCCATGGTCGGCATGCAACCATCATAGATTGCTGCAAATCTATGTGTGCTGGCTTGAGGCAATCATAATTGTCTCTTGTCTGCCTCCCATGTCCACTATACACGTTACAACGTTGTGCCAAATCACTCTGAACAGACCCTCATATGGGCGCTGAAGAGGGGCATGATGCACGTCCCGTTGTATGAAAAGATATTCACAGATCTTGAGGTCTTTTGGAATATACAGTGGTTGCACCATGCCTTGAGGTAGGAACAGGTGCCAATGTGCCAACTTTCTCACACATCTGTGTTAGGAGTGCCATAGGTGAACCTCTTGCTGCTGTCTCGAACTCCCCTGGAACAGTGAGCGGTGTGCCATACACCAGCTCAGCATAAGCTGTGGCCAGATCCGCTTTTGGAACCGTACGAATGCCCAGCATCACCCAAGGTAACTCATCCATCCAATCAGGGCCTTTGAGGCATGCCAGGAGGGCTGAATTCAAATGGTGGTGGAGTAACTGGGCTAGTGCCATCCACAATGTTGATGTGAATTATGCACCCCTCTGTCTGAGGTTATGTCTACGGGTAATCCACAACGAGCCACCCAGTTCGCGATAAAACGCTGTCCGAGAATGGGACAGCTTTTGGTCACCTCATAAACCATTGTCAGAAAGTACCTGGCACCTCGCGATGATGGCAGTGGTCCCACAATGCCTATATGTACGTGGTCAAAACGCTTGTGCACTAGGGGAAAAGACTGGAGCAGTGCTTTTACAGGTCGCTGTGATTTTGAGGTCTTATATTGTACACAAGTTCTGGCCCAGTGTGCAAACTGTTTCTGTAGGCCATGCCATACAAATTTTCCTGCTACCAGTTGTGTGATGGCTTGAATGGAAGAGTGCGCCAGACCATACTCGGCATCTCCAAGCAACAGGTATAATTGGTCAGGGTTGCCCTGTGGACACTCACATAGGATTGTTGCCATTGAAGATCCAAATCTCAAGTCCTCCAGCTTAAGACCAGATACTGCAGTACAGTAGGCTGCTATGTCATCATGTTCCTGCTGTGCTGCCACGAGAGCTGCATAGTCTATACCCGGAGACCATATGAGAATTGAATGGACTGATGTGTGGGACAGCGCATCTGCTACAGATTCTTTTTCCCCTGCAATATGCCGAATGGATGTAATATGTTCTGAAGAAAGATGCCTCTGCTGCCTTGCCGATCATGGGTCTGAACCATTAGCAGGGGCTTGTGGTCTGTGAATATGACCAAAATCTCTTCCTTTGAGAAAGTACTTGAAATGGCAGCTAGCCAGGTAAAGGGCCAGAAGCTCCTTGTCAAACGGACTATACTTTTGCTCGGGAGGTCTTAAGTGCTTGTTGAAAAAGGCCAACAGTTTCCAATTGCACTCAATCAGTTGTTCCAGCACACCTCCGACAGCCATGCTAGATGCATCAACTGTGAAAGCTGAGGGCACATTGGGTTGAGGGTGCACCAACACGGTCGTGTTGGCCAGCACTTCCTTGGCTTTGTCGAAAGCAGCTGTCGTTTCCTCATCCCAGTTCAGGTTTTTGGGTTGCTCGCAAAGAAGTCAGAAAAGATGTTGCATTATTCGGGCCGCCAATGGCCAAAACCATGACCGTGTTTGGCCTGGAAAATTTTCTTATAGGTCTCCACCTTGGTGGAGAGTGACACCTCTCTGTGCCAATCAATCCGATGGCTGAGGAAATCGATGGAGGACAGGCCAAACTGGCATTTAGCTGGATCGATAGTAAGGCCATAGTCACTTAGTCGTTGGTATAATTGACGTAAGTGATGGCCATGCTCTTGAGAAGAGCGACTGGTAATCAGTATATCCGCAAGGTAAATAAATACAAAATCAAGGCTGTGACCCATGGACCTCATAAGTCACTGGAAAGTCTGTGTAAGCATTTCTCAACCAGGAAAGGCAAACGCAGAAATTAAACAGGGCTGAATGGTGTGATGATCGCCGTCTTCAGGATGTCATCAGGGTGGACCAGGATTTGATGATATCCCCTCACCAGGTCAATTTTGGAGAATATTTGGCACCATCCAGGTTTGCAGTGAAATCTTGGATGTGCAGGACAAGGTACCGGTCAGCTGTCGTATCGTCGTTTAACCTGTGATCATCTCCATCCTCCTACAGAATGATGCACTATGCCCAAATCCTCCATTTTATGGAACTCCTCTTTCACGATTTGTAGCTTGTCTGTAGGTAGTCTGCGTGCCCTGGCGTGCAGCTGTGCTCCTCTCGTGAGGATATGATGCTAGACCCCCTGCAGAGAACTGAGGGGTGACTGTAGCTGGAAATTCTGCCAAGATCTTGGCATACTCAGTTGAGGAGTATGTAAATGGGGCGTCGGCAGAGTGGCCTGATGCAAGGCGAGCAATTCAAATGTTTTGGAGTTAACTAACCACTTTCCCTTTAGGTCCACTAATAGAGTTAGCTCAGAAAATCTGCACCTAGCAGAGGTTGTGATGCATCAGCCAATGTGAAGGTCCATACAAATCGGCGAGGGCCGAATTCAAGTGTAATAGTCTGCACCCCATATGTTCTAATATTGCTTTAGTTAGCAGCTGTAAGGGACAGTCGCCCATTAGTGGCAGCATTTCATTCATAAGGGCAGACAGTGTTTGGTTGCCCAAGCCATCCATTCGTAACCGCCTTGCTGCTCGTTCGTGGCAGACAGCTCTAATGTGGAAACACTAGTGCCTTAATGGCATTGTTCCTGTAATTCTCAGCAGGTTGATTCAGGAAATCAACAATCCTTCCTGCCGTGTCCTGGTTCAATGAACCGACCACATAATAGTACTTGGTGGAGACCATTGTGATCTTATGAATGTGGAACTGGGCTTCTGCCTACTACAACCAGACCACAGGCTGTGAGGTCCAAAATGTAGGCAGTTTAAGTGCGATCATGTTCTGAATATTCTCTTCAGTCATCTTGGGTCCAAATCGCAGATTGGGCCCATCAGGGTCACCACTGTGGTCGTTTAGTGACGAACTAAAATCACTAGTTGTTGTAGTCCAAATCTTACTCAAATCTGATGTGCATTTTTATAGCATCTGTGCTCCCGACAGTCTTCGCAACACTCAGCCCATAAATGATATAATCTCCTAAGATGGACACCAAGCCTGGTACTCCAGGGCTTCCTGTTCTTAACAAATCAGACCTCTGTGAGCTGGTTCATTTTTTAGTACGGTTCAGCCCGCTACACTATATATTTTTCTAATATTTTTGTATTAGGATCATAGTTCTCTAAATTCATCCTCCATGCTGACTCATCTGACTGGAGTTCCCTCATGACTGTATAATCTTGTTGTAACCAACCCAGCTTTCCTGATTTATATTATGCCTTTCATTATCAATGCTGTTTAGTTACTATAGACAAGCTCCCACCAATGCCTCCTGCCTCTTGCTCCATCCAAACTGATTCTACTACTTAGAACCATAGAATGCGACAACACAGAAACAGGCCATTTGGCCCTTCTAGTCTGTGCTGACCATCATTTTGATTCTCTTCACTAATTTACTTCCTTTCCACTAACTTCATCTCATTCTTTGGTATCAGGGTTAACCGATGCCCTTTTCCATTTTGTCTTTCTATGCTAAATACTCTGGCTTTATTGGTCATTTTGTACCTCTGTAATGGCTATTAAAACACATCTACTTACTTCTGCATGTGGTATTTATGCAGCTATCCAATTACTGATAGTGCAGCCAACACAAACCGTACTTTCTAATCATGATGTGTGCCTCTCAGCAATTCCAAGGATTGGAGGGTGAAGACCATGAGAGGCCTTCCCCTCTAAGAAATAGGTGTCATATTCTTAATTTCCAACCATACTCACTAGCTCTTATCCTATTCCATCTTTCTTTTCTAATCCCTCTCCCTCAATATTCTGTTTATCCTCCCTCCTCGTCCACACTAATTATCACCAAGATTCAATTTATTATCATAATAATAAAACAGTGTCCTATTACATAAAATCTCCTTTTGTCTGCTGCAAGGCAGACAGATTCGCCACCAGCAGGAATTGGCTAAATGCCTTTTACAGTCTTACAGTCAGAGAGAGAAAAGCAAAAGAGAGCCCCTCACCCCTCACCCCCCACCCCGAGTCAGCAAGTGTCCGTAGATTTGCTTCCAGTGCTTCTGCAGCCACACAGTCCCAACTATTGGCGACCGAGCTCCAGATCCGAACCTCCTCGCATCCCGGTTTTGATAATCTGGTACCCTCTCCAGCCAGTTCGAGCCAATCTCCAGCAGCCCACAGTTTCCAAGGGCTCCTCACCTCTAGTGGCCAGCACCCACCACATGCACTGGTCCCTCAGCCATAGAGCCCCCTCACTGGTCCGCTGCCACGGTCAACGTCCCTGCAGATCGTCTCCTCTGCTTCTCCTTCACAGACAGTGTGTGATCTTCCTGTTCTCTGGTGCCCTGTTCTAGTCCTCCACTTCCCTGGAGTCTGCAGCCCATTGTGGGTGCTGCCGATTCATAAGCGTTGCCATCTTGGGCACAGACCCGTGGTCACGGGATTTCAACTGAAACCACCATTGGCTCCCTCAACGGGCTGCTTACAGCCCATGTGAAGTCAATAGTAGTCAACTGGGCTGTTGGACCCCGTGCTGCACCTCCACTCTCTCGCTCCCTGCAGGTCCACACCCGTCCAGCAGCGCTGCCATTTTTTTCCAATTTCCCATTTCATTCCATCCATCCATCCATCCTTCATCCCCAATCCCCCTCCTGATTTCCTCCAAATCCTGTCCCTCCCCTTTCTCTTTATGACCCTTTCTCTCCTGTTCTCCTCTCCCTATGCTATTCCTGCTGCACTCTCGATTTTCAAAAACCACTCTTGAACCACCCAACGTTACCTGATATCAGGGTCTGCCCATTCAGGTCCAGCCTTGACAATGTCTGCTGTGTAGTCCACCGGATCATATTCTCCCCACTCCCTGGTCCAGCTGACCTTATCATCATGAACAGGGAACCGCTTGACTTGTGATCCTGGGTAAGGTGAGCTTCGTGCCTTGACGTGAATCATTGGTGCCTCTGTGTTGTGGCATATAGCAGGACACACTGGGTAAAGTTGAGGCTGGCACCAACTGGACTGGTGATGACTTGTGCTGAAATGGAAGGACCTTACATTAGGAGCTTGTTTCCTGCAAAATCCAACCACTCCCAATCCAATTCTCCACAACGTGCTCCATAAAGGCTGTGACATGCTTTAAGAACAATCTGGTTTGTGAAAAGCACAATATTAACATAAATCCACTCCTCATTATGTTCTTAAAGCATTTGGTCTGCAAAATTCTACATATATTCCCAACATTACCCATGAGGCTCAGAGTCTCATGCACACCTCTTGCTGTAAACATTCAATCTTGTTCATATTCTCCTGTGTGCTTCTCCATCTACTTGTTCTTAACACTGCATCAATTTCAGTTAATGTTTCTTCTGTTTACTTACCCAATTTGATCACCTCTGTTCTGCCTCCACTGTAATCTTTGTGGACTGGGAGGTTGCCAGCAATCAATCTTGGTGGCTGGCGTTGACTGCCTTTAGTGGCCAAGAGCAGCCTGTAACACTGTTATGATAGCCTCTGGTTACTGATCCTTGTATCTCTTTGTTTCCATAGCCAAGGGGTTCTTGTTGTAAAGAATAAAACAACAGTCTGCAAACGTAACAATGTTAAAACGCAGAAGTGGACTCTTGTAAAGGCAAGAAATGAAACTGGGCGACAGAAAACAAATGTGACTCACTTCCTCCACTCAGATATTAAAAGAGACATCACTCATTATGGTTGTTTAGTATTTATTTTTTAAAACACTACCTCATCTCAGTTCCAATAATGCAAGGTGGAGTCAACCAGCAGCCTGCACATTAGTTTGATAACTCAGCAAAAGCATCCATTAAAGCTGGTCAGAGATAGCCTCAATAGTAGTACCCTTTGGCTCAGAGTACTACATGGCTCCAAGTTCCCTGAGACTAACTACCATCAATGCAGAACCGGGAGGTGACACAAAACCAGCCTGGTGAGGTGTATGTGGGAAAAAGACAAGTAGACTGCATCGAGAACATCTACATGAGGCGGTGTCTTAAAAAAGCAGCCTCTATCCTCAAAGACCACCCCCCCCAACGCCTTCTTCACTCTACTATTGTTGAGGAAAAGCTACACTGCTCCTGCAATAACACACACAACCAGACGGGTTGAGCTCAGTAAGCAGACTAGTTTATTGCAGGCTGCTGGGCTGCACTTATAATCCCAGCCCGGACCTAGCTGAGAACTGCACTGGAGGGCACTGACGTAACCCCAAGTGCGGGTTTCTGAGCCACGAGCTGGAAGGAAAGGAAACCCCCGACGGTGCCATTTTGGCTGGATGCCCCACCACATAGCTTACAAGCAGGGCCGGTTCGCCTGCCTTGTGGTGAGCCGCCACATAGCCCTCCCCCCAGAACTGGTGCCAATGTCCTTTTTTGCCGGGTGGCCTCGCTTCTTGGGCTGGGGAATGACCACGGGCTCGGTGGGATCGAGGTGTGCTGGCTTCAGCGTGTCCATGGTAAACAGCTCGTGCCTGCCACTCAAGTCCAGCGTGAACGTCGAGCCGGAACACTGTATAACCCTGTACGGCCCCTCGTACGGTCACTGTAGAGGTGCCGGGTTGTGCCCCGCCATATGAACGTGAGGTGAACGCCAGGAATGTGAGACGGGCAGGTGCCATGCCTGGATGGTGGTGGGGTTTCGAAGAAGTCCAAGCATGTCCGGAGGTGAGGAAGTCGTTCGTGCGGTGACCGCTGGGGATTGTGAGGTGCATTAACGAACTCACCAGCTAGTGCCAGCGGCGCACCGTAGACCAGCTCAGCAGATGACGCCTGCAGATCTTCCTTGGGAGTGGAGCGGATGTCCAGGAGCACCCAAGGCAGTTCGTCTGACCAGTCAGGACCGGTGAGGCGGGCCATGAGTGCCGACTTAAGGTGGCGATGCAGGCGTTCAAACAGTCCATTGGCCTGTGGGTGGTAGGCCGAGGTGTGGTGTAGCTGGCTCCCCAACCTGTTGGCGAGTTGTGCCCAGAGTGCAGATGGGAACTGGGCATCCTGATCGCTGGTGAGGTGAGCCGGGACGCCGAACTGGGCGACCCAACCATGCAACAGTGCTCGGAAGCGGGGGTCAGTGGAGGCGTCTAGCATCGGGATCGCCTCAGGCCAGCGAATGGTGCAGTCCACCACCATAAACAGGTAACGGTTGCCCCAGGAAATGGGTAAGGGCCCAACGATGTCCATGTGAATGTGGCTGAACAGTTCCCAGACGTGCTCGAACTCCTGTATGGGCATCCTGGTGTGCCTGTGCACCTTGGACATCTGCAATGGGTGCATGTTCTGGCCCAGCCCACGATCTGCTTCTGCAGCCCATTCCATATGAACCATTCTGTCACCATCCGGACCATGGACCTGATGGACGGACGTGAAAGGTCGTGGATGTGACGGAAGACCTGCCTGCGCCACTGCTGGGGAATCACTGGCCGTGGGGTGCCCAAGGAGATATCGCACAGGATGGTGCCTTTGCCACTCGGAGTCAGGAGGTCTCGGAACTGCAGGCCAGTGATGGTGGTCTTGAAGGCCCTCGTCTCCTCATCAGCTTCCTGGTCCCAGGCAAGCTGGTCAAAGTCGAGGCCGGGTGTCAGCGCGCAGATGGCCAGTCGCGAGAGTGCATCAACAACCACATTGTCCTTCCCCACCTTGTGCCAAATGTCGGTGGTAAACTCCGACATGAAGGAGAGGCGACGCTGCTGGCGAGCCAACCAGGGATCCTTTGCCATCGCAAGCGCCTGGCTGAGGGGTTTGTGGTCTGTGAAAATGGTAAAAGTCCTCCCCTCCAAAAAATAGCGGAAATGTCGCACTGCCAGGTACATGCCCAATAACTTGCGGTTAAAGACACTATACTTGCGTTCTGGCAGGCGAAGCAGGCGGCTAAAGAATGCCAGCGGTTTCCAATGTCCATTTACCTGCTGCTCCAGAACGGCACCAATGGCTATGGCAGAGGCATCGACAGAGAGTGCCATATGCAGGTCGGCGTGCGGGTGGGCGAGCATAGCGGCCTTCGCCAGGGCTTCCTTGGTGGCCTCGAATTTGGTGCAGGCTTGTGGGTTCCAAACGAGCGTCTTGTGCTTGTCTGCGATGAGGGCGAACAGCGGCTGCATGATGCGCGCAGCTCTCGGGGTGAAGCGGTTGTAAAAGTTGACCATACCCACGAACTCCTGCAGACCCTTGAGGCTGTCTGGGCGTGGGAACTCCCTGATAGCGGCCACCTTCGTAGCAGCATGCGTGGCTCCTTCGGTCGTGATGGTATGGCCCAAGAACTGCATGGACCCTTTCCTGAACGGGCACTTGGCCGGGTTGATGGTAAGGCCGAAGTTGGCCAGCCGAGAGCAAAGGCCACGCAGGTGGGTCTTGTGTTGCGCCCGGTCCTTGCCGGCGACGAGGATGTCATCCAAATAAATAAAGACGAAATCCAAGTCCCTGCCTACTGAGTCCATGAAGTTCTGGAAGGTCTGAGCAGCTTTCTTGAGCCCAAACGGCATGCGCAGGAATTCGAATAAACCAAAGTGGGTGATGATGGCTGTCTTGGGTATGTCCTCAGGGTGCATCGGGATCTGGTGATATCCACGCACCAGGTCAACCAGGGAGAAGACCCTCACGCTGTGCAGGTTGGCCATAAAGTCCTGGATGTGAGGAATGGGGTAACGGTTGCCTCATTGAGCCGTCGATAGTCTCCGCAGGGACACCAGCTGCCGGAGGATTTTGGGACCAGGTAAAGCGGTGAGGCCCATGGGCTGCCGGACCGCCGAATGATTCCCAGCTCCAACAGGTGCGAAAACTCCTCCTTTGCTACCTGGAGCTTGTCAGGCGGAAGCCGGCGTGCCTTTGCATGAACCAACAGGCCCTGGGTGGAGATGTGGTGGAACACCCCGTGGTGCTGTGAGGCAGCGGAGAACTGTGGCTTGAGGAATGTTGGGAATTCATCCAGGATCTGCTGGAACTCGTCTCCGGGCATGCTGATCGTGGCCACGTGCGGTTGCTCTGAGCGGGTGTCGTCGAGGCGAACGGTCTGGAAGGTATGGGCGTCCACTAGACACCTACCTCAAATGTCCACCAGAAGCTCGTGTGCGAGGAGGAAGTCTGCATCCAGGATGGGAGTCAGGAGGGATGAGACGGTGAACCTCTATGCGAAATTCCGTTGGCTGATCTGGAAGAGGACTGTCTTGATTCCATATGTCCAGATTGCCTTTGCGTTGGCTGCATGGAGGGGAGGTTCACAAGGTCGGTTCCTGGATTCGATTCCTGGCCGGGATGACGCTGATCTGGGCTCCAATGTCAACGAGGAACCGCTGGCCACTGACCGAGTCCCACAGGTAGAGAAGGCTGTGTCCTTGGCCAGTCGCCGCAGCCATTAACAGCAGGCAGCCTGGTCGTTTCCCTGGAATGAGCAAGGCTGACGACACTTCTGGGCCTTGGCTCCCCAGTGCTGGTGGTAGAACCAGAGGCCTGAAGCGGATGCTGCGGCCTTGGTTATGCTCTTGGAGGCACCTGCAGGGGCCGGGTCCTCTACCGCAGTGCTAGGGGCAGGCTTGGCGTGGTCATGCCTCGTGACCTGCTGGACCACTGAGCCTTCCGAAAATTGTGCGAGCCATAGCCCTTGGGCCTTCTGGGCAACTTTCCTCGGGTCAGTGAAGCTCTCCTGAACATATTTCCCGGGCATATGTTCGAGGAAGATGCGCTCGAAAAGTGGGCAGTTGGTGTGTTCACCCATGAGCGCGAGCATCTCGTCCATTAGTTCCATTGGGGACCTGTCCCCCAGTGCATCAAGGTGCAGCACCCGAGTGGCACGCTGGTGTCTGGATAGTCTGAGGGACCCAGTAATCACTCGCTTGATGGTCTCGTACTCGTCCTCGGCGGGTGGGTGCAGAACAAGGTGCAGCACACGTCTGGCGGTGGCCTGGTCCAGGGCAGTGACCACATTGTAGAAATTGGTCACGTCAGACAAAATCTGGTGGAGATGAAACTGGGCCTCTGCGAGGCCGAACCAGGTCTCCAGCTCCTGAACCCAGAATTCAGGCAGTTTTATGGCTATTGAGCTGATCCCAGGTTCGCTCATGATGGGTTCAAAGACGTTTGAACCAGTCGGGGTCACCAATTGTAGCGGCAGCTACACTGCTCCTGCAATAACACATACAACCAGATGGGTTGAGCTCAATGAGCAGACTAGTTTATCGCAGGCTGCTGGGCTACACTTATACTCCCAGCCAGGACCCGGCTGAGAACCGCGCTGGAGGGCACTGAGATCACGTGGGCATGGTTTCTGAGCCCCGAACTGGAAGGAAGGGAAACCCCTGACGGCACCATTTTGGCCGGCTGGCCTGCCGCATGTCTTACAAGAGGCGCTGGTTCGCCTGCCTCGTGGTGAGCCGCCACACTGCCTTACTTTTCGTGCACTATTATTTTTTTTTCATATGTATTAGTGTCGTAAGATGGTTCGTAATATGAATCTGCACTGTGGTGCTGCCACAAAACACCGAATTTCATGATTGATTCTGAAAAAATATTGCTCATCGCCCCTTTGAAGAGTGGAACTCTGCCTTCTATTGATCACTCGTCCAAAGTCATTACCAGAAATAATACGGTCATTATAACATTCCCTAGCTGAATCTGGATGTAAGGAAACATGTCCCAACAACTTCAATAGTTGACTGGAAAAAGAATTAAAACAAGTTTACGAAAAAACATTTTGCTTTTTTCACCAATGAGGGTTCTATCTGCCCATGGTGTATTTGGCTCTTCCAGTTGTCCTATGTACTATCCCCCACCTCCTGCATAAGAGCAAGTGTAATCTATTTGGCTCTGCGCCACAATTCAAAATGATCATCAATTTTCTAGATCCAGAATATTTCCTCACAATATCTGGTATCTCCTGTTGTCCCAGTGCTCAGCATGTTGGTGCTTGATGTTCTACTACCAAACCACACAAACTGTGGTCTTTCCGTTAGGAAGTCAAGAATTCAGGTACAGAGAGGTGTTGAATTCCAGCAAGGACAGCTTCTCCCTGAGACTTTGGGGTATGATCCTATTAAACACCGAGCTGAAGTCAATTAAAAGCAGCCTGGCGTATGAGGTGTAGGACAGGACAGAGGGGAAGGACAAGACTATACCATCATCAGCAGAATGATTCCATCTGCTGGTGAATTGAAATGGGTCCAGTGTCTCTGGGAGGTGCGCTGTGATGCATTCCATCAGCAAATGGACGAAGCATTTCATAATGGTGGTTAGTGTCACTGGGTGGTAGTCATTGAGGCCTGTTACTGTTGCCGTCTATGGTTCCAGGATAATGTTGGCTGTTCTAAAACCTGCAGGGACAATCAACTGCTGCAGTGATGTATTGAAGATGTCTGTGAGGACTTCTGTTCGTTGGTCTGCACAGTCCTTTAGTATCCAACCAGATATGTTGCCTGGTTCCTCTGACTTATAGGTTCTCCTCACTTCAGTTATGGCTATGCAAAGGCCCATTCATTGGGGGAGACTGAGCATTCTTTGACATCAGTCGATACTCATTAAACTGTGCATAGAAGGTGTTCAGTCTGTCCACAAGGGAGGTGTCTTCTTTGAGTCATTAAATTTTTTAGTGGTCTGTAATGGTTTTGATCCTTTGCCACATGCGCCTCATATCACATAGCTGTCTTGGATCCTCTATGCGTAACCACACTTTGCCTACCATTTTACATAGGGCGGCATGGTTAGCATAGCAGTTTGTGCAATGCTTTTACAGTGCCATCGATCAGGACCGGACCTGGGTTTGAAACCCATGCTGTCAGTAAGGAGTTTGTATGTTCTCCAAATGTCTGCGTGGATTTTCTCTGGGGGCTCCAGTTTCCTCCCACCCTTCAAAAACATACCAGGGTGTAGGTGTGATAGTACAAATTCTATCACCAATGTGTATATGTACAGATTGTAGTGTAGGATGACTGAGAGCGTAGCCACACCTACTGGCAGGTCTTAAAGGGTTGCTCCTAGCCAGTCCAGGTCATTCTGGACTGGTCCACCTACTTGTGATATGCTCCAGTCTTTTAGTTAATAAAAGCCTTTGGATCAAAAAGTCTTTGGTTCTTTCGACGCGCACTACAGTAGGTTAATGAAGTGTAATTTGGGCGGCACGGACTCATGGGCTAAATTGGTCTGTTAATTTTTAAATAAGAGTTCAGCCTTGGCTGATCTTAGTGCCATCTCATCTCCTGTCCTGTAACTGTGAGAATGGCACAGACCTCTGCTTCCAATCATGGTTTCAGGTTTGCCCTGGTTGGGTAGCCTTTGATCTCTGTCACATCCTCAATGCATTTACTAATGTAGCCAGTTACTGAGCTCGTGTACTCCTTGATAGTTACGTGGCCACTGTAGCTGAAATGCTGTAGTCCATGGTCTCAAAGCAGTCTTGTAGCGCTGCTGTGGCCCCCCCACTCATTCAGCTTGTCCATATTCCCTTGAAGCCTCTTTGCCTCCTCTTCCCTCCTGAAAATCCTGCTGTTTTTAGATCATCAAAATCTTTGAAATTTGATCCTAGCTGGCATGAAGTTGGCATAGGTTGGAAAGAGCTTGGGTCCAAGTAGTGATCTCTACGGTACCCCAATAATCACCACTTGGCAGCCCAAGAACGATCTGTTTAATCCCACCACTATGCTTTAATTTACAATTTGTGGCAGTACATCACGATCAGATGCATTTTCTAACCTCATTGACCATCCTCCTGTAGTTAAACAATAAGAAAGCAGCCTCTATCATCAAGACACCCCCACCACCCAGGCCATGCCCTCTTCACTTTGCCACCATCAGGTAGAAAGGTACAGGAGCCTGAAGACGAACACTCAGCAGCACAAGGACAGCTTCTACCCGGCTGCCATCAGATTCCTGAATCATCAATGAAAAAAGACACTGCCTTACTGACTTTTCATGGACTATTTATGTAAGGTGGTTTACATAAATGTTTCCACTGTGATGCTGGCCACAAAACAATGAATTTTGTGACTTGTTCATGAAAATAAATTTGGATTCTAATTTATTATAGATTTGCCATTACTGAAATTAAACTAATACAAGGGAATCAAAAGCCAACAGCAACCTCATTGCTCTCACATCAGGGTAGAGTTACCTGTCTGAGTACAGCAAATCTGCAAGCTTCCATTCTAGGTGGCTTCACAGCAGAATTGGATTAAGTCACCACAGAGTTGCAAGATTTAAGCAGATCAAAAATGTGTGTAATCCTTTATGAAGAACTTACCGCAACTGGCAGCATATGATTGTTGGTCAGTTAGTGATGCATTCTCACATGCTCTTTATCCACCACAGTGCCTGATCTGGGGGGAGTTCATAACCCTCATGGAATCCAGAGTTCACCTTATAGTTGGGGTGTAGTGTCGCTCAGCTCCAGGGCTCAGGTGTGGTGATTGGGGCCATGAGTGTCGTGTCCTTCAAGTATCCAATCAGGCTCAGGAATGAGAGCCATTGGCTGAGAGTGGGGTTCTGGTACATCCCCTCACAAGTAAGTTGGGGTCAGGTGTGGACCCTCTCGCGTCTCAAAATGCGATTCAGGCATGGGAATAGCTGGAAGAGTGAGCTTCTAGCTTCAGGATCTTACTCTGACATTCAATAAAACCATGTCAGATCCTTTAGCTCAGCACCACTGCCTGCAGTAAACCTCATCCTCAATAGACAAAAATGTATTAAACTCCAATTCAAACATACCCTAATAACAGTCTTGGGTAAAGAATGCAACAAAAAAAAAAACTCTGCATAAAGAAATTTGTTTTCAACTCAACCATAAAAGACTGACATAGTGCCTCTTCTCCATCCACAACTTCACACTCTCAAGCTTATATGTCTGTCCATGGCCTTTCATGCTACCCCACCCTGATCACCCACAGATTGGAGGAAGAACATTTAATTTTTCGTCTAGGCACCCTCCCACCCCAGGACATGAACATGGAGTTCACTGCATTTCACTAATCATCTTGCTGTTCCCCCCCCACCCCCACTTTCTCTCTTCACCTAGCCTAGACTCCTCCCTCCCATTCCTGCAGTCCTCCCCTCCCCACCTATCATCTCCTACCCTAACCACCTCCCCTTACCTCTTCTGTTTCAACATCTCTCATGTTCCCCTACACCTTGATGAAGGGCTCAGGCCCGAAACATTGATGATGTATCTTTACCTTTGCTACGTAAAGGCACTGTTTGACCTGCTGAGTTTCTCCAGCATTTGTGGATTTTTTTCACTTAACTACGTACGGAGTCAACAGAATCTTGTGTTTTACCCCTTATTTTGAGTTTCTGATCTTAGCACTCGAAACATTAGCCAAGGGAATCATCACCCTATAGAACTCATTAAAAGAGTCTAGTCTTGAAGACAACAGGGCAACATGTTAGTGCAACACTGTTTCAGAGCCAGCGGTCGGGACCAAGTTTCCTGCGCAGTCTGTAAGGAGTTTGTAAGTTTTCCCAGTGTCTCGTGGGGTTTCCCCCAGGGGCTCTGGTTTCCTCTCACCGTTCAAAACATACCAGGGGTTGCAGGTCAGTTGGGTGTAATTGGGTGGCATGGACTCTGGGCCGAAAGGGCCTGTTACTATGCAGTATGTCTAAATTTTTTTTAAAAAACGAAAAACATTCCAGCTGCGGTTTCACCTATCTAATCAGAGAAAGGCATCTGTTGAATTAAACATTTCTTGTATTGATAGCTAACCTACCATTTCTATTCCTCAGGAAACAATGACCTTGCAATCTTTTCTCCATTTAAATTTTTTTTTTAAATGTTCATTCTGGTAAGTCTTTGTACATATATTTAACCTCAAGCTTCTCCACATCCTCCTTAAGGCTCACACTGCCACCTAGCTTTGTATCACAAGCACACAAGGAAAATGTGATAAACTCCTCCAAGTCATTATTTATATGAACACCCCAGCTCCCAGCACCAATCTCAGTGTAGCCTCTTGAGCCACTCTCCCAATTCAAAAATGGCCCATTTATTCCTAGTAAAAACACACTAAAATGTGCTGGAGTAACTCAGCTGATCCTTTCAGCATCTATAGGAGACAAAGATATATTGCCAAAGTTTCAGGCCCTAGTTTAAGGAATAAGCCAGATTTTTAAAATTAGACATACAGCACAGAAACAGGCCATTTCAGCCCATGAGTCTGTACCATCGATTACACTATTCTCCCCCCCACCCCTGGGATAACTGAATATTTATTATCTTTTAATCTTTTACATATTTGTTGTCTTTTTAATTCAATTAAGTACTTGTATGCTGTTTATTTTAGATGTTTTACAGTTTTTTTTTTAAAACAATGTTCAGCTGTAGCAAGAATTCAGGTGCATATGTATATTGTACAATGTATATAACAAACTCATTATCAACCAATCTACGCCAGATTCTTAGCTTCAGTACACGTAGTGTAGCGGCCCGCAGCTCAGGCCAACACCAGAAGTGGCTGTTGAATGCAGCAACTGGAGACGCCCGTTTCCATAGGCCACCGGTGGAACGGGCCAACCACTGCTGGCGGATCACAGGGGCCCCAAATGCAGGTACCGACCAATCAGTGGCCGGTCCGCTCAAGCCACACCCAAGTGGCAATCTGGCTGAGCTCTCTATAAAAGGCAGAGCTGCCCCTGAATAAACTCAGTGTTGAATACACTCTACAGGCATGCATGTCTTCATTTCTGTGCAAGTTTCGAGCTACAGTCCAGGAGTTATAACTGTGACACATAACCTGGCTGTAACAACAGTAGCGACCCTGACTGGTCCAAACGGCAACAACCTGAGATCAACACCATAGTGTTGAAACTGCCCTGCTTCTGGACCGCCCAAACATGGGTGTGGCTCCAGCAAGCCAAGGCAAAGTTCGCCAAAGGATCTCGGAGGAGGACAACAAGCACTACTACTATGTGGTCAGCACCCTCAACCAGGACACGACAGCCCAGATTATCGATTTCCTCCAACCACCCATCGAGATACTCCAATGATCACCCCCATGGCCATGGTGTAGGCTAGCAGAGACATGGTGTACACCACGCTGTGGTGTAGTCTGCAGTTGTCAAACATAACTGCACATCCTGGAAGTAGGCCTTAACAAGGCTTGTGAGGGCCACTGAAGAAAGAAGTTGAAAACAGTCCAGAGGAGGTAATGAGGGACCGAGCCAAAGACTTTGGCGAGGTCCAGGAACACCACATGAAGATCTGTTCCCTCCTTCTTGGTGACCTGGATCTGATGCCAGATAGTGCAAGCTTGTTTCAGACAGCCAGAAGACCCCCCCCCCCCCCCCCCTTTCTGGATTGATGTAGCAATCAGTTAGTTTCTTTGCAGATGTCTTGACAAATCACACTAATTTCAGCTTCTCATCACCCTTGAACTACAGTTATCCATGATGTTGAGTAAGTATCCTGTTTTATTCTGCAACCTTTATACCCCAAAATAATTTCCTGACAGAGACTCATGACATTTATTTACTGTATTTCAATATCTTTAGAAGATGCTAATATTCCTTAGTTCTCTTTAGCTTGATTTTCATACTTTACAAATCCCAAGGATTTTATTTCTGTAAACTTATAAGCTTTTCCTATTTGAAAAGTCATCACATTAACTTCTATTTCTAACCAAAGCAGGACTACTTTCTTATAAAAAAGTATATATTTTGTAAACTATGTTCATTAAAAGTTATTATTTCTGGTTTACCATAGCCAGCTCACACCTCATGTTTTCATAATTTACTTCATTCAGATTTAGTATCCCCTTTTCAGTCTAAATTTAAAAAATCTCATCTGAGTTTCACTGTACCTGTGTTTTATCCAAAAAAAACATATGATGGCAGAATAGAGCTGACACGACCCCATTGTCTGGTTCCTGGTATTAGCTTCCATGTGACAACAGGACTTTACCCACGCACGGGTTTGCCACAGTCACGGCGTACTCTCACCGTGCTCACGGCCCACGCTCGACCCCTTCAGGGTGCCCACTCGCCACGGTCACGGTGCACTCTCACTTTGCTCACAGCCTATGCTCAGTCTCGCCACTGTCACGGCCCACGCTCCCCACAGTCACAGTGCACTCTCGCCGGAGTCACGATCCACGCTCGTCCCCGTCAGGGTGCACACGGTCACGGCCCACCCGCGTCCCCGTCAGGGTGCACACGGTCACGGCCCACCCGCGTCCCCGTCAGGGTGCACACGGTCACGGCCCACCCGCGTCCCCGTCAGGGTGCACACGGTCACGGCCCACCCGCGTCCCCGCCAGGGTGCACACGGTCACGGCCCACCCGCGTCCCCGCCAGGGTGCACACGGTCACGGCCCACCCGCGTCCCCGCCAGGGTGCACACGGTCACGGCCCACCCGCGTCCCCGCCAGGGTGCACACGGTCACGGCCCACCCGCGTCCCCGCCAGGGTGCACACGGTCACACTGATGAACACTTGCACCTCCGCAGACGTTCGTCCTGACCGCAGCCAATCAGAATGCAGAGCCCGTTGAGTGGCGGACGAACGAGGGCCAATCACGTCGCAGAGTAGGCGGAATGGCGGCCGAGGGCCAATCAGCACGCAGATCCCGTTGAGCGGCGGATGCTCGGCAAACGGGCTCCGGGTGAGCGCGCGGGCGCCGCCGGGGGAAGGATTTGTGCGCCGGACGCCGCCTCAGGGCTCGGGATCAGCGGCCGCCTGGGTTCAGGTGAGGGCAGTGACTACCTGGCGCCCCTAAACCCTCGGGGGTAGGTGAGAGGGCCTCCTTTAGACCGGATCATAGTCCAGGATACGCGGCCGCCGGCTCGCACCTGGGATCTGGCACTCGCTGAGGGTGATCACCCCACCCCAGCTCCTTGCCCGGGTAGGGGGTTGGGGGGGGGGGTGGTGGGGTCATGTCTCATCTCTATAGTTCAGTACTTGTGAGGCTGTAGTAGGAAAGAATCTTAGTGCATCTGTACACTGTAAAAACGCAAAGCTGGAGACACTCAGCAGGTCAAACAGTGTTCTGTTTATACCAAAGATAAAGATACATAACCGACGTTTCGGGCTTGAGCCCTTCATCAAAGTATGCAAAAATGTCGGCAGGCATCCGAACAAAAAGGTAAAGGGGGGATGGGGAAGAGAAGCACAGTCCCAAATGCAGGACGTAATAGGTGGAGAATGGAAGGAGACCACCGCAGCAGACAGGGGGAGGAGGGATGGCTAGGTGAATAGAGAGGGAAGGGGGTGGAGAGCGGAGGGGAAGGGAAAGGTGGGCAGGTTACCAGAAACCAGAGAAGTTGATGTTAATATCACCGGGTTGCTCCCTCCGTCAAATGATGGCCAAAGCAGGCCTCACATCCAAGGAGGGATCATATTCCGTCTCGTGTGAGACTGCAGTAAGAAAGAATCTTGGTGCATCTGCACATTGTACTGTATCTGATAAGAAACTCTCATCGGGCTCAACAAAAATGTCTGTGGATGTTAGGGTCAAGTATAATACACAAAAGCCTCCGCCCTCTTCCCCTGTCACTTAATTTTATTTTCTTAATTTTCTTTTCTACCCTCCCACCTGTATTCACTTATTTTATGTTGGCCTGTACTTTTTTTTTCCTTTTGTCTTTCCTCTTTCTTCTCTTCCATACCCCCTTCCTGTTTTTGTTACTCATAACTTCCTTTGCATTTTTTTCCAAAAATATATTTTATTGACAATTAATTATTTACAAAACAAGAAAACTGTTCAAGATTTTTTACATTCATAGAGTCAGTCATATCAATACATTCTCATCATTTAACTTTTTTACATTGTTGTCTCAATCTACCGTCACCACCACTATATCACCTTGTTGTTTCTACACATTGTCATTAGACATGCCTTGTCTTGAAAGAAATTATTTGCAAATGTTGTGTGATCTGGTGGGGTGCTGGAGGATGGAGATTAGCTCATGTTGTTCCATTGTTTAAAAAAGTAACCCTGGAAATTGTAGTCCAGGGAATCTGACATCAGTAGTAGGTAAATTATTGCAAAGTATACCAAGAGATCGGATATACAGCAATTGGCTAGCCAGGTACTGATTAGGGATAGTCAACATGACATTGTGTGTGGTAGGTCATGGTTACTTTATTCAGATTTAGTATCCCCTTTTCAGTCTAAATAAAAAATTATCTCATCTGAGTTTCACTGTACCTGTTTTATCCAAAAAAAGCATATGATGGCAGAATAGAGCTGACACGACCACATTGTCTGGTTCCTGGTATTAGCTTCCATGTGACAACAGGAGTTTACCCACGCACGGTTTTACCACAGTCACGGCGTACTCTCACCATGCTCATGGCCCACGCTCGACCCCTTCAGTTTTTCAAGGAGGTTACCAGGAAAGTTGATGAAGGAGAGGCTATGGGGAAGTTGTCTACATGGACTTTAGTAAGGCCTTTGACAAGGTTAGTCTGGAAGGTTCAAGCGCGAGGTATTCATGGTGAGGTAGTTACTGGATTCGACATTGGACGGGAGAACCCAGAAGGTGGTGGTGGTTGATTGATTGCTTCTAAGTCTGGGATCTCAGGGATCGGTATTGGGACTATTGTTGTCATCTATATCAATGATTTGGATGATAATGTGGTAAAATGGATTAGGAAATTTGCATTTAACACAAAGATTGGAGGCGTTGTGGACAGTGAAGAAAGTTTTCAAACCTTGGAGAGGGATCTGGACCAGCTGGAAAAATGGGATGAATAATGGCAGCTGGAATTTAATGCAGGAGAAGTGTGAAGTATTGCATTTTGGAAGGACAAACCAAGACAGGAGAGGTAAATGGAAGGGCACTGAGGAGTCTGTAGAATATTAGCTATAGAATATCTAGTTGTGGGAATTGAATTGTGATGAAGAAACCATCACACAGACTTTGCCAGTAAGCTAGGAGAGAGAGAGAGAGCAACCAAGGATATTCCAGACAGTACTAGCGAGGTGACTGTCCACCCACCACTGGTACCTCTCATACCCGCTGGTGTAACTCATAAAAGACTGTGTTTTGTACTGTGTGGCTTGGTTGTACTTTTTGTATTTTGACAGGAGCTCGACTTTAACAAGTGCAGTAGAACAGAGGGATCTGCGAATACAGATACATAATTCCCTGAAAGTGACATCACAGGTTGATAGGGATGTAAAGAGAGATTTTGGCATATTGGCCTTCATAGATGAAAAGGTTGTGTGTAGGAGTTGGGATGTCATGGTGAAGTTGTATAAGCCATTGCTAAGGCCATATTTGGAGTACTGTATGTAGTTTTGATCACCTGGCTAAAGGAAAGATGTCAATAAGATTGAGAGAGCAGAGAAGACTTACTAGGATGTTGCTGAACTTGGAGAACTGAGTTGCAGGGAAAGGTTAAACAGATTAGGACTTTATTCCTTGGAGTGACCTGCTGAGTTTCTCCAGCACATTTGTATATTGATCTTCAAATATGGCATCGATGATGGTGCATGGGCTCCCAAAGGTCTGCACTGGGCTATCAGCCTCTGTTTCCTTGCCTGACCTTCAAAATTGTGGTCTTAAATGTCCTCCGGACTGTTCACCTGCACCTTCTGAGCCATGTAGACCACTGTGTGGACCTGTACCCTGATGGTATTTTGTAAAATTTTTTTAAAAATAGTGTTATGTCTAAGATGTTAAGAATGAAGAATTATTTTGGGGGTGAAATGATTGAAAAAATTTTGTAATAAGAGCGACATGGTTAGCACAACACTTGCAGCAGTAGCGACATGGGTTTGAATCCACCACAGTCTGTAAGGAATTTCTACGTCCTTCCCGTGACTTCATGGGTTTCCTCCTTGTGCTTCAATTTCCGCTCACCCTCAAAAACATGTGGAGTAACTAAGTTAATTGGTCACATGAACGTCTTTGGACACTGTGAGCTTGTTGGTCAGTCGGGACTGTTACTGTGCTGAACCTCTAAATTAAAATTAAATTTAGAAAGTTATGTTCTTTTTTTAAAAAGGTTTATTGTGTAAATACACTTGTGTGATGGATTATATCATATTTTATATTGTATATAAGATATGTTTTTGAAAGAGAAAGATTGTGGGGTTTAGTGTAGGTCACAAACAAACACAAACACTTCACAAAACAGATCTCATTTAAAATGCCAGGGCTTTGCTCAAGCCGGGACAATCCTGGCTCTGAGTGCCTTTGCAAAATCTTTGAAGATTTGAGACTTCACAAGTAGGTGTTCATTGGACATGCTGTGGAGTAATGGATTATTGTTTTGTAAGCCACAGATGAATGGACTCAGAAGTTTGCGACCGGTTCCGCATTCTGTCTGGTTGCAGTTTGCTGTTCTAAGAAGGTCATGTGGTTTTGCAAGCAGAGAGAGAGAGAGAGAGAAAAGACGAAAGAGGCTTTCTCTGAGAGAGAAAACTGGTTTCTGCAAGGTGGCAGCTTGTTGAAACCCCATTTTGAAGACGGGTTGTGAATTCCGAGTTCAGCCTGTTGAAAACCCTGGAGAGGAAATGCTTGGCTGGAGTGTTTCACATGAAATATGGAAAACAAAAGGAATTCTGTGGTGACCTGCAGAAGAAGAGGTTATCATTTGGAAAACCCTGATGGGGCAAGTTTCTTCGGCAAAATACAGAAGTGACTGATTGGAGGGAATGAGTTTTTGTGTGTCCAACGATCAACAAATCTCTCTCTGAAACCAACAAGAACCTTCCTGAGCTGTAACCAATTAACTTTAAGCACCAAAGCGTGTTAAAAATTCATAAATGTTAAATTCTGTGCACAGTATAAGAATTGCCTGATACCAGTGAACTTGGAGGAGTGAGAAGTGAGATTGGATTGCAAATCAAAGAACTTTTCTGAACTTGCACACACATAAACGTACATGTGCGCTTAGAATTAGAAGGGGGTTAAGTTGATAGTAATAAGTTAAAGTTTGATCCTGTTTTTATGTTTAAAGAAAATTAAAATCTACTTTTGTTTAAGTAACCATTTGACTTGGTGAATTTCTGTTGCTGCTGGGTTTTGGGGTCCTCTGGGCCCATAACATTTGTAACATTTATTTAACAAGTATTATTTAACAGGTTAAAAAAAAATCATTTTTGATTTTCATATAAAATTATTCTATTCTGACAGCTGCTTTACATTTTGAAGGATTCCATATGATATAGACAATCTTTTATGGACATCAGCCTGATATTTACATTTTATTTCAGATTTTACAGCAATTTCAGCATTTCTTTTACTTTTTTCATGCTTTCTGCATATTTATACTTTTTTCCTGACAGGCAGAGGCAGTCGCTTCTAATTAATAAGGAAAGGCAAGGTGCTCAATTCATCAGGATGAACCGGCCAAAAGCTGTTGCCATCCGGCGGCCCAGCAGTGCCAAACCCAGTGGTGAGTGATGCGTTCTTTACAAAGTGAGCAAATTTGTTCCTAACGCAAGAAAAATGTTCAATGTTGTTATGTTGAACTGTAAAAAGTGTGCACCTTCATGTGGTGGCTTTGCAAGTCTATGAATTAAAAGTATGCTCTTAATTTGTAGAATTTACTGCTCTTCATCACTATGTCATCTAAGTAATCCTAACATTTTAACGTTTAAGTGGTGACATTTCCTTGTCCCATTTCTTCCATTTAATAAGATCCTTTGTGATCTGTTTGTAACTCTGCCAGCCTGCCCACCCACAATAATCTTTATGCTGCCTCCATCTGGTATGCACCTTTGGCTTAAACATTTTCAAAGCCTTTGCTTTGACGAAGAGTTCAAAAATCCTTGACTCTAATGAGAGAAATAATTTTGCCATATTTCTCTTTTAAATGGGCGACCCTCTTTCTTTATGCTCATTTTAGATTCTCCTGCAAAAGAAAACATTGCCTCTGCATCCACCTTATTGAGACCTCACTGGAGTTAGAAATTTTCATTTAGTTCTGATATTGGGTATTGAAGTTGGACTTGGATCAGGGTATGTCTTCTTCAAAAGTCTGAACTGAGCATTAGCACAAAACAGAACTAAGGAACTTTGGAGTTGAAACTGAGACTGTAACCATAAGAGTAGGACATTTATTGAGAACCTGGTTGATCTTAAGCTTTAGTTTGTGCATCCTTGTCTGATGCTGGCCCATAAGTCCCAGTTTAGAGAGAGTATTTAGAAGAGAAAATTGTCAGCCGTCCTGAAGTCTTGAAAGGAGAGTGCCAAAGGGCATCTCATTCCTAATGCCATCCATGTAAATCTAAATTTTGAGTGGGCAGTTTCTTTGATCTATTTTATTCCCATTTATATTTCTTTAGATTCCTTAACTTTGAACAATCCTTTGCATCTTCTCAGGCCATCCTCCACCTGGAGATTTTATAGCTCTCGGTTCAAAGAGTCAGGCCTCTGACGTCAAGGCACCTGCAGCACTGTTGAAACCAACGCAGGCAGGACTGCAGTCTGATCGGAAGCGAGAGGGAGCCTCAACCTCTGGCCTTTCAAAGCGTCCAAAGATCTCTTCCACCCCTCCACTGAGTGCGTTAGGGCGCCTGGCTGAAGCTGCCGTCGCTGAGAAACGAGCTATTTCTCCTTCAATTAAGGAGCCATCTGTTGTACCAATCGAAGGTAGGAGCTGTGGAAGTTAGAATGTTCACATCTGTCAGCCTGGGATTGTGCACCATTCTCTCAGTTGCTTTTGTTTCTGCTAATGTTTTAGCCATTTAACTCAATCCATCTAAATAAAATAGAGTTAGTACTTTATTGGACTTTTCATAGCCTCCAGATATTTGTCACCATCTTTCTGACCAGCATTGTCAAGTGAAGAAGAAAAACATGAAAGTCTACAGACACCGTGATTGAAGTAAAAATTCAATGCTGGAGAAACTCAGCAGGCCAAACAGTTTAATTTATATAGCAAAGATAAAGATACAAAACCGACATTTCGGCTTGAGCCCTTCATCTCCATCTCTCCATTCACAGAGTCCTTCCCCTCCTTGTTTGCAGGTGTGCCCTCCCTTATCCATTCTGCCTTTGGGAATGTGCTTCTCCCACTTGTTCAGGTGACTGCCTATATTTCGCTCATACCTTCTCAAACCCAAAACATTGGTTTTTTTATCTTTATCTTTGCTGTATAAAGTATATGCTGTTTGACCTGCTGAATTTCTCCAGCATTGTGTTTTATCTTTTTTATTAAGTGAAGTCAGGATTGTCATTAATGTTGAAAATATGGCTGTCAATTTGAACGTAGTTATCAATGAACCAACAAAGCCAGTAACCAGGTAATCTGCTGTATTAATGATCTGATAGCCTGTTTTGGTATTATAGCCTCAGGGATCAGTATTGGTGAGGTCAATTGGCAGAACTGTCCTGTTTTGATCAGTGCCATGAGGTATTTTTTGCAACCAGCAATAAGACACAAAATGCTGAAAGCACTTGCCAAATTGGACATCTGTGGAAAGAGAATCAAACATTGTAGTTTGTAAGTAATTCAACATACATGCTAGAGACACTCAGCAGGCCATGCAACATACATAGAAAATAAAGGGTAACCATGTTTTGGGCTTAGGCTCGAATTACACTTGAATACACCATCTCCAGACACTCATGTTTAACTCAAGTGCCGTTCAAAAGCATTACATTTGAAAGTGAAGGAAATGAGCCCTCATTCTGAGTGAGATATGATTTGTAGAATTGAGAGAGAGAGAGCGAGCTTGGGGAAGAAGAAAGGGAGGAGGGGATTTTAACAGAAGCCAAAGAAGTCAATGTTAATGGCATCTGGTTGAAGAGTGTCCAGTTGGAAGATGAGGTGTTGATGCTCCAATTTGTGGGTGGTCTCAGTCTGGCAGTGATGAGACTATGGACAGATATGTCAATGAGAGATTGGAATGGGGAATTGAAATGTGTGGCAATTGGGAGATTCATGATGTCGCAGTGGAGAGAGCCGAGGTGCTCAACAAAATGATCTGTTCCCAGTCTGCGACCAATCTCTCCGATGTAGAGGAGACCACAATGGGAACACCTGATAGAGTAGATGGCCCCTGCAGATTCACAAGTGAAATGTTGCTTCACTTGGAGGGACTCTTTGGGGCCCCGAGTGGTGGTGAGGGAGGACGTGTGGGTGCAAGTGGAGGATCTCCTGCGGTCACAGGGGTAGATACCAAGTTGATGATTGGTGGGGAGGGAGGAGTGGACGAGGAAGTCACGGAGGGAATGGCCACTGCAGAATGTGGAGAGGGGAGGAGAGGGGAATATGTCTCTAGTGGTGGAATCACATAGTAGGTGGTTGAAATGGTGGAGGAGGATATGTTGGACATGGAGAATGTTGAGGTGGTAGGGGAAGACAAGGGGAATCCTGTTCTTGTTGCACACAGGAACGGAGAGGGTCAAGGCATATACGCGGGTAATGGAGGATATGTGGGTGAGGGCAGAGTTGTTGCTGGTAGAGGGAAAGCCATGTTGTTTGAAGAAGAAGGACATAGTAGCTATAGGAGTTGGTGGGTTTGTAGATTATATTTGTTGAGAGTTTGTCTCCCAAGATGGAACGAGAGAGATTGAGGAAAGGTAGAGTGTTGCGAGAGATGGGCCAATGGAATTTGAGGTCGGGCTGGAAGTTGGCAGCAAAATGGATGAAGTAGACGAGTTTATCATGGGTACATGAAGCAGCATCAAAGTAGTCATTAATGTAGCAGAGGAAGAAATGAAGGCCCCTGCCTGTGTAGCTTGTAGTATGGATTGCTCCATGTATCCAAAAAAAAAGGCAGGGATAGCTAGGGTGTCCCTTTGACCTGGAGAAAGTGGGATGTGACAAAGGAGAAGCTGTTGAGGGTGAAGACAAGTTCTGCCTGCTGGAGGGGGACTGGTTGGATCTGTGGTCGAGAAAGAAACAAAGGGCTTTTTGAGGTCTTTTGTATGGGGGATGGACGTGTAGAGTCATTGGATGTCCACGGTAAACATGAGGCGATCGAGTTCAGGGAGGTTGGGAGGGACTGGACCGAGGGGACAAAATGGAGTTGAGATAAGTAGATTGCAATTCGGTGTGGCAGGAGCAAGCAGACATGATGGGTCTACTGGGATAATTGGGTTTGTGGATCTGAGGTAGAAATGGGCATTGTGGGAGTTGGAAAACAAAAAGGTTGGAGGCCTTGCTAGGGAGGTGACCTGAAATGTTGGGTCCGTGATGGTGCATGATACAATGGTGGGGTCCTGTTGGAGGGGTAAGTAAGAGATGTCTGAAAGTTGTCATCTGAGGTCAGTACATCAGTCCACAACAGCACTATTCTTGTCTGTGGGTTTGATAGTGAAGTTGGGATGAGTGTGGAGAGAGTGGAGGGCCAGGCATTCTGAGGGGGTATGATTGGAGGCTGCAACAGATAATGATTTGCTGGCCGTTTACTCTGCTTCCGCGATGTTAGGTGATGGATGAGTGCTGTTCTTCAAAATAGTTTCCAGGATCCTTTGTGTCCACATGAGAGGACATATTGGACCTGGTTCAAGGCCTGGTTTGAAAGGTAACGCTTCAGATAGTAAAGCACTCTCGAAGTAATGGCAGCACTGCCGCTTGTGCAGACCTGGGAGAGCGGGGACCAGAAACACAGCGCAACTCTGCAGGGTGCAGCGCTGGTCCTGATGTCGATGGCTCCATGCAGGCTTTAAATTGCCTGTGAAAGGAGCTGATGGTTTTCTTTAAAATTCTGCATCCATGTCAGTCCGTGCCGAAGCCTGCCCTAGGCAGCATAGCTCGAGGGGTTGCAGACTCCGGGAGAGCAGTGGATGGCATATGGCCACAGAGACGGAGAGAAGACCCACTGTTGAGAAGGAGAAGCATGGGAGACAACTGTACAGAGAAAGTGACCGTGGCAACAGTTCAGCGATGGGCTCGATGGCTGAAGGACCCTCACAGACTGAGGGCTGTTGGCATCTTCTGGTTCAAGGGCTCACATAGGCTACGGGTACCCTCCACTATGTATCAACAACTCTCTTATGGAGAGCACCAAGTTCCTTGGAGTTCACTGAACTAGTGACCTATTGTCAACACACATCTCCTCATTTTCCAGGAAGGTGCAGCAGCGACTTCACTTCCTGAGAAGACTGAAACAGGCAAGGCTACCAGCCACCGTTATGTCATCTTTCTACAGGGGCTCTATCGAGAGCGTCGTGGCAGGCTGCATCACGGTGAGGTACAGTTGCTGCTGGGAAATAGATTGGGGGGAGGGGTCAATCTACAGGACCATCAGAATGCCAGAGAGGATCACTGGAGTCTCCCACTCTCTCTTTCAACCCCAGAACCAGAAACATAAAATTAAACTTATCTGTTAATAAGGATATCCTGAGATCGCTGGCAGTCCTCAGAATTGGAAGAATTGGTAGTCTCCATCGGACCACAGGACCTTTTAAAAAGCCAACGCTCAGGCAAGTGAAACACTGTGGGAGTTTTAGACAGCAAGTGATCGAGCCATTTAAACTTTGCGGGAGTCACAAACAGGAGACGCTCAGTACGTTTAAACATAGTGGGAGATTTAAAAGGACATTGCATGACCAGCAGCAGACTCACAAACCATGTAAAGAAGACCCGACCATGTGGACGCAATGGAGGTCTATAGGTTAAGCTGAGATGCCAGGCCCTGAGACTTCCGCTCCCTACTATCCTCCTGGCCAATGTACAATCCTTGGAGATCAAACTTGATGAACTCCAAGCCAGACTTCAGCATCAGAGAGACATCAGGGAGTACTGTGTGATGCGCTTTACAGAAACATGGTTGAATGCAGACATTCCAGATACAGTGCTACAGCCTGAGGTCTACACCCTCCACTGTGATGACCAGACAGCAGTGTCAAGAAATACCAGGGAGGCGGCGTTTATGTCATCATCAATTCATCATGATGCGCAAATATCACGGTTTTGTCCTAGTCCTGCTCCTCTGACCTGGAACATCCAGCGACCAAGTGCCGCCCATTCTACCTGCCAAGGGAGTTCACTGCTATCATCCTGGTTGCAGCATACATTCCGCCCCAGGCTACGTCAGGCTGGCATTGGAGGTCTGAGCACTGTGATAAATGCCATGAGACAACACATTCTGATGCCTTCCCGATCATTGTAGGGGACTTTAATCAAGCCAACCTGAAGAAGTCTCTGGAAAAACGACCACCAACATGTCACATGTGAGACCAGGGGAGCCAACACACTTGACCACTGCTACACCACCATGAAGAATTCATACCGAGCCATACCACGACTTTACTTTGGCAAGTCTGACCACCTGACTGTACTTCTACTCCCGGTGGACAAGCAGAAACTGAAGACCACAGTACCAGTGGTAAAGATGGCAAAAGTATGGTAGAGGGAGGTGGAGGTGCGTCCGCAGGACTGTTATGAATCAGTGGGCTGGAACATATTCAAGAACTCATCCATCGACGTGAATGAATATGCCACAGAAATTGTTGACTTTATCAAGACCTGCGTGGATGAGTGTGTTCCCACACACATGTGAATCCGAGGATTTGCAACCTGCTGAGGGCAAGATCAAGGGTGTTTAAAGCAGGGGATATAGATCTCCAGGTACAACCTGCGGAAGGCCATCTCTGAAGCCAAGTGGCAGTTCTGGAGGAAGCTGGAGGCAGAGACATGCTAGCTATGACAAAGAGTGCAGGCCATTACAGGCAAACACCATGGATGGCTGTGATGCCTCATTACCTTCTATGCCCGCTTTGAGAAGGAGAACTAAACAATGGCTACCAGAATCCCTGCAAAGGCTGAGAACCTGCCATATCTGTCTCTGAGGACAACATCAGAACATCATTCAAGAGGGATAACCCTCGTGAGACATCAGGTCCTGATGGTGATCCTGGCAGGGTACTGAAAATCTGTGCCAACCAATGAGCCGGAATGCTCACGGACATTTTCAACCTCTCCTTGCTGCAGTCAGAGGTTGTCACCTGCTTGAAAGGGCATCCATCATTCCAGTGCCCAAGAAGACCAGTGTGAGCTGCCTCAACAACTAACTTCTACTGTGATGAAATGCTTTGAGAGGCTGGTCATGGCCAGAATTAACATGTACCTAAGCAAAGATTTGGACACACTGGCTCTCCACTCAGCTCTGGATTACATTGAAAACAACAACTCACACATACGGCTGCTCTTTATCAACTACAGATCACTCTTCATCGACTACAGCTCATCCTTCAACACCATATTCCCTTCAATGCTGGTGAAGAAACTACAGACTCTGGGTCTCTGCACCACACCACCCCCCTCTTCCAACTGGATCCTTGACTTCCTCATCGGAAGACCACAATCACCCCAATGCGTGTTTAGCCCACTGCTCTACTCATTATACATCCATGACTGTGTGGCCAGGCACAATTCCAATGCTATCTACAAACATGCTGAGGACACCACAGTTGTCAGCAGAATTACGAACAGCAATGAGGAAGCGAATAGGAGGGAGATAGTTTAGCTCGTTGAATGGTGTTACAACAACCTTGCGCTCAACATTTGCAAAAGCAAGGAGATGATTGGGGACTTCAGGAGGGAGTCTGGGGAACACGATCCAGTCCTCATCGAGGGCTCAGTAGTGGAGAGGGTCAAGAACTTAAAGTTCCTGGGTGTCAACATCTCCGAGAATCTGTCCCAGAGCCTCTATGTCGATGCAATTAAAGAAGGCTTGCCAGCGGCAATACTTTGTGAGGGGTCTGAGGAGATTCAGTATGTCACCAAAGACTATTGAAAACTTCTACAATTGTATTATGGAGAGAATTCTGACTGGTTGTATCACTGACTGGTATAGAGGCGCCATCTCTCAGTACAAGAAAAAAACTCCAGAGGGTTGTTAACTCGGCCTGCGACATCACTGGCACCAGACTTCACTCCATCAAGGACATCTACAAGAAATGGTGTCTTATAAAAGCAGCCTCTATCCTCAAAGACCTCTACCACCCAGTCCATGCCCTCTTCACTCTACTATCATCAGGGAAAACGATAGAGGAGCCTAAAGACGAGCACTCAGCGGGTCATGGACAGCTTCTTTCCCGTTGCCATCAAATTCCTGAATAATCAACAAACCAAAGACACTGCCTTACCTTTCATGCACTTTTCTATTGTTGTAAGGGGGTTTATATGAATGTTTGCACTGTTTAAAAAACTTTATTTAGTTTACAAATCGTTAATAGAAAAACAGTGTACAATCCAATATAAGTAATTTTATATAATTGTATATAAAAAAGAAAATTAAAAACATAAACACAGAGAAAAAAAAACAAAAAAAAGAGAAAAAAATATACCCCTCCCACCCCATCAGCCACTCTCTTAAGGAGAGCTAAAAAAAGGAAAAATATATAATACATCAAACCAACTAATAAAAAAAGGGCCAAATTTAAACTTCTCCAACACCTTAAATAAAAATTCCCATTCAACCCTGTCAAAGACTTTTTCCGCAATGCTGCTGTCAACATGCATTGACCAAAGTAATCAATCAAAGGATATTATCTGATGCATTTCTATTTTTAATAAAACCTGTTTGATCAATATGTATCAATTTAGTTAAATACTTGGCAAGTCTATTTGCTAACACTTTTGCTATAATTTTATAGTCTACATTCAGTAGAGAAATAGGTCTATATGAAGACACTTGCAATGGATCTCGATCTTTTTTCGGAATTAGAGTAATTAAAGCACTGGAGCAAGATTCCGGTAACTCATGCTCTTCAGTTACTTGTTGTAATACATCCTCAAACACAGAGGATAAATCTTCATTAAAAAATTTATAAAATTCCACAGAAAATCCGTCGTCTCCCGGTGACTTTCCATTTGGCATCTCCTGTATAGCTTCCATAATCTCAAATTCTGTAAATGGAGCTTCCAATTCCACAACATCTTCCTCCTTTAATGCTGGTAACGTTAATTTGGATAAATAAGATTCAATAGAACCACTATCCTGTTTCCCCTGAGAAGTATATAATTTTTGATAAAATGAATAAAACTGGTCATTAATTTCCTGAGGTTTATAGGTAACTATTGAGTTCTTTTTAACAGCATTAATAATCCGTGATACCTGTTCGGTCTTTAACTGCCATGCAAGTACCTTATGTGCTCTCTCACCCAACTCGTAATAACACTGCTTAGATCGATTAATTAAATGCTCAAATTGATAAGTTTGCAATGTGTTAATACGTAGTTTCAGATTAGCCAAAACCACTTTTTAAAAAATCTTCTGTCACATCTTTCTGAAATTCCTTCTCCAATTCAGCAAATTGCTTCTCCAGTTCTAAACTATTTGCCATATACTGTTTCTTAACTTTAGTAGTATAACTAATAATCCTCCCTCTTAAATAAGCTTTTAGTGCATCCCATAACACAAAATGACTACAGAATTATCATTCTCAGTCAAGAACAAAGTGATCTGTTCTTTAATAAAGGTAACAAACTCTTTTTTTCAACAACATTGTGTTAAATCTCCATCTATAAGATGAACGTACCACTTCTGAACTTACACAAGAAAAAAATAATAAAGAATGGTCCGATATAACCTTGCTTTTATATTCCGCCTGTAATACTCTTATGCCGATACTAATAAAAAATCTATTCTGGAAAACGAATCATGTCGAGACGAATAAAAGGAAAAATCCTTCTCCGTAGCACTGACCCTTCTCCAAATATCCACCAAATTTGTCTTTCATCAAGGCCCTAATTTGTATCACCAGCTTTGATTTCTTTATACTTTTTTGGCGATCTATCTAATAATGTATCCAAAACACAAATTGAAATCTCCCCCAACTAAAATATTTTCATTAACCTGATTTAACAACAAAAAAGCATCAGAAATAAAACACGTTAGGTGCATAAACATTAAGCAAAGTCCAAGATTCAGCAAAAGTTTTACAATTCACCCTTAAAACCCTCCCAGCATTTCCTTCCATAGATTGTAATTCAAAGGGCAAATTCTTATGAATTACAATCGCTACACCTCTTGCCTTGGAATTAAATGAAGAAGAAAGCACATGACCAACCCAATCTCGCTTCATTTTGAGATGTTCTTTTTCAGTCAAATGTGTTTGTTGCAAAAATATCAACTTTCATTTTCTTAATATAAGCCAGAACTCGTTTTCGCTTAATTGGGTTATTTAACCCCTGAACTTAAAAGTTGCAAATTTCAGATGAGAGATCCCTACAAATTAACAATATAATCACTCACTACAAATCGCTCCCCTTATAATATCTTAAAATCACTATCCTTCCCCTAAATATTTTAAAAAAGAAGAAAAAAATTTCAAAGCAAAATTTTTAATTAACCCCAAAAAAAACTACTCAAGGTAGTAACACCCTAAAAAAACTGTGTGGTAAACCCCACTAGCGGGAGATGACTATCAAAGATTTCAGTGCCATCCACCACCCCCCCCAGCCAGAAATACATTATTCACATCAACATAATCAAATATAATAAATATATTCAACCCATTGACTCCAATCCCCAGTGATTGTTCCGGGTCTTCAATGTCAATAAGACTTTGAGTTAACACTTCTTTCTTTCTATTCTTCCCATTTCCATTTCCATTTGCCTTCCTTTTAGGCAACGGCGGCAAGAATCAACCACTTCCTTGCAACTCTGGTAGTGAATTAGCAAAAATTAATGCATCTTGGTCATTTTCAAAAAATTGAGATTAAAAATGACCATAAAAGACTTTTAACCCTGCAGGATAACGAAAAGCAAATTTGTAACCCTCCTGCCATAACACTTCTTTAGCCAAATTAAATTCCCGACATCACCTAATAATCTCCTGACTCAGATCTGCATTTAAAAAAAATAAATACTCTGTTATTTTGAATCATCATTGAAGTTTGACTTTGTCGTGCCTTCTGCACCACCAACCGTAGTATCATTTCTCTATCCTGATATTTCAGACAACGGATTAAGACCACCCGTGGCGGTTGTCTCGGAAGCGGTTTCCTCCGCAATGCTCTATGTGCCCGGTCCAACTCTAGGCCTTCCAAAAAAAAGCACGTTGCCTAACATCTCGAGAATCCATTTCTTAAAAAAATTTATTGAATTGGAACCTTCAGTATCTTCTGGAAGACCCATAATCTTCACATTATTTCTTCGACTTTGATTTTCCAGTGAATCAATTTTTTTTCAATAATTCTTTCTTCTGAATTCCCCAATCCACAAAAGAATCTTCCACTTTCTCCATTTTTTCCCTATTACGTTCAACTTGATTTTTACATTCAAAAAAAGCTGTTTCAATTTTAAAAAATTTTTTTGCACTGTATCCACTGATTTGATACATTTATTAACATCATTCTTAACTGCAGTCATATCTTCAGACATAGTATTCATTTTAGTTGTCACTTCCAAAAATCCTTGAGTCATTTGTTTAAACATATTATCCATTTGATAAACAATCCCTTCCAAAACAGCACACATAGACTCCATTCCAGATTCCAGTGCCTCTTTTTGAGGCCTACCTTCTCTAGTCTCCACTTCCGGTTGCTCCTGCGTACTGCCCAGTAGAGGTAAGAATGTTTGCACTGTGAGGCTGCCACAAAACACCAAATTTTGTGACTTGTTCATGACAATAGATTCGGTAATGCTCTGGTTTCCTTCCACCCTTCAAAACGTACCGGGGTGGTAGGTCAATTAGGTGTAATTGGGCGACATGGGCTCATGGGCCAGAAGGGGCTGTTACTGTGTCGTATGTCCAAATTAAAATTTTTAAAATTGTTCATTTGGATCCTGGTTTTCCTCACCTCCAGACCTCAGTCAGTTCGGATTGGCAAAAACATCTCCTTCACAATCTCCATCAGTACTGGAGCACCACAGCCTCCTGCTCTACCCTCTTTACACTTATGACTTTGTAGCTAAGTACAACAACATATGCAAGTTTTCTAATGATGCCACCATCATGGGCTGTACAAAAAGGGGTGATGAGTCAGCATATGGAAGGGATATTGAAAACCTGGCTGAATGGTGTACTAACCACAAACTGGCACTCAGTGTCATCAAAACCAAGGAACTGATGTAGACTTGAGGAAAGAAAATCCAGAGGTTTTAATCCTGTAATCATTAGGCAATGAGGAGAAGGTCAACAATTTTACATTCCTAAGAGTCACTACCTTGAAGGACTCGTCCTGGACCCATCACATTAATGCCATTGTGAAGAAAACATGACAGCGCCTCTACCTCCTCAGGAGTTTGTGGATGCTTGGTATGTCATCAGTCAGTACATCACAGGTAAAACTAACCCCACCATCAAGTACATTGACATGGAACATTGTCATCAGAAGGAACAGGAATTATTAAGAATCCACCTCCGAGCCCCCACCTCCCCCCTCGCTACCCTGGACATGCTACCATCAAGAAGGAAGTATGGGTGCAACACGACTCGTACCTCTAGTTCAGGAACAATTGTTACTCCATAACTATCAGACTCCTGAATGGAATCATTCAGGGATTAATTTAAGGACTCATATTTTACTCATTATTTACTACGATTTATTTATACCTACATCTGGATTTTTCATTGGTTGTTTACAATTCTTTCTTTGAGTACAGTTTACAGTTACCAGTAATAGAAATTCTGCCTGGCCTGCAGATAAAGATTCTCAGGGTTATATGTAGTGTGTATGTACTCTGACAATAAATTTGACTGAAGATGTGATACTTCCAGTGATCAATTAACCTGCAAACTTCACATCTTTGGGATATGAGATTTTTTAAAAAAAAAGAGAGCACTTGGCTCACAGGAAGAATTTAAAAACATTCAGTCGACACCAGAAGTCAGATTGAACTCTTTGCTTAGATCTGGAAGGCAATGGGTCTAATGCTGTGCAGTTCACAGTAAACAGATGAGGAAGGTTCCTGCTGTGAAGTGATGTTCTATCACCCCAGCTAAAAAGTACTGTAATGCTATAGCTCATTCATATTCTTAAGAGGTTGATAAAATTGTTAGCTAACAACTTTTGTTTTATTATTACACTACTTGCTGTATGGGTTGACATGCCTGGATAGCATGCAAAGCAAAATTCTTAACTGTATCTGTACATATGACAATAAACAATTCTATTCAAATGATGGCAAAAAGCTTGTGAAAATTGGTCAGAGGTAAATCATGCACTTGCTGCAGGGCAGAATGTTTCTGAGCCTCCCTGTTCTGGAAGGCAAGTGAGTTTTTATTTCTTTTCTTTTTGTGGCTACAGCCCAATCCAATAACTGCTCTTTTTGAGGTTATTGAACCAGACATAGGGAATTTTTCTGTATATATGCAACAGGTTGTGGCCTTCTCTACTTTGTTGACCAGAAGAGCCATCTTGTTCAAATGGTCTCTCATTATGTCCTGTTCAAGTTCAGAAAAAAATTAGATGTCATGTATTTGATTCACTGGGGAAATTTGAAGATACATGGTGACCATTAATGTCTTATTTACATTTGATGTAAATGTTTTTCATGTAATTAGATGTACTTGCTCTTCCAGATGAGATATAGTCTTTGTTTTTTGATATATGGTATGAATCAAAAGCTACAAAATATATGTAACCCTCAGGATAAGACGCTAAGATGAATTTTTTATGGTTAGTTTTATTTTTTATAGAATAGGTTAGGTGGGTTTTTAATATACTTTTGATGTATTTTCTGATTTCTCTCAGTGCAGAGTAGGGAGGACCGAGTTATTTATATAGATATATATATATATATATACAATGTATAAATAATATATATAATATGTGATGTTGTATTTTCAGTTTGATTCCCTTTTCTTCATTGTACTGTATTTATTATAAAAAGCAATAAAAAAGCTTGAAAAGGATTTTTCTTTTTGTTCTTGTTTTACAACAGTTCCTCCAGCAACCTTACTGGATGAGATAGAGGCTGCAGAGTTGGAGGGAAATGACGATCGCATTGAAGGACTGCTTTGTGGAGCAGTGAAGCAGATGAAGGTCAACCGGGTAAAGCCAGACACAACGCTTTTTCTCAGCCTGATGTATATGGCCAAAATCAAACCCAATGTCTTTGCAACAGAGGGTGTTATTGAGGTAAGAGTTGTCAGATATTTGTTAAGGTAGTTAGGGCTAGACAAAACGCAACCTCAAAAAGGATATTGTGGATGGGAAGGGCACCACAGTTCAAGAAAGGAAGGCTTCAGAAAGGGTGCAGAGGATGTTACTGGGGATGAGGAACTTTGTTTCCAATAAGTGACCTGACCAGTATTTAATGCATACAATTGGAGTTCTATTTTTTATTAAATATCTGTTCGGCTGCAGCAAGTAAGAATTTTGGTGCCTATGTATGTTGTACAATGTATCCGACAATAAACTCATCATCATGTTCAGGCTGTCACCTCAGGATTGTGTGTTATGAGCAAGGTGAATGAGCTGCTCCTGGTTCATTATTCAGTCCTTTGGTTTCCGGCTTGTTATTCATTTATTTTGGGAAAGATTCACACAGCAACTCAACTTTGGGCAACACGGCTGGCGTAACGGTTAGCACAACGCCTTATAGCACCAGCAATAGGGATAAGACCGGAGTTCAAATCCCATGCTGTCTGTAAGAAGTTTGTACATTCTGCCCGTGTCTGCATGGGATTTCTCCGGGAGCTCCGGTTTCCTCCCTCTGTTCAAAACTTACCAGGGATTTAGGTTAATGGGGTGTAAATTTGGTTGTATGGGCCAAAATGGCCTGTTACTGTAATGTACGTTTAAATTTAAAGAAGATTTGCAATGATAAAATACTGTACTTGTACTCTTGAATTATTCAGAAGGGTTTTGTATTTTAAGTTGTCGTTACTGTTGTAGGAAGAATCACATCCTTTTTAGAACACAGTATGGTTACACAAACTGCATTGTTCTATTGAACAAATAGCTTGCCTTTAATATAACCATATAACCGTTTACAGCATGGAAACAGGCCATGTCGGCCCTTCAAGTCCGTACCGGTTCACTTGAACAACTCCACTAGCTCCTCCGCAAACTCCTGAGGAAGTAGCAATTTATAGTTTTTGTTGCTGTCCTTTCCTTTCTGCATTTGGATTTATCTTAAAGAAAAAAAATCAATCTAATTATTTTCTGACTTTGAGAGCCTTCAATGTCAGGTTAGTCAAGAGGAACTGTAGGTCCCATTACTACTTTTCATATTTATATACAAAGACATCAATTCAATGGCTGTAAATTTGCAACATTAAAGTTCAAATTTATGACAACTTTTAGACTACTTCTACAAAATTTCCTGAAATAATTTCTTAAACAATATTTAAAATGTTTTTCATAAATGATCTTTCTTCTTCTTTCTTCTTTGGCTTGGCTTCGCGGACGAAGATTTATGGAGGGGTAATAACATGAACAAATATGGAATGTAATACTGGGAACAAATTCCTACTCTTCCTAAGTATTGCCTGGAATATTTTGCATGCATCTGAAAGCCCTCAGTATAATATTTCATCTAAAAATATGATCTTCCCTTAACAACATGCTCTGATACCCCAGAGATGCTTTAATAAATCTATGTGCTCAATCCTTTGGCGTGGGATTTAAACCCATGATCTTCTGACTGGGCCAGGACTGAAGCTGGCCAAATCTTTCACCTACCTTACCTGTGCGATGTATTTGGCAACAGTCATTAAAAGATATTTTTATATCATGCTGTAAGGGGAAGCTTGAAAACTGCTGCTTGGAGATTGAAATGGAGAGACACAGTAGGGTTAGATGAAGTAGGAGTGAGAAATCCTGTCTTGAGGGTTTGCACCAGCACAGATCTCTTGGGCCACGTGGTAACTGAATTCTTTCTAACTGAATTGGATGCTTAAGGTTTTGTCAGTGTTCCTTCATGAAGGGAATGAAAGAAGGGAAGAGGGAGTAGAGAGTGTTGGCATTGACATGTCCTTTTAATATCTGAATTAGGCCCTTTGCAGTTTGCTTCGACGAGATGCTTCTATTAATTTCAAAACGAAAGGCAACAGTTTGGTGTCGGTGCTTACTTGTAATCTCCTCATGGCAGCCTACGAGGAAGATGAGAACTGGCCTGAAATCTTTGTCAAGGTATGGCACAGTTTTGACTTTTCCACACGAATTTCCATACAATTATCTTCTCTTCCTTTTGGGAATTCCGTTTCGTGAATTGCTTTCTGGGCGGCAGACTAGCAGTCTTGGGTAAGAAAGGGGATTGCATTGTGTAAACAGCATGGAAATGGGCCCTTCAGCCCAGCTTGTCCACAACAAACAAAATGCCCCACCCACACTCGTCCAACCTGCCAGTGTTTGACCCACTTCTCTCTGCACTCATCCATGCTGAAATGTTTCTTAAATGTTGCAATCCCTGGCCACCTCTTCTAACAGCTTGTTCCATACACCCACCATTCTTGCTTAATGCAAAGTCAGGGTGAAGGGTAGCCCTTTTTCACTTGGTTATTGATACAGTTTTAGGGGAATCCTGGTCATAATAATGTGACTCACGACTGCATGATAATCCAAAATACTTTTCAATAATATGTCTTGTATTCCAAATTCATTCATCATGCTTTGTTAAATGTCCATTTAACAAAGAAAACTTGCTTTTTTCCAGCACCTTGTATGACCTTGGATAATCTTGAAGCACCACGTCCAGTATTCCAATAAATGTGGTCACTTAGAATGCAGGAGACACAGGCCAACTAATGCATGGAAGCTCTCACAGATCAGCAATGAAATAAATAACTATTATTGGATATTAATGATGATTTTGAGGGATAAGCAATGATGAGGGCAAGGAGAGAATTTGCTTGCTCTTTGTCAAAAAGTGCCTTTGGATTTTTACTTCAACCTTAAAGACAGATGGAGCCTTAATTAACATCTCCATCATAAACCGTCTCTCCTCTAGCACTGCAGCATTCTTGCTTATTAACCATACTGCCTTCTGCAACGCAGTGAAGCATTTAGTAATATTTCATCTTGTATTCTGGTGTATCATGCTTGTGTTATCTTAATTTCAATTAGCTGTCTGTGTTCATCCAGATGGATTTGTAATTAGCTAATGAAAGTGGTGATTAGATAGATTACACGAGTTCTTTTATTGTAACTCTCTTAAGCCTATTTATTAAATTAAATTTCACTTCCCTCCTTCCCATCAGGTGTATATTGAGGACTCTCTCGGTGAGCGTATTTGGGTGGACAGTCCCCAGTGCAAGACTTTCGTTGAGAATATTCAGACTGCTTTTAACACCAAGATATCTCCAAAAAGTATGTTGCTGCAGGCAGATGGAGGCAGGATTGGTGGTGACCTCAGTGCAGGTGAGAATTTCAACACCCCAAATGCATTATTGTTGAACACCTCAAACCACCATCCAACAATGGGTTCCACATTCTCAACATCCTTTCAGTAGATATTATCCCCCCCCATCTCTCACCATTTTTGATGTTCTTGCTGGCTGATTCCACGGATAAGATTATAATCTTTGGATGCTTCTAAATAGCTGTTTTTCACACGTGGGCAAGGGGTGGAGTTTGCTAGACCATCTGATTTCATTGTGGGGAGCATTTGGACTTGGTCAATCCCAGTCGATTGACATCCAAATCGATTTGCTCCTTTTTAAGACATCACTGGACGAGTTACGGTTGGTTATGTAGACCACTGACTGGAGAGGAGGCTGGCTGATCTGTACAGCTAAACGGCCTCCAAGTGTAAGACTTAGGTTCAGAATAAGAATGAACAAAATTTTAACAGCACAGAAACTTAGTCCACCTCTTTCATGCTGGTCTTGTGTTCCATGTGAACCTTTATTTCTTTCTCATTGATAAGTTAGTTTTCTCAAGTTAACCTGATATTGTCCTCATCCTCGTTCCTTCTTCGAGTAGGAAGTTCTTCATTCTCTCTGCTCTCTTGGTAATGGGATTTCTCCTGAATTGACAGTTGATGATAATCTTATGATCTCTGAAGTTGTGCTTTGTATCAAGGCAACTGGTTTCTTTTCCTGACTAATCTGTAGGTGGGAGTCCTCATCCATCCACACCCGAAGACGACGACAATCAGACTGAGCTGCTTATTGCAGAAGAGAAACTGAGTCCTGATGTAGAGGCAGGCCAGGTAATGCCCAGGTGAGAGCCAGTCACATTATTCCTAGAGCAGACCATATTTCTTTGGACAGGGTGGTGGCAAGGAGAAGATGACCATGGCTGGGAAGAGGGTGAAACCTGATGTTTTAACTGCACTAAAATATAATGTTGAAGAATCCAGTGGATGGTTTAAGTATAACATTGAGCCAGATGTACCTCTTCAATAATAGCTCACTGTGCTGCTGAAGGGTGTGCATGGGTGGGAAGATGGCATGTTGAGAGAAGAGCCCCGTCTGGAACCTGGGCTCCAATTTGTGACTGATGGATCAGAAACCTTAAAACAGATGTGCATGGAGTCAAATTGGCACTGATGAGCTTTTATAATTTTCCAGAGTATAGAGAATACTTTAAGGGTCTGGTTTTTGGAGATTGATTATTTGGCGTTCAAAATTTTCTACATCTAGAATCTGATGAGAATTTTTCCAGATCAGTAAAGTAGTAGGTTTGTTACATTGTAATGTGCACCATTACCTTCTTTGGCTTGGCTTCGCGGACGAAGATTTATGGAGGGGTAAATGTCCACGTCAGCTGCAGGCTCGTTTGTGGCTGACAAGTCCGATGCGGGACAGGCAGACACGGTTGCAGCGGTTGCAGGGGAATATTGGTGGGTTGGGGTTGGGTGTTGGGCTTTTCCTCCTTTGTCTTTTGTCAGTGAGGTGGGCTCTGCGGTCTTCTTGAAAAACTTTGTCTTTATTTTCAATTCTGGTGAGTGATTAAGGCCAATTTAATCTGTATTTTCAATTTCCCTCATGCTTCTTTCTTCAGTGCTACATTTTACAGTCAAATGAGAGGGAGCAGAGAAGATTTACAAGGATGTTGCCAGGACCCAGGGGTCTGAGTTATAGTAAGAGGTTGAGCAGGCTAGGGGTTTATTCTTTCGAGTGCAGCAGGATGAGTGGTGATCTCAGAAGTATATAAAACCATGAGAGGAATAGATCAGGTGTATGCAGAGAGTCCTTTGCCCAGAGTAGGAGACATAGGTTTAGGGTGAGGAGTTAGAGATTTAATAGAAACCTGAGGGGTAACATTTTTTACACAGAGGGTGGTGGGTGAATAGAATGGGCAACCAGAGGGTGTGGTTTGAACCAAATACTATTGGAACATTTAAGGAAAAAGTTGGATAAGATGGATTTAAGGAATTTTTCCCAGACCTGGGCAGGTAGGACTAGTGTAGGCAAGTTGGGCTGAAGGGTCTCTGTTTTCACACTGTTTGACTCTACGTCCCAAATGTGTGAGGGGTTGCCTAGTTCTGGGTGCTGTGTTTGCTGGCCTTCCTAAAGTTGCAGCCTATAATAAGCAAGTTAGTCTGCAGCAGGTTTTCTCTGATTCTTTCTCCAGGTACGAGGACTTGGCCGAGAGCGTGGAAGATTATGTAATTGATATGCTTCGTGATCAACTCAACCGGCGCCAGCCCATGGATAACGTCTCACGGAATCTGCTGCGGCTACTGACAGCCACCTGTGGTTACAAAGAAGTTCGCCTTATGGCCGTTCAGCGGCTGGAAATGTGGTTGCAGAATCCAAAGGTGGGACATCAAGGGGTAGCATAGAACTAAAGGTCAAGAGTTAGTGGATGTGGGAACCAAATTAAAAAGAACAATTTAAATATGGCATCAGAACAGAAGGGAATTTTTCAGCTTCTGTAATTCCTTCTTTTGCACTGGAACCCTTTTCCCTTCAAGGAGGTTTCTAAATAGCCCTTGGGTATATTTGATACGTTCAGTTCTGTGCAGTAGAAAAACACCAATTTTCCTTTCTGGCTCCTCTGATAATAATTCTCCTCTTCCAATAAGATGTTACCTGTCTTTCCTCATGAAAGCAATACTTGACTTGCTTTGACCTTTCAAACTAGCATCCACTTCTAACCCTTTGACTTCAGTGTCCTTGAAGGTGTAGTAGCCTCCCAAGTTCACTGTTCTTACAACTCATTCAATTCAAGCTGAGAGACTTTTAATCGTACCAAAATGGCTTAGATCAAAGTAAGTAAAAACATCCAGTAATTATAACAATGGGTGGTGCATTCTTTCTCATTCTTCTGGATGTAGGTTGGTGATCCCTTCCGATTGCATACTGCTTCCTGTAAATTGTTACTCTCGTGCTTGCTTTTTTTTAATACTTTATTTAAAATTTTGAGCTACATTACATTCAAATATAATAATTCATATACAAAAAAACTATGTGGTGTATAGCAAATCCCTCCTTCCCCCACTTCCTCCCATCCATCCCAATACCATTCCCTCCAATCCCTCCCTCTCCCTACCGCCCTCAACCCCAAAGATAGAAGAAAGAAAGGAGATAAACCCATCAATAGCATAATTAAATGCCACTGAATAGGGTAACGCCACCACAACATGCCGAAGAAAGTTCAAAACTTTAAACCCATAAAATCCAAATAAGGGCTCCACATTTTCCGATTTTAAAAAAAAGATAATGATCACACAAATTATATGTTATCTTTTCCAATGGAATGCATGATCTCAATTCCATATGCTATCATTGCAAACTTAAATCAATCTCACTTTTCCATGTAATTGCTATACATTTTCTCGCTACAGCCAGGGCTAATCTCAAAAACGCAATTTGATTCCTACTTAATCTCAATTTCAAACCCAACATTTTAACATTACCTAATAAAAATAATGTTGGTTCCATCAACAATTTAATCTTAAAAATATCCTCGTGGTTGTTGACTTACCATTAGATTATTTCTTTGAAAATTCCTCTCTTCCCTATCCCTGTATTCTTGCAAGATTTCTGTCTGCTCTAACTTCATTCGCACCTCTCACTTTAGCTGTTGAGTCCTAGCCTTCAGACTTCCCTTCTTAAACCACCTCATCATTCTTGGGATTATCTGTACATTTGTTGACGCTAATTATAATTATAATGTTCCTGTGAAACACCTTGAAAAATTTGAAACCAAAATTCAGTCAACTCTCCTTGTTCTTCATTTAAACAAAATTCAACATTATTGTTCATATTTGCTACAAACTTAAGTCATATGACAAGGGAGATTCTGTCCTACGTCATAAGTGTTATATATCTGGTCATCCATCTATGTATCTGTAACCACAGATATCTATGTATCTGTGTTTGTCTGTTAGCTGACCCGTCCAGCTCAGGACTTGCTGATGTCGGTCTGCACCAACTGCTCCTCACATGGAACAGAAGACATGGAGGTTATTTCGAATCTCATCAAAATTCGCCTGAAGCCCAAGGTTTTGCTGAACCATTACATGCTGTGCATCAAGTGAGTACTGGAAATACCAGATGTCCTGTAAATGTGTCTAAGAGGAATTTGAAAACCAAGCATCGACAGAGGCCAAGGGGAAAAAAAAACGTCAATAGAGCTCTAGTCGGAAAATGATCCTGGTCTGAGAATAAGTTAAGCTGAGAACACTGGAGAGTATTTAGAAAGTGCTGTTGATGTTAAAAGTGGTGCCATTGTGGGTAATTGATAACTTCAAAGGAAAGTTTTTTTTTAAATTAGCCTTTTCCTGTAATTGCATTCCGGTTAAGTGCAATATGATCAGGAGAAAATCTGAATGAAACATGACTTCAGAATGCATTGTGCATCAGCCTCTCAGCCTTGGAACATACAGTCAGTTTTCCTTGCAGCAGTACTCAATGTAAGTTGCACTTTTGGGTAATAGTTTCGGGATGCTGCACCATGAAAATGCAAGTTTGGCATTGTGCGTTGGAATATGGAAATGCAGAGCTCTGTTCCCTTGGAGAAAATTACCTATAATCTAAGGAAAAAATATGAAACTTAAAATCTGGCAACCATACCCAAGTTATGTAGGTGCAAGGATATAGTGCTGTCCCCTGTGCTTCGCCGCCCTGCCCCCCCTCCCTCCCTACTCTGCCCCCCCCCTCCCCCCCTACTCCTGCCCTTCTTCTCCCGGGGGGAGCACGGGGGTGTCCATTCTAATCAGGTTGGTCAAGATGAATGTAAAAGACCTGGAGGACAGGCGTTGAGCTCCGACAGACCCTGTGGTTAATTTTTTTCTTTTCTTTTTAATTTATTATTTGTCTTCTGTTAGTGGCGTACTTTTTTTTTTAATGATAAATAAGCGTCTTTGCCTTTTTAAGTACATATTAAGTTTCTTTATTTAAATAGTTAATGTTTTCTGTTGATTTCTGTTATGGTGGGGAGGGGTGAGGGGAGGACGAGGGAGGGAATAAAACCACACTCAGCAGAAGAAATGAATATATACTTGATGAACGTGATTGTTATACTGTGAATTATTGGAACTGTCTTGAGTTTGGAAAAATTATAAAATACAATATTCAAAAAAATGCAAGTTAGGTGCCTGGATGCTAATGTTTAGATTCGTATGGTCTTGTGAAACCTGGGTCACCTGACCTGGAGTTCTGCTGAGCAATAAAATGAAAACCTGACCTGATCACAGAGAACCTGTGCTTGTGGCCAACTTAAACTCTCCCCACCCATAGTCGGACCCAACCCTACCCACGGTTTGAGGATGTAAGGTTTTTTTGGATCCCCATCGTGAACCCAGCAAACACATAGTTAAACTTGTTGTGTTGGATAGCCAATCACGAGCCTGACCAGGTGCCTCGATGAAGCTGCTATTTCTTCAGCTTACATTGGGATTTGTTGGAACAATATAAGCCAAAGACGTAGAGGTTAGAGTCTTTTGCCTTTATCCTTGGCTGCTACAGTGTTCCAACAAAACCCAATGTAAGATTAAAGTGCAGCATCTAATCCTTGGTTCAGATACTTTGTGACTTTTGAAACTGGATGCAAAATTTGGCAATTCCAGTTTGTGTCAGAACTAGCCAATTCTGATGCAAGGTCATTAACCTTTATCATTAACATGTTTGTTCATTCTCCACAGAACACTTCCTGATGTTGAATATTTCCAACCTTTCTTTTTATTAGATTTCTGGCAGCTGCTGTATTCTGCATCTCACAGCTCCAGCCTTACCTCCTTGACCTCCATCACTCTGAACACAATCTCTTCTCAATGCTACCTTCTGAATTCGAGCACCTCCAGATTCAAGAACAGTTTCCCCCCCCCCCCCCCCCCCCCCCCACCATGCCTATTATACTCTTGAACCTCCCCTTCCACACTGATCATGAGATTCTCTGGCACAACAAGAAGGCCTGTCTGCACTGCAGAAACGCTACTTTTTTTCCTTGAACTGTTGTAACTGCTAATTTTTATCATCTATTTTTTAATTTCATTCCATACGGTGTTTTATGGTGATGAAATATATATCTTTTGAGTTGCTTTGTTTTATGAAGTATCAGTTTGGCTGCAGCAGGTAAGAATTTTGGTGCAGCTGTTGTTTGGACTTGTGTGTATGACAACACATTATATTATCCTCCCTCATCTCCAACCTTCAGACACAGCAGTGACAACCTTTTACCACTCTTGGGTAGCACCAACAATTGTGCCGTCTCCACCTTATCACAGACATTCTCTCTCTGCTCTCCACCCCATCTCCCCCTCTGCAATGTAGAATGCAGTGTTCTCCTTTCTTTACTGAGTTCAGATGTAAAATTAATGAGATGACATGCTGTTTCCTGGTCCACTGATTTTGACCTAGAGAGAATCTCCTGCATTTTTTTAATTTTGGATTTCCATCATCTGCAGTTTTTTGCTTGCTGTTAGATCACTGAAGCAGTGTCCTGTTTTTGCTCATGGGAGATTTACCATTATTTGCCATGTTAAATGAGTTTATAATGACTAGGCTCAGTAGTATTTGGTTGGATGTAAAATGCTTTGTTACATTCTTGAAGCCTTGAGAGATACAATATGGGAAAAAAAAACACTTCTCAAAGACTTTTTTTTTCCTTTCAATGTATGTTCTACTGTGTAATTTCCATACTGCAAAACTTCTCTCCTTATGGTCATAGGGAATTGCTGAATGCCCATCGAGATAACCTAGGAACACTAGTGAAGTTTGTCATATTCAACGAGCTGTCAAATGCACGCAACCCAAACAACATGCAGGTTCTCTACACAGTTCTTCAGCATAACTCTGAACTTGCCCCCAAGGTGAGCCCTTATGTACCTGGGTTGTGCGCAGGCAATGCAATGGTTTGCAAGCTATTGTTAATTTGTACATGTACATGGGGCGGCATAGTCGGCGAAGCAGTTAGCGCAACACCTGTACGGTGCCAGCAATCAGCACCTGGGTTCAAATCCTGCATGGTTTTTCTGTTAACCAGGGATTCTGGTTAATTGGTTGGTATGAAGGTTGAAAGGGCCTGTTACCAGGCTGTCTATATAAATTAATTTTTTTTTAATTATATTAAATAAATTAAATTGCATATATGTATTTCTGTGTTTAAATTGTTTAAGAACAAGTGTATTTAGAGCAAAAAGAGATCTAAATTTCGCTTTGGGTTGCCACCAGTCACATACTGCACTTCCTTGAAATTAAAATTTTAGATATTCTTTGTATGGTGCATCTTTTTTCATTTCCTTGGATTTTTCCTGATTTGAACGACAATATTGTGTGCAGAATTTTTTCAGCAAGGCGGAATGAGTTTTGCCCACAAAACCTTATCTAATCAGCCAAGCCATTTGCCTCAGAATCATTTAATTGTCAATTACTGTCAGTGGTGAGTTTAATTTTGTAAATGTACTACGGAACTGAAGTTTTTTGTCCTGTTACCTCAAAAGCTGTCACTGGAACATGATATGGTCATATACAAAAGTGCTGGAAAAACATAGCAGGTCACAACATCCATAGTAAGTAAAAGGCAATCAACATTTCAGGAAAAACAGGCAGATGCCTGAATAAAAAACTGAGGGGGAGGAAGGGGAAGAGGGAGGAGCACAGGCAAACAGGTAAAAAGTAAGGTGAATACTGATGGGAGGATAGAAAAGAAAGAAGCTGAGAAATGATGTGGAAGTATGAGAAGGAAGGGATGGGGAACTGGAGGAAGGGAGACTGAGAGATCGAGGGGGGTGGGGGGAGAGAGAGGGACCAGGGGAGGGGTAACAGAAATTGGAGAAGTTAATATTGATGCTATCTGGTTGGAGACTGACTGAGTATAACATGTTGTTCCTCCAATTTAAATTTAATTTTTAAAAAATTTAGACACACAGCACAGTAACAGGCCATTTTGGCGCACAAGTCTGTGCCATCCAATTAACCTACAACCCCTGGTACATTTTTGAACGGTGGGAGGAAACCTGAGCCCCCGAGGAAAACTCATGCAGACAAGGGGAGAACGTACAAACTTCTTACAAACAGGTCGGGATTCAAACCCCAGACTCGATCGCTGGCACTATAAAGGTGTTGTGCTAAGTGGAAAGGTTACTGCCTTTTACTTCCTGTGGATGTTTCCTGATCTGCTGTGTTTTTCCAGCACTTCTGTGTACTGCACCCCAGCATCTCCAAATGTTCTTGTTTAACTCTTTTTCAGCTCAGGATAGATTTGTCAGTCTGAGAGGTGAAAAACCTGTTGAAATCAGTGTAGCCCTCTTGGAGTCCCCGAGGAGCATAAGTAACAGCTTAAAAGATACCACTGCCATTATAGACACTTAGACTTGTGAGGAAACACAGCAAGTCCCCACACTAGTGAAAGAGTGCAAGGTTTAGCCATTAAAACAAAAATCATACTTGGGCTCCATTCTGTTGTCAGAAAGGACAAAGGCCTTATTTTTGAAATAAAGTGTTGTAAACTCCAAATCAGCCCTCCCATTGACTGACATTGAATCTGACTCCAGCATACTGAACATCTTGCTTGTATTACCTATAAATTAAAAGTTACACCTCTCAACCTTCATAACTAAGTATCTAATTTTCTCTGAGGAAGGGAATTCCAGAGATTGATGAGGCAATTGTGAACAAATTTCTCTTCCCCTCGGTCCTAAATGACTGTCCATTAATCTCCCCAAGTCCAAGGGTGGATTTAGCCACCTGGAGGCAGAACAGTTCCTTGACTTTGCGCATGTTAGTTGATTGGCAACTTGTGGTTTCTCTGGTTTGCTTTTTGATAATGTATATAGTGTACCATTACATGTCTCATTCTATGCTGCATTCTCTCAGTATCTAGCTATGGTATTCCAGGATCTGCTCACCAACAAAGATGATTATCTTCGAGCATCTCGAGCTTTGCTGCGGGAAATTATTAAACAAACCAAACATGAAATCAACTTTCCCTCCTTCTGTCTGGGCCTGATGCAGGAACGGAAGGAGCAGACATACCTTGATATGGAGTTTAAGGTAGGTCCTTATTCTTAAGTGAGTGCATGATGTGTTTAAAGTCAAATTGAATTAACAGTGCTCGAGTCCTGTTTTAGAAGAATGAAATAACCATATATAGTTGAATAATTTACTTTGTTTTCCTTCTTTGCAACATTTATTGTCATTATTCCCTTCAGAATCTTGTCATAGTGACCATTTCCATGTGAGCCCAGGTGATGATTTACCAGTTGCAGGAAGTATTTACAGTAAGGCAAGTCCAGATCTGGTGTATTGGTTGAGACCACCTATTTCTTGGGCTGTAATCTTACTCCATTGCCCAGTTGCAATCATTATCGTGAGCTCAAAGGATGCATTATCCATTTGCCTTGTGCACCTCTTTGATTTGACCTGAACACAGAATTAAAATTGCTGGGTTTTCACAGATTTAGCTACTTGACCACCTTGATCTTGCCTATGTTATCTCCACACAAGCCTCTCCTTCCTTCTACCATTTACAAACATATCCTATTCCATCCTTTGTCTTTACCAGTGTTTTAAATGTATCCATGGCGTTCACTTTATCTCTAACCCTGTGGTACAAAGTTTGGCATACATGATTCTTTTTTTTTAAAGTTTTTTTATTTTTCACACAATAAACCATACTGACCAAAATACATACAGACATTTTTCTCGAATATATACAGTGTCATTTTCTCCCCTTTTTCCCCCCCTCCCTTCCCTCCCTCCCTCTCCCCCCCCTTCCCATTTATTCAAAGTTCAATCTATAAGATGCATTAAACCCGTTAAACAATGTCGTCACTTAATAAAATTAAACAAGAAATTTTTGTCTTTTACTTTTATATATTGAGTCAGTTTATTTCGTTGTCTTCTCCTTCTGTCATTTTAAGTGGTGGAGGTCCATGGTAGGATTTCTCTATTGTGTTTCATGTATGGTTCCCATATTTGTTCGAATATTGTGATGTTATTTCTTAAATTATGTGTTATTTTTTCTAATGGAATACATTTATTCATTTCTATATACCATTATTGTATTCTCAAGTTGTCTTCTAATTTCGAGGTTGACATAATACATTTTTTTGCTACAGCTAGGGCTATCATAATAATGGGAGAGAAAAGGGATCAAAAGAATAGAAAATTGTTTTTCGGGAAATAAATTATTATCTTTTGAACAAATGAAGGACAAATATAATATAACTCACGATACAATGTTTTCATACTACCAACTGAAAACCTACTTGAAGGACAAATTGGGAAACAGGCTGAGGTTACCAGAAGGAAGCAGTTTTGAATATTACAGACACAATGATAATTAAAAGATTTATAACAAACATGTAAATCAAACTGCAAGAAAAGGAGAACGAGGGAACAAACTGTAAACCTAAACAAAAATGGGGACAAGATCTAAACATAAAGAATGAAACATGGGAAAAGCTATGCTCTGGAACTATGAGAAATACAATAAACAGGAGGTTACGCATAATACAATATAATTGGTTACACAGGCTATACATCACATCCCAAAAGTTAAATAAATGGGACCCAACAGTATCAGACAGATGTTTTCGCTGTAAAAAGGAAACGGGAACAACAGTACATGCAATTTGGGCATGTGAGAAAGTGAAAAAATTTTGGGAAGATCTAAACCAGATATTAAATAAAATCACAAAAAGCAACATACCAAAAAATCCAGAGATCTTTCTGCTAAGTAATATAAGAAGTAAAGAATTTGGATGCAGCACCAAAAAGATTTATTATACATGATTCTTCTTGAGGGAAGATGTTTCTCCATAGTTTTGCATTGAAGTTATTAGTGACTATCCATGGTTATGGAATTGCCCAGGTTTCTCTTTCTGCATCTAGATTGGTATCTTGCTCAGTTCTCTGTCACTTAGCTATTCTTCATTTGTCAATGAAGAACAGAATGCTGGAAAAATTCAGCAGGCTGATGCAGCATCCAAAGGAAGTTAAAGACAGTTACCATTTTGGCCTGAGCCCTTCATTGACTTCCGTCTGTTTCCTTTGGACACTGTGTGACCTGCTGAGTATCTCCATCAATTTTGTTCATATTTTCTTGTTTTCCACTTGCAAAAATCAGCAAATATTTGCCCTAATTTGCAGAATGGTCTACTTAAGTCCCTCTAATGTGATTTATTATCACTTAGGGATTTAAATTTTCAATCAATAATATTTTGATTGTTTATTGACTCATTTTTGCAAAGTAATGCATAGAAAATGTGATGGAGAGTTTCTTTTTAGACGGTGAGAAACTGCAGCAGTGATCATCAGTTGGCCTAATCAGAGGTTTGTGGTTTAATTTGGAACAGAAGTGTAGTGCAGGGAAGGGACCCATGGCCTGATTGCAGCTGGGTCGTTTGATCCGACCCTAGTCATTGGCATAGTGGGTGACCCAATAGAATGGCAGAAACATCAGCAATGCCTTTGTTGTCACAGTTCACGAATTGACAATATCTTATCAGTCTGACAATTCTGCAATCTGGCAGATTCTGTTGGCATATGGGCTTATTTCCTCTATTTTTTTTTAAATTTTTTATTTTTCACACCTTAAACCACATTGACCATGATACATACATTTTCCTTTTCAAATATATACGGTGTCATTTTCTCCCTCCCTCCTCCCATCCCACCCTCCCTACCTCCCCCCCCCCATCCATTTAAAGTACAAAATCTAAGATACATTAAACCAGTCAAACAATGTTGTCATTCAATAAAAATAAACAAGAAATTCCACTGAGTCAATTCTTTTCATTTCCTTCTCCTTTCGTTAATTTAGGTAATGAATGTTCCCGGTAGGTTTTCTCTATTGTGTTTCATGTAAGGCTCCCATATTTGTTCAAATATTTCAATATTATTTCTTAAACTATATGTTATTTTTTCTAATGGAATACATTTATTCATTTCTATATACCATTGTTGTATTCTCAAGTTATCTTCTAATTTCCAGGTTGACATAATACATTTTTTTGCTATGGCTAGAGCTATCATAAATCTTTTTTGTGCACCATCCAAATCAATTCCAAATTCATTGTTTTTTATGTTACTTAGGAGGAAGATCTCTGGGTTTTTTGGTATATTGTTTTCTGTAATTTTATTTAATATCTGGTTTAGATCTTCCCAAAATTTTTCTACTTTCTCACATGTCCAGATTGCATGAATTGTTGTTCCCATTTCTTTTTTACATCAAAAACATCTATCAGATACTGTTGGGTCCCATTTATTTAACTTTTGAGGTGTAATGTATAGCCTGTGTATCCAGTTATATTGTATCATACGTAACCTCGTATTTATTGTATTTCTCATCGTTCCAGAACATAACTTCTCCCATGTTTCCTTTTTTATCTTTATATGTTGACAATTACCAGGAGTATTGCTTAAGTAGGGCTCAAAGAATTATTGAGGACCCCATCCATCCCACTGCCATCAAAAAGAGGTCCAGGAGCATCAAAATTAGGACTGTCAGGCTGGGAAATAGCCGTTTCCTGCAGATTGATGAACAGAATCTTGAAACCAAGAAAATTATCTCAAAATATTTGTCTGTGTGTGTGTGTGTGTGTGTGTGTGTGTGTGTGTTCGTGCACTCGGTGGCCTGGAGAAATGCTGTTTTGTCTGGTTGTACATGTAAAGACAGATGACAATAAATTAATACATCGTACCTGAGTTCAAATTCTAGCTTAGCAGTATAGAAAGAGGAAAAATGAAAGAAGAAATGCCAGAGGGGAAAAAAAAAAGTCAGGACAATTATCAGTCTATTAATTGGATTCCCTGTTGCCCTATCTCACTGAATGACAAAGCTGGTCGATGGTGTCAGCTGGAGTTTTAACTTGCTTCCTTGTTTCTTTAGGAGCGCTTTGTGATCCAGGTGACAGACTTACTGACCCTGTCGATGATGCTGGGGATTACAGCTCAAGTGAAGGAAGCAGGGCTTGCATGGGACAAAGGCGAGAAAAAGAGTAAGTACTCTAGCTGTGGTGGCCTGGGAGAAGTTCAGGCAGGCAGGTATTCGGCACTCTGTTGTGCAGAAATGACGAATGAATTGATACTGGCAATTCGATAAATTGATACTGGGAGTGATGTGTAACCATAGAATTATAATAATTGTATGATGTAACAGAAAAACATTTGGCCTCTCTAATCAATGCTACTTGACCTAATTGCATCTTAACTCAGCATTGCAGATGAGCCTAGTGATGTCACCTGTTGCTGAAGCTGCAGTACCTGCTCTAATCTCACACCACTCTGCTCCTGGGACTCTGGTTCCCTCCCTTTATCCTTTTATTTCTTGGACCAGCCCACATCCACTGGACCAGCTGGGCTCCCATCATTGCTCTGCTCTTGGGCCTCCAGTGTCCACTCTATAGCTTCCCACTACCTGTGCCTGCTGGACCTACTGGGTTTCTTTTTTTTTTGAAATGCAGAAAACAAACTTCCAACTTTGCAACAGATTTACCATTCGTTTGTTTTATTTTTTTGGGTAATATTTCCTTAAGAAATATTTTTGATAACTTGGATTAGTGTTTTGAAATTAAAAAAGCTCATCCCAAAATATTAACTCCACCAAAGAAATTTCAACAACCAATTTTACCTGGCTGTTGAACCCTGGCAATACACTCATGAAGTACATGAAAATAGATCCATTTGCAATTACCAAGTCTTTTTTTTTAAAAAGAAGAATATTTACTTTCTCAACTGGAGTTGGAGATCGCATTTTCAGACAGCACTCTAGATTTCAGCACGTAGTCTAAAGTTGATGCCTTGGAAACCTACTCAAGAGATGGGATAAATTTTGATGGGCGTCATGGTCACTATAGGTGGGCTGAAGGACCTGTTACAGTGTTGTACTGTCCTATTTTCCAAGGGAATTCTAAACTTGCTGTTTTAAAGAGCCTGGGAATTCTCTCTGGGGTCTTGGCCAACATTTGTCATCCAAAGTCACTAAATCCAAAATGAAAATCCAATAAGTGTGGGTTCTGGAAATCTGAAATAAAAATGGACATGCTCTCTTATCATTATCTTCAGAATATACAAAAGCTTGAAGTCTAGCATGTCTAGATTCAATAACAATATTTTTTCCGAACCTCCTCGTATTACCTGAACCATTATACAAGACCACCAAAGATCCATCTGCATTGCTAACACAGCACATTATTTGTGCTGGAGAATGCTGGAGAAACTGAATACATCGCACAGTGTACTTTATGTACGTAGTTATAGATAAAGCTACATAGCCGATCTTTCAGGCCTGAGCAGTTCATTGAGGTGTGATCAATATGTAGGCAAGTGACTGAATAAAATGGCAGGGGGAAGAGCACAGGTCCATAGGAATGAGGTCTGAGGTGGATATGGGAGGGAGGGGCACGTGGGAGAGTTTTGAGGGGACCAGGAGGGAATGAAGTGGCCCAAGACGAGGAGGGGGAGAGGGGGTTTGAGAGCTGGGAAGGTCAAGGGGGTTAGGTGGCAGGGAGGGGATGTCAGAGGAGATTTGGTCGGGGTGAGATGAGAGGGTTTGAGGGCCAAGGAGTTGGGAAGAAAGAGGGAGCTCAAAGGAGTAGATGGGGGGTTGATTAGGGAGAGGTGGGGAGCATAGGCAAGGATAAGGAGTGGTGGTGGGGAGATGAACCTGTGGGATCCAGCAGCAGCAGAATTCAAAGTGCCAGCCTTGTGGAGCCTTGGGAATTGGCAAGGGAGTCTGTGGGCTCTGGAACGGGTGCGGTTGGGACCAGAGCAAGCAGCTGCATGCATGGGGGCTTCGGAGGCTCTGTGCTTGGGCTGTTGGGACTGGGGTGAGCAGCAGAGGCATTGAGATCAACGGCCTGAGAGTGGCCAGGAAGGAAACCCACATCGGAGACTCTCACTGCTCACCCTCCATCTACTCCTTTGAACTCTCTTTTTTCCCACCCACCCCCTGGCCCTTGGACCCTTTCATCACCCTCGCCTCCATCTCTCCTCTGGCTTCCCCAGCCCCCCACTTCCTTCCCCCTGCCCCAGCCATTCCAAACTCAAAACCATCCCTTTTGTGCCCTCCATCCCATGCTAATGGACTTATGCTCCTCCCTGCCATTTCATTCATTCGCCTGCCTACATATTGATCATGCCTTGATGTTGGTTTTGTACCTTCACTATATAAAGTATGCTATGTGACCTGCTGAGTTTCTCCGACATTGTGTTTTTACTACAATCACAGTGTGACAGAGTATTTTGAGGTGGCTTGGGAGGAATTGCTAGAGCAGCTTGTACACACACACATTTTAAAACAGAGAATCTTTGCAGGACTTTTGCAGAGTGCTTTTTGCAAAAGAGCAACGAAATTGCAGAATACGGCTGGCCTGGGAGAGCATGGAATTTTTGCAGGCAGGGGCAGAACAGTTTTGCTTTCAGACAGGGAGGGAGTGAAACAGAGAGAGAAGGAGTCACAGAAATCAATTCCAGAGGGACAAGCTTGCAAACTTTGGAAGGCTGCCTGGTCGAAGGAGGAGATTGACAGTCTGAAAGGTGACCTGAAAGAAAGAGGATCATCTGGAGAACCCTGAAGGGGGCAAGTTTCGTCAGCAAGACTGATTGAGAAGGAATCAGTTGCGGATGTCCTGGAAAAGGAATCTCTCTCTGAAAACCAGCAAGAACCCTCCTGAGTGGTAGCCATTTGCCTGTTTAGCACCAAAGCCTGGTGAACTTTGTTAATGCTAACTTCTGTGCACAGTACAAGAATTACCTGCAACCAGTGAGATTGGACTGTGATTCGAAAGAACTTTTCTAATCTTAAGTATACATTACTCACACCTGAGCATTTGAAGAGGGGGGGCGGGATTAAGTAGCTTAGTTAGGTTAAGTAATGTTAAAGTTTAATTCTGTTTTCTTGTTCAATTATAATTAAAAACTACTTTTGTTTAAGTAACCCTGTGTCGTGGTACATATCTATTGCTACTGGTTTTTGGGGTCCTCTGGACTCCGTAACCACAGTGTCTGCAGACTTTCCTGTTTCACCATGTTACTTGTATTACTATGATACATTTTCTTTCCTTTTATATCTAGCCTTTTCTCTCTGTGCATGTTAATTATGCATAAATTGTTTTAATTTGTTTTGTGTAGCTGGGAAGCCGCAACAGGTCAAGCCTTCGTTGCACTTGTACTTGCGTTTATGACAATGAAACAATACAGCCCTTGATGTTGCGCCAATCCATATATTTATTCCTTTAAAAAAGTACTGAACCCTCCCTACCCCGTAACCCTCTATTTTTCTTTCATCCATGAAAGAACAATAAACTCATTCATTCAAAATGCTAGCAACACCCAATAATGGAGCATCTGTGGATAGAAAGAGTTAATGTTTCAGGTTGAAGAGCGAGCCAAGGTTCCATGGAAGGATCTTTGACCTGAAATGTCAACTCCATTTCCTTTTCCCTGATAATGCCTGACCTTACTGGATGCTGAAATGGATCATCTGGACTTGCTCAGAGACCATGCACAACTGGAGTGATTTGCCACTTTCAGAAACAGCGAGAAATAGTTTACACCAAAAAATGTAAATGACGCTAATTCTGAGACTGTGATGGATGTTTTCTAAATTTTAATTTTTAAATTTGTTAGTGTTAATGAGATAGATTAATGTGAACAAGACCTTAAATAGGGTCTTCAAGATTACAAAGATGAAAAACTTGCATGCTTATGTTTACAGATAGGCGAGTTAAATACCTTTAACAAAGCAGACTGTATTATTCTGAATGTTTGCCTTATTAAAATTGTTTGGTCCCCTGATAACAGTGTATGATTAACAGCCATTAAATTACATGTCCCTACGGGCACACAGTGTTGAGAACTCTATTAATACAATAAGTGAGAATTGTACTGTTGCCAGAAGCATATACAGAATGGGGAGCAATGATAAACACCTTTGTACATTATACTTTGCACAGTTAACACAGGACATGTGGCTTCTTGTCTGTTAATATCTTTAATTTGCTGATGATGTGTATGTCCTTGTCTCATTTTGTATCTCTGCACTCATGCAGGAGAGATTTTAAACCTGACCTAATTAATGGAGAGGACCCTAAAATGTCCCTAGTATGGAACTGAGTTGGTGCACAAGACTGGTGGAGAAACTCAGCAGGTCACGCAACATCCGGAGAAAGCAATTGGCAGTCGACCTTTTGGGACTGAGCACTTCAGGGTACTGAAAATCAGGCAGATGCCAAAATGAAATAAAACATCCAGTCATTGATCTTGGTGTCCTGGTCTGGACCTGTATAACTCAGCTTCACGGAGGCAAACGTGCAATCTGCGGTTGCTGGGGTCTAGTGCAGTACCCAGAAGAGGTCACACTGTCGAGGGTGGAGGTGTAGTTGAGACACTTCTTATGCTCACAGAGGTAGATACCAGGAGGCATGTGGACCAGGAAGTCGCAGAGGGGGAGATCGCTACAGAAAGCCAGGAGGGGAAGATATGATTGACTGGTGGTGGGATCACGTTGCTGGTAATGGAAATGGTGGAGAATATGTGAATGTGGATGCAGTTGAGGGGGTTGATGAAGAGAAGTTGATGAATGGAAAGCTTCATTCTGGGAGCAGGTGTGACGGAGACAGAAGAACTGAGAGTAATTTCTCCCGATTCCTCTGCTGCCTCTGCTCCCAGGAAGAGGCTCTCCAATCCAGGGCATCAAGAGGATTCCCATCAAATGCCATTATCTCAGCCCTCACCCATAACTCCTCTAATTCCCACACATCTACTCTGGCTCCTCCCCATTGTCCTCACCAACCACCTCAATAGCATTCGCATTCAACATATTCTTCAGCAACTGCAGATTGCATGTTTGCCTCCATGAAGCTGAGTTATACAGGCCAGGACACCAAAATCAATGACTGGATGTTTTATTTAAAATTTGCCTGTAAGAACAAATGTCAGTTAGAAACTGCTGCCTGGCTATATTCAAGGATGGTGTGTCCTGAATCTTACCACACAGGAGCAGACTTGAGGTGCTGTCTGCTTCAACATCTTACATTCTTGAATTCTTAAAATATTTTGAAATATCTAGTCGGGAAGTGTGAAATTCATTTGTCTTCCTCCCTGCTTTTTTTTTCTCCTCTTACCGTTACTTCTGAACAAAAGACCTGGAAGGGCTGCGCGCATTTCAGACTCAGATCGCAACCATCCAGCGAGATGCTGTGTGGTGGCTGCACACAGTGGTCCCAACCGTCTGCAAGTTGAATCCCAAGGACTACATCCATTGGTACGTGCCCTTATTTGGTTATTTATGTGTTGGGGGGGGGGGAGCAGGGAAATGATCATCTTTGGTCATCAGTGTTAAATGCCTGTGGAGGATTAGTAGGTGGTTGTGTTAATTTTCATATTTCGTGCTTTTGTCCTTTGGAACAGATTGTATAGGAGTAAGTAACCTATGGTGGATTCACTCATGTCCTTCAATGTTTGTAACCAAAGGTAATTTCTCTCCTTCCTAGTGAATGGAAAGATTTTCCTCATGTAATATATATTTTAATGTGGCACAGCGTACTCCAAGTTGGAAAACTTATTAAATTATGTTTGCAAAGCTTTGGAAATTTAGTGAGGAGGGATGAAGAGGTACTGTACTTGTCACCAATACTAGCTTGTGAAGTTAGTTATGTTTAGTGCTTCATTTAATTTTAATTAGTGTGCTTAATTTAAATTCATTGCATAGATGTAAAATAGAAACAGATTAATGGTAGTGTGCCTAATTTGTTTGAAGTGTAGTTTAGGGTGGTTTTTGAAGAGAGGGGTGTTCTCAGTGAAAAATTCAGCCACAGGTCTTTCTGCTTTGAATCCCTCTGGCTTAAAATCATTGAGCAAGAGTGCAAATTGGACACACAAAGGAGTGGGAAGAGTGGCTGAATGGTTTTCAGCAAACCTCAGATACAGATGTTGCCGATTAGTTTTGAGAAAAAAGATGAATTCTGATAGAATGTTCCTTGGAGAGGGGATTTCTCTGCTGGGGTGTGCAAGAGGAAGAAAAATATTATGATAGGAGGGCAATTACTAATTATAGGGTACATTTTATTCCATCTGTTCTTTTTCTTACTTGGTGTCTGAGTAAAGCCCATCTCTAACACATTGGAAATGAATCCAATCATTGGGATTAAGAATACAGAAAGTCAAAGTGAACTATTGTATGGAGAATTTCAGATGCAGAGAAGAGGACCTGAAAGCTAATTGAGAATTATTTAACATGGTATGAAATATTTTGAAATGTGAAGCAAAGAGAATATGGGGGTTATAGGTGCAAGTTTGTACATTCTAGGAAGACAAATTCTAGTAGGACCTGCAGAGTAAATGACAGGGATTTTGGCAGCGTTGATATACAAGAGACCTTGGGGTGCAAATCTGTCGCTCCCTGAAAGTTGTGACACAGGTAGATAGGGTAGCAAAAAAGACATTTGATGTGTTTGCCTTCATGGGCATTGAGTACAGGGGTTAGAAGGTCATGTTGCAATTGTACAACACAATAATTTGACCCCACTTGGAGAATGCAGAGGAGGTTCACCAGGATGTTGCTTAAAATGAAGGGCTGTCGTTATAAGGAGAGAATGTAGAGGCTAGGTTTATTTTCACTGGAGCCCAGAAATGGTTAAGTGGTGACAATGTACAAGTTTATAAAATTATGAGGGGCATAGATAGGATAGAAAATCAGAATTTTTACACCACGGCTGGGGAGTCTAAATCCTGAGGGCATAGGTCTGAGATTTGAGGGGATATGAGGGCCGAGGATGTTGAATATCTGGAACAAACAGCCAAAGAAGACAGAAGAACCAGATACAACTACAATGTTTACTAGGTATTTCGACAAGAGGGATATGGACATTTATAGGCTTTGGAATTAGTATGGATCTGTATCATGGTTAGGAGGGTTGATGATGCCTGTTTGTTTGCTGGATAATTCAATGATCCCATGAGGATCAAAGGATGTCTTCGAATAAAATCAGTTGGAAAAATCTTTTAAGACTAAAACAATGGAGTACATTAAAAACAGATTGCAGTGTTAAACAAGTGGCAATTAAGCATCCCTTGTACAATTGCAGTGGCTATAAGGAACAAACCATTAAGTTGTAAGTAGCTGAAGGCATAAAGACAAAGTATACAAGACATAGAAGAGAATGTAAATGCTGTAATCAAAACCATAGCCGATGGTCTGAACATTGAGTTTTCCAATTTCAGGCAGCCCACAACCTCTGCTCCTTTCTCTCTCTTGTTCTCCCAACTCATTTTCTCCTATCTTCCCCCCCCTTCCTGGTTCTATCTGATGATTCCCTCCCTTATCTAATTCCACATCACTGTATATTCCTTAAAAAGGCCCAAGCCCCAAAAGTTGGTTTCCCTTTATTTCCTATGCATGCTGTATGACAAGCTGAGTTTCTCCAGCACATTTGTGTATTGCACTTGACCCCAGCACCTGCGCTTCCTTAACTCCATTTATTGCCTTCCTACCTAACCTCTACCCTCCATTTTGTCCTCTATCTGCTCCCTTGTTCTTCCTCTCCTTATCTCTTTCTACTGATCACCTACAGCTGCTGTCTCCCATCTCCACCCAACCCTCACTGCCTTCATTTGCCCATCAACCCCCCACCGCACCTGGTTCCTCTTGTCAGCTGCCAGTTCCTGCCTCCTGACTGATCTTGCCTTTCTCACTGTGCTATCAGACCAAATACAAGGATATTATCCAAAATGTGGATTCTTCACTCACCCAATCCTTTGACTCCCACTTTCATAGATGGTACTCAACTTGCTGAGTTCGTCTAGCTGTTTTTTTGTTAGAAATTGGACAAGAATGTAGTAGCGGCAGCACACTGTGGCCTTTTATTATTGATAATGGATTGGGAGTCCACGCTGCTGAAGATCCAGCTGCGCTGGGTGGGTCACGTCTCCAGAATGGAGGACCATCGCCTTCCCAAGATCGTATTATATGGCGAGCTCTCCACTGGCCACCGTGACAGAGGTGCACCAAAGAAAAGGTACAAGGACTGCCTAAAGAAATCTCTTGGTGCCTGCCACATTGACCACCGCCAGTGGGCTGATAACGCCTCAAACCGTGCATCTTGGCGCCTCACAGTTTGGCGGGCAGCAACCTCCTTTGAAGAAGACCGCAGAGCCCACCTCACTGACAAAAGGCAAAGGAGGAAAAACCCAACCCCCAACCCCAACCCACCAATTTTCCCCTGCAACCGCTGCAACCGTGTCTGCCTGTCCCGCATCGGACTTGTCAGCCACAAACGAGCCTGCAGCTGACGTGGACTTTTTACCCCCTCCATAAATCTTCGTCCGCGAAGCCAAGCCAAAGAAGAATGGATTGGGATCTCAAGTCTAGCTCATGCCCTCAAGCTAAATTTCTAATGTGCGTATACAGATTAGTTTTTCAGTAACAAAGTTTTAGAATCTATAAAAGAGCAGGTTATATCGGATTGTAATGAGCCACACTAAGTTAACGGCTTCAGAGTACAAATTTTTAGATGTTATCGATAATAAAATAATGTATGAAAACAGTAGCAAGAAATACCTCCTGGCATCCAAGATTTAGCCAAGGCTAGTTTCCACATGATAAAAAGCAAATATTCCACAGGAAACTGATAGAACCACAGTAAAGCAGTAAATGGTGATCAGGAAAAATCAATGACTTTCTTGTCATTATGTGCTCTGTGTACCATCTTAAATTGTAATAAACAATGATGAGCATACAACGAAGAGCTATGGCCCCCCCCCCCACCCCCAGAAGGGCAAGAGTGAAGGTTGCCCTTTTAAATGGTCGTAGATATCACAACACCCAACCCCAACCCACCGATTTTCCCTTGCAACCGCTGCAACCGTGTCTGCCTGTCCTGCATCGGACTTGCCAGCCACTAACGAGCCTGCAGCTGACGTGGACATTACCCCTCCATAAAGAAAAGAAGAAAAAGAAAGATATCGTGAGAACTGATGGAGAAAAACAGAAAGAAAAAGTGTGAAGCAAATAGGGAAATGCAAAGAGCAACAGAATATGACAAAATATGACAAAACCGGTACAAGTAGTCACAAAAAGATATTTGTGATTATTATCAAAATCACTTCCAAAACATTGGGAAATACTTAGATAACAGGAGAATGCTCAGACGTAACGCTGAACCATGCTGGAGAAAGTCATACGGTCACGCAGCATCCATAGGAAGTAAAGGGTAACCAATGTTTTGGGCCTGGGCCCTTCATCAGGTAGAGGTATAAGCAAAAACAGGCAGGTGTCTGGATGAAAAGCAAAATGTCCTGGAGAGACTTGGGTGCAAAGTGAGGCTCCATGATATTGACTGGCAATAATGGAAATGGAAATGATGGGCATGTTAAATACCGACATTGTGTGCCTTTACAGGGTGAACACAGGAAAAATGTTCGTGTGTGGCGGTGCACTCTCTCATGGCGAACCGGCCCCGCACATAAAGCCACGCGGCGGGGCAGCCATGGGAAGTTGGCGCTGTCAGGTTTTCTCCCTGCCTCGTCTCCTGCCCAGCGTGAGCCTGGGGCAGCGATTATGACGTCACAATGCACGGGGTGACTGAGCTCATGCTGCCCTTAAAGGGGCGCGCGCTGAATTTGTATAAAAACAGTCATTAACGACTTTCAATGTGGTGGCTGAGTCTTTCTTGGCCGTGTCCAGCCCTAAACGTGTATTTTTGTGCACATCTCAGTGAAAGGACTCTTGAAACTTGCATTTAATGAAAAGGGAAGTGTGCTGCACATCCCAAGGAAGCCAAAATTAATTAAACCTAGTAGCTAAAGTCTGAAGGAAAATGATGACACTTGAGAGTGATACTAATCAGGTCCAGATAATCCCAGTATCTCAATTTATTCCTTTATATTAGTGTACTTTGTTAAGAAAAATGAGAGTGGGAAATTGTTAGTTTGTAGTTAAGGACAGAGTGGCAGAACATACGGAAGGATTTCTGTTGAATTGCTGCAGGAGTAGATTATACCAGATGAAGCTAATTGATATTTCTAGAGATTATTAAAGCAGTAGATAGGAAATGGCTTGCAATGTAATTTCAGTGGCTTTCCAGAGTCATTTAATAAGGTCCCTCAATAGAGATTATCAGTAGGGCAAATGCAGTCTTCAAAACCTAGAAATGCGAGATGCAGAAGAATTATTGTTACAAGTAATTCTGTATGTCGAAATGGGGAATTTCTTTTCTGTTATAATGCAGTGGGATTAACTGGGGCTTTGCAGCATTTTCTGATTGCAGTAATTAGCACATTGTAATGGGGAGACGGGGGGGGGGGGGGGGGGGGGGCGTTGAATGCGAGTGGAGTTTGGACAGAGGACTATGTTGTGAAGTGGTCCATGCTAGAATACTCTCCCGTGGATGGAAATATTTCCCAGACTCACTGGGATATGTTGTTCCAGGGAAAATAACCTGTTTGGCAGATTGTATTTTGATTGGAGTTTTAAGTGGGTTGGAGTGGATAAATGATGTACTCTTTAACTATCCTCCTCCTTGCAGTTTACATAAAGTGCTTTTCACTGAACAGCCAGAGACGTACTACAAATGGGATAACTGGCCTCCAGAAAGTGACCGAAAGTAAGTACTTTATTTCCAACTGTTTCCTCACTCCCAGGGGATATGAACACAATTTCCTGACACTGCTGCTGAATCATTTCCAACTGGTCAAATACATTCAAGCAATACATTTTATAATTTTATGCCTGCTTCCAATGTTAACTCTACTCTGAATCTCATTTATAAAGGCACAGTGGCCATCTCTCATTGTACGCAATGGATAGAAATAATAGGATAAGGAAGCTAATTGAGATCCAGAGGAGGGCTAGGCTCTTTAGAGATGCTTCCTCCCTAAGTACTGACAGAGGGTCCATTGGCTTGGTAATGTTCTCTACCTGTACTCACACATGAGAAATTATTAATGTGTATGTTTATCCTTTTGTATTATCTCTGTCTTGTGGTGTATTGCAGTAATTCACATTGGTGTATTTTACACAACTACATGGCTGCAGCAAGCAAGAATTTCACTCCATCTATACATTCTACTTGTGCATGTGGCAATAAACTTTTGTCTCATATCACTGTATAAATCTCAACTGCTCAGTTGTATAATACACGATCATTTATGTAAGGTATGTAAGTGCAATGCAGGCTGATCATAGAAGGTTGATTCCTGGTGTGAGGGGTTTAGCTTGCACTAATTTTAGTCTATAAGAATAATTAGTGATGTTACTGAATCATTTAAAATTTTGAAGGGTATTCACAGGGTAAGATATTTCCCCAATGGAAGAATGTAGTGCTAAGGAGGTGGTTTCAGAGAAAGGAGGTGGCTTCAGAGAAAGGAGATGGTTTCAGAGAAAGGAGTCTTCATTGAAGACGGGATTGAGGAGGAATTTCTTTTCTGGAGGGTGGATTCTCTACCCAGCAAACTGTGATAAACATTTGGACGATAAGATGGTCATCGGTTCACAAGATCCCAAGATATAGGAGCAGAAGTAGGCCCAACTTAGCCCACCCCCCCGGCTTTTTTCCCATAACCCTTGATGTTCTGACTAATCAAATACCTGTCAATCTCTTCTTTAAATACACCCAATGATCTTGCCTCCACAGCTGCCTGTGGCAACAAGTTCCACACACTCATGACCCTCTGACTTAAGAATTTTTTTATGCATCTCTATTTTAAATTGACGTCCTTTTATCCTGAAGTTGTGCACTCTTGTCCTAGAATCTCCTACCATAGAAAACATCCTTGCCATTATCTACTTTGTCCAGGCCTTCCAGCATTCAAAATGCCTCTATGAGGTCCCCCCCCTCATCCTTCTGTACTCCAACGAGTACAGTCCAAGAGCCAACAATCATCCGTCATACACTAATCCTTTCATTCCTGGTATCATTTTGGTAAATCTTCTCTGAACCCTCCAATCCCGGCATGTCTTTTCTCAAATACAGCACCCAAAACTGTGCCCAGTTCTCCAAGTGAGGTCTCACCAGTGCTTTATAGTCTCAACGTTACATCCCTGCTCTTCTGTAGTATCCCTCTGGAAATGAATCTCAACATTGCATTTGCCTTCTTCACCTCTGACTCAACTTGGAGGTTAACTTTTAGGGTGTCCTGCACGAGGACTCCCAAGTCCCTTTGCAACTTGGAATTTTGAATTTTCTCCCCATCTAAATAATGGTTTCCCTGTCTATTTCTTCTACCAAAGTGTGTGACCGTACACTTTCCAACATTGTATTTCATCTTTTCCCGTTCTCCTATTCTATCCAAATCTCTCTGCAGCCTATACTGTATTCTCAGCACCACCCACCCTACCACCTAATTTGGTATCATCTGCAAATTTAGCCACAAAGCCACCTATTCTCTTCCATAATCCAAATCATTTATATATAATGTAAAAAGAAGCAGCCCCAACACTGACCCCTGCTGAACAGCACTGATAACCGGTAGCCAACCAGGATAGGATCCCTTTATTTCTACACTCTTTATTCCATGCTAGTATCCTTTCTATAATTCCATGGGCTCCCATTTTGTATAGCACCTTGTCGAAGGCCTTTTCAATGTCCAAATACACAACATCCAAGATGCAAGGTTAGTATAGGCCAAGATCAGTTCAGCTGTGATCTTGTTGTATAATGTGTTTTTGTGTACTTAAAACAATTTTTCCTGCATTAACTAGAATATCCTCCATGTTTACGAGGGCAAATTGGTCACATCCTATGTTTGAGTGATGATGGGGAGGGGTATGGTGGGTCTAATGAAGCTGGGATTGTTTCATAGCCCAGAAAACCATGAGATTTAGTAAAGATCAAACTTTTGAGTGATACATAATGTTTTTATAGGGTAGATGGGTAGATATAGTTTCTATTTCTGGGAGAGTTGGTATTCAGGGGATGCAGATAAAATGTAATTGGTTAAAAATCCATTGGGGCAAATGAATATTCATGCAGCAAGTTATGATCTTCATAGCATTGCCTGCAAGGGTGATAGAAGTGGTTTCAATGGTAACTTTCAAAATGTATTTGAATAAATACTTGAAAAGGAATAATTAGCAGGGCTACAGGGAATGATAAGAGAAATTGAGATTAATTAGGTAGCTGTTTAAAGAATCAGCACAGACACGAGGGGTTAAATGCCTTCCCAATGTACAACTCTATGAAAGCTGTTAATTCCTGATCCTGTTCCAGTTTCTTTCTTCGGCTGTGCTCTGAGGTCCCACTTCTGGAGGACACCCTGATGCGGATCCTGGTCATTGGGTTATCACGGGACTTGGCCCTGGGGCCGGCAGATGCCATGGAATTAGCCGACCATCTGGTGAAGCGAGCTGCATTGGTGCAAGCTGATGGTAGGTGACTAACGTGTTTGAGACGGTTGTTTTAACCCTTTCCTGTCTGTGCTGACTGGTTGCTTTCCTGAATACTATGCAGTTAGTTTGATGTTTGTCCATGTTACACTTTCAAAATCAGCTTTGAGCAAGTGCTTGAGAACACCTCTACATTCTCCTCAGTCACACAGCATCCAAGTCATATCGGCTGCTTCTTCAACGTGTTAGGTTGGCTTCCTGGAACATTGTTCCAAGCAGCAATGCGGGACCTGCTCTACTATGTGATTGTAGCAGTGCAAGAGGAACTGCCACACCACTTTCTCAGCACCTTAAGAGATGGCCTTGTCATTTATGCCCAAATGCTCTAAATAGCTTTGTCTTTAAGTATACTACTGTAATTGGGTGCAGAGTGTTGCATTGTTGCCCTTCACATCTTCAAAAGGAAAGACAGTATGTGCAGTCCTCAGAATGATGAAGGAATCTGCCTGGGAGTTGCAGACTTGGAGCACTGGAATATCTCAGTTGTGAATGTAATGCATGTTTCTGCAACTAGTTTATTATTGGGGACAATGACTGTATTAATTTGTAGTCAATAAATCAACATGGAAATGTTATTTATCGTATAGTAGTATATCGTAAAATACCTTCTCGGTGTTTTAATTTCTCCTGCCATGCTTGGTTATACAGATCTTTCCAACCAGCGGCACAGTTTTGCTGCATTTATCCACTTGGATTCCTCCATTATCTTCAACATCTCAATTACATTTATCCTCAATCATCTGAGCTCAAGAGTTGCAAACCAAGTTTATACAAACTGTAGTCAAAACTTAATCCTGAAGTGATTACATAAAGTAAATATGTATTTCTTTTTGTATTGCATAATGTTGATTTTTTTTAAATGTTTGAATTTTAAAAAGTTTGCAAGAATTCAGCACTGTCTTCTCTGAGCCACTTCAAATCCAATGCATTACTTTGGAATTTGGATCCTACTTATCCCACCTGTGAGAACCACTGCCCCTGTATATGTGAACCTCTGCCCTCTAGAGTTCACCAAGTGCTGTTTCTTAATCATCTGTCCAAACTGTTCCTTCTCCTATTCCATTTCTCTCCTAGCTAATCTTTTACTCTGCTTTGTTCTCTTTCAGATCTGGAAGTTCTTCACGTGGAGAGGGTTCAGTTGATAGATGCAGTTCTAAATCTCTGCACATACCACCACCCTGAAAATATTCAGCTGCCACCGGGGTATGTTTGCACCCTTTCTGTGATCGACAGTGAAGCTTATTTTGTTAGATTTTAAAATGTAGATGTAGCTTATGAGGGATACTCTGTAAATCTACTTTAATATCTTCATTGAAGGTTTCCAATAGTTTTGGCCTCGTGGTCAGGCAGTACAGAAGGAGGTCACTCAGCTCATCAGTCAGGGCTTTGAGTACAAGAGCTAGGACACCACATTGCAAGTTGGTGAGGCTGCATTTGGGTATTATGTGCGGCTCTGGTTGCCTAGCTACAGGAAGGTTGTCCTTGTGCTGGAAAGGGTGCAGGGTAATGAGGTAAGTGTAGTGATTATTACAATGCCAGTGACCTGTGACTGTGTGGGATTCCCTCAGGTGCTCCAGTTTTCTCCCACATTCCAAAGATTATGTGGTTGGTAGATCAATTGGTTGCGTGGGTTAATTTGAGTGGGTGGGCTTGTCGTCCAGAGGGGCCTGTTACCTTGTTATATCTCTAAACTTAAATTTAAAAAAATAAAATTTTCACTTAATGTCATCAGGACTGGAGGATTCGAATTGTAAGACAGTATAGGCTAGGATTTTTTAAACCCTGGAGCATAAGTTGAGCGGTGACCTCACAGAGGTATATAAAATCATAACAAGCTGAATGTTAGCAGTCTTTTCCCCAGTCTAAAACTAGAGGGTGAGTGGGAAGAGATTTAAGAGGAACCTGAGCGGTAACTTGCACACAAAGGGTGGTGGATATGTGGAATGATCTGCCAGAGGGAAAGGTGGAGGTAGGTACTATTATTTATATATGAAGGACATTCAGACAGGTACATGGATATGAAAGGCTGAAAGCAGGATAGCCAAATGCATTCAAATGGGGTTTGCTTGTGTAGGCAACTGCCACTATGAATGAGTTGGATTGAATGACCTGTTTTTGTCTTGTAAAACAGACTACATAACAGTGGTGGGCTTCCAATTGAAGCTATATGATTAATCCCATTCTTTCCTTACCACTGCCTCCAAAATCCTTGCTTCTCTTTCCTTTCTTTCGGCACATGTAGCATAGGAGTTAGTACAGCACTGTTACAGTGTCTGTGATTGGGGACCAGAGTTCAAATCCCACACTGTCTGTAAGGAGTTTGTATGCTCTCCCTATGTCTGTGTGGTTTCCTCTGGGGGGTCCGGTTTTCTCCTACCACCCTTCAAAACGTACCGGGGCTGTAGATGAATTGGGTGTAATTGGGTGGCCTGTTACAGGGCTCTATGTCTAAATTTAAAATCTAAATTTGGCATGCTTTTCCTCCTTTTATTTTAATTTTTAAAGGTTCCATAATATCTGCTTCCAATTTGTTATCTGACACTCCAGTGTCAGGCATAATAACTTGTTCTGTTTAATATATATATATCTGACACTTCCAGATAATCATCCTTCACCATGAGGATGGGGAAGTTCCTGCTTGCTTTTGGTAATTGATTGTCACCTAGAAAATGGACATGTGGGCCATATTTCAACGGTATACAGCTGCATATTGATGTGGTGATAGCTGCATTCATGGTTGTTGCAAGTGGTTTGGCACATAATTAGCTTTGGTGAGAAAGTTGGGCTGCCTCCAGGGATCTAGGAGAGAGGAGTTGGGTGCCTCCAGAGAGATGGGATTGGTGAGTTGGGGTGCCTCCAGTGAGATAGGAGTGGTGTTGGGGTACCCAGAGGGAAAGGGGAGTTGGGGTGCCTCTTGGGTGAGGTGAGTTGGGGTGCCTCTAGGGAGTTGGGGTGCTCCAAAGGGATGGGAGTGGTGCCTTGGGAGTTTCAATGTCATGATTTTGCTTCAGGATATCACCATATACATGTATATGTATTTATATTTGTATTGTATACCTAACACTCTTCATGATAATACTGTTATAATATTCATGGCTTAACCAAACACTGTTCAAATGTTTGAACATTCTCTCCAGGGAAATGACTTGTGAATGGGTATTTCTTAATTTTTCAGATACCAGCCCCCTGCACTGGCTATTTCCTCCTTGTACTGGAAGGCTTGGCTGTTGCTGTTAGTTGTAAATGCCTTCAATCCACAAAATATTGGTGAGTTTTTAGATTACCTGCAGATGTTGTTTTCCACAAAGTGCACAAATCTTTAAAGGTCCTGCACCTGTACATGTAACAAAGTGCAAAAGCCTTTATATTAATGTTTGTAAGTTAGATTAGTTAATATTCACTGCATTTACCTTTGCAAACTGGAATTGTCTCTGTTGCGGGGAAGAGTAGCAAGTTTGAAGCTTGTAAATCCGCATCATTTGTTGGAGCAAATAGCATTGACTGGACGTTTCCAGATATGGATCCCTGTGTGCAGGGTGGGGGGGGGGGGGGGGGAGGGTCACCATTTCAGAACATTCGTGACCTCTTGTGTGCATTATGAGCAGATATCAAGTGAGGGTGGAATGTGGCCATTTTGGCACACGAGCCCATGCCACTCAATTAATCTACTCCCCCGGTACATTTTGAGTGGTGGGAGGAAACCAAAGCCCTCAGGGAAAACACATGCAGACACGGGGAGAACGTACAAACTCCTTTCAGACAGTGCGGGATTTGAACCCCAGTCCCAATCGCTGACACTGTAACAGTGTTGTCCTAATTGCTACGCTAACCGTGCCATTCCTCTTAATCCTGCTCTTGAATGATACACAAAGCACAACAGAATAGGGAGAGTGATAGATTCTGGAAATGGGAAGGGAAACCAATACTCAGTTGTCAGTTGGAGTGACATGTTCAGAATCTTAGTGCAGATTTAGACAAGCTTGTGAAGGAAGGATTAATGTGAAGTCATCTCAGTTGCTTAAAGGGCTCCCACAAGATTTTAGAGTAATTGATCGACTTCCATTGTTAACTCTGTCTGCTCTGCAAACATGGATGCACCATGGAGATTGTACCTTTATAATCAAGGCAATTGGAAGATGGTCTAATTTCTTTTGAGGGGCAAGGCAGCTCGAGTCTCCTTGGAGAAATAACTTGGGACTGTTGTCTGGGGTGGGGGGGCGGAGGTGGATGAGGCTCCCAGACTTTAAAAAATACTATTGAGCAGCCCAGTTGAGGTTTATCACCTTACTCTTCGAGGGAGATGATATACCCTCATGGGCACAAATTGGTACACACACACACAGTCGGAGAGAAAATGACACGAGAGCTTATATATAAATGAGACACTACATTAGTATCAGGGAAAACGGACAGCCCCATATTAAAACACACAATTCAAGTATGGCAAAAGATAAACCAGATCATTGGGCTAAAAGTGGGATTGTCTCCTAAAACACCCCTAACCCAGAATAAATTAATTCCTTTGACCATGGGTAACAAGATCCTGGGCTCCTAGGTGCCAGAAAGGGATCCGATGCATCGAGGACTGTTATGAGAAGGGACAGCTGATGCCCATTTGAGCAATTAAGAAGACAAATTTGACTGATCAAATAAGACCTTCTTCTGCTGTGAGGGATTATTTAGGCCCAGCTATGGGCCCTGCCGTTGTGTAGTGACATGGAGGCTCTGATTCAAAGGGGGCTCGCACCTAAATTCATCTCGGCTATCTATCTCCTGCTCCGAAATTGGGCCTCCATGAATCGAGGCAAAGATGGGAGTCAGACGCAGGAACAAAAATTCATGACCGGGGCTGGTCTGACTTGTATTAGCAGTCATTAATGCCAGATATAGGCTGGTGCAGTACAATTACCTGCACCAGCTGTATTTTACGCCGCAAAAAATGACACAAGATAAAATCAGAAATCTCAGAATTGTGTTTTAGATGCAGCGTAGAGGTGGGAACCTTCGCACATTCAATCTGGCTATAAACATCAAGATGAGACACTTTTGGGTAAATCTAGGGGATATTTGGGAAAAATCATAGGGGTGGATTTTCAGTAGGCCCTAAACTGTTCCTGCTGGGGAATATCATGGACATGAGTTTGAGATTGTCCAAATATCAAATTCAGTCTGTAAAGGTCACCTTGACTGTGGCCAGGAAATGTATAGCGATTACCTGGAACTCTAGCTCCCGGGTGAGCACCACATATTGGAGCATGGAGATGCAGAACTGTGTTTTCCTTGGAGAAAAATCACCTTCAATCTGAGGAGGAGGTCTGACACATATGTTGAAGTGTGGCAGTCGTACTTCTGGTACATTGGAACGCAGGTATGATTACACCCCTCCACTTCCATTCTTTAAAAGGAGCAGTGGATGGTAAGTTCATACCTGTCACAGAATGTTAGGATTATAGAAATTACTCTGAGACCTGGATGACATGTATTGTCTCATTTTGTTTTTTTCCTTTGTACTTTAGGTGGCAGGGGTATCTTCTTGGCTTAAGTTATCTTTGGATTATTTCTGTGACCCGTTTGTAACCATTGTTATTCTGGTGTTTTTTCTTTTGTAACTAGTATGTGTTTATTGATTTATCGTTTTGGGGTGAAGGAAGGAGGGGGAAAAGACTCGGTATGATATACTCTAGACAAGGAGATGAATGTTCTCCTGTGATGTTTGAAATGCACGAGTCTGTAAAATCAGAAATAAAAGATTCAAAAAAATGAGAAGATGGTCACGGGAGGCTGAGGAAGGGTTACAGGATCGCCTCGAGTCAGTGGATTGGGCAAGAACTCATCTGAGGACCAGAATGATTACACCAGGTGTGTTACGGACTTTATCAAAGCAGCTCTGGGTGAGTGTGACCCCACAGAATTGTTCAGGACTTTCCCCAACCAGAAATCCTGGATGAGCAATAAAATCTGGAACCTGCTGAGAGCCATATCAGAGGCATTTAAGTCTGAAGATCAAGAACGGTCAAAAGGCACGGGTATGACCCCCAAAAAAAGCCATCTCTTGGGCAAAGTGGATATTCTGAACAAAAATGGAAACATCAAAGGATACCTGACAGCTGTGGCAGGGACTAAATGACATAATGTTCAAGGTTCCTTTTATTGTCATGTTATAAACATTAAAAATGTAACATACGTGAGGTACTTTAACTTTTGTCTGCTGTAAAACAGACAGTCGCCATTAGTATCTCCCCTTACAGTACAAGAGAAATAGAAGCAAAAGAGAGTCCCTTCAGAGACGCTGAGTGCGGATTTGTCTCCAACACAACCACAAACACCAGTTCAATTCATCGGCAACTCAAGCTCCAGATCTAAACCTCCGACACAATGAGGAAGCCTTCAGCTCCTGAGGCCCTTCTTGCTCTCAGCACCCTCTCGAATCCTGGCTCAGATACCTGGTTCCCATGAGCCAGTCTCCCACAGCTTGTGCAAGTCCACCGATCCCGAGTCGCCAACAACAACACTCTGCAAAGCCAAGGAGATGACTGTGGACTTCAGGAGGAAGTCAGGGGAACACGACCCAGTCCTCATCGAGGGCTCAGTAGTGGAGAGGGTCAAGAACTTCAAATTCCTGGGTGGTGTCGTCTCCGAAGAGCTGTCCTGGAGCCTTCACTTTGATGCAATCACAAAGAAGGCTCGCCCTAGTGGCTATATTTTGTGAGGTGTCTGAGACAGTTCAGTATATCACTGAAGACTCTCATTAACGTCTACAGGTCTACCATGAAGAGTATACTGCCCAGTTGTATTGCTCCCTGGTATGGAGGCACCAGCTCTCAGGATAAGAATAAACTCCAGAGGGTTGTTAACTCGACCTGCAACATTGGAGGTACCAGATTATCCTCAAAGACCCACCATCCAGGCCATGTCCTCTTCACTCTGCTACTGTTGGGGAAAAGGGACAGGAGCCTAAAGACAAGAACTCAGTGACACAAAGACAGGTTCTTCCCCGCTGCCATCAGATTCCTGAATAATCAATTAACTACTTACTTTTAGTGCAATATTAGTGTTATAGTTTTTATAGTAATGTCGTAAAATAGTTATAAATATGAATGTTTGCTCTATGATGCTGCCACAAGACACAGAAGTTCAAGACTTGTTCAAGAGTATAAATCCTGATTCTGATTCTCTGTGGATTCCTCAGCTGCTGAGCTCCTCAATGGTCTGCTGCCATTATCATTATCCTGTAGTATCATCTCCTCAGCTTCTCCTTCTCAATGGGGGCTGTTCATCTGCAACAAAGCCAATAAGGGACAGCAAAGCTTCACTCAAAGATGAACTCATTGACTTCTGTGCCTGATTTGACCAGCAGAACAAGGAAGATCTGCTGCATATCTCCCATGTCCACTGACGATCCTCTAGTCTTCGTATCTGAAGATGAAATGCGGGCTGCCTTCAGGAGAGTAAATCCAAGGAAAGCATCTGGTCCAGATGCAGTACTTGGGTGAGTAGTGAAAATCTGTGCTTACCAACTGGCCAGATATCTTCAACAACTCACTGTAACAGGCCTCAATCATACCCATGCCAAGGAAGCGTGTGGAAACCTGCTTAAATGACTATCGACCAGTGGCATTCACATCCACAGTGCTGAAGAATTTTGAGAGGCTGGTGTTGAAGCACATCATTTCTTCTCTGAGCAGCAACAAGGATCTGTTCCCATTTGCCTACCACAGCAACAGATCTAGGCAAATGCCTTCTCACCAGCTCTACACAAAGCCCTGGAACACCTGGACAGGATGCTCTTTATCAACTACAGTTTGACATTTAGCGCCATCATTCCCCCAAAACTGATCAGCAAACTCCCAAGACTTAGGCCACAATACCCATCATGCAGGATTTCTTGACCTTCAAACCACATTCAATGAGAATTCGTAAAAAAAGATCTCCATCAGCCCTGGAGCACCACAGAGATGTGTACTTAGGCCCTGCTCTACTCACTTTACACCTGTGACTGTTGGTCGGTTCAACAACACCATTTATAAATTTGCTGACGATACCACCATAGAGGGATGTGTTTTTTTTTAAGTGATGAGTCAGCATACAGGAGGGAGATTGAAAACTTGGCTCAATGGTGTGCTCAGAACAACCTTTAGCCCTTTTCACACTTGCATCCCAGTGAATCGGCCTTTCAATGTTCCGGGATAGGAATTGTGGTTTGGCCTTTCACACTAGACCACTCTGAACTGGGATACTGAACACTTTCACACTTGTATGGGTTTATACCTGGTGTTTGGTCTGTTCTTCCTTTACTAGGAAGTGTCTGCAATGCAATTGCCTGTTTCACACTTGCCTGATCTCAACGCCGGTGTCTGCAGATGCTGGGGATTGTACTAGGGGTCGAAACCGGCAATCCCCAGTGTGAAATGGCATCATCTCATATCGGCATTGAGTAGATTTTGCTTTCACAGTTGCCAATTTAAAGGCTAGTTGGCATTTGATTTCTGGGATCACTGGCAAGTGTGAAAGGGGCTTCTCACGCAATGTCACCATGTCTAAGGAACTGATTGTAGACTTGAGGAAAGGAAAACCAGAGGTGTATAATTCAGTGATCAGAGGTAAAGAGGGTGAGAAACTTTAAATTCCTGGAAGTTATAATCATGGAGAACCTTTCCTGGACTCAACATACGACTATCGTGTGAAGAAAGCATGTCAACACCTCTACTTCCTCAGGAATTTGCAGAGGTTCAGTATGTCATCGGAAACTGGGGCAAACTTCTATAAGATGTGTAGTGGCAAGCGTGCTGACCAGCTGCAATGTGGCCTGGTGTGGGGGCACCAGTACTTTGAGGGGGAATTCCTGCAAAAAGTAGTGGACAGCTTAGTACACCACTGTTGGAGAGCAGCAGCAATCATCAAGGATCCACATCGCCAAGGCATGCTTTGTTCTCACTGCTGCTATCAGGAAGGAGGTACGGTGCCACAGGACTCGTCCTTTCCAGGTTCAGGAATAGTTGCTACTCTTCAACTATCAGAGTCCTGAACAATAGACTCATTAGAGACTCATGTACTTTGCTTTTCATTTGTTACTATATTTGTACTTCTTTATTTTCACAGTCAGCTTGTTTACAGTTCATTCTTTCTTTGAGTATAGTTTACAGTCACCAGTAATTAGAGATTCTGCCTGGCCCATAGGAAAATAGAATCTGAAAGTTGTATGTGATGTCATGTATGCACTCTTGACAATAAATGTGAACTTTGCCACAGCAGATTTGCCAAAATCTGCTCAGTACCCAGCTCAATCACATTTGCCTTTGAGCTTTCGACACCTGCTGGTGAATTGTTTGGGGTGTGGAGCTAAATTTAGAAGCTTTACCTTAGCTGAATTTCTTGAATTCTGTGTCTAACCACCACTGCCTGACATTTAAAATTGAAAATTCTGGAAACGCTCAGCAAGTCAGGTAGCATCTGGAGAAAAAGAAACAGTTAGAATTTCAGATGAATGACCGCAAAACCTTTAAGATGCCTCAGACCTGAGTGACAAAAGGATTAATCAAGGAACTATCATAATATTTTCATATTTGACTTTGTGTCAAAAATGTTTTGTTATATTGAATAACTGCATGAGGAATTCTATAATGCATGAAATAGCTCAGCATTTGTATCTGAGTTGTTTTATGATGAAAGGAAAGCTGATTAAATGTGTTTGTCAACAGGTCTGGCTGCATGGGAAGGTTACCCTACCCTCAAGATGTTGATGGAAATGGTGATGACAAAGTAAGTTACTTTATCACAGAATTAAACCGCACCCCTCCCCCCCAGGTCAGAATCAGATTTTATTGTCATGCGCATGCTACAAAATGTATTGTTTTGTGGAAGCATCACAGTTGAAACATTTATATAAATTGCATTTCAAAATTAATAAAATAGTGCAAGAAAAAAGATCAAGTAAGGCAGTGTCTGAGGTTAATTGATTATTCAGGAATTTGATGGCAGCATGGAAGAAGCTGTCCTTATGCTACTGAGTTCTTGTCTTTAGGCTCCTGTACCTTTTATCTGATGATAACAATGGAGAGGGCATGGCCTGGGGTGGTGGGGGTCTTTGAGGATGAAGCTGCTTTCTTAAGACACTGCCTCTTATAACTGTCCTCGATGGAATGAAGTCTGGCGCCTGTGATATCGCAGGCTGAGTTAACAATCCTGTGGAGTTTTTCCTTACATACCAAACAGTGAGGTAACCAGCCAGAATGCTCTCCACGGTACACCTGTAGAAGTTTACGAGTCTTCGTGACATACTGAATCTCCTCAAACACCTCACAAAGTATAGCCGGTGACGAGCCTTTTTTGTGATTCCATTAGCACGGAGACTTCAGGACAGATCCTCGGAGATGTTGGCACCCAGGATTTTGAAGTTCTTGACCTCTCCACTGATGACCCCTTGATGAGGACTGGTTTATTTTCTCCTGATTCCTTCTGGAAGTCCACAGTCATCTCTTAGTTTTGCTAATGTTTGGTGCAAGATTGTTGTGATTTATCTCCCCCTTTACGCTTCCTCATTGCCATCTGTGATTCTGCCATCAACCATGGTGGTGTTATCAGCAAATCTGCAGATATTATTTGAAATGTATCTAGCCACACAGCCAGGTGTAGCGTGATGTTGTGTGTGAGGGGATCCAGAGTGACTGCTTTCATCTGGTGTTTGAAGGAAAACACCAGATGAAAAGTGGCACGTGGACTTGTGTCATGGAGGTACACAGCAGAGAAAGAGGCCCTTTGGCCCAATTCAACCATGCTGGTCAAGTTACCTTCCTGAACTAGTCCCATTTGCTTGTTTGGCCTTAATCTCTCTAAATTCATGTACGTGTCTAAATTGTAATTGTACCCACTGCTAGCATTTCCTCTGGCAGCTCATTCCATATACCACCCACCCTCTGTGTGGGAAAAGTTGCCACTGGGATCCTCTTTAAATCTTTCCCCAATCACCTTTTATTTAGGGGTCGGCCTTAAACACTAAAATGGATCATTTGATGTCAGTGTTCAGTTTCTGTATGATTTCTGTATGATATCAGATGGCATTAAGATCAGCAAGGGTCAACCTCTCCTGTGCAATTAGGAAGGCAAAGTGTGGGTGCACACAGAATCCGTGGGCAGTTGTGTGACACCAGCAACGCAAGGCACACGCGGCAGAGTACTCAAACCATAGCTGACTATAAGTTAGCATTTTGGGTGAGTGACAACGATGCCTCCCTCATGACAGGCTGAATACTTTCTACGTATCGTTTGATGGAAAAATAAAACAAGCTGACATCAAAGAAAGCCTAGTCTCCCCCTGAAGAACAGGCGCCCTGCATAGCTGAGGCTGAGGTGAGGAAGATCCTAGCCACACAAAGCAACAGGTCCAGACAACGTACCTGGCCATAGGTCAGTTCAGCCCAGCTGTCGGAGACCTACAACGTCTCACTGCAACAGTCCACAGTCACCGCAGATTTCAAGACATCCAACATCATCCAAGTGCCCAAGAGAGCAACGGTAACCGAACGAAGTGGTTCTGATGTCTACAATAGTGAAGTGATTTGAGCGACTGAGGGAAGGAAGGAAATGTAACCGAGCAACATTGGATCCGTTCCAGTTTGCCTACCGTCCAAACTGGTCCACAGATGGTGCTGTCGCCTTCACCCTCTACTCTGCCCTAACCTACCTGGAGAATGATACCTCATATACCAGGTTGCTGTTCATTAACTTAATTCGGGTGTCTGGGTTTGCATCAAAACCTCAAGCCCCATCACATTGAGTACTAGCGCACTCAGGGCTGTGTGCTCACCCTGCTGTTGTTCATACTGATGTCTCACAACTCCACTGCTAAATTCATTTCTAACAGAAGCATCAAATTTGTGGATGATACAACAGTAATTGGCCTCATCAGCAATGATGATCAGTCACATGACAGAGAGGAGGTTGAAGACTCACAAAATGGTGCAATTATAACATCCCAAGTGTCAATGTAGACAAGGCAATGGAGATGATTGTGGACTTCAGGAGGTCGAAGATCGAGCACAAAGTTTCTTGGCGTGCATATAAAGAGCAACCTATTGTGCTCTTGCAACACCACCTCATTTGTCAAGAAGGTACAGCAGCACTTACACTTCCTAAGGAAGTTGAGGAGGGCAAGGCTACCGGCCCCCATCTTGACCACATTTCACAGGGGCACAACTGAGAGTGTCCAGTTTGGCTGCATTATTGTGTCATATGGTAGCTACAAAGCATCAGAGCAGAAGTCAATACAAAGGAACATTGAAGCAACATACAGGATCCCTGGGTTCTCCCTTTCCTCTATTAATGACATTTACTGGGACTGATGTTTAAATAAGGCTCAAGGAATTATAGAAGACAGGTCTACTGTCATCAAGAAGGAGGTACAAGGGTATCAAAATCAGGACTGCCAGGCTGGGAAACTACTCCTTCCCACGGGCTGTGAGATTGATGAAGAGTATCATGTAATGGTGTAAATCATCCTAAATATTTATCTCTATTTATTTTGATGATTTGTGTGATGATTGTGTATTGGTTTTTGTGTGTGCATTGTAGTGTTGAGATGCGCTCTTTTGTTGGGTCGCATATGTACAATCAGATGACAATGAATGTAAACTTGTTGGTACTTCTGATAATGATTTAATTTTAGCAGTTGGTGCCAATGTACACAGCCTATCTCTGGCATAGAGACAGAAAATGTTGAAGACACCCAGCAAATCAGGCAGCATCTGTGAAGAGAGAAGCCAATGATCCTCATCAAAATGTTCTGATGAAAACGGATTAGCATGAAATGTTAAATCTATTTTTCAGCCTACAGATGCTGCTTGACCTATTGAGCATCTCCAGCATGTCCAGCCATGCATCCATCTGCCCTATTTTCCTATTCCTACCTTCACTAGCACGTGGCACCAAGAATAATTCACACTTAAGATCTTGCTTTTTAGCTTTCTGTCCAACTCCCAATATTCACCCGTCAGGACCTTGTTCTATTTTTCTGCCCATGTTGTTGGTAGCACTCTGCACAACCACCTCCAGCTGCTCGCCCTTCCTCCTGAGAAGCTTCTGTAACTGCTCCATTTCAGTTAGCGTCTCTTCAACAATCTGCCAAAGCAACAGTGCCGCATGTAGCAGGACGTGATGTCAAAGAGGTCATGAATCATAAAAGTAACGTGATCATGTTTACCTCTTCATAATATTTTTGCTTTATTACTTTCAGCAACTTCTCTTACCCGCAATGCACAGTGACCGATGAGGAAACCCGCAACGAAATGATCACCCGTGAGCTGCAGATGTCGCAGAGAGAGAAGCAGGAGATTTTGGCTTTTGAGAGTCACCTGGCCGCTGCATCAACAAAGCAGACCATCACTGAGAGCAACAGCCTGCTGCTGTCACAGCTGACCAGCCTTGATCCACAGTGAGTGTTGGCAAGGAGCACCAGGTTGGGTGGGGGGGGGGGGAGAATTTTATTCCTCGGTGACTTCCTCTCAATTACCCCCTTTCATCTGGTTTTTACCCTTCATGTTGCTAAACCTAGCTCTAGCAGGCTGCTTAACTTGAGAGTGCATTATAGCTCTTCCCATTTCTGATAAGATTGGGCAGTTCCAATTGGAAGTAATGAGATATAAATCAATATTTGGGAATTCTGATCATTTTTCCCCTTGACCTAATAGGACTGTTGAGGATAGTTATGCCAATGTGTTCTTTACACTTTTTAATTCTTTCATTGGATGGGGGCAATAATGGCATTTATTGCCCATCCTGGATTGCCTTTCAGGAGATGATCATAAACCATCTGCAGACTGCAGAAGGCACTCTCTCAGTGCTGTGAGTTAGGTAGTCTGATATTTAAGTGAAACACGAAAGTCTGCAGGCGCTGTGATTAATGCTGGAAGAACTCAGCCGGTCTTTCAGCGTCCATAAGATGCTGTCCATGGTATTTAAAAATAGAGAAAATAAAGGAAGATTTTTTTTCTGCCGTTTGGTCTTTGTGAATATGTTTTTGATTTACCCACTACATGACCCCTCCTTCTCCTTCAGGGGCCCCCCTCGCCGGCCGCCTCCACAGGTTCTGGAGCAGCTAAAGAGCTTGAATCAGTCCCTTCGCCTTGGTCACCTGCTGTGCCGGAGCCGTCATCCTGACTTCCTGCTGAACATCATCCAGAGGCAGGTGAGTGACAGGAGATATTTACAGATAGATGGAACCTCTCCTCCTCCCCATACACACCCACCCCCCTCCCCCCTGGGTTTTTATTTGGGTATCTGCCTGATTTTACACATGCCTGACATTGGGTTCATGCCTGAAACATTGACTGCCTTTTGCTTCCTATTGGATGCTACGTGACCTGCTAAATTTCTCCAACATTGTTCTGTTCTGCACTTGACCCCCAGCATCTGCGCATTTTCAGCATGTAAGCAAATCTTTCACATCCTCAGCATGCACAAAAAAAGTGTGCCACAGCCCAAAAATAGCTGTTCAAGTCATGACATGAGTGGAAGAATCCCAAACAAGGGGACATAGTTACAAAATGGGGGTGGTAATTTAAAAATGTGGAGTGAGGGAACTTCTTGTGGCAGAGGGAGGTGCATCTCTGGATTTCTCTTGCCCCAGAGAGTGGTGGAGGCTGCATCATTGGAAATATTTGAAGGGGAAGTCGGTAATTTTTTGAAAATTTGTGGGGACAATTAGCCTGGTCTTTCTGCTATATAGACAGGGACTGTGGTTTTACACTGTGTATTCCAGGAAAGCCCCAACAAAATGATTGCAATGCAGATATGCAAATATAATTCAGCATGTTTGGATAAAGAATTTGGCAATGATTTAAATCTGGCAACTCCAAAGGTACCTCACAACCATTGCAATACTTCTGAAGCAGAAGCAACTTCACCTTTACAAGCGACAGTGGAATTGTACGCTTTAATTATTGGGGTTGAAATATAAATTAAGGTCAAAATATTGGAAACAACTGTCCTGCTCCTTCGCAAAGCAGGGTTCATTTATATTCAGGCTCATCTTAAGGTTTCATCCCAAAGACGACAACTCAAGACAGTACATTTCCTTCCCATTGCAGCAATAGTGCTGAAGTGTCGGCCTTGATTATGTGCTCAATTCCTGGGAGTACAGATTGAAATCACGACCTTCTAAATCAGAGGCGAGACAGCATCTGCTGTTCTTTTATTGCTGACATCTATCCTGATGAATAAAAACAACATATTTAACATCTCACTTGGTACTAAATCTGGACGGCATATGTTTATTTCACTGCCCGAGGGTAAAATCTATCAGAATTTGCTGCATTGGAAATGTTTGGATGCAAGGCTTCTGATGAGGTGTTACTATTTTATGTTGGCTTTTAATTCTCTGCTTGGGCTGAGAGCTTTGGACATCGGCCTCAAAGGTTTAAGTCTCTGATCATGTTGGAGATGGTAGGAAAAACGCTTGCCCAACATTGATGCTTGTGGGGAGAAGTGAAACACAAAAGTCTGCAGACACTGTGTTGAAATATAAAAGCACAAAACTGGAGAAACTCAGCAGATCAAACAGTGCCCTTTATATTGCAAAGATAAAGAAACATATCCAACATTTCAGGCTTGAGTTCTTCAGCAAGATGTTTGTGCTTTGAAGAAGTTTCTGTGCCTATTCTGAAGAAACTCCTTTTATCAAGTCAGATGCAATTATAGAACAAGCCCTTCAGCCCAACTAGTCCATGCCAACCATTGAAGCGGATCTCATTTGCCTACACTGGGTTATTATCTCTCCAAGTTCCTCTCATTCATAAATCTGTATTTTGAACATTGTTATTGTTCCACTTCTACAGAGTCCTCTAGCAGGTCAGTTGAGACGTGGATACCCACTGAGAGAAAAATAATTGCGTCTCGAGTCTTTCCTAAATTGTTACCCTCCCACCTTAAACCTCTGCCCTCTAGTTCTCGAATCACCTACCATGGGAAAAAGATTGCGGGTCTTCACCCCTCTCGGGAATAAAGATCCAGCCTGTCCCTGTAACTCAACCTATCCATTTCCAGCAACATCCTGGTGAATCTCCTCTGTGCCTTTTCCAATTTATTGATTTCTTCCCAGGGAACTGCGCACAATAATCTAATTGTGGTCTCACCAATACCTTGTAGAGCTGAATCATTTGTGGTTTAATATTCTAAAGTGCTGGAAAAATTCAGCAGGTCACGCCTCGTTTGTTTCAGGCCCAAGTACTTCGTCAAGGTATATTCACCCACACATTGAGGTACCTGATATTCCTCTGGGCATTCTCCAACCAGATGACTTTTCTGATTTCTGTTAGGCCCCTCCCGTGTCTCCCTCTCTTCCCCATCCCTATGTCTCCTTTCCTCTAGCTCTCCACCTCCTTCACTCTCCATCCAGAGAGCTTCCCCCTCCCCTTATCACTTCCTAGCTTTTTTCTCTTCTGCCCTTCCACCCATATGCCTGTGCTCCTCCCCCTGCCCCTCCCCTCCCTCCATTTTATTATGGAACCTGCCTGCTTTTTTGCTCATATGTTGACGAATGGTCCGGCCCAAAACATTGGTTATGTAACTTAATCATTTCTGCATAAGGAACACTGCATGAGTTTCTCCAGCAATTTTGTGTAATCTATTTCTGCTGTTCTTTCGGGCAACACATTCCTGGTTATCAAGTTTGAGTATGATAACTTCCTGGCTTTTTTTATCAGGTAATCTGGAATCTATATTCTTGGTTACTGATTTTATGGCATCTATGAAATGTTATATTAATCAAAAAATATATTTGAAATCAAAAGCCACAGATAAACTGTTAATTTTCTGTTCATTCCTCTTTGCTTTTTCTCCCAGGCTTCATCTCAGTCCATGCCCTGGTTGGCAGATCTGGTACAGTCAAGTGAAGGGTCCTTGGACGTGCTGCCTGTCCAATGTCTATGTGAATTCCTTCTCCATGACGCAGCTGACGAAGTGGCCTTCACAGAAGAGGAAGATGAGGGTGAGAGCAAAGAGCAGCGGGCCAAAAAACGGCAGGTAGGTCTGCATCCATTTGATTGGGGATATAGCCCCAGGACGTTGATGGCTGAAAATCATGTTTACCCAGCATGTGTATTCTTGATTCAGTTATTTTTCTTTGGGACCTGGGGGTTCCTTGCTAGGCCAGTGCTTCTTCAACTTGAATTGGCATGGTGAAGGTGATGGTGAGCCACATTCTTCTAGAAAAGGTGTTCCCATGCAATCCACCTATTCCGTTAGTCCTGTACCCACAACAGTAGGATTGATCTGTCTTGTGTCCTCACCCAGCGTTCTTCTACTGAAAAAACTCAGCTCACAATGCAAAAATATATTAGACAAATATGAAACCTGCAGATGCTGGGATCTTGAGAGAATAATGGAAAGCTGGAGGTAAAAGAAGAAAGTTTGTAGAGACCATGATTGAAGTAAAAACACAATGCTGGAAAAACTCAGCAGGTCAAATATGGTGGTAGAGGGGAAGCCACATTTTTGGAAGGAGGAGGATATTTTGAATGATCTGGACTCGAAGGCCTCATCTTGGGAACAGATATAACAGAGACAGATGAATTGAGAGAAATGAATATGGAGAGAATGGGTACCATGGGTCCCAGCTATGCTTCCCAGTTTTTCTAATTTGTGGAGCTGTCCATGCTGCAAGCCAAAACGGGCAAGGCCCTTCAACTCTTCCTCCGCTACGTTGACGACTGCATCAGTTCTCCCTGACCACAAATTAATTTGACCATCTCCATCGAAACTCTTCCCCTTTCTTGATTTCTTTGTCTCCATCTTGGGAGACAAGTTTTCTAAAGGCATTTTTTTTTTAAAAACCTACCAACTCCCATGACTACTTTGACAGCTGTCAAATCAAGACCACCTGTAATAAAAGGGAGGAGCTTCTGGCTTGCACACAGCTCTTCTCTTCACCCAGCCATCCCTCCTCCCCTTGATCCCTGCTGTCCCTTCCCTCCCTACTCCACTTATCACCCCTTGCCTTTGCAACCACACCTCTCCCCAACCCCCCACTCTTTTGTTCAGATGCCTGCCTTGATGAAGGGCTCAAGCCCGAAACATCTGTTATGTATTTTTACCTTTGCTATACAAAGGAGATTGTTTGACCAGCTGAGTTTCTCCAGCTTTGTGTTTTCACTTCAACTGTGATGTCTATAGATTTTAGTGTTTTATTTCAAGATCATCTTTAAATTGGAGGAGAAACACCTAATTTTCCATCTAGGCTCTCTCCAACCAGATGGCATTAACATTAACCTCCGGTTTATGCCTGTCTTCTCCTGCTCTCCTTCTCTCCCCTATCCCTCTGGTTCTCCACCCCCTTCCCTCTTCATTCACAGAACCATACCCCTCCCCTTGTTTGCTGGTGTGCCCTCCCTCCCATATCCATCTCTTACCTTCTGCCTGTGCTCTCCCCCCTCCCCCCCTATTTTGTTCGGGTGTCTGCCTACATTTTGTCCATGTCTTGACGAAGGGATCAAGCCCCAAAACATTGGTTTTGTACCTTTATCTTCACTATATAAAGTACATTGTTTGACCTGCCGAGTTTCTCCAACCTTGTGTTTTTACTTATGAGATCAGAATTTGTGTGGAATCAAAATCAGAGAAGGGGGAAGAGTATCCCTGGTCCTTGCCTTGATACTGCCCGAGAGAATTTAGATCCATTGACTGAGATGAGTTTCCAATGATGGTGAGCAATTGGGATCTGAAGTCCTCCTGGCAGTATCTACAGGACCATAAGAGCAACAGAGAAGATCACTGGAGTCTCCTTTCTTTGAACCCCCCCCACCCCCACCCCCACCCCCCATCCATCGACGTGATCTACCGGGATCGTTCCCTAAAGAGGGTGCACAGAATTATTGAGGGTCCCTTCTGCCCTGCACTCATCATCTTTCAGCTCCTCCTGCCAGAAAGGGATACAGGAGTATCGGGGCCAGCACCAGCAGGCTGAGGAACAACTTCTTCCCACGAGCTGTGAGAATGCTGAATGACCAAAGCAGCAATTCACATTAGCCATCCGGGACTCTCATATTCACAAAGCAAAATCTATTTATTTATTTGTATAAATGAATACTTGACCTGCATGTGTATTAGTTTGGTGTGTGCGTGTTTTGTCTGGTTGTGTGTCTGCGTGTTTTGCACCGAGGATCGGAGAACACTGTTTTGTCAAGTGGTGCTTGTACAATCAGATGATAATAAGCTTGACAGTGAAGGTCGCTGACTTGGGAGGTGCTTTTGGAGCAGTTTACTACAGTGCACTCAGAAGCCACTGCGCAGTGAACATTTATATCCTCAGGATCTCCTGAAGCACCAGCTGTGAGAAGGAATGTTGAAATGGGACCACTGCACAACGGATAGAGCATGTCGGCCAACTTACACATAGCGAGACGTCCAATGTGAAAACGCAAGGGAAAAGGACATCCTGCTTTAACAATGCCGTTGGGCTTTAAATATTTCCCACGGACAGTGCTCCCTCAGTCTTGAAAGAGCTGTGAGATCTTTTCTGCTCACTGATCTCGGTAGTTGGTGCCTCCAGTAATGGCATTGGGAGCCTGGAGTTTGTCCTCACACCTGGAGTGGAAGCTGAACTCAGTGGTGCAGCACATCTTCACAGCGCTGTAGACCCATGTTTGATCCTGACCTCCAGCGCTTTCGATGAGGATTTCTCCCCTTGAAAGCATGGGTTTCATCTGAGTGCTCCATTTCCTCCCTCATCCTGGATTGGCCACTGTAAATTTCAACTAGTGTGTAGGAGTATTACAGATTCTGGGGTTGATGAGTGCGTGGAAAGAACAAAAAAAAATAAAGGTGATTGGTGTAGGATGAATGTAAATGGGTCAGCCCAGACTGGATGGTCCGATGGGCCTGCTTCTGTGCTGCACCTCTCTTTAACAGAACTGTCTCGGGAGAAAGAGAATGTTGGCAATGAGCCCTATTTCCACTGTGATACAGTTTATCGACGATAAACGTAAAAGCCAGCCCAAGTCCTACTCAACCTTTCCAATCCATCCACCTGCTCAAATGTCTTTGAAATGTTTTAATTGTACTTGCCTATACCTCTTCGTTTGGCAGCTCGTTCCAAAAACCTACCACCCTCTGTGTGGAAAAATCTACCTCTCAGATCTTTAAATCTTTTCCCCCCACCTTTCTCACCTTAAATCTATGCCCTCTAGTTTTAGACAGCCCTATCCTGGGGAAAAATCTGACCGCTTGCCCGATCTGTCTTATCTGCCCTATTAAAGATTTTATAAACCTTTAACCCCTCAGCCTCTTTTGCTCCTGGGAAAATAGATCCAACTTTCCAATCTTTAGTTACATTATAGCTCAATCCCTCCAGTCCAGCCAACAGCTTGTGAATCTTTTAAGATTTAACATGATACGATAAGTCTATTGTCATAGACATTGTACAGGAAGGGCCAACATGGCCTGTTTCCATACTGTAATTGTTATATGGTTACGCACTAAATTTCTTACTTGTTGCAGCCATACAGGTACACAGATGGACCAACAGTAGTGCAGATTACCACAATGTGTGATGAAACAAAAAAGATAATGGATATAAAAGGATAAATAAATATTCATACTTGCAGTTAGTAATAAAAAAAGGTGATGTTTCTATTGTACTGACAGTTATTTGGTTGTCCTGGAGTAGTTTATGGTCAGACTAATATTGGGAGCTTCAACAGCCTCATAGCTGGCTCAGGGTAAAAAAATTTCTGCACTTCACCTTCTGACCTTAATCACATCCTTCTGAGAGTCTGGTGGCCAGAACTGTACATATGACTGCAAGTAAGGTCTAACCAGCTTTTGTGCAACTCTTAATGTGATGTCCCAGTTCTTGTATTCAAGGCACAGTCAATAAGGGCAAATGTACCTGGCACCTTCTTCACTTGCGTGTCGCAGCTTACAAGGAACTGCCCTTGAAGTCGGTTCAACAGCACTCCCCAGGGTCCTACAATGTCCAGGCCTTTTTCATTTTTCAAGCTCTGGAAATAAGAGATTTTCCTGAGGTTTGTAAAACTAGTTGTCTTTTGATGGAGCAGCTGCATCTTACATTCTTATTTGAGTCAACTGTGTTTGCCTTTCCCCTCTACTATCTCTAGATTTCAGTTTGGTGTCAGCAGGTCAAACAATATAGTTTATATAGCAAAGATAAAGATACATAACCAACATTTCGGAAAGTCATAGTCGTGATGGAGCAGAGCCTTTTCATTAGTGGCACCGGGGTGCTTACCAAGTATCTGAAGTGCTTCCTGATTTGAAGTGTTCTTTTATCTCAATTACAGAGACAACAGAAGCAGCGGCAACTCCTGGGCCGCCTGCAGGACCTTCTGTTGGGTACCAAAGCCGATGAGCAGACCACTTGTGAAGTGCTGGATTACTTCTTGAGGCGCTTGAGTTCTCCACAGGTAGCCTCTCGTGTTCTGGCCATGAAGGTATGTTGCATTTTCTGAACTTATTCTTTTTCTTTGTTGAGACAGGTCAGGTATTATTCACAGGCATTATTTAACAAGGCATTTAAATGCTTATGCCTTGTTCCCTTTAAGGAGTCTGTGATTAGGTACCCTCAAAATCCACTGTAGTTTTTTGAAATTGAGGATACTGTCACGGTGAGAGTTCATTTCATCGTTAAGACTGTCACGAACAGAGGGGCACAGTTAATAATCTTGAGTTTATTGTCAGATACATTGAAACGTACATTTGCCCCAAATTTCTTACTTGCTGCAACTAAGCAGGTATTTGTAATAAAACACCATAGTAGTAAATGTAATAAAATTAAAAGGACAATAAATATATGGGAGAGGTAGATAATAAATACTTACAGTCATCCTCATGCCAAAAAAAAGTGACCTGCTATAGTGTAGACCATCAATCATTTTGTGCTTTTGGAGTGGCCGATGATTGGTGTAACATGGGGAGGTTCAAGAGGCCGCTAGCTGTTGGTAAGAATGGTTTTGAAGTGCGAGCAGCTGGTCATCAGGCTTCTGCATAGAACATTACAGCACAGTACACGCCCTTCAACCTACAATGTGGTACCAATCTACATAAACCTACTCCAATCTACCCTTCCCTCCCTTACAGCCCATAACTCTGATTTTTTTTCTCTCTCTCTTGCATCCAAGTGCCTATTTAAGAGTCTTTTGAATGTCCTTATTGTATCAGCCTCCAGGTGCTCACCAGTTAAAAACAAAACTTGGCTCTGACATCTCTAAACTTTCCTCCACTCACCTTAAATTTTTGGAAATTGGTTGCAGCGGCTCCTCCATATAATGGTCAAATCCCCCTACCCCGCACGTTTTGTGGACGATCGTGATACAATAAAGGAAATTAGAAATACGGCATGGAATTTCAAACCAGAGGATCGGACTGATAAGCCATTGAGCTGTTTTAACTTGCTGAAGCAAGAGAGCCAGACTGCAGTAAACCATGGAGCAGGTCACTGGAGATGAGAAAGAGAGACAACTGGATATGCAAGGGAAGTAGTGTGCAGGAAGAGAGAAGCTGGCCGGCATTGGAGTTAGACAAAGAATTACTTCCAACTGTAAAATTGCTAGAGAAGAAATTGGGTCACCTGAGACTCCATATGAACGAGGAAGAACTGTAGGGCTGCTATGCCCTAGTGATTTGAGAAACGTGGCTCCAGGACGCCATTCCAGATTCAGCGATCCAGTTTCTCAGGGCAGATATAGATGGTGCTGCTTCTGGCAAGACTCTAGGAAGGGGTCTGTGCATTTACATCATTGAGAGCTGGTGCCCAATGTATCAGTTGTAAAGACTTTCTGCTCAGCAGAGATAGAGGACCTGATGGTGAAATGCAGACGCTTTTACCTGCCCAAGGAATTCTCGGACACACTAATTGCTGCAGTCTATGTTCCGCCTTCGGTGAATGAGGGTGAAGCCATGAAGAAGCTTTAAGGTGCTATCTGCAAAGCCCAGACACACCCACCCCTGATAAATGCATGATTGTAGCTGACGAATTCAACTGTGCCAACCTGAAAATTATTCTACCATGGTTTCAACAGCATGTCAACTTCGTCACTAGAGGAGAGAATACCAAGTGTACACAGCCCTGATGTGTACAAGGCTGCTCCTCAACCCCACCTTGGAAACTTGGACCACATATCCGGCCTGTTAACTCTGGCAAACAGACTTTTGACTCAAACTGACCAAGTCAGTTCACGGAGATCAGGATGTGGCTGGTGGCGGGGAGGGGGGGTACAGAGACACCTTAGGTCTACATACTCAGCCCACTACTGATCCATGGCTGCAATGCCAGATCCAACTCCCAACAGTTACCAATTTTGCAGATGACATGACAGTAGTTGACCTCATCAGCAACAATGATGAGTCGCAATACAAAGAAAATATGGAAAATTTCAAATCTCAACTTGACAATACAAATGAGATGATTATGGACTAGGAAGACCAGAGATGGCCACCCTTCACTACTCATTAATAGCTTGGTAGTGGAGAGAACCAAGTTCCTCGGAGTCCACTTACAAAGTGACCTATCCTGGACACATCTCCTCCTCACTTGTCAGGAAGGTGCAGCAGCTGTCTTAGAACCCTTGCTACAGGAACTCTTATCAAGAGCATCCTGGCGGGATGTATCACGGTGAGGTATGGGAGAAAAGCATCAGATTGGAGGATAATCGACGGGACCATAAAAATGGCAGAGAGGATTAGAGAGGACCCACCCCCCACCCATTGATGTGATTTACTGGCATTGTTGTTTAAAGAGAGCTTGGAGAATCTGTAAGCACCTCTACCACCCTGCACACAGCATCTTCCAGCTACTCCCATCAGGAAACAGAAGTACTAGAGGCAGATCCACCAATCTGAGGAAGAACTTCTTCCCACGGGCAGTGAGACTGCTGAATGACTACTGAACCTGCTAAAACAATTCCCCATGACTCTACCATTTATTAATAATATTTATTTTTAATATATTATCAGATATATGTCATGCATGTCATTTCTGTGTTTGTGTATCGTTTGTCTATTTGTGTGTTATGTATGTGTTTTCACTTTTGTTTGCACCGTGGACCCACAATCATCACCCACAGTGATGACTCATCACCTGTTTCATCAGGTTGTACTGTTACAAATGGATGATAAATAAATTTAAACAGGTTAGAAGTTCAAAAGTAGCAGTGAAAAAAGATTGTGATCAAAGTGGTGCGGGTCCTTTATGATGTTGGCTGCCTTCTTGTGGCTGCAGAAGTTCGATATGATATCCAACGACATACTAAATCTCCTCAGACTCCTTAGAAAGCAGAGGCTACAAGACGAGGATGCGCTCATTTAAAACTGAGGTTCATTCGAACTTTCATCTCTCAGACAGGAGTGGATCTCTGGAATTCTTTTGCCTGAGGATGTTAGAAGCTTGATCATTAGAAATACTTTGGCAGAGATGGATAAATATTTGAAAGATTGAGAAATGAAGAGTAGAGGGCTGCACAGATCAGTCAACGATCAGAATAAATGATGAGGGTCCTGTTTTCTTGTGTTGAGTAAAGAGATCAAAGACCAAGCTGAAGGGATGTGTTCCCAATCAAGCTGGGGTGTAACTCAGAAGGGAACTTGCAAGGCCTTTTGTTTTTGTCCGTATGGGTGGAAGAAGTCATGGCGTTGTGGGCTGAGGCAGTGCCTCTTATTAACGTTATAGCCAGTGTATGGTGGTAGTTCTTTGAGGGTCATTTACCTGAAGGTTGCTGAGCTAATTGAGTGTTGCAGGAGCTGCACTCCTCCCAGCTAGTGCAGGAAATTCATCTCTTTGCTGATTTGTGCCTGATAGAATGGTTTTGGAGTGTGAGCAGCTGAGTCGCTTACTGTAAGATATTCTTTGTTCAACTCAGACACCCACAATATTTTTATAGCTGCAATTTTAATGATCACACCAAGGACATTTAAGGTAAAAGTAGGGGATAGCAATGCACGTTTTTGAGATTATGCTGAAATGTAATGACGGTGAAGGCTGGTGGACAGCGAGGGTCAAGGCACCTGTTACCCAGAACAGCTTCCTGCACATTGTGACCATTTCCTGAACAATGGACACAAAGGTAGAAGAAATAGGAGGCAATTGGATTAGATAGGAAGTATAAAGAAAGACAGGACACTGCAGGTACTGGAATCTGGAGCAACGAGCAATCTGCCGGAGGAACGCAGTGGGTGGAGCAGCATCAGCAATGAGAGAAAGAACGGTTGATGTTTCAGGCTGGAACCCAGACAAGATGACAGTTTCTGACCCAAAATGTCCCCAGTTCCTTTCTCCGACTGATGCTGCGTTTCTCCAGCAGATAGTTGTTGATAGGAAGTTTGAGTGGATTGTTTGGCTGTGGCATGAAGCATCCTCCCATATCCCTTCACTTTTATTTGCCTCATTTAAAGACTTAGAGTGGCCAGTGATTCATGATCCTCACAATGTCAAGAGGGGAGGGATGTAGAGAGGCTGATGAGAGATGGGCCAGGTATCTTCTGCATTGATTTGGCAAAGCATGGAACGCTGAAGAGTACATTATTCAGTAGGCCCTTCGGCCCACATTGCTGAACATGATGTTGAAATCAAACTAAAACTCTACTGCTTGCATCAATTGGATCTCACTCCATCACCTTCATATTCATGTGTCTGTCCAGAAGCCTCTTGAATGTATCTGTTTCCATCACTACTCATTGCAGCCCATTCAAGGCACCCACCACTCTCTGATAAAATACTTGCCCACACATCTCCCTTAAGCTTCCTCCCCTTTACCTTAAACATGGGTCCTGTAGTGTGTGACACTTTTGCCCTGGGGAAAAGATCCTGGCTGTCCACCCTATTGGTGTCTCTTGATTTTATACACCTGTCAAGTCATAGAAACATAGAAGATAGGAGCAGGAGTAGGTCATTCGACCCTTCGAGCCTGCTCCGCCATTCAACGAGATCATGGCTGATCTCAAAGTTCAGTACCCCGTCCCCGCCTTCTCTCCGTAACCTTTAATACCTTAAGTCACCTCTTTAGCATCTGATGTTCCAGAGAAGACAACCCAAGTTTTCTCTAGCTTGTACCCTCTAAACCAGGCTCTTCTATAGTAAATAAACATTTTGCCGTTACTTTCTTCTTGTGTTGGGGATCTGACGTGACATGACTATTTAACCCTTCCCTTTCCTGCAGGGCTTGTCCCTGGTGCTGACTGACTCTGAGAGTAGTCTGCGGGACGTGGAGGAGAGGGACCAGATGATGGAGGAGGATTCGAGCGACGGTGAGCCGCTCCCTGGATATCAGTGGCTGTTGCGGGATCTTCCCAAACTGCCTTTATTCTGCAGTGTCTGTAAGATGACATCCTTGGCACTGCAACAGGTGAGCATTATAGGGGTCCTAACAGTCTCACTGCATGAACAAAGGCCCCTTGGTCACCATTAATGAAGTAAATGAACACCAATTTGAAAAGTAAAAATACCACACTGGAGAAACTCTGCAGGTCAAACTATCTTTTGTATAGCATAGATAAAGATACATAACTGACATTTTGGGTTTGAGCCCTTCATCAATACCTCACCCCAAAATATCAGTTATGTAATTTTATCTTTATCTTTGCTATACTGTTTGACCAGCTGAGTTTCTCCAGCGTTGTGTTTTTTGCGAGTATGTGGCAGTGAGGTGATGCATGCTTGAATTTTGTAAGGAGCAGATAAACTGGTGCAGCTTATGTTCCATTATATGGTTAAAATAATACAGAATATGCATTTAATGGAGAGGTGAGAGCATGAATGTGCCAATATACTTCCTGCAATGATTTTCTTTAAATGTAGAAAGGCAAAACCCCTCCGGCCCACGAGCCCATGCAACCCAAATACTCCCATGTGATCAATTCAACAAAATGTGTGTATTTGTGTAATGTCTTTTCAATCCTTGGTCATTCTAGAACCATATCCAGTTATTCAAATACCCTGACGTATTTCCATTATTGTAATTCAAAGTAGCACAATTATATATGACCATATAACAATTACAGCACAGAAACAGGCCAATTTGGCCCTTCTAGTCCACACTGATCCAAGTACCCTCCTCTAATCCCACTTACCAGCACTCTCCCCTTATCCCTCCATCCCCCTCCCATCCATATACTTAAACAACTCTTTCGTAAATTACAAAATTGACCCTGCCTCCACCATCTTTCCCAGAAACCCATTCCACACAGTAACCACTCTCTGAGTAAAGAAGTTCCCCCTCATGTTACTCCTAAACCTTTGCCCGTCAACTCTCAACCCTACTCTCAATGGGAAAAGCCTTTCCACATCAACTCTATCTAACCCTCTCATTATCTTAAACACCTCTATCAAATCCCCTCTCAGCCTTTTACGTTCCAAGGAATAAAGACCTAATTTGCTCAATCTCTCCTTGTATTCCAGATGCTGAAACCCAGGCAACATTTTTGTAAATCTTCTCTGCACTCTCTCTTGTTAATATCCTTCCTATAAATCTGTGTCCAGAACTGCACTCTAAATTTGGCCTCACCAATGCCTTGTACAGTTTCATCATTACTTCCCAACTCCTATATTCTATGCGCTGATTTATATAGGCAAGCATACTAAAGTCCTTCTTCACCACCCTATCCACATGCGCTTCTACCTTCAGGGAACAATGCACCGTTATTCCTAGATCTTCCTGCTCCACTGCATTCTTCAATGCCCTCCCATTTACCATATATGTCTTGCTTTGATTATTCTTTCCAAAATGAAGCACCTCACACTTATCAGCATTAAACTCCATCTTTCTGCCCACTCCTCTAAGCAGTTTAAATCCCTCTGCAATCTATGAAAACCCTCTTCATCATCCACAATTCCCCCTATTTTAGTATCATCTGCATATTTACTAATCCAATTTACCGCCCCATCCTCCAGATCATTAATATATATGACAAACAGCAATGGTCTCAATACCGAACCCTGAGGTACACTGCTTGTCACCAGCCTCCATCCCAACAAACAATTAATTATCTACTATTACTCTCTGGCATCTTCCTTCCAGCCACTGTTGAATCCATTTGACTATCCCCAAATTAATACCCAAGGACTTAGCCTTCCTAACTAACCTCCCATGCGGAACCTTATTGAAGATGTGAAATATGGTTGAAGATGATTAAACTCGCACCATTCTGTGAAAAGGGATGGAATGCAAAGAATGTAGATGGGAGCTTGAAAACAGACAAAACTAGCTAGTAGGCCTCTTCTTATCAGGAGCCCCAAGGATGCAAGGATGGTACAGTGATCTAAGGTAGTCTATAGCTAGTACTGAGCTTACTTAATAGAGACATGAATATTAACTTAGACGCCCCTAAGGAGGGAATGAACTAATTAACATAATATGCGATGTATGAAGAGGGAGGAACTGAATGATACCTGGATTGATGGAAGGGAGAAGGAGAATGTTGTAATGTATTGGGATTCTGATTGGAAGAAGGTAAATGAAGGTGGGGTGATGTTGAGCACGGGACTGTACAAAAGAGTGATGATTCTGAATCTCCAGTGTGTCTCCAGACCAGGGACACCCGACTCTGTAGACTTGAAATAAAGCTGAACCTGTTCTCCAAGACTTTGTCTCCAGAGTAGGGATTGTGAACACTTTATATTTCACAAAGGCCTTACTGAAGTCCACATAGACAACATCCACTGCTCTACCCTCATCAACATTCCTAGTCACCTCTTCAAAAAATTCAACAAGATTGGTCAAACACAACCTTCCACGCAGATAATCTGAATTTTTAGGTATATTGGCTGAGGGATAACTGTTGCACTGCTGTGGAGTTCCCTAGCTCTTTACCACAATGATGCCCCCATATCATATTTGTGAGTGTGATGGGATTTTGGTGTAATATTGATTCTGAAGGTGGAAGGTCCGACAGTGCAGCAGTCCTTGTGTACTGCCCTGAATCATGTACTCCGGTTTTGGGAGGGGACTTGAATCCACGACCAAAGTGAATAAAAAAGGTAAATGCACAGCAGACAGTGAACTTTTCTGCTGACTGAGGGTTGGGACAGCATTTCCTCATGGGTTTCAGTTGGTAGAGAGCAGGACCACACGGTGGCGCCAGATTCCATTTCTTTTATTCACCCTCAGTCGTGAACCCTGCGCAGTTTGACGCTGGGTACAGTGTATTTTAGCTGTCACGTCTGACCGATTCTGGTAAGTGAAACTGCACTGTAGATTCATCATTTCTACTTTATATAGGCTGTATATTTATCATATCATTCCTGCTTTTACTATATGTTAGTGTTATTTTTGGTGTTATGTATCATTTGGTATGATTTGGTAGGTTATTTTTTGGGTCTGGGAGCACTCAAAAACTTTTTCCCATAGAAATCAAAGGTAATTATTTAACTTTACACCATTTTGCCTTACAAAAAGTTCCTAGGAATGCTCTAGTTTCATATAAAGTGGGATATACCTGTATATGATTTAAGCAGGTAGGAAAATAGTATGGTATGTAGCCAAGACTGAAAGCACAGTTTGCTTATGAACAAGGGATCAATTGCTCAAAGGTATAGCAAGCCCATTTGCTGTTGATGTGAGATATGAATGTATTCATTTTTAAAATGTTTGTTGCTAATTTTTATTTGCAGGCAATTCATGTGGAGACTGATCCCCAGACCATTAGTGCCTATGTCATTTATTTGTCACAACATGCACCAGTAGAGGAGCAGGTTCAGCACAACGATCTTGCTCTGGTGAGAGATCAATGCCGCAGGTTTGAATGGCGTGGTAACAATAAAGTAATAGATCTGTGTCAGAAAAAAGAGCTGCTTCACTCACCTTGTCAGTTTGTGAAAATGTTTCTTCTGAAGGCCATTTTGGAGATGCATCTAATAAGATGCCACAATCTGTCGAGGGCTCACAAGGCCCCAAGACTATGGATAGTGAGCATGGAACATTAATAGCACAGAACAAGCCCTTCGGCTCACAACGTTGTGCCCACCTATGGAAACCTACTCCACAACATTCTAGCCCTTCGCTACCTCAAACCCATAACCCTCTATTTTTCTTACATCCATGTGCCTATCTAAGAGTATTTTGAATGTTCCTATTGTACCAGCCTCCACCACCACCCCTGGCAATGCATTCCAGGCACTCATCACACTTGTATTTTTTTTTAAACTTGCCTCTTACGTCTCCCTCACCTCACACAGATGTCCCCTGTTACTTGTTATTGTCACCTCATGAAGAAGGTGCTGGGTGTCCATTCTATCAAAGCCCCTCATAACCTTATATACTTCTATCAGGTCGTCTCTTATCCGTTGTCACTTCTGAGAAGCTGCAGCATTGTCAACCTTGCTTCATTAGGCGCGTTCTCCAAACCTGGCAACATCCTGGTAAATCTCCTCTGCACCATCACTGAAGTTTCAACGTCCTTCTTGAAATGAGATGACCAGTGGAATGAATGTGGAGAATTCATAAATGTGTAATTCAGAACTAGGGCTGTCATCCCAGGATAAGAAATTGACTGCTTATCTAAGATGAGGAGAAGAGGGCCATGAATCTTTGGCATTGTGTACCCCAGAGATCTGGAGATGTCATCATTTAGAACTGAGAAAAATGGAGGGTTGTGCATTTGGGAAATTCTTTCTTTTTAAAATATTTTTATTGTTTAATAGATAAAACTCTATATACATAGTCTTCTAGTTGATAGCATAGAACAGGTCATTATCATATATGTAACACAGATTTTGGTTTTTTTTCCAAAATGACAATAAAGTACTTACTAACTATGAATCAGAAATATACCCATGATTATTAGGTTAACATAACTTATTCTATAATTGTATTAGGTTAACAGTTAATCAAGTTTACATATTATAACAAAATAAATATTGAATATAAAATAAATAAGATATAATTCCATAAATAAGAAAAAAGGTATTTTTATCTTAATATATGATCTATAATAACCCACATTTAAACCCAATTTTATTTAATAATCTCTATGAAAGAGAAAAAATCAAAGAAAACACCCCCCCCTCCCACTAATCCTACCCCTCCCTCTAAACAAGGTTAACTTCTATAAATTATGAAGATATGGATCGAATAACGACTTTTGGATACCAGACAGGAAGTCTCCGGAGCATCCACACCTCTTAAATCTTTTAAGTTATGATAATAATCCATGAATGGGGGCCCCACATCTTATCATATTCAAACTTTGCATCTTTAACATTGTATCTAATTTTTCCAAATTTAAATAAGACATAATATCATGTGACCGTTGAATATGAGTAGGTGAAGAGTTATCTTTCCATTTCAATAGAATTGCTTGTTTAGCTATCAGCGAGGTAAAAGCTAAGATTTTCTTTTGGGCCAAAGTCAAGGATAGATCTTCTTGAGAAAAGCAATTAAGGGGCATGGTTCTAATTTGATCTTAAAAATCTTTAATATTTCCAAAATTGTTCTAAATTAAGGGCACTCCCAGAACATGCGAATCAATAAATCTTCAAAGATTTTACTCTCATCACATACCAGATCCACATCAGAATAAAAGCGAGATAATTTGGGAAATTCTAGGCAGTGTTACAGTAGGTTATTAGGTCGGCACAACATTATGGGCTGATGGGCCTGGACAGTGCAGTAGATTTCTATGTTCTAAGTAAGTTCAAGACTGATGTAAGCTTTTAGATGATGCAGATCAGAAAGGAAAGTTGGTCATAATCTTATTAAATAGACAGGTTTGAATGGCCTTCCATTCCTGATGTTTTTGTGCAATGTGGGACAAGCAAACCTGTCACTGCTTTACATCACTTAATGTTGATAGTGTTCTTCTTCACACAGCCAATGTGACTTGGAGAAGAGTGGTGTACAGTAAAATTTCCAATTATTCACTATCAGATTCTTCAAGAAACCTAATGTTTTAGCTCAGGCTCTTTTTAAACTCAGTGGGAGCCATTTTCCTTAACCGATGAAGGTCTTGCTCTCCACCCTCCCTTTAAACACTGTGTCCTTCCCCTGCATCTCAATTAAGCTAATGTGGGCCCTGTTTCCTGTACTACTGGGACAGTATTTTCCACTTTCTCTTTGAAGTCACATCAGCCCCATTTAACACATTCCTTAGAGGCAATGGATTTGACTGGGAAAAAAATGTATGCTAGTGTGTAACATTGTTGGAAAAACTGAATTCAAAATGTGTTGGAGTATTAATAAGAATAACATCCAATAGTCTGGAAAGTTTGCCACTATAAGTGCTGGATTCGGGAAGCTTTATTACACTTGGTGTTCCATTGCATTCATGTCCGTATTGTCTCATCGACTTTGCATGGCATACAATTTAACTGAAGCATTAAAATTTGCTTCTAATGTTTAAAAGTGGATAATCCCATCTTAACATAATCAAGAATTTATGAACCATTCTATGATATTAAACAATGTTATTTTACATGCTGCTGTGCTACAATACTACCTTAAAGGTAGTTAATAAGTACAGGAAATTAGTAAGACAAAACTTAGCACAAAAATCCATGAGTTTATGTTAGAACTGGTGACCAAAAGAATTGCCAGGGGGTAGATTTAAAGGAGAGAGGAGATGTGAGGATGTTGTGTGGGACTGATGGTAGCTGATGGTACCATAGGCAATGATAGGATTGTTAAAGTAAGGGACGAGAGGCCAGAATGGGAAGAGACCAGGTATATTGAGGGTGGGAAAGGCAACCATTAAGTCTCAAGAGGGTTAAATAAGGTTCCATTATTGTCACTTAGAATGTAGCTTACATGAAATTCTTTAACTTTGTCGACTGTAAAGAAAGACAGAGGGTCCCCACTTTGTCCAGTGCCCCTCACAGAAATGAGGCCTCAGTGAAGAATGAACCTGCAACCCCTGGTTTATTAGTCCAGTGCTCTCACCACTGAGCAATCGGAGCTATGAGAAGCTAAGCCAATGCCACAGAGGTAGAGAGTTCAGTGATCTTGGAAGCAAAGTTGGATCAGGATTCTCTGAATCACTGAGCACTGTGGGTGATGGATCAAAGAGTAAATACAGAAAATGCAAATCATTCATTGAAAACCAGCTTTCTGATGGAGGGGATGAATCTGTGGGATTTATTGCTGGGGACAGCTGTGGAAGACAAGCCATTGGGCAGATTTATGACCAAGGTAGATAGGTTTTTAATTATTAAGGAATCCAGGGTTACAGGAGAAGGCAGGAGAATTGGGTTGAAAAGGATAGGAAATCAGCCTGTTGGAATAGCCTAATTCTGTTGCTATGTTATGATCTTCAGCAAATGATCTGAGAGCATTTGTGCAGATGCTGTGCTTGCCACATGCTTTCCCTTTGTGAGATGCATGTGGTTTTTGTGATGTGTTTCCTCAGGATGTTGCCCGCTTAATTGTGGAGAGGTCCACCATCATGACCCACCTGTTCGCCAAGCACTGCTACAGATCAGAGTGCGAATCCGTGCTGGTAGCGCTCATCGCCATCTTCTCCCGATACGTAAAGCGGATGCGGAAGACGAAGGAGGATGAGGAGGTGTACAGCTGGGTGAGTGTGTCACCTTAGTGGGACCATAGGGGATGCAGGCTCCATCTTCCCGCACCTCAGCCACAGGACGTGCAGTGCTCAATGGCCGGTGCTGCAAACTGTGTGCGAGCCTAGCCTTGATATCTGCTGGGAATTGTTCCATATTACCACAGCCATTTGTCCTGTTCACCATCCACTTAAATCGGAAGTTGTGAGAATTAAGGAAATCTGGGAATGGAAGGAATGGGCAGAGGGAAAAGCGAAACGGCATTTGTTTCCTTCAAACTAGGAGAAACAGGAGCAGGAGTCAGTCATCTGGCCCATAGAGCCTCCTCCACCATTCAGTGAGATTGTGGCTGATCTGGCCGTGGAGCCAGTTCCATTTTCCCACCTATCACCCTCAGTTTCCTGAAAAATGCATAATTTGTCTGTCTTAAATATATTAAATGAGACATCATCTACTGTTTCCTTGGGCAGAGAATTCTACAGATTTACTATTCTCTGTGAGGAGCAGTTCATCCACATCTGTCATAAATCTACTCCCCCAAATCATTAGGCGAGATCATCTAGTTCTGGTCTCAGCTCCAATGGGAACAAGCTCCCTAATTTTTTGCACAATTATTATGTTTCTATAAGATTCACTCACATCCTCCAAATTCCAACGAGTATAGACCCAGGAAACTTAATCTCCCCATGAAGGCTTGATTATTCATCTCTGGAATCAACATGGTGAACCTTGTCTGCACTGCTTCTAAGGCCAGTATATGAGACCAGAACCCTACTCAGTATTCCAGGTATGGCCTCACCAGCAGCTGTAAAGTTGCAGCAGAACTTCGCTGCTTTTAAATTTAATCCCTTTGGCAATGTAGCCATAATTCCATTTTCCTTTTTGATTACCTGTTGCAACTATAAACCACCCTTTTGTGATTCGTGCACATGCATTCCCAAGTCCGTCTGTACAATGGTGTGCTGCAATCTTTCACCATTTAAGTAGTAATGCAATCCATTTTTTTTTTAACTTCCAAAGTGGATGACCTCTCATTTACCAACCTTGACCCTCATCTCCCATACAGCACAGAAAGTCTATGCCAACTATCTTAATTCCTTCTTTCCCATCAACTTCCCTCAGATTCCACTTCTCACCTTATCAGTGATCAGACAGAGTGGCCTATTAACCTATTTACACATCGTTGGGAAATGGGAGGAAACAAGGAGAATGTGCAAAATCTACCCTGAAGTTCAGGATTGAACTAGAATGTAGCAGCTGTGTCGATTTAGTTGGGAAGATAGAGCGGAAAGATGGCGCTGAGATCGGAAATTGGTCATTATGTTGAATGGTAAAGCAGACACATTGGCTGGAATCCTCCTATTTCTCGTGTTCTTTCAAAGAGGTGCAGTGAACTCGTACTTTAATGTGCCATTCTAGAAGTTGAGAGTCCGAAGAGAAACATTAGATGATCTGGGTAGCAGTGAAGTTCACCGTTACCAAAACCATTTCCATTCATTCTTTTGCACAGAAGCAAACTATCATGTTATTTGCACATGTACTTTTTCAAGGGCTATCCAATTTGTTCCCTCCTCTTTCTGAACAGCTCTGCAAATTTTACCCTTTTCAGTTTGCTCTTCATTTAATTGCATTTAGAAAGTTGCTTATCAGTTGAGTACTTTTGAATGCTTTGATAGAACCTGATTCCAGGAATGTGACTTCTGCAGGGAGAACTCACTATTGGTTTGTTTTTCTGATCCACAGTCTGAGTCCCAGGACCAAGTCTTCTTGCGTTGGACCACTGGGGAGACAGCTACCATGCATATTCTGGTGGTCCACGCCATGGTCATCCTCCTAACATTGGGTCCTCCTCAAGGTATCAACAGGGTGCAGAATCTTTAAATGTTTTACTGAAACTTTGGGTGGGAAAATTGGGACAGTACGAGTGGATGTTTTGATGCTACGAAAATTATTATTACAGCTGTCTTCTGCAGCTCTGTGGTCACAGGTTGGGAGTGTAAATATTCAGTGGCTACTCCATCGTGATACAAGGGCTTCACTTCTTTTAAATTGATTTGCCATTAATACCAAGACATATTCACCATGCCAAATTGCCTCTGAGAAGGTGGTGATGAACCGCCTCTTGAACCAGTGCAGTTCTTCCGATGAAAAGCGTTTCAACAGTGGTTTTCAGCAAAGAACAGTTCTATCATGTAGACAACGTGGCAATGAAAGACCAGCAATATTCTTCCACATCGGGATGATGTTCAATTTAAGGGGAAAAATGGTGTTTCCAAGTGCCTGATAAACAGGCCCTTCTTGATTATAGACATCACAGGTTGAGATCTATTGTGGGAGTAGTGGGGGGGGGGGGTTGGGGGGGAGTAACTGCCATGTATTTTTTCTAGGTGGGATGCACTGCAGCATCAGTGCTTCAGTATTACTGATCAGGTGCCAGGTGGCTTTGTCCAGGATGTTTGAACTGTTGGAGTTTCCCTGATTGAGCAAAACTTGGTAGCCATGAAGTGGCAGAGGGTGAGCCTTTCACTGAGGAATCCTAGCTCCTGACCTCCCTTTCTATCTGTAGAACTTGTGTGATTGGTCAAGTTGAGTCTTTGGTCACAGTAGATGATAGTAGGAGACCTGATAATGCCATTAAAGACCAGCAGCAGGTGGTTAGATTCTGTCTTGTTGGAGCTGATCATTGCATGGCATTTGTATGGCATGAATTTTTCTTACCATTTATCAGCCCATGCCTGAATTGCTGAAGGGTTGTGAATGGAATTGAACATTGTGCAGTTGTCCACTTCCACTCCACTTCTCCACTTCCTCGAGTCATCGATAGACATCCTATACCCCACTGAGTCCTTGCCTGCCATTAAGGATCAAATATAATAATATTGTTCCCCGGCTATCTGCCCATAGCCTTCTATGTTATAATGTTTCAAGTCCTCAAGTAAGTACGAGTTAAATTTTGCGAGAGTACCTAACACTGCCACTTTCTCCAACGGTGCATTCATCTACCTTGTAAATGAAAAAAATTCCTCCTATGCTCTTCTTTAAATCTCCTAACCCTTACCTTAACTCCTTGTTGTGTACACCTGTACGATGGGGAAACGTTTCTCTTTACCCTGTCTATTTCCCCTCATAATTTTGTACTCAATCGGGTCCTCCCTCTGCCTCATGCGCTCCACGGAAAACAAACCCAACCTGTCCAGTCTTCTCATAGCTGAAAGACTAGCCAACATCCTGGTGAAATAACACAATCTGCTGGAAGAACTCAACAGGTTTAGCAACAGCAGTGGGAGAAAGAATGGCAGTGTCGGATTGGAACCCTCCCTTCATCAAGACTCACTTTACTCTCTCCAGTACCGTTACACCTTTACTCCAATGTGGTGATCAGAATTGCACGCAGTGCTCCTGTTGTGGCTGATGGTTTAGATAGTTTCATCACAAAATCCCTGTTCTTGTATTTGATACCCCGGCTAATGTAGACAAGTTCCTGTGGAGCCTCTTAACCACTTTGTCAACCTGTGCTTCTGCCAAGCTGCAATTATCCTGGAGGGGAGTGATTGGAGTGCAGGCCTTCAGTGCTGTGGTGGTTAGTAAGGGGCAAAATTCATCCACTTGAAGATCAGAGTGGTCGGCTTTGTATGGAACCAAAAGAGATGAGGCAGATCTTAATTTTTATTTTCTCCATATTCACTCAGGAAACGGGTGCGGAGTTGTGAGAAGTAAGGAAAACAAGCAGTGAAGTCATGAAACCTATACTGATTAAAGAAAAGGAAATCCTTGCTGTCTTAAAGCCAATAAGATATTCCCTCGGACCTTGAGGGAGGCTAGTGAAGAAATCGCAGGAGCTCTGGCAGAAATATGTAAAATATCCTTAGCCATGGGTCTGGTGCCAGAGGATTGGAGGGTAGCTCATGTTGTTCCATTGTTTTAAAAAAGGCACCAAAAGTAATCCTGGAAATTATAGGCCGGTGAGCCTGACATCAGTCTTAGGTAAATTATTGGATGGTTCTAAGATATTGGATAAACAATTATTTGGATAACCAGATACTGATTAGGGATAGTTAACATGGCTTTGTGTGTGATAGAATGTGTTTAACCAATCTTATAGAGTTTTTTGATGAGGTTACCAGGAAAGTTGATGAAGGAAAGTCTGTGGATGTTGTCTACATGGACTTTGACAAGGTCTAACATGGGAGGTTAGTCAGGAAGGTTCAAATGCTAGGTATTCATGGTGAAATAGTGAACTGGATTCGACAATGGCTGGATGGGAGAAGCCAGAGAGTAGTGGTGGATGAATGCTTCTCAGACTGGAGGCATGTGACTAGTGGTGTGCCTCAGGGATTGGTGCTGGGACCATTGTTATTAGTCATCTATTTCAATGATCTGGATGATGATGTGGGAAATTGGTTTAGTAAGTTTGCAGATGACACTAAGATTGGAAGTGTTGTGGACAGAGAAGAGGGTTTTCAAAATTTGCAGAGGGATCTTGACAAGTAAAGTAGGGTAAAAAATAGCAGATGGAATTTAATGTAGACAAGTGTGAGGTGTTGCATTTTGGAAGGACAAACCAAGAAAGGACATACACAGTAAATAGTTGGGGAGTGAGGTAGAACAGAGGGATCTGGGAATGCAGATACATAATTCCCTGAAAGTGGCATCACAGGTGGATAGGGTTGTAAAGAGAGCATTTAGCATATTGGCCTTTATAAATCGAAGTATTGAGTTCAGAAGTTAAAATTGTATGAGACATTGATGAGGCCAATTTTGAAGTATTGCGTGTAGTCTTGGTCACCTAACTACAGGATAGATATTAAAAAGATGGAGAGTGTGCAGAGAAGATTTATTAGGATGTTTCCCGGACTTCAGGGACTGAGTTACAGGGAAAGGTTAGTAGAAGAATGAAGGATGATTTAATAGAGATATTTAAGATTATGAAGGGGATAGAGTAAATGTAGACAGGCTTTTTCCATTGAAGGTGGGTGAGATACAGAAAAGAGGACATGGGTGAAAGGGGAAAAGTTTAGGGGGAATATGAGGGGGAACTTCTTCACTCGGAGAGTGGAAGGAGTATGGAATGAGCTTCCAGATGAAATGGTGGATGCGTGCTTGATTTTAACATTTAAGGGAAATTTGGACAGGTATGTGGGTAGGAGAGGTATGGATGGCTATGGACTGAGTGCAGGTCAGTGGGACTAGGCAAGAAAAAGTGGTTTGGCAGAGCCTAGAGGGGCTGAAGTGACCTGTTTTTGCGCTGTAATTGTTCTATGAACGTATTCTGGTCCCATTGCATTTGATGTGCCAGCCATTTCTCCATCATGTAGAGTGAATAGAATTGGCTGGAGATTGGCTTCTGTAATGCAGGGACTTAAGGAGGGAGAGAGATGGTCAATCATTATTCTCTCAGGTCTGACCGTGTCTCCAAATCCTTCGGTCCTCAGCACATACATGCTATAGGCCTTTTGCCACCTTTGAGCATGAGAACATCTGGGAGCCTCTCTACCTGTTTGGATCGTATATAATGAGAATGTAAGAAATAGGAATCAGCCATCTGGCCCTGGACCCAGCTTCACTTACCCACAAATGCAATAATCTTGCTTATGGAGGTAGAGTGGATTAGAACTGTCAAGTTCCTGGGAGTCTAAATTTCAGAAGACCTCTCCTGGAGCCAGAACATTGAGGCAATCGTAAAGAAGGCATACCAAATCACAAATATCTGTAGACACAGCGGTTGAAGTAAAAAACACAAATGTAAAGCAGTGGTTTTCAAACTGCCCCCATAAACTCACATTCGACCTTAAGCAATCGCTATACCATACGTGTTCTGTGATTAGTAAGGGATTACTTCAGGTGGTATGTGAGTAGAAAGACAAAGTTTGAAAACCACTGTTTTAATTGTAGCTCATTGACTTGTTATGTGCCCGGTTTCATAACTCCAAAAGAAATGGGCTCATGACAATTGTTCTCAAGCAAAATATTTCAGTAACAATTGGTTCTAAAGCAGTGATTCTCAACCTTCCTTTCCCACTTGCATACCACCTTAAGCAATCCTTTACTAATCACAGAGCACTTATGGCACAGGGATTCAGGTGGAATGTGAGAGTTCAGGGGGACAGTTTGAAAACCAGTGATGTAAAGCCTCTGTTTGCTGAGGAGATTTGCTCTATCAAACTTCTATACCTGTACTGTGGAAAATATACTAACTGGTTGCATCACAGCCTGGTTTGGGAAATTGAAGGGAGCAGAAAATAGCAAACACAGCCAGATCCATCACTGGTTCTGACCTCCCATCCATTGAAGACATGCATATGAGGTGCTGCCTCATCTTAAAGGCCCCCCATCACCCTTGTCACAGCTCTTCTCGCTGCACTCTTCAGTACAGAATGTACAGAAGCCTTGAAAACCAGCACATCTCGGTTCAAGAACAGTTTTTATTTCCCAATGGCTATCAGGCTTTTGAATCTCCACTTGTTACACTAATCATAGATTTCACTGACACTGCAAAAGGACTGTCTGCACTTTTTTTTACGCTAGGGTAGTTGTGAATAATTGTTGCCGATGGTTAGAACTGGAGTTTGTACAGCTGCAGAGGCTGTGGGTGCGCTGGAGGTGAATCCACAGACATTTCAATGTCTCTGAAGGGACTCTCTTTTGCTTCTCTTTCTCCCATTGTTAGAGTCACCAGACAATGCTAATGGGGTGTCTGTTTGCCTCGTACCAGGCAAAAGTTATTGTATATCATGTATAATACATTTTTAATGTAATATTTTGTGACAATTAAAGGAACCTTTGAATATTTATTATCTCCTTAATTCAATTATATTATTTTTGTTTTTACTTGTACTTTTCCTCAACCCTTAATTCCTCTATTTTGCAAAAATCTGTCCATATTGGTGTAATAAGGCAGCCTCCATTGCTTCCTGGGGCAGAGAATTCCACAGATTCACTACTCTCTGGGAGAACTAGTTCTTCCTCCTCTGCCTGAAATCTACTTCTCTGAACCTTGAGGCAGTCCCTACTTCTTGTCTTCCCCACCATTGGAAACAGGAAACAGCTTGAATGTTCCCATCTTTTCATATTCCTTTCATAATTTCATATATTTCCATAAGACCTCTCATTCTTCTAAACTCCAGTGTGTACAGTCTCAGGCAACGTGAACTATCCTTGTAAGCTAGCCCCCATCATCTCCAGAATCCTGAATTGTTTGCCACTATATTCAAGACTAGATGTGGTAGGACAGAGCCTAGAGGTCACTTGATCACTTGACTCCTATCTGAGAGTAAAATGATGGATATGCTGGACCATGAGGTAGCCATTGTTGTTGCTGATCATTTATGGAGGTGATCTACCATCTCAAAGACAGTTAATATGGGGACATCAGTTCTGGTCTTGTCATATTTTAAGAATTTATATGGAAAATGTGCTCCAAATATGAAAGGGTGTGTCCTGCTGCTTCTGTCTGTGTCATGATGCTACTGCTTTTGCACTTTGGTAGATGAACTCGAGGCAGCAGTGAATTTTCTTCCCCACATTATTATACTTTAATTAATTATGCCACGTTCCCCCTCAGCCCCATAGTGCTGAGTGTGAGATTGATCTTTGTAACACAAGCAGGGCAATTGTTGTCAGTGTGTAACCAATTGTGAATTGTGGTTTTCAGGTGACAGTGATTTCTGCCACCTTCTTGATGTGTGGTTCCCTGACAAGAAACCGCTCCCCACTGCATTCCTGGTCGACACATCAGAAGAAGCACTGCTTCTCCCTGACTGGCTGAAACTCAGGATGATTCGCTCAGAAGTATCCCGATTGGTGGATGCAGGTAGATGAATACTTAATTTCTTGAATCCATTTCTTCTTTTCAAAATGACAGCGTTTTCTGTATTTTATGAAGTAAAATAATCCTGAGATAGGACTGTTTCCACTCTATTTTCTTTTGATGTTGTTGAGTCACATGTTTAAGTATCGGCTTCAAATTCAGACCAAGCTAAAGAAGTCTCCTGGATGTTAGGTTAAGTGAAAGAGATTACAGAGACATTGAGAAATGAGGCCATGAAAGATTTGAACACAAGAATGGGAATGGAACTGAAGCTTGAGTCCCTTAAGAATGGTATCATGATACAAGATTGTTTTTAATTATACTGTGTAATTTCCATGCCAAATAGCTGGATTTTTAAAAAATCCCCTTTTTCAAAGAAGACTTCGTTCTTGCAGGGATTGCTGTTTAGAAAGAAGTTGGGCACTGACTGCCAGCTACTACAATGCCTCCATTTCTGGTCTGTGTGAGCCTAAGGCACATCTGTGTCTCCATGAGGAACTGTATCTGAGCCCGGTCTTTGATGTACAGGCCCAAATGGGTGTGAAAATTGGAAAGGTTTTAAGCCATTCAATCCTAACAGTTGGTGCCCCAGGCTGCTGTTTTTATTTCCTCGATTAGAATAAATGACGGAAAGGGTCAGACCAATGATCGGAAGGGTAGGCAGGGGCTGTGGGAGAGGAATACATAAATGTCCTGAGTTTCTCTAGCACCATCTGCAGACTTACTTTTTTTTAAAAATGCTGTGAATGAGTAGATGTTTGTGGAGCAGAGATGAGTAGCAAAGTCATCGATTTGGTGAGGGTATAGCAGAGATCTGCCACAAACTCAGCCCTGTTGGGACCCACTACAGTGATTGAAGCCTATACTGTCCACAGCTCTCTATGAGCAGAAGTATTTAGTGCACATGGTGTAAAGCCATCTCAGTGGCTCTACACAAAGCCCTGGAACACCTGGACAGCAAAGATGCAGACATCAGGATGCTCTTTATCGACTACAGTTTGGCATTTAACATCATCATCCCCTCAAAACTGATCAGCAAACTCCAAGACCTGGGAGTTAACACCCCACTTGGTAATTGGATCATGGATTTCCTCACCTCCAGACCATAATCAGTGAAGATTGGTAAAAACTTCTACTCCACAGTCTCCATCAATACCAGAGCACCACAGGGCTGTGTTCTTAGCTCCCTGCTCTACTCACTTTACACCTACGATCATGTGGATTGGTAGGACAATAACACCATCCACAAATTTGTCAACAATACCATGGTAGTGGGTTGTATAAAGGAAGGAGATGAGTCAGCAGGACAGGAGGGAGATTGAAAACTTGGCTGAATGGTGCCCCGACACCTGCACCCTGCACTCAATGTCACCAAAACTAAGGAGCTGATTGTTGACATCAGGAAAAGAAAGCCAGAGGTATACAATCCAGTGATTATTGGGGATCAGAGGTGGAGAGGGTGAGCAAATTTTAAGTTCTTGGGAGTCACTATCTTGGAGGATCTTTCTTAAACCCAACATACCAATGGCATCATGAAGAAAGCATGTCAGCACCTCTACTTCCTCAGGAGTTTGCGGAGGTTTGCTAGGACACCAGAAACCCTGGCAATTTTCTACAGCGGTGTGGTTGAAAGTGTGCTGACTGTCTGCATCACGTTCTGCTTTGGGAACACCAATACTCCAGAGTTTAAAGCCCACCAAAAGATAGTGGACGCAGCCCAAAATGTCACAGGCAAAACCCTCCCCACTATCGAGGTAATCTACATGGAACGCTGCTGTCAGAGAGCAACAGCAATGATCAAAGACTCTCACCATCCAGCACGTGCTCTGTTCTCGCTGCTGCCATCAGAAAAGAGGTTTAGGTACCACAAGACTCTCACCACCAGGTTCAGGAACAGTTGCTACCCCTCCACCATCAGACCCCTCAATGACAAACTCAATCAGAGACACACTTAAGGACTCTTAGGGATTTTCTTTTTGTTCTCTCTGTATTGCACAGTCAGTCTGTTTACATTCATTATCTGTTTACAGTTCTTTGTTTATGTTTTACGCTGTGTACAGTTTATTTTTTACACTACCAATTTGTGGTAATTCTGCCGTGCCTGCAGGAAAAAGGAAACTCAGGGCTGTATGCAATGTCATGTATATACTCTGACAAGAAATCTGAAATCTAAAGTGAGCCCTTGTTTGAAAGTCAACATCTCAGAGCATGCCCAGTTAGAGAGTAATGAAAATATTTTGCATTTCAGTTTACAGTTGTCATCTATTATCTGAAAGTGATCCTCTAAAATAAATTTAGGCCCCTCTGTTCCACTTCAAGTTAGAGGCTAATGTGTACCCTTATTGGAATTATTATGAAGATGTGTCTTAGGTCATTGTGGCCTTAGTTTTGTGACAACCACTTAGTTAAGTGACAACTCCACTTACCGTGACCAGTTTACTCTCGATGTACTTTCAGAATATTGACCTTGAACATTGAGCCGTTTTACTTGTAGATGAAGGCTTATCAAGTGTCGGTGTTCTTGAGTCTAAGTTATTAATCAGAGTTTGGACATAACTGCAGGTCAGCAAGATAGAGCTTGTTGACAGAAACTGATGCTCAATAAAAGCTGCATAAAGCCACACTCTGAAGTTGATTACTTGTATAATTAGATATCCTGGAGTGATTTCAAGCCTTAGTGTGAAGTTGACGGTTCTAATAAACCACTTGTGGTTCAATGCCAGTTCATGATGTCATCTGTGCTTTATGAATTAAATTGTAATCTTGTAATCCCTTCCAGGTGTTTATTTTTTATTTGAGAAATCTGGAAGGTGAGTCTGTCCATATTGCTCTCCTTCACCATGGTGGAATGAACAAGTGAAAATTGTAGATAAATATTTTGGAGTAGCCTTTAGAAAGATGGGTTCATGTTTTAAAAACATTGGATTATGGTAAGAGTAGAACAGGAAGACAAGGAAGTTGCAATCTGATTTTTGAGGTGAGGAAATACTTAAATAGATCACAATTTCTCTTGCTGTTATCCTGCAGAATCGGGAACTGAAGTGGGAATAGTTTGCACTCGGCTCCGAGCTATGTGCAGGGTAGCTTCATTCTCATATCCTTTTCTCTCTCGCAGCTCTCCAAGACTTGGAGCCACAGCAGCTGATCCTGTTTGTCCAATCCTTCGGAATCCCAGTGTCCAGCATGAGCAAGCTTCTGCAGTACCTGGATCAGGCTGTATCCCATGATCCTCAGACCCTCGAACAGAATATCATGGACAAAAGTAGGTGTTGTGGTATCGAGAATGGCTGAGAGATTTGCGGTTCTGTCTTCTGCCTCTGGTACTTCCGCACACTATCACACTACCAAACCTCATGTGAGTTTGGAGAATTAACTACAGAGGTGTTTAGCTATTAGGGGATCCAGACCAAAAAATAACTTCAAAAAATGCTCATCAGGTCAAGCTTTTCAAGTTGGCAGCCTTTTGTCAGGATTAGGAAACATTCAAAAACAATCTTTCAATTGCAGTGAGCTAAAAATGCTGCTTCATCTTCTCTGTCTTCCCAGCAGTTTTATTTCAATTTTCCAGCATTGCAGTTTTTTGGCTTTCCAGGAAATGGCATAGTCATATCAATACCGTTCATGACCTCTTTCTTGCACCCAATGAATCTCCATGAAACACAACAGCTGCTTTATGCATAACAAGCTACAACAAACAACTGCCAGTTACTGATAGTTTGCTTATGTGATATTTCTTGAAGCATAAACATTGGCTGGATCAACATTCCTTTTCAAATAATGGCCCTAAGACCATTCCCTGCCTGAGAGGGCAAGTGAGGCCTTGGTCGAATGGCTCAACTTCTCAGAAGTACAGCAGACTGTTGGCCTGCATTTTGCACTCATCTAGTGAAGGAGACCTGAGCCCATGACCCACTGGTGAGAATGTGGTGCATTGAGCCATGACCTGATTTTATCTCTCTCGATGACAGCAGAGGCATTTATCCACCAGGATTCTCCCGGCAGAGGGTGAGGGTGATGATTCTGGCTGCGCCTGTTATTACCTCACCCTTCTGTGCTGTGCTTTAAGAAACTGCAGCTGATTATAGACCCGCAACTTGCTGAGGTGAGGAGACTACATTTCAAATGGTGCTTGTTGTGATTTGGCTGTTGTTCGTCCCAATTTCCATGTATCAGGCCAGAATTAGCAGGGGATTGCGTGGGCCCCTCAGTAATCCATCTTGGACCATCTGCTGCATCGAGCACAGCCATTGTGATTAAATTAGATGGAGTTGCTGAATGGATAGTTGTAATAAGCAGACTACACAGGGGAGGAGATGATTGCAATGTTCTAATTCAAAATAATGGATGGTAATTAAAAATGAAGGATGAATGATTCAGAAGTGGAAAATTACAAATTTATTGCAGTGTTCTTTATGATATTGAAACATGAATTATATTTTTTTAATTCCTGATTATTTAACATGCTATTATTTCTAGTCTCGCAGACCTGATTGTTTGCATCGATACCCCGAGGCAATGTTCATTGTTTATCCGGCGTTAAGTGACTTGTGTTTATTTTATTTATTTGCATTTATTCTAATTTTCAGACTATATTTCATACAAGGCATCCGGTTTTCAAGGGAGCAAACTTGCCAGTTTGTCGACCATAGATTTGTGTTAGGCTGGTGATTTTGAAACTTATAATGCCATAAAAATAAGAATGGCTTCTATTTAAATTTGTGTCATTGAATCCAAGGAGGCCATATTTCTAGGTTTGGAATTTTTTTTCTCCTCTAAGAGTGCAGGCTTAAGGAGCGAGGACAAATGAAGGAGATGAGCTCTGTACCCCCATCCCCATCTTATTTCAGCTTCAAATGGCACGAGATGAGGCTGTTTGACTCATCATCCCTATGCTGGCGATTTGAACCATTTATCCCCTCAGTCCCATGTGGCCATGCTTTTCCCCCACAGAACTACAGATTGTTGTGGCTCAGCTGTTTGAAAGTTATCACTTTATCTGCTTCTACTGCCCTTTCAGCCAAATATCACAGCCAGGTCCAGATGAAGAGTTCCAGACTGAATCATCGACAGTTCTTTCTCTCCCGCCGATGCTGCTTGAGCCTCTGAGATCCTCCAGCAGATTGTTTGTTGAGCATTCTTGTGAATATTTTTCTGCACCCACTTGTGCGGAATCATTTGTGTGGGTTTGGTAATCTCTGACCAAGACAGAATTTGGACTTGCTATGACATGTCAGTTTATTTAATGTCCTTTGTCCAACAGAGATGGAAAGTCCCATGTCTAGTGAACAGTGAATCTAAGCCAACAGTTCTCATGGTGGTCTGGATGCTTGCTTTGATATCATCATTTTGGGCTAAGAAGTTGTAAATCACTCAATGCTTCAAGTCCTTGCTGCTGCTCATTGATGTTAGAATGTGTGCCTTGCTGTTGTTTTTAACTGTGGCTAAGTATTGCTGCATTCACTATCAGGCAGTAATCCACCTCAGAGACCTGCAATCTGTTACAGGGGAGTGCCGCTTAAAGCTCGATATGCTGTTTTCGGGCAGCCCTTCAGATCGTTGTGTAAGTTCGGAGAAACTTTCAATGTGCATAGGTCAATATTTATCCTTCATCAACATCTCAAACAAACTTGACAAAAGGTAGAGCGTTCCTGAGAAACCATTCGTAATCTTAAAATTCATAAAGCGAAGGCCCATTGACTTCTATTGGAGGCAATTTTAGAAAAAGCAAAAACCCATTATAATTTCTTCAGAAAAGCGAACATGGGTTTCTTTGTATGACCAAATTTTCATAAAGTGAGTATTCGTAAAGCAGGGTTTACCTGTACACAGTAGTGCTGGAGAGTTTAGCACTTTTGTGTTTTGCAGTACAATCACAGCAGCTGCAGATTATTTAATCGCGTGCAAATTTCTGCACACTCATCAAAAATTACTTTGAGGGATCTTGCTGTGCATAAATTAGATAATGCATTCTTTACTACAGCAGGAAGCAGATTTCAAAAGTTCTATGTGTTGGCTGTGAAGTGCCCACCTCTCCTCGTCCAGCAAGCAGTCTGAGCATTAGAAACAGGGAAGGAAAGAAACTGTTGACTTTCAAAGGTATGCAGTGAAGTTGTATCATGAGCTTGTTTTTAGCTTGTTGTGTTTACCTGTGCTGACCAACTGGCTAGTGTATTCACGGATATCTTCAACCTCTCTCTGACAGGATATGGTACCCATCTGTTTCAAACAGGCCACAATCGTATGGTGCCTGAGAAGAGCAGGGTAACCGACCTAAATGACTACCAATGAGTGGCACTCATTTCAGTGATGAAGTGTTTTGAGAGGCTGGTGTCTGAGCAGCGACATAGATCGATTCCAATTTTCCTATAACAGCAGCAGGTCTAGGGCAGATACCATCTTACTGGTCTTTTTCCATCTTCACAAATCCCTGGAATGCCTGGACAACAAAGATGCATTCATCAGGATGCCCATTACATTCAACACCATCATCCCCTCAAAACTAATCAGTAAGCTTTAAAAACTGGGCCTCACTACCTGATTGTGCGTTTGGATCATGGATTTTCTCACCTTTAAACACCAGTCAATGCAGATTGACAAAAACATCTCAACAATCTTCTTTAGCACCGGAGCAACACAGTGCTGCATAAGTAGCCCTCTAATATGTGGCTAAGTACAAAAGCAACACCATATACAAGTTTGCTGATGGTACTACAGTATTGGGCTGTATAAAAGGGGACAATGAGTCAGCATAAAGGATTGAGATTGTAAACTTGGTTGAATGGTGTATTAACATCAACCTCTCACTCATTGTCACCAAGACCAAAGACCAGATTGTAAACTTTAGAAAACCAGAAGTGTACGATCCAATGAACATTGAGGAATCAGAGGTGGAAGGGATCAGCAAATTCCTGGAGGTCACTATCTCAGGGACCTGTCCTGGACCTAACATATTGATGCCATTGTGAAGAAAGCACAACAGCGCTCCCACTTTCTCAGCAGTTTGAGGATGTTCGGTATGTTATTGGAAACCTTAGCAAACTTCTACAGATGTGTGATGGAAAGTTTACTAACTGGCCACATTACAGTGACTCAGCCCAGGACATCAAAGGCAAAAATCCCTACACCATTGAGAACATCTACAGGGAACACTGCTGTTAGAGAGCAGCAACAATCATTAAGAATCCGCATCACCCAGGCATGCTCTGTTCGCGCTGCTGCCATCAGGAAGGAGGTATAGGTGCCACAAGACTCTCACTAGCAAGTTCGGGAATATTTACTACTCCTCAACTCACAGCACTCATTCAGTGACTCTTTTAAGGACTCGTATGTTGCTCATTATTTATTGCTGTATATTTATACTTCTGTATTGACAGTCAGTTTGTTTACATTTCTTTCTTTGAGGACACTTTACGGTTGGTAATTAGAAATCCTGCCTGACCCCAGAAAAAGAATCTCAAGGTTGTATGTGATGTCTGACAAGAAATTTCATTTGAAGATGCAATTTAATCCTGATATGTGCAGGCTGAACCATAAGAATATAAGATATTTGATCAGGAGTAGGGCATCTGGCCATTAATAATATTGTGGCTGAACAAGTTGTGGACTCGGCTCCACTGACCTGCCTTTTTCCGATTACCTTTAACTCTTCTACTATATAAAAATCTATCCATGTCTTTAAAAATTGGGAGAACTAATAAGGGTAATATGTAAATATTAAAGGTAAAGGATAGTAGAGCCCCAGGAATGCTGAAGAACGGAGGGACCTTGGTTTGTATCCCTGATGATAAGTAGATAAAGTGTTTCAGAAAGCACATGAAATGCTTGTTTCATTAGAAAATAACAGCAGAGAGGTTGTAGTGCAATTTTATAAATCACAGCTATAGTACTGTGATCATTTCTGGTCACCACACAATGGGAAGGATATGATTACAGGCCCTTCTACCTATGATGTCCATGTCTTTTTTTTTTGCGCATTGACACTGATCTCATAGCCTGTTCTGGGACCGTATCCTTGTTTGTCTTCCCTATTTAAGTGTTTCTTTAAATCAAAATCAGAATTTATTGTTGATATGCCATAGACATGGACCAGACAAGTGTTATATTAATATAGGGTGTTTTTAACAGACTATAACCACCACTAAACTGGCCAATGGGAAAGCATCTGTTATGAAGACTGATGCCCATGATGGTGCTGGCCGAGTTCACAACTCTCTGTAGCCGTTTCGTCCCTACCAGACAGTGATGCAACCAGTCAGAATGCTCTCCACAGTACACCTGCAAGAGTCTTTGGTGATGTACCAAATCTCCCCAAACTCCTAAGAAAGTATTCTTCTTTGGCTTGGCTTCGCGGACGAAGATTTATGGAGGGGTAAATGTCCACGTCAGCTGCAGGCTCGTTTGTGGCTGACAAGTCCGATGCGGGACAGGCAGACACGGTTGCAGCGGTTGCAGGGGAAAATTTGTTGGTTGGGATTGGGTGTTGGGTTTTTCCTCCTTTGTCTTTTGTCAGTGAGGTGGGCTCTGCGGTCTTCTTCAAAGGAGGTTGCTGCCCGCCGAACTGTGAGGCGCCAAGATGCACGGTTTGAGGCAATATCAGCCCACTGGCGGTGGTCAATGTGGCAGGCACCAAGAGATTTCTTTAGGCAGTCCTTGTACCTCTTCTTTGGTGCACCTCTGACACGATGGCCAGTGGAGAGCTCGCCATATAACACGATCTTGGGAAGGCGATGGTCCTCCATTCTGGAGACGTGACCTACCCAGCGCAGTTGGATCTTCAACAGCATGGATTCGATGCTGTCGGCCTCTGCCATCTCGAGTACTTCGATGTTAGGGATGAAGTCGCTCCAATGAATGTTGAGGATGGAGCGGAGACAACGCTGGTGGAAGCGTTCTAGGAACCATAGGTGATGCCGGTAGAGGACCCATGATTCGGAGCCGAACAGGAGTGTGGGTATGACAACGGCTCTGTATACGCTTATCTTTGTGAGGTTTTTCAGTTGGTTGTTTTTCCAGACTCTTTTGTGTAGTCTTCCAAAGGCGCTATTTGCCTTGGCGAGTCTGTTGTCTATCTCGTTGTCGATCCTTGCATCTGATGAAATAGTGCAGCCGAGATTGGTAAACTGGTTGACCGTTTTGAGTTTTGTGTGCCCGATGGAGATGTGGGGGGGGGGGGGGGGGGGGGCTGGTAGTCATGGTGGGGAGCTGGCTGATGGAGGACCTCAGAAAGTATACCCGCTGGCTATATCCACTTAAAGGTAACAATTGTATCTGATTCCACCACCTCTTGTATCAGCAAGTTCCAGATATCAATCACACTCTTATAGGGGGAAAAATCTTGTTCCTCAGATAACTCATCTGCCCCTCACCCTAAACCTCTATGACCCCTTTGCTTTTGAACCTGCAGCTATCATTTAAGAGATCCTGCCATTCATGCCTCTCATAATCACACATACTTCAGTCAGATCATCTAATCCAGGCATCATCCTGGTGAAAAACACAAACTACACATGCTGGAATCTTCAGCTCCTCCAGGAGCTCATGCTTTGCTCAACATACTGGAGGAGTTCACGAATCCAGATGTTGCCTAGGATGAAACGCTTTAGTTTAAAAGAAAGAGAGTGGCAAGGTTGGGCACATCATGGAGTGCAAGAGGCCGAGTGGCGACATGATAGAGACATGCAAAATTATGAGGGGAATAGAAAGGGTAGTTTAATTGTTTTATTTTTAAAAATATTCCCTTCTATGAGGTGGTCTTAAAGCAGAAAGCTAGGTTTAGAGGTGATCTGAGGACCTTTTTCACTCAGCGAAGGTTGGAGTCAGGAATACACTGCCTGAGTGGGCAAATGAGGCCTCAACTCTCACAATGTTCACAATGTTCCAGTCATTCACTTGAATTGCTACGGTTTTGAAAGCTACAGAATGTTGGAAACTGGCATTTGTTTAGATGAGCAACTGATGATGGGGCCCAAAGCCTAATTCTGTGCACTCAGACTCCCGGATTCACATGATCTGCTGGCTCAAGCAGAACGTTATGTGGCTTTTACAAATGTGTCCTAACTCTTGGATTGTTCTCTGCAGACTACATGGCCCACCTGGTGGAAGTGCAGCATGAGAGAGGAGCTACTGGTGGGCACACCTTCCACACACTGCTTACTACCTCCCTGCCCCCAAACAGAGGTACTGTTAGGAGTGTTGAGTTCTATATTTTATTCACTATCAAAGCTTTGTTGGCAATTTCCATTGCAGGATTCCACCTGTGTCCGTCATCTTGCCTTTCTGTGTTTTAAGGATCTGGAGTTGTATTAATTCCAGTCTGAAGTCTTAGTCTATGGCTCGAGACAAGGGTGGAGAGGAGTAGGACATCATTGGCAAGTCACCATGAGTTGGGCCAGAGTTCAGTGGGTTGTGATTCTCGAAGGATGATAGAGTGAGGATTAAACCTGTATATTTATTAGACCAAGTATTTATTAATCCAGCATGAAAATCCAAACCTCTCCTGTGTCAGTGGTAAAGCTGCTCTTTTTGTTCAAGTGATTTGAAATGATTCCATTTTTATAGCTGTTAAAATGTAGATTTCTTGTCATCCTAGAAAACGTAGAGCTCAATAGACAGAGCTCGAGCAATGCCACACCGCAGTGTCCCATCCGTATTAGAGGACCCACGCAAATCCCTGTAATCATGCCAGATGAAGATTTGGCTGGACTTTTTCTTCAGGTACAAAGACTGTGCTTGCTGTTTACATACAATACAACCATATTGCCAAAATCTAGGGTGGCTCAGTTTGTGTGGCAATTAGTGCAACATTATTACAGCCCAGTGACCCATGTTTGAATCCTCTGGTGTCTGTCAGGAGCTCTCCCCATGACCGTGTGGGTTTCGGCCGGGTGCTCCAGTTTCCTCCCACATTCTAAAGATGTTCAGGCTTCATAGGTTAATTGGTTGTATGTACAGCGTGGGCTCATGGGCCAGAAATGCCTGTTACCATGCTGTAGCTCGAAATTAAATTAACGTACTTCCATAATTCTTCCCACTGTCTTTCTTACTACCTCTTCTAGGATGTTGGTGGGTGTGAGGGAGGGTGTTGAGAACTGTTTAATTCAGTTGTTCCCAATACGATATGGCAGGATTAATAGAATTCCTGGCTTTTCCTGCTGATCTGAACAATAACATGAAGCATTTAAATCGAGCCTTTAATTTTGAAAACTAGGATGCTTTAGAAGAGGCGTGAACTAAAGTTCACCCATGAAGGCTTCTTAAAAAGAGCACTTGTGTGAATATTAAGTATCTATGCACCACTTTTTTCCCCCTCAATCTCCTGGGGAGGAAAGGTGGGCGGTCTAGTTGTGGCGCTCTGTCAGTCATGGTGAGTGAGGGAGGCTTGATTGCAGCTCTTTTCCAGCCTGTCCAGCATCGTAATCATGAATGCTTTCCTTCCAGCTTTTCCCAATGAACCCGGACCCAAGGTGGAAGACTGCAAACAGCCGCTCAGTCTCCCTGATGCTGCAGCATACGTTGGCTCAGGAGCTGTGTCATATCCGCCAAGGAAAGGCTGAAGAGACCGGTATCACCGTCCGTTTGCTCCAGGCTCTCTCTGCGCTGCTCAACTCCCCACACAGCAGGTCCTTCGCCTTGTCCATGCAGAGGAATTACGTCATCTCCTGCCCTTTATTGAGACAGCTTTATCAGTGTCAGGTATCATCCTGAATGTGTATGTAGCTGACTATAACTGGGAGTGTGCAACACACGCATTTGCCTACATTGGCATTTGTGTCATTGTACAGGAGAGTAGTGGGACATGACCTCTTGGCTGGAACTGATTCAGCCTCTTGTGGTGTTGTGCAGGAGGGGTCCTGGGACATGCCTTACTTTCTGGAGGCAGTAATTCAGTCAGATAAACCTTCCAAGTCTCTTGGACTCCAATCTTTGTCCTTGCTGTCAAATGTGGAAGTCTGAGACATTCTGACTGGCATCTGATGCAACATCTGCCAGGACACTCCATCCCTGGGATCTATGTGGCCAAGCTCAGTCTTGCTGGTATTCCCCAATGATTTCTTGGGATATCACTATTTATTTCCTTCTGCAGATCATTACCTGCCGTGGGTTCTGAGACTCCATTGGGTATCTTTGAGATACTGGGCTCGAGTAAAACAAAAGAACTGCAGATACTGGAATTTGACCAACAATAAGTTCTCAGTAGATGCTGCCTGACCTGTGGAGTTTTTTTCCTATATTTCCAAAGAGAAGTCAGAGGGACTTAGCGGGTCGGGCAGCATCCATGGAGAGAAATGGATAGCCAATGTTTTGGATCAGGACTCTGCGGCGAAACAAAAAGGGTCGTGACCTGAAACTTTTTGGCTATCCATTTCTCTCCATGGATGCTGCCTGACCCGCCGAGTCCCTCCGACTTCTCTTTGGAAAGGTACTAGAAGCAGAAACCGCTGAAAAGAAACTCAGCAGTTTAAAGCTATGGAGACACAGGAAGACAAGCTACTCTTGAACGGTGTACTGAATTTGCAATAGTTTCAACAGCACTCTGACCCTCCACGTTTTCAGCGCTCAGTTCACCCTGGGATACAATCCTGTAAATATTATTGCCCTCCAGTATGCATTTGTGCAATCTCACTCTAGCCATCAAGTATGAACTGGCATTTGAAATCTGGCATCCTAATGAGCTGAACACTGTTGCATTAGCCAGACTCCACTAGTGGGGGCCTTTCTGACAAGAACAGGGGAAGAGGATGGTGTCATTGGCTTCGGCCAATCTGGACCCACACATGGTCTTCTTTTTAATACCAAATACGTGCAACTTAGTGACAAATAAATCTGAGATTAGCTTTCATTTTTTGTTGAGGTTGTCAGCTTGTTTTCTTCTGTTCACAGAAAAGCGGACCTCAAGACTCAATGGCCGTGACCCTGTTCTGCAAAGTGGTGATACAGCTGCAGACGTGGCTGGACAATTCGGTGGCAGAAGATGGTCCTCTTCGTGCATTGCTGAAGTCCCTTGCTGCTCAGTGCTCCTTGAAGCACAGGACAGGCGATGGTACTGTAATAGTTATGTGTAATGGGTGATGGTACTGTAATAGTTATGTGTAACAGGCGATGGTACTATGGTAGTTATGTGTAACAGACAACAGTACTGTAATAGTTGTGTGTGACCAGGTGATGATACAATTTAATGCCTTTTAAACCTGAAGCTGGTCAAGGAACACTTGTCTGGACTCTGCTTTCAACCTAGTTCTTAATTTTAATTTAGACATAAAGGATGGTAAAGGCTCTACCTGCCCACTAGCCTGTGCCACCCAATTACACCAATTAACCTACAAACAATTCATTTTTTTTTTGAGGGTGGAGGAAATCCACATGTTCGTGAGTAAAATGTACAAATTCCATTCAGACAGCGACAAATTCAAACCTGTGTCACTGGTGCTGTAATAGCCTTGCGCTAACTGCTACACTAACCGTGCTGCCCTTAATACATCCCAAAGGAAGTAGTGTTGATGTATGGTCACTATTGTAAAATAGAAAACATAGTGGCCAACTTGTACACAAACACCAAAAACAAATATCCCAATGCTGCAAATCTGAAATAAATGTTGAAAATGCTTTGCAGATGAGGCTGGCCTGTGATTGGATGGTGGGGCAGGAATGATTAAAAAATCTCAAGGCATGGCGTAGTATCATGAGCTAGCAGTGGTGGGGCATTGGGGAATAACCAAAAGGTGTGATGGAGGTATAAATATTTGAAGACTAATGAATATATGAGATTACCATTGGTTAAAAAATATGCTACAAAAGCTGGAAATTTGAGATACAGAGGTAAGAGTCACTGACTTGTTTTTTCACATTGCACTCGAGAAGATAAGCTTGCATCAAGCTTTGTGAGAGTGTGGGTTTGATGAAGAAGAGCAGAGAAGGATTAGGTTAGCGCATTGTCAATAGTCAGCTGAACACTGGATCAGTTGGAAGCATTTCCACAAAGCCATTTCTAGCATTGTTCTCTTGCACACCCATTGAACCAGATGATGGGGTTAATATGGGGAGGTGGCCAGTGGTTGGCTTGACGAGTGGACTGTTTTTATGCTATATGGCTCTATGAGATATGATGTATCTTCTAGTTACATTGGTTTATTAATAAACACCAACCAGGACACTGAAAAGAGGGTCCCTACTTCTGATGCACCACCATTACTTTTCTGAGGAAGTGGGTCATATCTTCTGTGCTGTTCGGTACCTTGTTCTCTATGGAGAAAAGCTGATGTGATCCTTTTCTGGATTGGGGGGTGGTGGTTGGTGGGGGGGGGGGGGGGGGGGGGCGGGAGGGGTGGTTGGGAAAATTGTTACGAGCCCAAAGGACTCCAAAACTAGCAGCAACAGAAATTCACCAAGACATTGGCTCCTTAAACAAAACTGGTTTTAGTTTCTTTAATACAGAATAAGACCAATACTTATTACTATTAACTTAACCCTCCTTCTAATTCTAAGCACACGTGCATGTGTTCAGGAAAGTTCTTTTTCACTGTCCAATCATTCACTTTTCACTTCTCCAAGTTCACTAGTGTCAGGCAATCTTTCACACTGTGTACAGAATTGAACGGAGATTATATTCACCAGGCTCTGCTGCTTTAACTTAAGTTGTTACCGCTGAGGAAGGTCTTTGTTGGTTTCAGAGAGATATTCGTTGTTCATTGGGCACACAAACTGATCTCCTTCAATCAGCAACTGAAGTGTCTTACTGAAGAAACTTGCCCCCTCTTGGGTTTTTCCAAAAGCTAACCTCTTCTTCCAGGTGATCACAAGGAGTTCTTCTTTTTCTCCCCCCCCCCCCCCCCCATTTCAGGAGAAACACAATAACCAGCCACAACCTCTGGAAATGACTACAGAGATTTAGAATAGGCTGAAGTCAGAACTCAAAACCCATCTTGAAATGGGGTCTTGCAGCAGGTCTGCCAACTTGCAAAACCACATGGCTCCTCTTAGGACAACAAACTCCAACCAGACATTTAAAACTCTGTCACTAGTTTAGAAGCAAAAGATTTCTCAGTTCTTGAGCCTGGACGCTGTTCAAACATCCTGGTCCATTAACACCAACTTGTGAAACTCTCACAAGCACTTTCCATTGTCTCTGCAAAGCCAACTGTAGACACAAAGTCTACCCCTGCATAGTTCTTGGATAGCAAATGAGATGTTTGTTTGTGAAATGTGACCTAACAACTAAACCTCACAATTTTACCCTTTTAAGATCTATTTTATCATAATTTTATTAACTTATTCCTTAGCAGTATTAAAACTGGGGAATTCTTACCTTATCTCCTGGTAGGCCTGAGAGAAGCCTGCTCTTTCTGCTGTCTTGAAGTAGTGTGACCAGATTATTGAATGAGATAAGAATTACTTAATTTTTGATTTTTGATCATTCTCCCTTCTTTAACCCTCACCCCACCCACCACTACCAACAAATCCTAGGGGAATTAAAGTAAAATCAGCTTACTTTTTATTATCTCCTGGAGCAGTCTGCTGGAGACTGCCAGCCAACACTTTGCTTCTATCATCCCCCTGTGATTAATGGCACAACATTTAGCAAAACTGAAAGGGAAATTTGACATTTGGCAATACTGCTCATTCCCTGAGGCTGTCATCGGTCACGATGAGTCAGATGCTGCAGTCTTATCACACTGTTGTCACAAGTTCCTCCCACCCTTTTGCAGTATAATTCTTTGGGCTCAAGGTATGCCTGTCAAAGTTTGTCCACTTTTTATCTGGGCTAGCAGCCCAGTGTCCTTGTTCACTCTTTTAAACCCAAGCCTCATTGATATTAGTATCAAAGAGTATTATTTTAAAGTTTGCTTCATTTGATCCCAGCCTTGCATCAGACTTGGCTCATCTTTGTGAGGTTAGACAGACCTGAGACTATCCCAAATCACTCGACAGTCAATTATGCCCTTTTGCACTGTAATGCAGGAAATAAGACACAACTTCACAGTTACTAAACTCACACAAACAATGCAATTAAGTGTGGTGGGTGCCTGGGGTAGGAGTGAAAGCAGATGCAGTAGCAACATTTAAGAGGCTTTGAGATAGGTACATGAATATAAAGGAGATGGAGAAAGCAAGCATCAGATTCTTAATTTGATTCGACTCATATTTAGCACAGGCACGTGGGTCAAATGGCCTGATCCTGCGTTATACTCTTCTGTGATTTTGACTGAGGGTGAAATATTGCTCAGAATTTGAAAGCATCCCTTCTTCGAGATAGTGCTGTGGAATCTTTTAAGTCCATCCAAGAAAATGGATGAGGCTTGGTTTAAATTCTTGTCTCCCAGCTGCGCAATATTCCTCAGTACAGAACTGGGAGTCTTAGAAGTATTATAGCTGTACAGTGAGGCCACTCCTAAATTATCATATGCAGTTTTGGTCCCCTAATGTAAGAACTCAATGTATAGACTTTAGAGCTTAGAATAGACACCCAAGGCTAATTTCTTGCATGAGAGGGTTGTCCTATCACAGGTGGTTGAAGAAATTTGGTATTTATTTTTTGGAGTGTAAGAGTGGGAGGTGTACCCAATGGGATATACCAGGTCCTGAGGGGAAATGACAGGGTAAATGTTGAGATATTTCCACAAGTGGTTGAATCTCAAACAAGGGGCCATGGTTACGAGATCCGAGGATATTTGATCAAAACTGAACCTTCTCGGTCAAGGGTGGGAAATCTCTGGAATTTGCTATCCCAAAGCATTGAAGTGATGAGATTATGGGGGATGGTTAAAAAGGCGATAGGTACATTTTGAAAATTTGGGGAACTCGGGGATGTGGAGAAGTGGTTAGCGTAACATCTTTACAGAGCCAGTGATTGGGACTGGGGTTCATATGCCACGCTGTCCGTAAAGGATTGGTACATTCTCCCCGTGTCTACGTGGAATTTCCCCGGGAGCTCCAGTTTCCTCCCACCGCTTGAAACATACTGAGGGTGTAGGTTAATTGGGTATAAATTGTGCATCACGGACTTGTGGGCTGAAATGGCCTGTTACTTTACTGTATGTCTAAATTTATTTTTTTAAAAAGGTAAGGCCTGGGAAAGATCAGCCATAATCATATCAAATGTTGGGCAGACATAAGTGACTGAGTGTTCAACTCTTGCATCTATTCTCTTATCTTCACATGTATCCTCTCCTTATTTGTCGTTTGTGGCATGAACACGTGTTCCCCAAATACCTACCTATCAGCCTAACTCCATCATATTAAGTCTAAGAGCTTTACAAGCTGAACCTTCCTGTTACTATCCCAGCTGGTAACAATTAATTCACAACAGCTTGGAAGATGCACTAGAAAGTGTCTGGGCCCTTGTGGTCAGAAACATATTGGGTGGCTTTTTTAAAATAATTAATCAACCAGGCATTTAATTAGAAGTTGCTTTAAATATGTAAATAGATTTACAGAATTTTGTCCTGCAAAATTCAGACAATACTTTGCTGGAGTAGCCAAGTTAGAATGGTCTTGAACTGACACGAGTTCCTTCCAGTCACTGTTTCAAAATGTATGCCTGGGATATTTGTATTTTGGATACTTCTGGGTTTAAGCTGGACAGTCACTGATCTAAGATGACTCGTGTTTCAAAATTTCAAATGCAACACCATGATATCAAGTTTGTAAAGACATATTTTCAATCAATATTTGGGCCATTTACAAAGTATATTTCAGAAATTTCCAAATTAGCCTAACTGGGATTTATGGAGCCTCTTCCCAAAACTGCATTTTGCACTGATTGGGATAACCCAAGCTCAGTGAAGATGTTGCATTATTGCATGACCATGAATATAACACCCAGTACCACATCTGTTAAGATTGAGCTTATAACTTTCCTTTGTTATTTGAAATATTAGGGTCCTGGGCCTTTTACACAGCTTGGAGTACATTGTTGGATTGTGTTTTCACAGTCAGAACTAACTTCAGGCACCTGGCGGAGCAGCTGACCTATCGGCAGGACCACGAGTTAGCAGTTCAAGCAGTAATGTCGAATCTGAAAGCTGGGGAGGCATGCAATGTGGAGCCAGAGTTAATGGGAAGAGGTATGAAGCCACTGCAACACATGGCAAACCCATCCTGCTTACTTCAAAATTGGTTACTAGATGGAAATAATTCAGCACAAGGATGATAGATGAAAAATTACAGTAGTTTTAAAAATATCATGGTAAAGGTAAATGTTCCATTATTGTTACATTATGCTACCTTTAGAATGTAACATACATGAAATTCTGACTTTTGTCTACTGTAAGGCAGACAGAGGGTCGACACTTTGTCCAATGCCCCTCACAGAAACCTACAGCCCCTGGAGTTCCTAGGTGGTCTCCCTCCAGGTACTGACCCCTGGAAATTCTGACCAGGACTGTGCCAACTTAGCTTCCGAGATCAAACAATCTCAGGCATATTCAGGCTATTAGGCTTCTTCTTTTTTCCCTGTAGTAAAATGATTAAATTAAATTTATTTGTTACTGAATACCTAGTACAGTGAGAAGGGTTCTTCTGCAAATAAACCAACAGGTTACACTGATTTAGATTTAGATTTCCGATTTATTGTCAGAGTACATACATGACATCACATACAACCCTGAGATTCCTTTTTCCTCTGGTCATGTAAAAAAAATAAACACTACACAACATGAACATGTAAACAACCAAAAGAACTAAACAGATAATGAATGTAAACAAACTGCAATACAGAGAGAACAAAGAATGTCAATAAAGTGCACAAGTAAGAGTCCTTAAATGAGTCTCTGATTTTGTCATTGAGAAGACTGATGGTGAAGGGTAGCAGCTATTCCTGAGCCTGGTGGTGCGAAACTGGTGGCACCGATACCTCTTTCCTGATGGTAGCAGCGAGAGCAGAGCGCGTGCTGGGTGGTGAGGGTCTTTGATGATTACTGCTGCCCTCCAATGGCATCATTCACTGTAAATGTACTCAATAGTGTGGAGGGTTTAGCCTGTGATGTTCTGGGGTGTGTCCATTACCTTTTGGAGGGCTTTATGCTCAGGGGTATTGGTGTGTTCCCATACCAGACATTGATGCAGTGGTCAGCACACTTTCCAACACATCTCTGCAGAAATTTGCCAAGGTTTCTGACGTCATATCAAACCCCCACAAACTCCTCAGGAATTGGAGGCCCTGATGTGTTTTCTTCACGATGCAATTGGTGTGTGGGGTCTAGGAAAGATCCTCTGAAATAGTGATTCCCAAGAACTTAAATGTGCTCACCCTCTCCACCTCTGATCCCCCAATGTTCACTGGATTGTGAACCTCTGGCTTTCCCTTCCTGAAGTCAACATCAGCTCCTTAGTTTTGGTGGCATTGAGTCCAAAGTTGTCGTTGCTAGACAACAAAGATTTTGGTTCCCGAACACTTTTGGGTGTATTTTATGGATTTTGCGCAGCTGATCATGAAAATCACCATAAAATTTTCCTATTACATACTGTTTTTTAGATATGACCTATTTTTGTGATTTCCTGTCATATTTTAAGTCTACAAGTGTATTACCCACAAAGCAAGCTATTTTGGACAGTCTGGACATGCACTTAGTGCAGATTTTTTAAAAATTTAAATTTAGTCATACCGCACAGTAACAGGGTTTCACTGTATAGAGGTAACAACTAGAGAGACTGCAATACTGGATCTCCTATTAGGGAACGAGACAGGACAGCTGACAGAAGTATGTGTAGGGGAACATTTTGGGTCCAGTGATCATAATGTCACTAGTTTCAAGTTAATTATGAAGAAGGATGGGTCTGGGCCTCTGGTTGAGATTCTAAATTGGAGAAAGGCCAATTCTGAGGCATGAGAAAGGATTTTAATTGTGTGAATTGGGTAGGTTGTTTTTGGGCAAGGATATGCGAGGTAAGTGGAGGATCTTCAAAGGGGAAATTTCGAGAGTACAGAGTTTGAATGCTCCTGTCAGGATTAAAGCCAAGGTTAGTAGGCATAGAGAACCTTGGTTTTTGAGGGATATTGGGGAACTGGTTTAAAAGAAGAGAGAAGTGTACAGCAGGTAGAGTCAACATGGAGCAAATGAGGTACTAGAGGAGTATGAAAATGAAAGAAAAACCTCAAGAAAGAAACCAGGACGACTAAAGGAAGACGTGAGGTTTTGGCAGATAATGTAAGGGAAGAGTCTAAGGGTTTCTAAGGTCTATTAAGAGGAAGAGGATAGTAAGCGACAAAATTGGTCCCCTTGAAGATAAGAATGGTGGGTTTGTAGAAAGCCAAAAGAGATGGGGAGGAAGATTTCTTTTCCCCATCAGTATTCACTCAGGAAAAGGGCACAGAGTCATGGGAAGTAAGTAAAACAAGCAGTGAGGTCATATAATCTATGCAGATTAAAAAGGGGAGGAAGTGCTTGCTGCCTTAAAGCAAATAAGGATGGATAAATCCCCAGGGCCTGACAAGATATTCCCTTGGACCTTGAGGGAGGCTAGTGTAGAAATTGTAGGGGCTCTGGCAGAAATATTTAATTATAGGCCGGTAAGCCTGACGTAGTAGGTAAATGACTAGAAGGTGTTCTAAGAGATGGGCTGTACTATTATTGTATAACCAGAAACAGATTAGGGTGTGATAGGTCGTATTTAACCAATCTTAGAGTTTTTCAAGGAGGATTCCAGACAAGTTGGCAAAGGAAAGGCTGTGGATGTTGTCAACATGGCCTTTGACAAGGTCCCGCATGGGAGATTAGTCAAGAAGGTTCAGGAGCTTGGTATTCATGGTGAAGAAATGAACTGGATTTGACAATGGCTGGGCAGGAGAAGCCAGAGAGTAGTGGTGGATGATGGCTTCTCAGAATGGAGGGCAGCGACTAGTTCCTCAAGGATTGGTGCTGGGACCATTGTTGTTAGTCATGATCTGGATGATAATGTGGTAAGTTGGATCAGCAAATTTGCAGATGACACTAAGATTGGAGACATTGTGGACAGTAAAGAAGGTTTTCAAAGCTTGCAGAGGGGGATGGACCAGCTGGAAAAATGGGCTGAAAAATGGTAAATGGAATTTAATGCACCCAAGTGTGAGGTGTTGCATTTTGGGAGGATAAACCAAGAAAGGACATACATGGGAAATGGTAGGAGACTGAAGGGTGTGGTAGAAAAGAGGGATCTGGGAATACAGATACATACATCCCAGAAAGTGGCATCACAGGTGGATAGGGTTGTAAAGAGAGCTTTTGGTATATTGGCCTTCATAAATCAATGTGTGGAGTACAAGAGTTGGGATGTTAAGTATAAGACATTGGTGATGCCAAATGTGGAATATTGTGTGCCACTTTGGTCACCTAACTGCAGGAAAGATATCAATAAGATTTTCAAAAATGTGCAGAGAACATTTATTAGGATGTTGTGTGGACTTCAGGAACTGAGTTACAGGGTAAGGTTATTCAGGTTAGGACTTTATTCCCTGGACCTTAGAAAAATGAAGGGAGGTTTGATAGAGGTATTTTAAAAATATGAGGACAGAGTAAATGTAGATAGGCTTTTTTCCACTGAGGGTAAGGAAGATGCAAACGAAAGGACTTAGGTTAAGGGTGAAAGTGGAAAACTTCTTCACACAGAGAGTGGTGGGAGTGTGAAACGAGCTGCCAGCTGAAGTCGGGAATGTAAACATTTAAGAAGAATTCGGCAGGTACAGAGATGGGGCAGTTATGGATCGTTATGGACTGAGTGCAGGTCAATGGGACGAGGCAAAAAATATATAATAATTCAGCACAGACTAGAAAGGCCGAAGGGGCCTGTTTCTGTGCTGTAATGTTCTATGGTTCTGGGACACAAGTGTGCAGAGGTTGAGCTGAGTTGCATAAGTGATGGTTTCCACAATGAGCAAATTGAAAAAGAGTGAAGGGAATCGTATAACGCATTTGAGTGTAACAAAAATAGGTTTAAAAAGTCCAGATTTGTCCGGAGTTTGGATTGTGCATCTGCACTCCAAAACTGAGGGATTATATGATGAAGAGAAGCAAAATTTAACAAAGTCAATTAATAGGAGTCATTGTGCCATCCTGTGGTTCAGTAGTTACACAAAGCTTTTCCGTTGTCTTTATTTTGGTGTCTGTACCTGTTACTGATTATCACCAAAATTCTCTCAATCCCACAGTATTAAAGGGTCTAATTGAGGTGCGGTCTCCCTACCTGGAGGAATTATTGACGCTTGTCCTCACTGCCACCCCAGAAGTGGCCACACAGCAGGCTGCCATGGATCCAGTGATTGTGATAACCACACTTCTTCACCAGGAAGGAGAAGAGTCAGCAGTAAAGATGGAGGTTGACGGCAACAGGTAAGTTGCGGCACTTAGTGAGGAGGTCGTTGTGAGGAGCGCAGCAATTTAATGTGAGGGTGTATAATGATCAACCATTGGGACTAATTGGTAGCAGCAGGCACTGAAAGGAATGGAAATCTTGGACTCATTTTGGCATATTGTGGTCCAAAATGTCCAGCCACCGAGTAGCCAGCTGAAGACTGTTGCAGGTAGTTGAAGGTTTGCATTACAGGTTCTGATATCCACAACTCAAGTTCAATTGCTCTAGTAAGTACTTTGTTTGCTGATGTTAATGTGTGTCCTTTAGGCCAGCAGACTGCTCCTTGAGCCATGTCTCTGCCTCTCTTGGAGAGGAGAATTTGAAAGTGCTTCTCTGCTCACCCTTCCAGCTTCTGGGAGCCCTTCGACCCAGGGGAAATCAGATGAGAAATTTGCTGAATATCCAGTTTTGAGTCCACAATCTTCAAGTTCAAGAGCAAAAATATTTAATGTTGCAAGTGCATTTGGAGATGCGTGAATAGTGAGAGGAGATGGGCACAGACAACTGGTAAATTCCATGTCAATTATCAATCTCATGTTTCCCAGAGACAAGTTTTCAGTCTTTTTTCATCTTGGGTTTCCAGCATTTGTTGCACTTATCCAAGGGTGCAATGCTAATTTTTTAGGTGCCAGAGCTGACAAAATGCCTGCCATTTCCTATATCCTCTCACACCCAATTTGTGTACTGTGATGGAATACTTGGAAATGTTTTTGGGAGATAAATTGGTAAAAATTAGAGAAGGTTACATACATGCACACACTTTAAAACAGATCTTATTTGAAATACTGAAAGAATTCATATTCAGTGACTTTACAGAAACTATGGAGAATGCTGTGCGCATTTGACAAGTAGGTGCTAATTGAAATGATGTCATGAAATGAATCAGCTATTATCTTGGAAGAGCCAGGTTGTCTGTGTTGGACCTTTTTGCAAGGCTTTTGACCTCTCTGCAAAGTGCTCACTCAGAGGTCATTGAGAGGTTTGTTTACCTAAAACAACAGTTGGACTAGAAGACTGACTCCTATTGTTTGCTGGAGAAGGCGGGGGTTTTGCAAGTGAGAGAGAGAAGGACATGCTGCAGGCAGTTTGGAGTCTGAGATAGAGACAGATGGAAGTCTTTGACTGTGTGTGGCACAGAAAGCTATAACAAGCCCGGAGAAGCTTGTTGGAACTGAAACAGAAGCTCCAGAGTGGCGGATGGCTGGAAGTGCTATCTGTCTGATGTTTCTCTTGGTATAAGAGGAACAGAAACGAACTCTGTGGTAGCCTGAAAGAAAGAAGTTACCATCTGGAGAACCCTGATGGGGCAAGTTTCATCAGCAAGACATTGAGGTGACTAATGGTGGTACCTCAGTGGTGGAAATCCTGGAACAGCACATCTCTCTACAAACCTACGAGAATCTTCCTGAGTGGTAAACATTTACCTTTCGAGTACCAAAGCCTGGTGAACTTTATATATGTTAAATTCTGTGCACAGTATAAGAATTGCCTGCAACCAGTGAACTTGGAAGAATGAGAAGTGAGATTGAACTGTAAACCGAAGAAGTTTTCGTAAATTTACACACACATTTCATACAAGTGCGCTTAGAATTGGATGGGGGGTTACGTTGGGTTAGTTAAGTTAATAGTGATAAGTACAAGTTTGATTCTTTTTTTCATGTTTAAAGATAATTAAAAAACAACTTTTGTTTAAGCAACCATTTGTCGTGGAGAATATCTATTGCTGCTGGGTTTTTTGGGTCCTTTGGGCTCGTAACAGTACATTCTCATTACATGAATGGAGCCAGGAAGTTGCCCAGTACAAGAAATGAGCAAGTACACAAATTGGGTGCTCCACAAAAATATAGTGATAGGTAAGACATTGACAAGGTTATAGCCTTTCACTACATTCAATGTATAATAGGTAAAAATAAAACCTATCTAATTTAATAATATGGCAAAGTATTGCATGGTTGTTCTCACTAAATATCTGCAGAGGTCTGGCAGATTAATTCTAGTGAGGAAAGGATTGTCTAATCCCCAAAATGTGTCTTGTCTCTGGCCCTTTCTTTCTCAGGCCTCCCCCTTGTTTTTCTCTTTAAAATGCCACCTCTCTTTCTGTACATACCTTGAGTTTGCCCTATCTCTCCACATCATGAGTTTCTCTCTCTGTGTCTGTCTTGTCCTGGTAAATTTTTCTTACCATGTGGATTACCTCTTGGAACTCTGTTTTGTTTTATTCCTTCCTCTTACTTTCTTGGTCATTCTTTCTTTCTCCACCCAAACCTTCAGGTCACAACTCTCATTGTCCCTATTCCATGACCCTCACTTTTTTCCTGCGTCTCTTACATCTATTTAGGCCAGGTCTCCCTTCAATCTGGATTTGTCCCTCTCTCCCACTATGACTTCTCTTACCCTCCCATCCCCCCACCTGATTTGGGTCTCACTAGAAATCTCCCTATCTATCCTAGATCCCTCTCTCTTTCTTGTCCCAAAGCTCACTCTATCCATACATATATCTCCCTCTCTGATCTTCTCTCAACCAAGTCTTAGACTATTCAAAGTCTTAGACTATTTCCCCAGTTTCCCTCTATTCCAGGACTCTCTCTTTCTATCTCATATTTCTCTCTCCTGGGGTTTTTCCCTCTGTCCTGCATCACTCTATCCCAGGTCTCCTCTCTCACTGTCCCTAATCTCCTTGTCGATTTATCTTTCTCACTATCCCAGGTCTGTCTTTCTCTCCTGTGTCTCCTTATCATTCGCTACTTTCTCTCCCAGGTCTTCTTCTATCTCTCCCTCTCGATCCTGGGTCTATCTCCCAGGTTTCTGCCCCAACACCCTCCCCCCTCCGCCTCTCTCTCTCTCACACACACACACACACACACACACACACACACACACACACACACACACACACACACACACACACACCTCTAAGGTATCTCTCAATATTGATTCTGTAATTCTGAGTCTCTATCTCTTTCCCATGCTTCTATCTATCCTATGCTTCTCTCTCCCCCTCTCTCTATCCAGTGCCTTTCTTCCCCCTCACCCCCATCTCTTGTCTCTCCCTTTTTCCCAGGTCTTTCTCACTCTAATCTCACCAGTACAACTTTGACCCCAGCCAGAGAGCACTCCTCTCCGACAACTGCTGAGAAATGAAAAAATTAATTTCTACTTGAGGAGTAATTTTGAATGGAATACTGTTATCGGTTTGATCCATTCTGTAAGTTGAGAGCACAGCTGAATTGATAGAGGTGGTCAAAACGTGGGCTGGATGGGATATCAGAGCCTACGCTGCCAGGACCTTACATTATGGGCCCAACCAGATGGTAAAATCCCTCTCCGTGTAAGTATCACGAGATTTAGTGGGACAAGGTGTCCGCATTCGCACACATCGGAGTACAGGGGCAGTAGTGTAAGTATCGCAAGATTTAACGGGACAAGGTGTCCTCACTCGTACACGTTGGAGTACAGGGGCAGTAGAGAGTGTCTCCCATTCATTCCCTCAACTTGGAGTCTGGTCTTGCCACAATTCCTGATTCATTAATGCTTCTGTGCCAAATAGAAAGTTGTAGAGCAGACAGTATTCCGACTTAAATTCTAAAACTTGTTGGGAGAGGAATGTTCTCTCAAATCTACAACCATATATCCCTCATTCGTTAAGAAGTTGGTCCTTTTTTCTTACAGAGGTGGCAGAGTGGCACTCCAGCACTTAGCCAACCTCCAATTCCACTTAGACACAAGAACAAAATGAATCTGATAATTTGTGTGACAGGGAAAGGTACTAGTCATTGTAGCAGAGTTGTGAGAGTTAATTTTTACTTAATTCCCCTCCACTCTGTCTATTTGTTTTAAAATGCTTTAATAAGATTGTATGTGAAACATAAATGAACAGCTTTAGAAAATTTTAAGTGATGTTGAGCAAGCCAAGGTTATGCTTCATTTTCACACAATTGCCTTCAGTAGAAAGATGGATCAGGTTCTATAGGCAGAATTTCAGAAGTTAAGAAAAAGGTTAATGAAAGAGATGCTTGTAAAAGGTAACAACCTGGGGTTTACTCACAAGTGCATGGCACTGATGGTATAGGAGTACAGATGTTCCGTGATTTACAAAGGGGTTAATCTCAGGAAAATGTTGTATTATGAAAAAATTCAGAATGGAACTAATTGAGAATCCTATGTAAAAACTCAGGTTGTATTCCAGTACTGCAGAATCTTCGTTTAAAAAAAAACCCCTGAAACTTCAAAAGTATTTTGATTTACACAGTGAAAAGTTAGAACAGAGAACATTACAGCACAGTACAGGCCCTATGGCCCAAGATGTGTGCCAATCAATAGAAACATATTCAACAAACTAAACCTTCCCTACCATACACCCATAACCTTCTATTTTTCTTGTATCCATCTAAGAGTCTTTTAAATGTCCCTATTGTACCAGTCTCTTCCACCACCCCTTCCAATACATTCCAAGCACCCACTACTCTCTCTCTCTCTCTCTCTCTCTCTCTCTCTCTCTCTCTCTCTCTCTCTCTGATATATATAGCTCACACATAAACTTTCCTCCCCTCACCTTGGTCCTGGAAAGTGTTGTAGAACGGAAACCAAGGGATACAGATATATGATTGCATGAAATGTGACAGGGTGATGAAGAAGGCATTTGGCATGCTTGCTTTCAATGGTCAGGGCATTGAGTGCAGGAGTTGGAATGTCATGGTGCATCTGTACAAGGAATTGTTGAGACCACATTTGGAGTATTCTGGTCTCCCAGATGGAGGAAAGAATTTAAACTGGAAAAGGTGCAGAAAATACTCAAAAAAATGTTACTGAATATGGTGGGCTTGAATTCTAAGGAGAGGCAGGATACGATTAAACTTTTCTCTCTGGAGCTTAGGAGGCTGAGGAGGAACTTCACATAGGTGTACAAAATAATGAGGGACAAAGAGTCGATCTTTTTTCTCCCTTGGTTAGTGAAATCAAAAATGCAAGGGCATAAATGAAACATGAGAGGTAAACGATTTAAAATGCACTTGAAGAAAAGTTTGACACAGAGTGGTGGGTATATCGAACAAATTACCAGAGAAAGAGGCAGATACGGTTATCACATTTAAAAAGCATTTTGACAGATACATGGGTAGAAAAGGTTCACATATTTGTTTCCTGAAATCGGGCAAATGGGGTAAAACACGAAACTCTGTAGATGCTGTGATTGAAGTAAAAACATAATGCTGGAGCAACTCAGCAGGTCCAACAGCAATTGGATCAGCAACTTGGTCAGCATGGACTTTCCTTGAAACACATCAAAATAATTAATAAAATGTAATTTTATTAACAATCAAACCTTACATTAAGACGATGAAAACATATACAGTGTATTCTTTCTCCATTGATCCTGACCAGTCTTGACAGGTGGTGTCATCCATTTGTTCGGTGAACCTAGAATTTGGGGTCACTTAAGACAGATGAGGTGAAATATTTCTCCCACAGAGTTGTGAATTTTCGCACCCTCTTCTTCGACAGCTGGTGGAACCAAAATCTTATTTGAGACCGATCCTTGATAAATAATGGGTTGAAAAGTTATTATGAATAGGTTTTGTGGCAGCCTTGATCTTATAAAACAGTGGATTGAGGTTGAGTGGTCTTGCTGTGGCTCTGAATGTTGAAATGGGGTTGGCTAGAGACAGTTGTCATTGGTGTTTAAATGATAGTGGAGCTAATAATTCTGAGCTGCTTGACTGCACTGTTGCCAGCAGGAATTCCTGCTGTGACTGATCCTGGGTAACTGATGAACCACACTTATAGAAGGCATCGATGACATCTGGACTCTCCCTTCACGTCTGATAAAGCTCATTTCCTGTTGTGTGGCCACATCTAATCCTAAGCTTCATGTTGGCAGCCTGACCATCATGAGTTGCTATTGTGTGGATTCCCCTTGCTTAAGCTGCAATGGATTCTTGTTTATCAACTATTGGTCATATGTTCCAGTAACTCTTCCGTGTCATCCTGAACTTCTTTGTCAAACCCAGACTAAATCTGATGTTATTTTCAGAGAGAACTTGGTTCACAAACCCATTGGAGTAATGCACACAACTCCGAGAACTTTCCCCTTGCACTGTTCTAATGTACTGATTCCATCCATGTTTACTACTGCAAGGAAAATACAGAAAAGTGCAAGAAATTATAGCATAGTTCTTCTTTTCTTTGGCTTGGCTTCGCGGACGAAGATTTATGGAGGGGGTAAAAAGTCCACGTCAGCTGCAGGCTCGTTTGTGGCTGACCAGTCCGATGCGGGACAGGCAGACACGATTGCAGCGGTTGCAAGGGAAAATTGGTTGGTTGGGGTTGGGTGTTGGGTTTTTCCTCCTTTGCCTTTTGTCAGTGAGGTAGGCTCTGCGGTCTTCTTCAAAGGAGGCTGCTGCCCGCCAAACTGTGAGGCGCCAAGATGCACGGTTTGAGGCGTTATCAGCCCACTGGCGGTGGTCAATGTGGCAGGCACCAAGAGATTTCTTTAGGCAGTCCTTGTACCTTTTCTTTGGTGCACCTCTGTCACGGTGGCCAGTGGAGAGCTCGCCATATAATACGATCTTGGGAAGGCGATGGTCCTCCATTCTGGAGACGTGACCCATCCAGCGCAGCTGGATCTTCAGCAGCGTGGACTCGATGCTGTCGACCTCTGCCATCTCGAGTACCTCGACGTTAGGGGTGTGAGCGCTCCAATGGATGTTGAGGATGGAGCGGAGACAACGCTGGTGGAAGCGTTCTAGGAGCCGTAGGTGGTGCCGGTAGAGGACCCATGATTCGGAGCCTCACAAAGATAAGCGTATACAGAGCCGTTGTCATACCCACACTATAGCATAGTATAAGCACAGCGGTTAGCGCAATGCCTTTACCGCGCCAGTGATTGGGACCAGACCTAGGTTTGAATCCCATGCTGTCTGTAAGGAGTTTGTGCATGCTCCCCGTGTCTGCTTGGGTTTTCTCCGGAGGCTCTGGTTTCTTCTCAGCCTTCAAAAACGTACCTAGGTATAGATTAATGGGGTGTAAATTGGGTGGCATGGACTCGTAGGGCCGAATTGGCCTGTTACCGTGCTAAAAGTCCAAATTTTAATAATGGGTGGGGATAGGGGGGGGGGGGGGGGGGGCTTTAATTGGAGAGGTAGCACTGAAGGATAAAGAAGAATTTCTGATATGTGTTCAGGAGAATCTTTATGAGGTGTTTCCAAACGAAAGCAGAATTTTACATTTAATTTAAATTTGAAATTAAATTTCAATTCAGTAATTAGAGTTCTAAAACCTTAATGTAACTGATGATAGGCATTGAGTTGAATCAAATGAAGACCATGGCAGTGGGGACATAATTGGGTAATGAAAATCATACAAATTTTTATTTAGATAGAAAACAAGCTAAAATGAACAATTCTCAAAAGAAAGGCTATTTTGATGACGTGAGATGCACCAGGTTGGAGCAAATGAGAATAAATGATTGATCAATGTTGAATAGTATTTAAAGATGAGATTGATTGGATGCATTATTTTAAATATTAGTGATACGGAACAGCAACAGGTCCTTCCGATCCATAAGCCCGCGCCATCCAAATATACCCATGTGACCAATTAATCTTCTTTGGAACATGGGAGGAAACCTGAACACCCAGAGAAAACCCACAAGGAAGGACGAACAATCTCATTACAGACAGGGGATTTGAACCCAGGTCACGGTGCTGTAATATAGAGCTATGCTAACCACTTCACTAACCGTGCTGCCCACTATCAATGAGTTTTTGCTTGGGCAACTAAAGGCGAAGAATGATTTGAAGAAGTAAAATGATGGTACAAGAATAAGACCTGGGCCAACTCTAGAAAGATGAGAATTTATTGTCATGAGTGTATCACAAAATTTGTTGCTTTGTGGCCCCGTTAGTGCAAATATTTCTATGAATTCCATGAAAAAATAAACAAATAGTGCAAGAAAATAGAAAAAAAAGGTGAGGTTCATTGTCCATTCAGAAATCAAATGGCAAAGGGGAAGAAGCTGTCCTTGTGCTGCTGGGTCCTCATGTTCCTTTACCTCCTTCCTGATGGCAGCAGAGTGAAGAGGGCCTGGCCTGGGTGGTGGGTTGAGGATAGAGGCTTCTTTCTTAAGACACACCATCTCTTGCAGATGTCCTCAAAGGAGCTGAGATTGATGCTTTCGATGTCACTGGGCGAGTTAACAACCCTCCGGAGTTTACTCTTGTCCTGAGCATTGGCAGCTCCCTACCGGACAGTGATGCAACCAGGCAGAATGCTCTCCACAGTCCACCTGCTGAAATTTTGGTGACATCAAATTTCTTCAAACTCCTCATAAAGATATGATGATATGACGATGATCTCCCCCACCCCCCACCCCGCCCCCCCCCCCCCCCCCAAACCATCGACGTGATCTACCTGCATTGTTGTCTGAAGAAGGCGAGCCAAATCATTGAGGACCCCTTCCACCCTGCACACATCTTTCAGCTGCTCCTGTAGGGGAAGAGATCCAGGAGGATCACAGCCAGCCACCTCCAGGCTGAGGAACAGCTTCTTCCCACAGGCAGCGAGGACGCTGGACAACCGAAGGAACGGCTCCCACTCACCCTCCGAGACTCTCATTTATACAGGAACCTTATTTATTTACGCAAAGAGAATACTGTGCTGCATATGTATTGTTTGTCTGTATGTGCGTTGTATCTGGTTGTGTGTCTGCATCTTTTTCTGTTGGGGGGGTGGAGGGAGGCCTTCATCAATGACTCTGAGATCACAGGATTATTCATTATAAAAATGACAGGTTAATGCTGAATTACAGTAAAATTTTGAATTGGCATAATTAGATCATTTCATACAATATAATGCAGTAGTCATTATAGACACGACTGCCGAAGAGAGGATGTAGAAAAGATTTAGGAGTGTTCAAATTTATTGGCTTGTCTACCGAGGTACAATGGAAAAGTTCATTTTACATGCAATTCATCCACTCAGCACCTACGTAGGTAAAGGTTCTATTATTGTCATGTAATAATACTACAGTTAGAATGTAAGGTACATGAATTTCTTTGACTTTTGTTTACCATAAGGCAGACAGAGTCACCACTTTGTCCAGTGCCCCTCACAGAAAACCTGGGGTTTCTAGGCAGTCTCCCCTCCAAGAACTGATCAGTCATAAGCCTTCTCAGCTTCCAAGATCAGGCATATTCAGGCTATTAGGTCCTGTAGGGTACATATATATCAATAAAAATGCAGTACAGCATTCAAAGATCTAGAGAGCATGTGATCAGTTAAAACAAAGCATGTGAGGTTCTTTCAATAGTCTGGTAATGGCGGGAAAGAAACCCTAGTGATGCATGATCTCATGCAGGTGAATTTTCTTCCTGACCGGATTTGGGTGGGGGGGTGGGGGTGAGAGGAGGGAGTGGTAACGAGATAGGATTGTGAAAACAGCCAAGGTGCTAGGAAGAAAAATGTTTTCATGCACTCAGTCATGGTCTGGAATTTCCCATCTGAAGGGTGGTGAAAGCAGATGTGATTGCTTCTTTCAAAAGAGAATTGTTATATTTAAAGGACAACAAAATTTGCAATGATGAAAGCAGGGCAGCATGGTTAGTGCGGTTGCCATTGCAACGCCATTACAGCGGTAGCGACCCAGGTTTGAATCCGTAGCTGTCTGTAAGAAGCTTGTGCGTTCTCCCCGTGGATTTCCTCCAGGTGCTCCGGTTGCACATTTCAGAGGTACGGGTGTAGCTAGAGAACGGCACCAGCTAGATTGATTTTGCGGAGAACTGTTGCAGGCTTTCTTGGTTGATCAGCCTCTTGCCATGTTATATTGATTCTCAGTTTAAAAATCTCTCGACCCCCTGTGCATGTGATCACGATCTCTGCTTTTCCCTTGGTTTCTGCAGTGTGGAGCAGATGAAGCCCGTTTCGCCATCTGGGCTGCTGATTGACTGGTTTGAGTTACTGGACCCTGAAGTCATTTCCTGTTGTCCTGACCAGCAGCAGAAGCTCCTGTTTGCTGACCACAAGGTAAAGATTATCAAGATGCCATGAAACTTAAAATGAGTATTGCCCAGACTCTGGAGTGGTCAAGCACCTTTTATCCTTGTTAGCCACGAATGGATTGTCTAGTCAGTTTGTATCTTGGCTACAAGCCAAAATCATGTGTTCAAATTCAATTTTATTATCATCTAACTATACATTTACAACCAGGCGAAAAAGCATTTCTCTAGGCCACAGTGCACACACATGCACTGCACACAAGATGAATAAAGATATAATTAAATATAAATATGAATAAATATTTTGGGATGATTTACTCCATTGCAGGATGCTATTCATCAGTCTCAAAGCCTGTGGGAAGAAGCTTCATATTGCACCAAACTTTTGTGTATTCCACATAACAGAATCCACATTCCACTTGGAGTCAGATTATACAGTAGAATTTTATAGATGTGGCTCGTTTAATAATCAAATGAATGAACTGGTTCTGAGAGATGTGATATACTGCTGCATTTATGTCATTACCTGGGAGGATGCAAGTAGCATTTCTTCCCCTTGAGGAAGTGTTGATGAGCTGTTGTCTTGAACCCCAACAACTCTCCTGGTGCATAACATTCATTAACTCATTTGATTTGCCTGCTGGGCAATTTCGCAGTGCTCTTCAGATTCAACAACCTCAGAACCAGGAGTCATATAGGCCAATTTGGATCTGGGCTGCATCTTTCCTTGACTGAAGATCTAGTGGATCCAGATGACTCTTTGCAAAAGTCTGTAAAAACACAGAAAAGCCGGAAGAACTCAGCAGGTCTCGCATCATCCATAGGATAACCGATGGATCTGGACAAGGCCCTTCTTCAAGGAAAGCAAAAAGCAGATAGGAGTCTGAATAAAAAGGCTGGGGGTTGATGGGAAGAAAGGGTGGGGAGTGAGCATAGGCCCACAGACAAAAGGTGATAACTGGGCATGGTGATAATTAGTCGGGGGAATGGGGTAGCTCTGTGAATGCAGAGCTGGAAGAAAGGAGAAATAGAGGAAGGGAAGAGACTGTGGTGGGGGGGGTGGGTTGAGGAGAGGGGGTGGCTAACAGAAACTGGAGAAGTTCATGCCATCTGGTTGGAGGATGCCTAGGTGGAATACGAGGTGTTGTTCCTCCAATTTGCGGATTGTCTCAGTCTGGCAGTGCATGAGGCCATGGATAGACATGTCAGCATGGGAGTCGGGCAGGGAATTGAAATGGGTTGCCACGAGGAGATCCCTCTTATTGCAGTGAATGGAGTGAAAGTGCTGAACAAAACAATCTCCCAGTCTGTGTTCAATCTCTACAATGCAGAGGAGACCACAACAGGAGCACTGGATGCAGAAGATGACCCCTGCAGATTCACAAATGAAGTGTTGCTTCACTTGGAAGGACTGTTTGGGGCCCTGAATGGTGGTGAGGGAGGAGGTGTGAGCACAAGTGGAGCATCTGCTATGGTCACAGGGGTAGATACCAAGGGGGCAATCGGTGAGGAGTGAATGAGAGTCACAGAGGGAGCCGTCTCTGTGGAAGGTGGATAGGGGAGGAGAGGGGAAGATGTCTAGTGGTGGGAATGATGGAGGATGATATTTTGGATGCAGTGGTAGGTAAGGGAAATCCAGCCCTATTCCCATCCCAATATGTTGCTGTCCAGTGGCAATTCATTTCAATTTCCTGCCCGATTCCTAAGCTATCATGACTGACTGTGGTCTCATACACTGCCAGACGAAGACCACCGGCAAATTAGAGGAAAAATACCACAGCATCTTGTATTGCGTATGGGCATCCTCCAACCAGATGGCATTAGCATGAACTTCCTCTGGTGTCCGTTATCCCCACCGCAGTCTCTCCTCTTCCCCATTCCCATTTCATCTAGCACTCTCTCTCCCCCCCTCCACTTTTCCTCTGTCTCCTTTCCTCCAGCTCTGCATTCATAGACCCACACAACCCCCGATCAATTTTCACCTTTCCTCTTCTGTCCTCCTACCCATAGCCAAATGTTGTCTTTTGTCTGTTGGCCTTTGCTCTTCCCCCACCTCACCCTTCCCTCCCTTTTCCCCCAGCCTTTTTATTCAGGCATCTGTCTGCTTTTTTGCTCAAACCTTGAAGAAGGGCTCAGGCCCCAAATGTTGGTTATATATCTTTTCCTGTGATGGACGCTGCAAGGCCTGCTGGGTTGCTCCAGCTTTTGTGTTTTTATAACAATTACAGAATTTGCAGACTTTCATGTTTTACTCTTGTTGCCACAGTCTGATAATTTCATGTCCTCTCATGTTCATTCCTCATTAATTTGGATCCTTGGCGCAATTTCTAAATTATTTGTACAGATCATTTTGTTGTCAAACCTGTTTTTGTTTTGTAAGAATAGGAACAGCAAGACATCAGCAGTTTATTACTAAAGTGTCTGTGGTTTTGATTTGATTGGCACACATAGAATATGTTTCCTTTGATGGAGAAATTCATGTACTGTACAAGGCACAGAAGCTTGAAGTTGGTGCATGTTTCCATAGTTGGGGAGTAGAACAATGGGATTCTGTCTCTCTAGGTAGGACCTGGAAATCAGATTTATTTTCTGAGTACATACATAATATCACATCCAACCCTGAGATTCTTTTTCCTTGCAGGGACAGCTAAGGTTTACAAGGCTGAACGATTTATCAAATAAGAATAGTAAATGGTACCGGTCAATAGTGGGGTTGAGATTCACAGTAGACACGATCTAATGATAAAATAGGAAAAATTGTGTTTTCTGTGTATTTTACCCTTCAAAATATTGACTGCAGCATATGTATCTTTAACAAACTCACAATCTATAAGGATCAATGTGTAGCAGTGTGAAATTCTGATCTTGTTCTGTTTTAGGTGTATCGGATTGAAATGGACCTTCATCTTTGCTCATACCTTGATGAAGGGCTCAGGCCCAAAACATCATTAGGTCTCTTGACCTCCTGTGGATGCTGCGAGACCTGCTGAGTTCCTCTGGCATTTCTGTGTTATTATTTCATCGTTGGTCCTTGTGTTAATCTGTCTGAATTCTTGTGTCCAGTCTACAGGTCAGCAGGGACTGCAGCTACTTTCATTCCGACCATACCTTTTGGCTGTTCTCATTCACCAGTCAAACTGGACAACTCTGCACCGGTGCATCAGCAACCTGTTGAGTGACCAAGGGGGACTCAGGTGAGTTGCAAATCAGCGGCACAGCTGTAGAAAGGCAGCTTAACTCAGACATTTCAGGCAGTAAAGGGGAGGCCTTTGCACTGGAAATGAATTCATAAAATGAATACGCGTGCACCAGTTTGTTTCTCACTAAAACCACATCTTACTCTTGCTCCAAAATGTGGGGCAGAGAACTGTTTGGCTGCCATGGCATCAAGGCAATGTTTGACTGAAGGAGGTAAAGCTGGTCACTGGACATCATGTAGAAAGGATGCAAGTTGTACATTACAAAAATGATGGTAGATGTTATTGGAGGTCTATTATACTATCCCCAGGACATCACCACGGGGGATTTCAGGACAGTATCCCAGCCTCAGCTTCATTATTTAGTTTCCTTGCACATAATATCGTGCTCCCTCTTCCTCCTCCCCTCCCCTTCCTCGTCCCCTCCCCCTTCCTCCTCCCCTCCCCCTTCCTCCTCCCCTCCCCCACCCTCCTCCCTCCCATTCCTCCTTCCCTTCCTCCTCCGCTCCCCTTCTCCTCTCCCCTTCCTCCTCCCCTCCCCCTCCCTCCTCCCCTCCCCTTCCTCCTCCCCTCCCCTCCCCTTCCTCCTCTGCTCCCCTCCCCTTCCTCCTCTGCTCCCCTCCCCTCCCCTCCCTCCTCTCTTCCCCTCCCTCCCTCCCTCCCCCTGCCCTTCCTCCCTCCCCCTGCCCTTCCTCCCTCCCCCTGCCCTTCCTCCCCTTCCCCTTCTTCGTCTTCCTCCCCCCTTCCTCCTTTCTTCCCCACTTTTCACATTGATGATCCCTGTGTATTTTCCTTACTTTTCTGCAGGCCTGACCCCACATCAGCGCTGGATTTTCTCTGGGCCTGCACACACATTCCCAGGATCTGGCAAGGAAGGGACCAAAGAACACCACAGGTAGGATTGTAAATCTGATGGCTTGGTGGAACTATCTGTTGTTCAGTCATTGAGCTGATGAATATGTTTGGGGCATTGGTTCTTTGAGCCCTGACTTCACATGACGTCTAGATAACTAGACCTGTTCTCTGAAATGTGAGACTTCAGGAGAGCCACCTGGCACTTTGAACCATCTCTCCCATTCACCAAGTTCATGACTGATATTCTGCCACAGAGCCATTTTCCTCCATAATTTCCACAATATTGGAACAATCTTCTGTTTTGAATGAAACTAATCACTGTCTGGGTGAAGAATTTTCACCTCATCTTGTTCTTTAATGACACACCTTTATTTGGAGACAATAGTCCTGTTTCCAGATCTCTCATACTGGGAAAATGTTCACCCAGCATCCACATCTTTGAACCCTTTTTTGGGACTGTAGCTACCGGGTGTCACGTTTCCCTTTGCAGAAACACAAGAAGGAATATGTCCTGTTTCTGAGGAAGGGGGAGCTCATCAGCCTGGTGGACGTAATTCTTTCAGAATCTGAAGCCAAGATCAGCCTTGGAGCTCACAATAAGAAACCCGCTGAGGATGTCACAGGCACCTTCATCCGATCTCGAATTCCTCTGTTGCTCAGTTGTTGTCACGGCAACCTGGATAACATCAAGATAGTGACAGAGTATCTCATCAGTTGCATCAAGCAAAGGGGCGAAAGGTAAAAAATAAAATCACTGATTACGTTTTTGGTGTTCTGGTGCACAGAGATTAGTCCCTGATCTGGTAGAACATTCCTTAAGATAAACAATTTGTGCACTACATGGTGTTTTTAACATCTTTAAGATAAATTTTAACAATACAGCACTGTAGAAGGCAATTCCAGCCCATGAAACCCATGCAACCCATTTAACCTACCAACTCTGTATGTTTTGGAGAGTGGGAGGAAATGTGGAGCACCTGGAGAAAACCCCCAGGGAGAGCATACAAGCTACTCACAGATGCAAACGTGGGTCACTGGCGCTGTAATATCTTGGTAAAGTTTTAGTTTTTGATGAGCATTGGATCTGACTGTACAGAGCCTTGTGTTTGTGAAGTAAGGATAAAGATTTTGTAACTTTCTGGATGTTAAAGCAGAACCCAAATACAAGTAGTCCCCTCTCTGAATGGCGGATGTGGGAGTCATAGATATCTACTGTATATGCTGATTATCAAAAGACTGGTGTGCCTGCTGTCCACGATTGCCGCTTTCCCTGTCAAGTGTAAGTAGGCTTTAATGAATCCAGCAAGTAGGATTCGGTATCACCTCACACCCGACCCACGCTGATAAAATTGCACAATGATGTTCACTTTCCAAGAAAGAGAGAATATGCATTTGTCTAGTGCCTTTCGGGTCCAGATGTCCTTAACAGCTAACGATTACCCTTTTTGAAGCATGGTATCTTTTGTGGTGTAAGGTGCGTGGCAACTCATTACAAATGTCAGCAAGCAGAGATGATGGAAATCAAGCTGTCTGTTTTTAACTGAGAGATAAAAATCAAACCAAAATGTTGAAAAACCCTTTGCTCCCCAAAGTATCATCATGTGATCTTTGTCCTGAGAGAGCCTTGATTTGACATCCCATCTGAAGGATGCCATCTCTGACACAGCATATTCGTTTAGTATTGCACCAAAGCTTCAATCTAGATTGCATGTTCAATTCTCTGGAGAGGGACCTGATTCAACATGCCAGTCCTTTTGAGAAATATTTAAGTGGATGATGTACCTGAAACCATAGATATATCAAGTTTTTAAAAAAAAGAGATGAGCTAAAGATTTATATTATTTTAATGTACTAAAAGCAGGCATAGAAATTTCATCACACAGTGCAATGTTTAATTGTGGTACTGTACATGCGAGGTAGTTACTTTTATTTGTTTTTTGCCTTCTCTGTGTGTATGGCATGAGTAAGTGCGAAAGTTCTGGGAATTGGGCTTTGCGTGCAATGGAGTGTAATATGTTGAGATGCCACTTCCCTGAATTTTATTCCTGTACATGAAGACCATAAAAGTTGCAACCCACTTGTGCAAATAATGAGTCCTCCTTCAGTACAAGGTAAAGGAGATGTGCCTGAGCAGAGCTCAGCCCATGGATTTTGGTACTGCAAGCTGTCTGTCTCAGACCCCTGGCCCAACTGAAGCCTGTCCTACTACCTCCCTTGCCACCCATTACATCTCACTCAACCCCACCACCAACATCACAGCCACCTCCACACAATGATCAGAAAGGACCCCTAACCTAATCGTTAGAACCTTACAGCACAGAAACAGGAACTTCTACTCTGTGCCAAACTATTTTTCTGCCGAGTCCCACTGACATGCACTCTCGGGTTCTGCTCTAGCTGAGCATTGACCACAGTTCGGGCCCTTGCTTCACCCAAGTGATATTTTTAACATGGGTTTGTAAAAAAAAAAGTCTTCCTTTAACTAGACCCTTAGGACATAATATATAATGTGAATATTATATTTACAAACTATATGTTAGTAATTTCATAATCAAAGAGCAAGAATACTTTTGTCATTTATAATCAAAGCAGCACTTTTTCTTTTTGGCTAGTTTGACTTGGTGGATCTCCAGAAAGCTGGGATTATAGGAGTTTCCTTTCATATATTTTAATGTTACTGTTTCCAGGATGCTGTAGACTTGTACTGTCCAGAATATCATGAAACTCTGTGAATCTGCTTCTGATAATTCCAAAATCCCCTGTGGCTCTGTATCAACTCACTAGTAATGTTTCCTGTGCCACGTTTCCTGAGTTTCCTTGAAAAGTCACCTGCACTCCCTTCAAAACTCATCGGTAATTTTATCATACCATTGTGTAATAACTTTTAAAATAAAAAGTGAATTAAACCCATATTGGAGTATTAACAGGAATAACATCCAATAATCTGGAAAATTTTCCAGTCTGGCACCACCAGTGTCCCAAGTGTGCCAAGTTAACGGAGTTTTATGATGTTGCTTCTTTTGGGTATTTCAAAAATCTGCCCTCTAAAGTGACTCACTGGATTTTATTTTTTTTTTCTCTTCAGCAGTGTGATGGGCAAGTGTTGCCAGAACCTGTTGCTTCAGATTTATTTCCAGGTCCCAGAAGTCATCCGCCATGTCAGCCTCCCAGAGAGTGTGCTAAGCAGTGAAGGTACCGGTGATGGCAGCACCTGCAAGGTTTGAAGTATTCATGAATGGTTTTCTTCTCAGTCCCATGCCTGTTCCAACAGGTGGAGGCAATTCTTTAAACGTTTTAAATTTAAATTAAATTTACATTTAAAATTTAGATGCAGCACAGTTACAGGCCCGCAAGTCCATGCCGCCCAATTTATATCCCATTAACCTATACGTTTTAAATGGTGGGAGGAATCCGGAGCCCCCAGGGAAAACCCATGCAGACATGGGGAGAACATACAAACTCCTTACAAGCAGCACAGGATTCAAACCTAGTCTGGTCCCAATTGCTGGCACTGTAAAGGCATTGTGCTAACTGCTATGCCAACTGTACTGCCAAATATCTTCCTTCCAAAAGGGGAATTGAACCGCAGTCTCCCACATGACAGGCAGGGATACTAACCACTATACTACCAAGGACTGAGTTTTGTGGAACTGTACAGTTTCAGGCAGATAAAGAATTGCAGGAGGAACTTAACATTCTTGGGTAGAAATGTCAGCAACATTTGGAGTCAAAACCTTTCATCAAGACTAAGATAAAAGGGTATAATTACATATCTAAAAGGGGAAAGAAGCTCGGGGAGAGACCCAGAGGTGAAGATATGGGTAGAGAAACTATTAGGAAGAGGGGGAGTAAAGAAAAGTGAGAGAAAAAAAGAGTCCAGGAGTAGGTAAAGAAGAGATGGAAACAGTGAAATCATATGGGGGATAGGGGTTACCTAAAATCAGCAAACTCAGTGTTTAAGGATGTCCAGGAGGAACATGATGTATTGTTCCTCAAGTTTACATTTAGCCTCATTTGGACAATGTACAGTCTTGGGGCCTAACCTAGGCCCTTGAAAGATTTTAAAAAAACAAGTCCTTGCATTCACGCCTCTGTAGGAACACAGACAGACATTTGCAGTCAATGAAATATACTTCATCATGTGGGAAACATGGCAGCCAGTTTATGCACAGCAAGCTTCTGTGAATAGCAATGTTAGAATGACTCAATAATTTGTTTTGTGATGTGGACAGAAAGATGAGGATTGGCTAGTGCAGTAAAGAGAGCATCCCTGCTTATCAAAGGAGAGATGTGGTTTCTGAAACTAATTATTTAATTATTGTCTCAGAAAGAATCTCAGGGTTGTATATGATGTCATGTATGTACTCTAATAATAAATCTGAAATCCAACAGGGTTGGAATCATGTTACAACACAGGAGGAGGTCAACGTGCCCAAGTCAGAGTATTGAACAAGCCAAATAATCTCAATATTCCTGCTCTTTCTCCATCATCCACAGATATGTGCTGCACATGTATATGAAGTTCCCTTTGGAAAATTGCCATCGAATTGGCAGATTATCATAATTTGCTGGATGACAAAATAACCAATAGATAGATTTGGTTATTTTAGACACTCACAAAGATGTCTTTTTTTTAATCTATTATTTGGTGCTTTTAAAGCTTTGCATTTAAAAGAAGATGTCGAATACATTGTGTGATACATTCCTTTGAGCAAGCTGCAAGTGGCAGGCTTAGTAAGAAATGTCTCATATATTTACCACACTCTGAATGCAGTTATAAAGTATTGAATGTGGTGTACCCTGTAATATGCCTTTATTTTTAATGTGTAGTGTTACGAGCCCAAAGGACTCCAAAACCCAGCAGCAATAGACATTCACCGAGACAAGTGGTTTTTTAAAACAAAAGTTGTTTGATTAACTTTAAACATGAAAACAGAATCAAACTTTAACTAATCCCTATACTTAACTAACCCAAATTCTAATTCTAAGCGCACATGTATGTTATGTGTGTGTAAATTTAAGAAAAGTTCTTTGGTTCACAGTTCAATCTCACTTCTCCTTCTTCCAAGTTCTCTGGATGCAAGCAATTCTTATACTGTGCAGAGAATTCAACATGTATAAAGTTCACCAGGCTTAGGTGCTCAAAAGGTAAATGTTTACTGCTCAGGAAGGTTCTTGTAGGGTTTGCAGAGAGAGATTTGTTGTTCCAGGATTTCCACAACTGAGGTACCACCATTAGTCACCTCAATGTCTCGCTGATGAAACTTGCCCCATCAGGGTTCTCCCAAGATGGTAACCTCTTTCTCTCAGGCTACCACAGAGTTCCTTTCTATTCCTTTTATTCCAAAAGAAACATCAGACAGATAGCACTTTCAACCATCTACTACTCTGGAGCTTTTCTGTTTCAACCAGCTTCTCCTGGCTTGCACTGTTTAGCTGCTTTTCAGTGTCACACACCAGCTAGCTGAGAGAGTTTGTTTCTCCTCTCTCTCTCTCTCTCTCCCTCTTCAACTTCCAACTGACAGGAAGCCCATGTGACTCTCTCACTTGCAACAAAACCCCCACCTTCTCCAGCAAACAATAGGAGTTGGTCTCTTGGTTAAGCTGTTGCCTTAAGTAAACAAAACTCAGGAGTGACCTTTCTGTGCACTCTGTCAAAACCCTTGAATAGAGCTTCCAACAGCCAGAGTGTCTCCAGTCCATACATTTCATGACATCATTTCAATTACCACCTACTTGTGAAATGTGCTCAGCATTCTCCATTCTCTCTGCAAAGTTCACTGAATATGAATCCTTTCAAGTCTTTCAAATAAGATCTGTTGTAAAATGTAACCCACTAATCTTACCAAAATCCTCCCAATATTTATCCATTACAGTAGTCTATGGCTTAAATATTGTATCAATTTGAAGGAGTCATCTTCAGGGCAAAGTGATTATCTTGAAATTAAACACACTCTGCTGGTGGAACCTAGTAAGTCATGGGAGAAAAAGAGCGGTGTCAACATTTGGGCTGGAGCCTTTTATCGAGAAATGATTTTTCAGCTCAAACCGTCAACCATTTTTTTCTCCATAGATGATGCTTGGCCTACTAAGTTCCCACGTCAGATAGTTGTTTAGCTTCAGATTCCATCAACCTCCCAGTTATGTTATGCTGATTACATCTCTTGTGTTCTGTGTAATATCTTAACAGAGCTGAATTTAATAAATGTTATTCCCCTTGAGCGGAACCAAGGTAAATATCAGATGGGCAATACTATTGATCTGCTAGTTCCCATCAGCTGAGGTTCTGACCATCAAGAGGCTAGAACTGGAGAAACACAGATACCTTAGAGATTGTAGAGCCACAGGAGGTTATAGAAGTAACAGGAGACTAGGCTATTTAAGGAACTGAAAATTGAGGTGAGAATTTTAAAAGTGAACTAACTGCTTCACTGTGCTCAGAAAGTGCAAGTGCAGGGAGGATAGAGAGTTTTTTGCATCGTTTCGTTGGAGCGAAGGAAGCTGAGCAGGGTTGGGCTGTAGTAAAATGCGAAAGTCTGTAGCTTGAGGTAAAAGCACAATGTTGAAGAAGCTCAGCAGGTCAAACAGTGTAGTTTATATTGCAACAGTAACGCTACAGAAGCAACGTGTCGTGTTGGAGGGGAGGGGTATTCTTGGTGATTGTGTGGATCTGTAATCGACACCTCATCGGCATTTTCCCTCTTTTTACAGCTGGATGCACTAGTGCATCGGTTGCTCACCTTACTCGCAGACACCGGTGACACGAGGACGTCCGAGAATCGCACTGCTGATGCCAACATGGCCTGCCGGAAACTGGCAGTTGCACATCCAGTTTTATTATTAAGGTATTAACGAGGTCAACTTTGAAGAATTTTTAGCATTTAAATATTGTCCTCATTTCAGCTTTTAGGAGCACACATTACTCTGAATCAGCATCACTTCTAGCTGGCTACCTACCATTTGTCAATCCTGCTTTTTTGTCTGCACCATTGTAATCGTTCCTTTCCGTGGATAGATATAGGCCGATTTTTCTCACAGATTCAGGAACTGAGTGGTTCTTGCAATGGGCTAGAGGTGAGTGAGAGAGCATGGCTTTGTGGTGGGATGGCAGAATCAATCATTGTTTTGCAAGTGGATACTCGATGCCCAGTGGAGATGATGAATGTATGATGGTTTACCTGGTGCAGAGGGTGGGTGAAGTGGTCCAAGAATAATTACAGCCTAAAGATACTCTTGGTATTAATCAATAGTGCTTTTGGTTTCCTGCTGCAAACCAAGACAAACCAAAGATAGAAAAATCTGTACCTAGTGATTTTCTAATATTCCAACCCTTATTGTGTTCACCAAGAAACTTATTATGTCACCATCACTACTAGAATACCAGTCGTGCTGAATTATTGATTAATTATTTGGACCGTGTAATGTATCTTGACATAAACAAGATAAAGCCCATGGTATTATGGGAAAGGTACGAGCACGAATATACTTTTTAAAATTTAGACATACAGCACGTTAAAAGGGCATTATAGCCCACAAGTCTGGGCCGCCAGATTTACACCCAATTAACCTATACCCCTGTTACGATTTGATGGATGGGAGGAAACCGGAGCCCCCAGATACAGGGAGAACGTACAAACTCCTTACAGACAGGTTCCAATCGCTGGCATTGTAAAGGAATTACGCTAACCGCTATGGTAACCGTGCTGCCCATTAGCTGACTGGTACAAGGCAAAGTGAGAATGAAGGAGGCCTCTTCCTGCTGGCTGAAGGGGTCAGTGTCAGGTCCGCAACTTTTCACAATGATTTAGATTATGACATTGATGGCTATGTGGAACCCCGATAACTTCCCAGCTATATTTGCTCATCTGCCCTCTCACCCATATCCACCCAGGACCTCTTGCCTTGTACTCCTTCCATCTCTTCCTCCTGCCCTCCGCCATCCACTCTTCTCATCATTTTATCTAAGCACCTGCTTGATTTTTTTTGCTCATACCTTGAAGAAGGCCTCAGGCCCAAAATTTTGTATCTTTGCTACCTGAAGAATAACCTGTTGAGTTTCTCCAGAGCTTTTGTGTATTGAAGTATGCCACATGTTATCTTCACCACCCCATCCACTTGTGTTGCCTATCCTGGGTTTTTGCAAAGAAGGCTATTGATTTCATGCATTTGTTTATTTTTCAGACACTTACCAATGATTGCTGCCCTGTTGCATGGACGAGTTCACTTGAATTTCCAGGAGTTCCGTCAGCAGAACCATTTGACCTTCTTTCTGCATGTTCTGGGGATCTTGGAGCTACTACAGCCATATTTATTTCATAGTGAACACCAGGGGGCAATGCAGGACTGTCTACTCTCCTTTATTCTGCTCTTGGAGGTAAGTGGACATTGGAAGTCCCATCCCTAGTTTATTCAGAATACTATCCGATGAAGGAAACTTTTGGGTTTAGTGGGAGCCTACAGTGGGATTTTGGCTACAGTTTCCTGGGTTTAATGTGTTGACAATTATCTAGTTTGTTCCTTTCATGGTCTTTCATGAAAGACCTCAACAATGAAGACGCTGTTTACATCCGGTACCGCACGGATGGCAGTCTCTTCAATCTGAGGCGCCTGCAAGCTCACACCAAGACACAAGAGAAACTTGTCCATGAACTACTCTTTGCAGACGATGCCGCTTTAGTTGCCCATTCAGAGCCAGCTCTTCAGCGCTTGACGTCCTGTTTTGCGGAAACTGCCAAAATGTATGGCCTGGAAGTCAGCCTGAAGAAAACGGAGGTCCTCCATCAGCCAGCTCCCCACCATGACTACCAGCCCCCCCACATCTCCATCGGGCACACAAAACTCAAAACGGTCAACCAGTTTACCTATCTCGGCTGCACCATTTCATCAGATGCAAGGATCGACAACGAGATAGACAACAGACTCGCCAAGGCAAATAGCGCCTTTGGAAGACTACACAAAAGAGTCTGGAAAAACAACCAACTGAAAAACCTCACAAAGATAAGCGTATACAGAGCCGTTGTCATACCCACACTCCTGTTCGGCTCCGAATCATGGGTCCTCTACCGGCATCACCTACGGCTCCTAGAACGCTTCCACCAGCGTTGTCTCCGCTCCATCCTCAACATTCATTGGAGCGCTTTCATCCCTAACGTCGATGTACTCGAGATGGCAGAGGTCGACAGCATCGAGTCCACGCTGCTGAAGATCCAGCTGCGCTGGGTGGGTCACGTCTCCAGAATGGAGGACCATCGCCTTCCCAAGATCGTGTTATATGGCGAGCTCTCCACTGGCCACCGTGACAGAGGTGCACCAAAGAAAAGGCACAAGGATTGCCTAAAGAAATCTCTTGGTGCCTGCCACATTGACCACCGCCAGTGGGCTGATATCGCCTCAAACCGTGCATCTTGGCACCTCACAGTTCGGCGGGCAGCAATCTCCTTTGAAGAAGACCGCAGAGCCCACCTCACTGACAAAAGGCAAAGGAGGAAAAACCCAACACCCAACCCCAACCAACCAATTTTCCCCTGCAACCGCTGCAACCGTGTCTGCCTGTCCCGCATCGGACTTGTCAGCCACAAACGAGCCTGCAGCTGACGTGGACATTTACCCCCTCCATAAATCTTCGTCCGCGAAGCCAAGCCAAAGAAGAAGTTTGTTCCTGAATAGATCAAAGTAGAAAACACTCATAAACCCATCTATTTTTAGAAGGAGCTGTTAGAAGGAGCATAGGAAGCTGTTTTCCCATCTGATTAGAGCAAGGTTGAACTGCAAATCAACTCCCATTTTTCTGTCTTGTACTTTGTGGGTTTCTGCCTCTTCTTGTCAAGCAGTGAACTTCAAACCCTTCGAACTCTTTGGTGAAAACAAAATTGATCAATTCCCCTTAAATCCTTTCACTAACAAATTTAGTTTTATCCCAGTTATAATCTAGGGCATCATCCTCACAGTTCCACAGATCTGGTTCCAAACCTGAACTTCCGTATGGAGTTTTCATCTTATCCCAATGGCCACATGGGTTTCTATGACATCTCAAAGATGTGCAGGTTGATAGGAAAATTGGCCAACATAAAGTGCCCCTTGTATTTAGGATAGGGTACAAGCTAGGGATAGAGTGAGGGAGGGGGGTCGCTGGGAATGTAAAGATAATAAAGTGGGATTCATGTAAATGGATGGTTTGTGACCAGCACTGACATGGTGGGCTGAAGGGTCACTACGACTCTGTCATGGAAAATAGTTCTTACTGTTCATCAAATCCATGATCCCCAACACCTGACTTGTTCTCCATTGTTCCATCGCAATTAACCCCTATGTTGCTCTCTCCAATACTATTTCATCCTTTCGCTTAATAAACTTACAAAAGTTATTACTTTGAGGTTTGAGGCTGGCACGGTTGGCTCAGCGGTCAGCTCAACAACGCCTTTACAGTGCCAGCGATTGGGACCAGACCAGGGTTCAAGTCTCGCGCTGACTGTCAGGCATTTATACGTTCAAAATGTACCGGGGGTGTAAATTGGGTAGTACAGACTCTTGGGCCGAAATGGCCTGTAACCGAGCTGTATGTCTAAAAATTTTTTTAAATTTAAATTAACATCACAGTCTCCACAACCACCTGGATGAGAATGTTCCTCATTTCCAAGGATTTATCTTGGAGCAAATTTAGGTAGACCACTTGATTGGCATGGACAAGTTGGGCCGAAGGGTCTGCTTCTATACTGTGAAACTATGACTGTAACAGCAGCAGTTTCTGTCACTTCCAGTGACTGAGAGAGCCATGTTTGCAGAGGAAAATATTCAGTTCCTCCACCACCAGCATGTCTGCAATGGGCACCAGCTACAAATGGCACAAATGTAACTCACCTGGGCTTCTTGATTGACTGTTGCAATAGCACCTCCCAGGCATCTGTGTAGTAAGAGGCTTCAAATAGACACTGACAGCTTAAGTGAATGGACAAGGATATGGATCCCCTGCCACTCGCTATCTTTTCTTTTTCTATTTTTTTCTTGCAAAGTGGTGACCTTATCTAGCCTCTGAATTGCACATAAAAGAATGATTTTCATTTTGTCTCCATACACATGACAATAATAAATAAATCTAAATTTGTCCACTTTAGATGTCAAACATCACTTGAGTTCATCCAGTTCTATTTTAAGGCTATACTGCCTTCTTCTTGACTCTCTCCAGCAATGGTGTGGGCAGAGAGAAGCAATCAACTCCACTTTAATTGTTTTAAACTCTTTAATCTTCTATATTGAATAAATAGCTTTTACCACTAAGTAGTCAGAGGGCACAAGTTATCACGGTTGAGAAATGAGTGTGCAATCGATCACTTTACTGTAAGGTACAGAGTTCCTGTGAAACAGCAACTCAGCGTTTAAATAGGTTTTGAAATTGATAGTGATGTAATACAACAGGCCTCAGCTGGAATGCAGCTTGTAAAATAGAATTCTGTGTTCTTTATTTTAAACAGAACTACGGAAAATACTCCAGACTGCTTGCTTCCTTCATCAATAAATTTGTGCATTTTATTCACAAGTTTATAACGTTCAATGCAGCAGCTGTCCCATTCCTTCAAAAGCATTCAGATGTTCTCCAGTAAGTAGCCAATTCGTTTTCTTGTGGAGAAAGTAGTTATCTACAAAGTAGTGTAAAGCAGAATACATAATAAATGACTGACCAATCCAGAATGGCTTGATTTCCCTGCCCCACCCCCATCCCCTGCCTCCCTACATTTTACTCATCCCTCGATGAAGGGCTCAAGTCCAAAATATTGTATATGTGTTTGCCTTGTAAAGTACTCGGATCTACCTAGTTTCTCCAGCGTTGTGTTTTTACTGCTATACTCAATACTTTAATTTATGAAGGCCAAGTTGCCAAAAGCTCTCTTTGTGACTCTATCGACTTGTGACACCACTTTCAGGGAATTACCTATGAATCTGTATTCCCAGATCCCTCTGTTCTATCACACTCCACAGTGCCCTTCTGTTTACAATGCATGTCCTGCCTTGGTTTCTCCTTCCAAAGTGAACACTTCGAATTTGTCTGTATTAAATTCCACATGCTATTTGTCAGCCCATTTTTCCAGCTGGTCCAGACCCCTCTGCAAGCTTTGAAAACCTTCTTCACTGTGCACAACGCCTCCAATCTTAGTGTCATCTGTAAACCTGCTGATCCAATCTCCCACACTATTCAGATCATTGATATAGATGACAAACAACAGTGGACCCAGCACCGATCCCTGAGGCTCACCACTAGTCACAGGGCTCCAGTCAGAGAAGCAATCTTCCACCACCACTCTCTGGCTTCTCCTGTAAAGTCAATGTCTAATCTAATCAAGTTCGTGCCGCCCCCCCTCACTCATCACCCACCCGTGGCAGCAACCTCTCTCCCCTTGCAGCTGCGACTTCTCTCCTGCCGATTGTGACACACCCCCCCCCCCCCCCCAGGCCCCGCGGCAGCATCATGGCAGACTCTTTAGCCGGTGTTTTCCTGTGACGTCACTGGAGTTTCCGGGTCGGCCATTTTCCGGTTCAAATCACTTGTGGACGTGACTTAGGTAAGTTTAACTGGGTTTCCTGATCTATCTCAGAGGCAGTTTGGATTAGAGCCTCACTGACCGGGTTGGACCTTTTCTAACTGCCACTGTTAACCCCATTTTACACGGCAGTCTGAAAGGACCTACTGTTTAAACCTATGCCTTCTAGTTGTAGACTCCCCTCCCTAGGGAAATAAAAACTATGACTATTTACCTAGCCTTCTGAAAGTTCCTCAGATTGTTGGCGTCAGCAATCCCTGGGGGTGAAGCTTGCCAGAACCACAATCTCTGGTAACTCAGAGTGTGGAAAACTACTGACTCACATTGGGACAAATTTGGATGGGGAGAGGGAGGTGTCAAATACACAGCCCTAAAAAATAGAAATGATTGCTTGATACACATTGGAAGCCAACATAGATCTTATTAAGTAAAGCTCGTCGTCATAGAAACTGGTCCTTTTGCCCAACTGAGCAATGACGACGAAGGTTATCTTCCAGATTCAGTCCCATTAACCTGCATTTTGCCAATATTTCTCCCACTCTTTCTTATCCAAGTGTCTTCTAAATATTGTAATCCTTTGAAAAGGAAATATTGTGCTCAGTTCTGGTCACCCAGTGATAGGAAAGATTTCATTCAACTAGAAAGGATCAAAAATGCTGCTGGGTCAGATAGGCCTGAGCTACAACGAGAAGCTGGCACTTTTCTCACTGGCATGTTGGAGGCCAACCTAGAGACTTATAACATCACAAGGAGCACCTTACTAGCTGAATCTAACTACTCTGGGGCTCTGAAGGGTGGCACAGTTGGCGTAGTGGTTAGCACAATGCCTTTACAGCGCCAGCGATCAAGACCAGGGTTCGAATCCTGCGCGCCTGTAAGGGGGTTGTATGTTTTCCCAGTGTCTGCATGGGTTTTCCCCAGGGGCTCTGGTTTCCTCCCACTGTTCAAAATGGACTGGGGTTGTAAGTTAATTGGGTGTAAATAGTGCAACACACACTTGTGGGCCAAAATGGCCTGTTACTGTGCTGTGTGTCTAAATTCTTAATTCTTAAAACTGGTGAGAGGGGAAATATTTAAAAGGGTCCTTAGGGGCACCTTTTTCCACAAAACGTGTGGTTGGTAGGTGGGATGAGCTGCCAGAAGCAGAGGTAGAAATGGGTTCACTTGTAATGTTTAAAGGAGTTTAGACAGGTACATGGATAGAAAGGATTTAGGTGGGTGTGGGTGAAATGCATGTAAATGGGATGAGCTTGGGTAGACAGCAGTAACTGGGTTGACACAGATAAGTTGGGCCAAAGGGCCTTTTTCCAACTGTAAAACTCTGACTTGAATTAACTGGATCCTTCTGTTGAATAGAGAAGGAAATTGCTACTCTTAAGCTGCTTTGGCTTATAAATGGCTCCTGCCATACTGCAGTGCTCTTAGAAAACATTCATTTGTTTTAAAAGCTGCTGTATTAAAACAAGAGAGGAATAAAAGAAGGTTAATTACTCATTGTCAACCTGGATATGGACATAGACCATTTTATCTTGTAGAGTATCCATTGGGGTCAGATGCCTAAATAGGAAAAGCTGTCCCACAAACTAATCAAGCAATTGCCAAACATGAATACACAATTGTATCTTGAAGACAGGTTCCCTGACTCTTCCATTGCCATACCTGGAAAAGTCTTGTGTCACCAGAAGGTCAGGCACATGGTAACGGGATAGTTATATGTGTTTCTCGCACTGCCTTTAGACTAAATGAAGTGTCATGGCATCAGATCATATGTGAGCAAGAAAACTAGCCGTTGACCATCAGATGAGGAACAAGTGTTCCTGGAACAAGTACAGAGAGTAGAAAGGGCATAGAATGCATTCTGGCTAGGAGGCTCCAATGTCTATCACCAAAACCAGCCTAGAACCTGTACCATCGTCCGAGCTGGTTGGACCTTGAATGATATGGCAGTCAGATAGATGACTCCTGATCCTGTTTCTTGTGTTCTTATAACAACTCTTGTATGCTGTCAGTCTGAAACCTGCATCAACCATAAGCACTAATGAAATTTAGACATGCAGCATGGAAAGAGACCATTTCAGCACGAGCCCATGCCTCCCAATTACACCCAACTAACCTACAACCCATGGAATGTTTTAAATGGTGGGAGGAAACTGGAGCCCCCAGGGAAAACCAATGCAGACACAGAGAGAACGTACCAACTCTTTACAGACAACCCGGGATTTGAAGCCTGGTCCCAATTGTTGGCGCTATAACATCATTGCACTTATGCTAACCAGGCCACCCAAAAATACAACATTTCCTTGAATATGTAACACCCTCTTTGCGATTAATGTGCCCCACAGTTATCTGTCTCGTGAGTACCCAGAAATGGCCCTGCTCAAATCTTTGCTTGCTGGATTAACGCTCCCAACTCGGTCTGGGCTTATTGAGGAGAATGTAGAGGATGAAGATGGAGGTGAGTACCATTCTCCCAGTCGATATTCTGACTGAAATGATGTACTTAAGCAAGAGAGGGAATGGAAAGGTTTTGTCGTTAGATTATTTCTGTTTCAAAACCCAGTTCTGCTTTGGAGACACAAAGAGACTGCAGATGCTGGGATCTGGAGCATAAAAATATTCAGCTGAAGGAGCTCTGCATTAGAGAAAGGAAAAGAAATATGGCATTTCAGATTGAACCCCTTCATCCATCCAGCCTTGATGAAGTGTTGCGGCTCGAATTCTTTTTCTCCCGCTCGACTTGCTGGTTGATTTTTTTTTGCCCAATTCCATTACGCTAGTGTAAATTCAGCCTTCTTTGAAAGATTCTGCAAGATATTAATGTGACAGAATGACAGGAATACAAAAAGCAAGAACTTCCATGCCCTCAAAAATGTATAAAAAGAGGTCCACAGTCAATTAAGCATTTATTGAAGCTTGGCTGCTGTTCTATATGGAAGAAAGCACAACAATTAATATCTATAATGGAGAAACAACACCCCTGCCTTCCATCTAACCCCCCTCCAACTAGATGGCATTGACACGAACTCTTGCAGTTTCCGTTCCGCCCCCCACCCCCCATCTATCCCGATTCCTCCAGTTCTCCATTCACATAGCCACCCCTGGCCAATTAATTCTCAGCTTTCCTATCCTATCACCTTTTGGTCTGTACTCCTCCCCTACTCATTCTTTCCTTCTCCTCATCTTATTAATTCAGGCGCCTACCTGTTTTTTACCTTGAAGAAGGGCTCAGACCTGAAACACTGGTTATATATTTTTACCTTCTCTGGACGCTACGAGACCTGCTAAAGTTCCTCCAGCATTTCTGTGTTTTATCATAATTAATATCTGCACAAAAAGCTCTTATAGGTAGCAAGATAACTGCCAGAATCAGCCTTTGGTTCTGTGGAAAGGTGCTGACTGTGTTCTGTCTGCAGGAAAGCTGGAGATTGGGTGCCAGCAAATCTTGCAAAGAGCTCAATGTGATATGTACTTTAGAAAATGAAACTACTGTCTGTTAACAATTGAAAAGTTGACATAAAAATAAAACATGCTGGAACTATTCAGCAGTTCAGGTTCATCTGTGTGGAGAGAAACAGAATAAATGGTTCAGTAATCTGAAATTCCTTCCACAGATGCTTCTGGTCTACTATGTATTTCTGGCATCGTCTACTTTTATGCCAGTCTGTTCAGGTTTAAACATCACAAGCAATGATTATATTTCTCTCTTTCTGTCTCTCTCTCTCTCTCTCTCTCTCTCTCTCTCTCTCTCTCTCTCACTGCCTCTCTCTCTCTGCCTGTCTCTCTCGCTCTCACTCTGTCCCTCTCTCCCTCCCACTCTCTCCTCTCCCCCTCCAACCCCCTCTCTTCCTCTTCCTCCCCCCCCTCTCTCTCCCTCCATCCGTCACTCCCTCTCTCTATCTCTTTTCAGAGGAAGAGACAACAGGTTCACTCCCACTGGTCAGTTTCTCTGCCACAACACCTTTGACGTCAGCCGAAATGGCGCCATTCCTTCAAAAGTTTGCGAGGGCACGTGCTTTAGAAGGTAAGGAAACAGGTGAATTAAACAGGGCCTCTGTCACAAACTGGAGGAGCAACAATCAGAGTTCGGAGCAATGGGAAGAGCTCAAGCAGGACATTAGGAAGGCCAAACGAGTCCATGAAAAGTCCTTGGAGATCAGGGTTTATTGGGAATATTGCAGGAAAGAGCTCAAGCAGGACATTAGGAAGGCCAAACAAGTCCATGAAAAGTCCTTGGAGATCAGGATTTAATGAGAAGATCTCAAGGAGGAAAGAGCTCAAGCAGGACATTAGGAAGGCCAAACGAGTCCATGAAAAGTCCTTGGAGATCAGGGTTTATTGGGAATATTGCAGGAAAGAGCTCAAGCAGGACATTAGGAAGGCCAAACAAGTCCATGAAAAGTCCTTGGAGATCAGGATTTAATGAGAAGATCTCAAGGAGGAAAGAGCTCAAGCAGGACATTAGGAAGGCCAAACGAGTCCATGAAAAGTCCTTGGTGATCAGGATTAAAGAGAATCCCAAGGCATCTTTAACTTGCAATAGAAACAAGACAAAATGGACAAGGTACTAAATGCATTGGTGTTTACCAAGGAAAAGAATGAAGGGGATAATGATATGGAAGCTTAATGTGGAGAATGCTCATGTCTTGGAGCATTTTGACATTAAGAAACAGTTGATGCTGGACATTTTGAAGAGTGTTAAACTGAATAAATCCCCTGGGCCTGAAGGGATATGTCACAGGTTATTGAAAGGTTAAGTAAGGTGATTGCTGCATGACATACTGATATTTTCCAACATCGGTAGGAAGTAAAAGGCACTCAATGTTTTGAGCCCAAACCTTTCGTCACCATACAGAAAAGCAGGTAGACACCCGAATAAACTGTTAGGGGGATGGAGGAGAAGATAAGGAGGGAGCAACGATCTCTCAGTCTGCATCTGGTCTCCCTGATGTAGCAGAGGCCACATCAGGAGCACTGAATGCAGTAAATGATCATACTTGGATGGACTGTTTGGGGCACCAAATAGTAGTGGGGGAGTAGATGCAAGTTTAGCACTGGGAGCAATTGATGGGAACAGGTGAGTGGACAAGGGAATTGCTGAGGGAGCGACTCCCTATGTAAAGCAGGGAGGAAAAAGTAAAATGTCTCTGATGGTGGCATCCTGTTATGACGGTGGAAATTGTGGAGAATGGTGCATTGGATGTGGAGGCTGGTGGGTGAGGACAAGGGAACCCTGACCTTGTTACATTGGCAGGAAAGGGGCCAGGGCAGATGTGCAAGAAATAGAGGAGATGCAGGTGAAGGCTGTTAATGAAGGAGAGGAGAAGTCATGCTTTCTGAAAAGGAGATTGCTATGTCCTTGACAAAGATCTCTGCATCCTCATTAGTGACAGGAGAGGTGCCAGAGGACTGGAGAATAATTAATGTTGTACCTTTGTTCAAGGAGGATAATCTGGGAAATTATCGGCCAAAATGTGGTAAGGAAACTACTTAAGTGTTTACTTGGGGATAGGATTTATGAATATTAAGAAAGTCATGATCAGGTTAGACACGGTCAAAATGACTTGGTGAGAGGTAGTTCATGTCTTAACAATTTGATCGAGTTTTTTGAAGAGGTGACAAAGGTGGTTGATGTTGTCTATGTGGACATTTGACAAGGTCCGCATGGTAGGCAGATCTAGAAGGTACTGATGCATGAGATCCATGGTGAATTGATGAATTGATAGTCTGAATATGGAATTGCTGACCTATAGAAGACAAGGATATAAAGCTGTTAATATTTGACTTGGATGAAAAGGTGGGTGAATGGGTGTGTTAGCAATTTGCAAATGACATTAAAATTGATAGTTATGGCTATGAAAGAATACAACCAGATATCGATCAGTTACCAATATAGGCAGGGACATGGCAGATGGAATTTAATCCAAGTGTGAGGTGTTGCACTTCTGTAAATGTATAGGGAATTTGCACAGTTAATGGTAGGGCTCTGAAAAGTCTTGATGAGGAGAAGGATCTAGGGGTCCAGATCCGTAGCTCATTGAAAGTGGATGGGGTTATAAAGAAGGCCTATGATATGCTTTTTTTTTTAATTTATTTATTCGTTCAAAAAACAAATAGTACATAACATACACAACAATTAACCATAAACATGAACATTATTTTTTATATATAGGAAAAAAAGAAAAGAAAAGAACCCACCCCCCCAGCCAACTCTCCTAAGTAGAGCTATAAAGAAAGAAAAAAATAAAAAATATTAAAGAAAAATTAAACATACATATTAAGATCTAATCAATATAAATTGAAATGTAAATATTCTGAGTATAACAACCATTTATTAATAAAAAAACTATAATTATCACATGAAACATATGTAATTTTTTCCATTATTAAACAATATTTCATCTCATTATGCCATCTACTAATATCAGTTATATTTGTATCTTTCCACGTACTAGCAATACATTTTTTCGCTACAGATAAAGCTAAATATACAAAAGCAAGTTGAAACTTATCTAATCCCAAACCTTTCGGAGGTTGCAAACTACCCAATAAAAATACTGTCGGATCTAAAGGTATTTTAATCTTATACAGGTATTCTAAAAACAATTGAATTTTCTTCTAAAAAGATTGTATAGGTATACATGACCAAACAGCATGAAAAAAAGTTCCAACAGAATTACCACATCTAAATCAGAAATCTGATTCATGAAAACCATACTTTTTTTAATTTTTCAGGTGTTAAATATAATTGATGTAAAAAATTATAGTTAATCATTGCATAATGTGTATTTATCAATCTAGTTACACTATTATAACAGATATCTAACCAATCATCCTCGGAAAAAATAAAACCAATATCCCATTTACTTTTAGATCTATCCCAACCCTTTTTATCCATACCATCCTGTAATATTTGATACATAGATGAAATATAACCCTTCTCTGGTACCTTCTTAAGAAAAATCTCAAATTTAGTCATTTCAGGTAAAATCATATCTCTACCAAATGTACGTTTTACCAAATATCGAATTTGATAATAGAGAAACAAAGAGTTCTTATCAATACCAAAACTGTCCCTCATCTGATTAAAAGATAAAAATTTACCCTCTTTAAAACAATCTCCCAAGTTTTCCACACCTTTAAATCTCCAATGCAATAAACTTCGATTGTGTATTGAAAAAGAAATAAGTTGATTATTATACAACAGAGTCAAAGCCGATAATTCACCCCTAGAGCCTATCATTTTATTTTTCATTATCCATAACTTCATTAGATGTTTTAGTATAGGCACATTATGTTGCTGTAACAAATTTATATTTCATCTAAACAAAAATTGATGTATTTCAAATTCAGAAATATTTGCCATCTTTATTTTGGCCCAACTAGGAGGCTGTTCCAAATCATCAATGAACTAATAAATTTAAGTTGGGCTGCTTCATAATAATTTTGAAAATGTGGTAAACGTAATCCCCCTAACTCATATTTCCAAGTTAATTTATTCAAAGCTACTCTCGAAAATTTACCTCTCCATAAAAACTCCCTAACCATTTTATTCAAATCTCGAAAAAAAAGTATTATCAAGTAAATACGGAATAGATTGAAACAAATATTGTATACGCGGAAAAATATTCATCTTAATTGTATTTATCCTTCCCATTAAATTAATAGGTAAATCTTTCCATTTAATCAAATCAGTTTTATTTTTTTTCATTAACGGAGCATAATTTAATTTATATAAAGATTGATAATTAATATTCAAAATTATACCCAGATATTTAATTCGATCAGTCCACCTCAAATTAATAATATTCTTATAAACTGAATAATCTCCTTCACTTACCGGTAATATTTCACTTTTTTCCCAATTAACTTTATACCCAGAAAGACGTCCATATTGTATTAAACACTCCTTCAAATGTAAAAGTGGCTGAGCTGGGTTTATTAAATACACCAGTACATCATCAGCAAATAAATTAATTTTATACTCCTCATCTAAAACTTTCATACCTTGTATCTGTGTATTTTGTCTTATCAGCTGTGCTAAAGGTTCAATCACTAACGCAAACAAAGCTGGTGATAAAGGACAACCTCGACGAGTTGATCGAGTCAATTTAAAAGGTTCCGAAATCAAGCCATTCATCAATACTCTAGTAGCGGTTTACTATATAAAGCCTTAATCCAACCAATAAAGAAAGGACCAAACTTAAATTTCTCCAGAACTTTAAACAAAAAATTCCACACTAAAAAAAAAGTCAATCCTTGAAAATGATTCATGTCTAGATGAATAAAAGGAGAAATCTTTCTCTGTCGGATTAAGACGTCTCCAAATATCTACTAAATTAAGATCTTTCATCAATGCTTGAACCTGAATTGCCATCTTAGATTTCTTAACTTTCTTTGGAGATTTATCTAATAAAGGTTCCAAAACACAATTAAAATCACCACCAACTAAAATATTATCATTAGCCTGACCCAAATATAAAAATGCAACTGAAATAAATATTTCATCATCTACATTTGGGGCATAAATATTAAGTAAAGTCCAAAATTCACTATAAATCTTACAATTCAATTTAAGAATACATCCTGCCTTTTCCTCCATTGATTGTAATTCAAAAGATAAATTTTTATGTATCAAAATTGCTACACGTTTAGCCCTAGAATTAAATGAAGAAGAATATACATGCCCAACCCAGTCCCTCTGTAATTTCATACTTTTCTTCACATTCAAATGTGTTTCTTGTAAAAAAGCAACATCAATTTTCATTTTCTTAATATACACCAAGATTCGCTTATGCTTAATCGGACTGTTTAATCCTCGAACATTAAAAGTAGCAAACCTCAACTTTGACATATCTACTATTATTACTAAATACCAATAATATCTTTATATGAAAACTCAAATCAACGTATATAGGCCCTCCAGTAGAAGAAAAAAATCACAAATTAAAAGCTAACTAAAATGAAAATAAAAAATAATAAAGAAAAAAAAGAAAATCCCCCCCCCCAAAAAAAAAACTACCAAAAGGTAGTAATCCCTAAACAAGAATTGGGTGTGGGTCACCCACCAGTGGCTGATGACTAGTAAAGAACTTAGAGCAAATCTCTCCCTCCCCAGCCAAACAATGAATAACATCAAAATATCATAATAACAAAAAAAAAGTAAAATAAGAATAAGAAAATTCTTCTATTCATCCAAGAGATTCCAGTCTCGGAGATCCCATTTCAGAAGAAGTTGGACTCTTTCCATTCCCGTTTTTCCCATTTCTGCCATTTCTTCCCTTTCCAGAACAACCAGATTTTTCTTTAGGAGACAATGGTGGACTACGTCTTTGTCCTCTTATATCTGGCAATGAATCAGCAAAAATCATTGCTTCACGATCATTCTCAAAAAACCGAAATTGATGGTCTCCATAAAACACCTTCAACACTGCCGGGTAGCGAAAAGTAGACTTATAACCTTTACGCCACAAAATTTCTTTAACTGGATTAAATCGACGTCGACGTTGAATGACCTCTTGACTCAAGTCAGGATTTTTAAAAACTCTGCTATTCTGAATCAATAACGGAGTTTGTCGTTGTCTCGCATTTTGCACTGCTAGTCGAAGTATTGCTTCTCTGTCCAAATAATTCAAACATCGAATTATTACCGGTCTCGGTGGTTGACCAGGTAAAGGTGTTCTTCTTAAAGCTCTATGAGCTCTTTCCAGTACCAAGCCTCCAGAAAAAAATTCTTGCCCTAGTACTTTTGGGATCCAGTCTTTAAAAAAACGAAGAGGATCTTGTCCTTCTATAGCTTCTGGCCAACCAACGATTTTCACATTATTCCTTCTCCTTTGATTCTCCAAGTAGTCTATTTTCCTCTCTAACTCCTTCTCGCGTTCTCCCAATTCTATGACTGATTTTTCAACCTTCAACACTTTTTCAGTGTTAGAAACCACTTGTTGTTTACAGTCCAAAAAAGCAGTCTGAAATTTTTTAAATTCTTCATAAGCTGCATCCACACATGCTTTAACTGTATTCATTTCTGAACTTAAACTAGCATTCATTTGAACCATCTCATTCATTAAAGGTTGAATGACAGCATTTAACTGTATACATTGTAACTCAGAAAAGCTCAGCCCTGCTTTCTCTGATGTAGTGGCAGAACCAGGTAACTGCAGCTCCTGCTGCAACTCAACAAAAGGCATTTTAGAGGTTTTACTGCGGGTCTGGACTCCCAGCGATGGCACCCCGACTTCCTCAGGGGGTCGCCGCTGGTCTCCCCCCGCAGCTCGTTTTTGCGCAAAATCACGGAGGTAAGCAATATCTTCAGGTTGAAATGCTTCCTGATGCATTTCAAACAATGAAGTCGTCTTCCTGCGTGCTCCCTCTGTTAAAATCGAAAGGCTTCCAGAATTGGGATCCACTTCTTCGGAACACGCACCTTCTTCCAGAGAACGGGTAATTCCAGCGCCATCCTTCATTTGGTGAGTAGTAGACATTTCTTTTTCAGCTCCCACAGGCAGTCCTTGTGGTTTAGACACTGAAGAAATTAAACCTGAAGCTGTATCAAGTCGTCTAGGCCCCAAATCTTCAGCACTTCGAAAATGTAACTTCTTCTGCACTTGAGGTTTAATCTTTTTACCATTAATGGCCATAATAGTTCCTTAATACTTTAAAATTTAAAAAGTTTAAACTTGAAAACAAAGGGCTAAAAAACGGGTACTTAAAAGTCTGGCCAGAGAGGTTGAGATTACGCGTCTAGACTCTACGCCATCTTGCCACGCCCCCACCTATGGTATGCTTGACTTCATTTGGTGGGGCATGTTGCTACTGTATGAAACTTTGGTTAGGCTACACTTAGTGTACTATGTGCAATTCTGGTGACCCCATTACAAGCAACTATGGAAAGGGTATGGAAGAAGTTTACAGTATTGCCTGGTTTAGAAAATATGAATTTTTGAGAGAGGTTGGACAAAATTTCCTATGGAGCTTGAGGAGGCTAAAGGGAGGCCTTAGAAAGATGTATAAAGTCAAGAGAGTCACTGATATGGTGGACATTCTGAATTTTCCACAGGGTAAAAGGGTCGCACATGAGAAAAGATGCATTTCTGGTGAGGGGGAAGAGCTATGATGCAAATATTTCACACAAAATGGCAGGTACCTGCCATGGGAGGCCAGGAGCAGTGGTGAAAGCAGATGCAATAGTAGCATTTAAGAGGCTTCAAGATAGACATGATGGAAGGATATCTACTGAATTCAAGCAGCAGAACTTTAGTTTAATTTGGGCATCATGTTCGGCACAGACACATGGATTAAAGGGCCTGTTCCTGTGCTATATTGTTCTATATTCTATAATTTGAAGGCTTCTAGTGAAACACTAGATCAGAGAGCAAGCTGAAGCCTTGAGCATACTTATTAAGAGTTTTGATAATGTCCTTTTGAGAGCCTGTGTAGCCCAGTGAGCATTATGAATGGTTGATGCCTAATGTGTCCTAATTTGATCACTCAGACACTCTGGAGGTCCTGAACGATATTGACGAGATGTCAAAACGTCGAGTCGAAGTCCTCTCGTTCTTTGCAGTAAGTAGAAGATCATTAATTGTGTCTTAAAGCAAACAAGGCTCTGGCTCAGTTTGCATGGAGCATTTAATTAGCACCAAAACTATATATAATGCCCTGCACTCTGCTCACCAGAACGGACTGATTCTGATCGCAGCTAATCATGTCTCTAGCTGTGAATTGTCTGCGCTTCGCCTTCAAGAAAAGCTCTTGTAAGTATTGAAGCTGACGGATTTGCCTTGGCAGAAGCAGTGAGATGTAAATGAGGCAGCAGTATTGTCTTTGGAGAAGCAAGTCCGAGCTATCACAGCTTAAAATGGAGAAATATTATGATGCAGGAGAAGGTCTTTCCTCCCAGTCAGTCTGTGCAGACTTTCCATAGAACAATCCTGTCTTTCTACTCTGTGCCCACTTTAAATGTGTATCCATTTTCGTTTTGATCCACCATTGCTATTTCAGATCACGGCTATTTTGTGTTTTCCCATCTCCAGGAAATGGTCAACATTGCAGGTCGGAATGATGAAGCATTCCAGCCTGGCCCATTGGTAGTTTGTGTTCTCATACTGATACTGCTTGACCCGCTGAGTTCCTCCAGCAGGTTATTATTTTGCTGTTGCAGTCTCTTGTGTCTTCATCAATAGTGGGATTAGTTTTTGATATTTCTGGTACAATAACAAAGGGTCTTGTACAAGCGGTGTTACAGGCAATAACAATCATACAGCCATGTAAAATGCATAATTTACAAACATGAAAAGGAAGATCAATAGGTACAAAGCACAGCATTACAGCAGTGTTTGGGTCATCAGGGCACATTGCTGCGGGGAAGCTGCTGTCTTTAATCCTTTTGATCTGTGCTTTCACACTCTGAAACCTTCTCCTCAAAGAGAGGAGGAAGAAGGAAGGTGTCTGGGTGTGATGATGCCATCAGTACATTGGCTACTTTTCCCAGGCAACAGGAGATGTAGATGGAGTTCATGGAGGGGAGGGAAGTTTGTGTAATGTTCTAAGCAGATTCTGACCTTGAGCAGTGCAGCTACCGTCCCACACCGTGGTGCATCCAGCATTTGTGCTTTCAGTGGTGCACCTGTAGAAGTTGTTGCGGGACGGGGACATACCAAGCTTCATTAGTCCTCAGAAAGTAGAAGAGTTGGTGTGCTTTCTTTACTGTCCCATCACTGTGCTTGTCACAGGTCAGGTCTTGGCTGAAGTGCAACGTGTTTATAGTTTTGAGTTCTCAGAAATAAACCTTTATTTACCCATCTACTCTTTGTACTTCAGAGGCCCAGGGTCTCTTCCCTCCCTTATTGGCCTTACTTAAATTGTCATTGTTTGTCTATGAAATCTGCTCTGAACCTTCCTTACTCCAAAGAGAAAGCTCCATCTGTCCTTTCCAACGAGCACCATGGTGTCACTCACCATTTTCCTGGCCAAGAATTGGTTCTGTAAAGGCTTTAAATGCTTGCATCTATATTCTCCAAATGGTAATAATAGTTTGGAAAGTGGAGTAGATCATCTATTAAGGAAACACAAAGCATTTTGCCAGCATCAGATTCTTTTCCTGCAGAATTTATCTGACTTGAGCTCTCAGTGGTTGCACATTAATGCCATTTAAAATGATTGTAATCTAACCCCACATTACCAGAACTTGGTAGACAGCTGCATAACGGGGATCCTGACGGTTGAATAGACTTCAACTGCCTTTTAACTGCTCTCAAACACAAGCCATCCCAGAGCACTTTCCAAGCTTACCAAAAAGTTACACCTTTTCGAGCAGTTTGAGAAAAGTTCCCCTGTCTGTATCTGAAGAGATTTATAGTTTTTATTTGCAGAAAAGCCTACTCTGTTCATTTTAAAATAGGTGTCTACAGAACTTGCCAGTGAAGTGCAGATACATGTACAGCTCTTCCATGCCTGATGAGTGTATTGCATTTTGATAGCCCCTCCCTGCCCCTACCTCAATCACATATTTTGGGCCTTGGTGAGGTTTTCATACTGCTGGTCTGCGAGGAGAACATTTCAATACTGGTTACCATCTGCAGCACCTAATATGCCTGAGATTGTCAGATCTTGGAAGCTAAGCAGGCTCAGGCCTGGTCAGTACCTGGAGGGGAGATCACCTTGGAACACCAGGTGCTGTAGGTTTCTCTGAGGGGCACTGGACAAAGAGGTGACTCTGCTTTACAGTAGACAAAAGTTGAAGAATTTCATGTACATTAAATTCTACGTGCAGTATTGTGACAATAATGGGACCTCTACCTTTACCATAACCATAAATGGCAGATGTGCTCTGCAGCATTAGCCTACAATTACCTGAGAGATCTGACTAACGAGTCACAGGGAAGCAGGTTGGGGACTGCCTTTCCTTCCTTATATTGATTTGGGAATGAAGCAGGGAGGGAACTTCACCAATTTTTTGAGTTTCAAGATATAACCCTCTTGGCTGAACACACCAAATATTCTTTAACAAGTTGGGATCTTGTGCCATTCACAATATCATGGGGGTTTCTTTTTCGTCCTAAAAGTTTGTTCGTTTCCCACAGAATGATCTCCAGCGGCTGATGAGCTCCCCTGAGGAACTCTCCCGGAACACAGCATTCGTTTTGGCCTTGAGAAGCATCCAGCACGATCCACGGTAACCAGAGCATATGTGCATGTCAAGGATGGACATTTACACCAAACCTATAGTAATTTCAGTGACCCACAGTCCATGCAGCAGCAAAATAATATTTCAAACTGTTTCAGAAATCTCCGACAAATTGAGTTGAAATAATAGCCAGTTTTCTTTCTGTGGTGTCAGCTAATTATTTGCCAGGAGAATGAGGAGAATTCTACTGCTCTTTTGGACTCCAAGCATTAAATTGTAAGGAAAGACGACATAATCTAGGGCTTTATTCACTGGAATTTAGAAGATTAAGGAGGGATTTCATCAAATATTGGGTAAGCTGATAGGCCCAGGTGAAGAGAAACTTATTGGGGAATCTAGGATTAGGAGATACAGATCACAAATTTTGGCCTGTCCTTTGGGGAATAAAGTTAACAGAGTCTTTTATGTGTAAGTGGAGTTCGACTTGGAACTCTCATCCACAAGGTCAATGAATTTTAAATCTTAAGTTTTCATTGACCTGCAGTATTAAAGCTTCTGGAGAAAAGCCAGGCCCCCATGTTAGCTCATAGGTCATGGTGATCACTTGAATTGCCGACCTGATGGCTTATTGCTGTTGCCCTGTCCCTTCTAAATTGTTCCGTGGGAACTACTTCATCGACCTGAGACCTGACAAGACCTCAGGTTAGTTTCCTCTCGAAAAGGTGTACTCTTTCGCTGGGCCATCTCAGACAGACTGAATAATATAGGTTGATGCCCCTTATCTTTTACATACAAATTTTCAAGTCAAACAGTGTGAAAGACAAAATAAGTTTCTGAAAAAAATATAATTTAACCTCCCCTTACCCTGAGAAAATAAGAAAATAGAAAAAGATTAGTGAGGAGTACTCCTTATCCGAAATGCTTGGGACCGGATGTTTCTCAGTTATTTTTGTTTTGATTTTGGAACGATAGAACTAAGAACACAGTCACATCAGCAGAATACCTGTACCAGCAAATAAACGGCAACAACAAACAACGGCAGGCTTTTTGAGTGCCGACATGATACCACAAGTGGAAAATTCACATGAAATAATGTTTATTACTTACCAAAAAAAAAATCTCTGCTTACAAAATAAGACCACCTCCCCATCACTGCTGCCAATCCCCAACACCTCCTCCTCCTCCCCACCACCCGCAGTCCCCGACCACCACTTCCTCCCCACCACCCGCAGTCCCCGACCACCACCTCCTCCCCACCACCCGCAGTCCCCGACCACCACCTCCTCCACACCACCAGCAGTCTCTGACTACCACCTCCTCTGCGACCACTACTCGCTGTTCCCGACCATCACCTCCTCCTCCCCCCCTCCCCCACCACCTGCAGTCCCCGACCACCACTTCCTCCCCACAACCCGCAGTCCCCGACCACCACCTCCTCCCCACAACCCGCAGTCCCCGACCACCACCTCCTCCCCACCACCCGCAATCCCCAACCACCACCTCCTCCATACCACCAGCAGTCTCTGACTACCACCTCCTCTGCGACCACTACTCGCTGTCCCCGACCATCACCTCCTCCTCCCCCACCACCTGCAGTCCCCGACCACCACCTCCTCCCCACCACCCGCAGTCCCCGACCACCTCCGGCAGTCTCCGACACCTCCCCGCCACCGCCGATCCCGACACCTCCCCAATCCAGCCGCTGGTCCTCGATTACAATCCCTGCTCCTACCCTGGAGATCAAGGTCCCCACTCCTGCTTGGGAGCCCGAGACAACTTTGATGCGGAAGGCACTGCACCTGATGTTGAGAATGGAGTTGCCATCACCAACTCCGGCTGCAGCCAATGCTGGAGACTTGAACCCAGCTCCAGTTAGAATCTTCCCAACTAGAAGCAAAGATTTGGGGGTTTTTTTTACTGTTCTTGTAATCAAACAGCAGCAACAGAACAGCAGAGCCCCAAGTGGGCAAGTTAGGTGTTAAATTGTTTTTCCGCTTGCGACGTCATGACGGCACTGAAAAAAAACTGATTTTGGATCTATTCAGACCTTCAGATAAGGGCAACGCGACCTGTGCTTGTAAGTTGGTTAATCTTGCAGTGTTGTGCTAACACTAAAAATTCTAGTATGCCAATGCCCTTTTGTACCACCACTCAAGTTGCTTAACTTGAATAGGTTATCTGGTCTCTCTGGTTTGGCCTGTCATTCAATTGCTATTGGTTGACCAGTATCTCAAGCTCACTTTTATGCTTAATGCTCATTTCTCAGCATGGATTTCTGCCATAAATAACTGAGCATCCATTGTCCAGTCAGATAGAAAACTCCAAACATTTATGAAGTTCAAATTTATTTTCATCTGACTGTACCAGATGAAACAGTGTTTCTCTGGACCACCGATCACACACAAGGCAAAGCCAATAAATCACATATATACTAAAGTTGTAATTTGAAATAAATATAACTGTTTTGGGATGATTTACTCAGTTACAGGATGCTGTTCATCAAACTCACAGCCTAAGGGAAGAAACTATTTCCCAGCCTGGCCGTCCTGATGCTAGTGGGTCCAAGATGCTGTGTGCAGCAATAATTCAATAATTCTGAGAGCCCTATTTGACCAACACTCCCGGTAAATTACCCTCGATGTAAAGAAAATATTCCTCAAGTCATTGCAAAATGAGGCCATGGCAGGAAACAGCCTCTCAGCATTTCATGAGGTGAATCTTCTTTGTCTCAAAGCGATACTCCTCATTTCCCCAAACTGAGCAGAGTATGACCCAATCTAATGAGTGGCATAGTGCAGAGTAGCACTTTAACAGGTGTGAAGATTGGACATGCTATTAACATGGGAATTCAGTAAAGAGGGTGCTTTGTATGAAAAACCGATTAAGTCATGAAACAGCGGGATCTAAGACCCAAGAGTTGGAATTTAATATTCTTATCGATAGAGGTGTGAAAGGACTCTCCAGCTCCACTAATGCACAACCTGTGGTATGTGGGATATCCAAGATGATTTTCTTTGATAACCACATATGCAGGGAACATCATCAATTTCAAGAGCTCAAAATCCAAGTACTGTATGTGGAGAAGCAGCTGTGAACTGAGGGCTCAGTGAATTTTGGGGGTCATCTCCCACAGCCATTATGTCAGCTGGCAGCGAGGGAGTGGCTGGCCAGGAGGCCCAGAGAGATTGTGCCAATCCACTGTGTGCATCTGGTTGTCCAGGAGGCGTTCCCCTCCGAATACTGGGGTAGGTAATGGCTTCTCGGGGATGCCAGCCTGCCCCAAGTCCAGGCACGATGGGTGAGTCACCGGTGAGTGATTAGGTCAGAAGAACAACAGATTTACAGTAAGGGATTTAGAAGTTGGGTGGGAGCATGTGTTTCTGTGGCCACAGATGTGTTTCCACGATGGTGGCATTTTATTTTCCGCCACTCAGTCTATTGATATCTTCCTGAAGCCTGAAATATTTTAATTAACAGTCAACCACACTGTCAGTTTTGGTATAATCAGCAATTATTTTCAATAATGACTCATTTAAATCCAAGTTACCTACTGAGTCAAATTAATGTACGAGGCTATGCATTAAAGTCAGGAAGTCAGCAGACCCCAACTAATAGGGAGCAGTACCACCCTCACCCCCACCCAGGATTTATTTGAACTGCCACATTCTTGTCCTCTTCCCACCACTAGCACACCCTCCCCCAATGTACTCTGGACACTGGCCAAAGGCCTACATCTGGAGTGCCCCCAAGCCTGACTGATTCTCAGATCCTGACTACTGTGAAGTCCAGACGACTACCTCAGTAGTGTTTGCATCTTGGATCAGCTCATCAGCGTAACTTTCCCCTTTCTCGATGAGACCACTCCACAACAACGAGCCGCACATCCTCAGCATGCCATCACGTCTCGATGTAATTGCTGCTGTCTTCTCACCAGTCTCCACAAATTCTTCCAACCTTTTACCCATATCGTCATTCCAGTCCAAGCTTATTTCATATATTCCATCAGTTTCAGCTTCCATTCATTTGATATTTTGAACTCATTGATCATATACTGGTCAAAAAGGTTACGTGACTGTGGAGGGGTCCAGGGCTCATTTCTGTGCTGTGTAACCTCATGGCTAAAATTTGTCATCTATATTACTACTAATTGGCTGTTTTTGTTTTTTAATAACTCATAAAATTGGACTAAATCTCTACAGAATGTAAATGCTTGAAGGTTGCACAAAACGCCAACATATTGGGGGCACAGAACAGTAGCTCCTAATTTGAATCAAATTCCTAACTTCAGCAGAGAGTTAAAGTTGTACTCTGCTCACCTTTGCTCTGTCACATTAAGATCACAGATACCTCTGAAGATTCTATGTTTGTCCCCTTCCCCCGTGCATTTGTACTGAATGTTCACCCACACACCCATCCCCTTACTGTCTCCCTCAAGCCCACACTTTTAACTTTGTTTTCCTCTTCCAGAGTTGCTGTTGACTTTCTTCCAACATTCATGTACTGTCTTGGCTGTGGAAATTATGATGTGGTGCAGACAGCTCTGAAGAACCTTCCTGATTACACGTTACTCTGCCAAGGTAAAACTGATGTTTCGTACAAACATTGGGTTTGCTTTGTTATCTGACAAGTCTTTAAACGTGATCTACTTTGCTCTATCAATCCCTTCTAACTGGAATACATTGAGCTTATTTGGCTGTTAAGCCAGGAATCTAGTCAACCAATTTCTTTGTTCGATGATCTTCTGCCTGTTTCAGATGGCCATTGTGAACTACAGAGCATCACAAAACCTTGACTCAGAGTGGGGGCCTGCGATCAGAGTGGGGGGCCTGCAGACACAGGTGGAGGCACACTGACGGGAGGGGGGGCACACGGACAGAGAGAGGGGCAGCGTGCAGACTGACTGAGCACACAGACACCACACTGTAGGAATAAAAGAAGTTTGGGGGCTTCTTCATAATCCTCATTAGCTCTTGGGTGTTGAGTTTAATTGCAAGACATGTCATGTACCATATAGGTAATGAATAATTGTGCAGACTGAAAATATTTCTGATCTGCATTGCTCAGTAATATTCATTAGACTACCCTCCTTAAATGGCTGATTTTTCATGGCGCCATTAATGTTATTTGGCTCGACTTGGATGGTACAGTAGTGTTGATGTTCTTTCACTTCAATCATTCGCTCATTCTTGTACCTTGCTTTATTCACAGAGCACGCGGGTGTTCTTTTACACAAGGCCTTTTTGGTTGGGATGTATAACCAGCTCGACACAAGCCCACCAATTGCTGAAGCCATGAAGGTTCTACATATGGAAGCCACAACTTGAGACTGAGCGTTGTAGAATGGATGCTTTTCAGCTCCATGAAAACAAAATCGAAGATTTGGAGGAGGTACTTACTGTACAATGTAATTTAACCTCTTCTACATTCCACATGAAGACATCAAGTTGTTCTGGAGGACTTCCCAGGAACAGAAATAATGAAAATTAGAGGATTTGAATATGGATTTTCCTGCGTAACAATGGGCGCTGCACTTCACTTCATTCTATGATGACCTTTTATGCTGAGGAAGTGCATAACATTACCCATTTCAATTTCTCTCCCATTTATTTTGATCTCTGCTTTTGTTCGTGCATACATTTATTTTAGATGAAATGCCCACAAATTGAATGTCAGGAAAAGCACAATTCCTAGCGCCTGTCAAGTTTCAAGATTCAAAATGTATGTATTGTCACATACACATGGCACACAAAATACATCTTCCTCTGTTTGCCCTGTAAAGTCACACACACAGGTGCTGCTGGTATGGCACCTCTGTTGAGAAAGAAGAAAGCGAGAATCCTTTCAGAGTCACCAAGCATCCGTAGATCCCACCACTTACCTCCTCCAGTGTCACCACCTCCGTAGCTGCACAGCCTCCTGAACGGTCCACTGCTGAACCTGAACTCTTAGCGTCCGAGTCACTCTCCTCAGCTCCTAGTTCCCAAACCCCTGATACGATCAGGAAGGTGTCAGTGCCCCACCCTCACAGATCCCAATACCAAGTTCTCAGAAGCCAGTATCCAGCAGCCCCACAACCTGGTGAGCCCTTCGACTGCTAAGCTCCACGCTGGTCCGCTCCTGTGGTCTCCTACCTCTCCCAGGCTTCCTCATATCAGCGAGGGGTTTGGGGGGGAGAGGTGGTCTCTTAGTCTGGTACCCTTCTTTGGTCTGCTAGTTACTAATCCAACTGGAAGCCACTACACAGAGCTGGATTTCAACCTCAACATATTGTGCATGGAAATACAAAGCCAGCCATTTAGCCTCTGAACCATTGCTATTTTAGCTGGGACTGATATAAAATGGGAAAGCAATCTAACTGAAGTCAGCAGAGATTAACTGTTCAACTTTATAAGAGACTATTCTGTGGGCTGATGAGATTTTCTGAATGCTTTGGCTGTGCAATGAGCCACAATTACCCCCTACATGTCTTATTTCCATGATAATCTATGGACACGTACTTTTGATGAGGGTATTTTTATTTACGGCCATAAAAATTATGAGCAGAGTTAGGCCATCAAGTCTGCTCTGCCATTCAACTCGTGGCTGATTTTTTTTCCTTTCAACCCCATTCTCTGCCTTCTCCCCATAACCTTTGATGCCCTTGCAAATCAATAACCTATCAACCTCTGCTTTAAATCTACCCAATGTCTTGGCCTCCACAGCCGTCTCTGGTGGTGAATTTCACAGGTTCACTCCTTTTCCCCCACCCCCCCTTTGCCGGTTCGCTCTCCCAGTGGAGATTATGGATGTTGGATGGTTAACCCTTTGCAGAGGGTGGGTGACTGATAGCTTTTTCCAATGAAGTTGGTCTTTAATTACAGCCAGCACGTACTCCCGGTGTTTATCAGTGGGCTTTTGGTTTCTTGCTGCAAACCAAGCACACTTTTCACTGTGGGGAAAAAAACTAAAAAAATCTTGCCTTTCCATTAATACCATGGACTCATATCTTGTTTACACCAAGATACATGACACGGTCCAAATAATTTATCAATAAATTCAGCATGCCGAGAATTCTAACAGTGACGGGGCACTATAGATTTCATCTGGTACAAAAAATTCCACCATCAATCTAACCCATCCCAACAACACAGTCCATAACTCTCTTACATCCATGACCCCAAAAGTCTTAAATATCCTTATGGTACCAGTCCCCACCACCACCACTCTCGATAATGCATTCCAGACACCCAGTACGGTCTGTAAAAAAAAAACCTTGCATCTAATGAGTTTAGCAAAAGAGTTTTCGGATGCGGCCATTGCAGTTGAATACACAAAAGTGATGGAGAAACTCAGCAGGTCCCGCAGCATTCTTTATGGTTTTGAACTTGAGCCTTTCATCAAGGTATGAGAAAAAAGCAGACAGACATCCGAATAAAATGGTGGGGAAAGGGCCAGGAGGAGGAGGACGACAGGCCCTCAGGCAAGAGGTCATAGGTGGATATGACCAATGAATTCAATGGCCAAGGAATGAGTGGTTAAAATGGGCAGGTTATTTAAATGGCTTTGAGCCACAAGCATGCTGTTGGGAATTGGTGAGGAAAAGAACTACAGCCCCATTGAACTGAAGAGCCGAAGTAAATGATGTCTCCTGCAATCTTAGAATGTGGTTTTCCACCCTCTGCATCTGTCGCATGGCATTATAGCCTGCTCAGGAACCAGCGCTGCCAATTTTAGTTCGTGTTTTGTCTTGAGCTTTTAAAGTCAAGTTTTTTGTCCTCTGATTGGACAAGTATAACTCAACCAAACAGCGTTCTCCAGTCCTCGGTGCAAAACATGCAGACACACAACCAGACCTAAGATGCGGAACAAAGAATACATATGCAGGACAAGTATTTTATCTATAAAAATAAATAAATGTTGCTTTGGACAAATGAGTGTCTCCGATTGGAGTAGAAATCGGAAACGGCTCAGGTGCCTGCACCTCACTTTGTATTTTTTGGGATTACATTTGCAACTTGTCAACCCAAGTTAATCCAACAAATGACACAGATCTGCAACAATTGCCGAAGGGAGTGAATAAATGATTGTGGAAAGAGTGAGAGTTTTCTTGTTTCGTTAAATATTTTTCATTCCAGATGCGGCAGAGCAAAGATCAGTTTGCAGCAACAGGAGATGAGGATTTTGTTTCGGATGGGTATTTTTCTTTTTTTTTAAAGAATAAAGTTTGTAAGATCGTGAGATTGATCGGATGAGTCAGGTTAGAGGGCGCTGACAGATCTTTTCAGACAGACCAGATTATTTCTGGTGAAAGGTGTATGTGTAAAAAAAAAAGTGAATGGAAGCTGTTGACTCTCGTGAGGTGCGATGGGATAGTTAAAGAGGTTTTGGCTCTAAAGCCATGATTGAGCTCACTGTACTTTGGAAGTGAAGTGGAACAAGTGGAATGACAGTCACAGAGAGGGGTAATAGAGAAACAACAAACCAGCCAGTTTCCAGTGAAGAAAGTGACAGAGTTTAAGAGGGGTTAGTGATGCTTTTGACGGGTTAATGATGGATCAAGACACTGATTTTTGTTTCTTGTTCTTTGTGGATATTAACGAGTACATTTGATCATAAATGTTAGTCTTCTTAGTCAGGAGGTTGCTGAAGAGATGGTCTAGACTTTTGAATGGCTCTTTGAGTAGATATCCTGACTACTGATGATGCCCAGCAGCTGTTTGATTGTGGGGGCATCGTCACATATTTTTGTAAGGCTGGTTTGTAAAAATTAGGAACTCCACCGGGATCACTGAAGGCCAGTTATTAGAACTTGACCTGATTTTCTCATTGATCAGACAGCTCAACCTTGAGGAGAGGGTTATTGTGATGGTCGCAGCCCAGACCCTCCAGTCATAGTGATTTACCAGCTCAAGCACTTGAGCTGCACTCTAGAGAGGGGGCTTGAAGAATCAGGCGATCCCCACAAGTCCCGCCCAATACTTAGCATCTCATCTACTTCAAACGCAGGGGTTACCCTTCAATGCAACGACTCATTATTCGGAGGATTACAAGGGGTCTGCTGATACTGGAGAACTAGAAGCAATGCATTAAAATACTGGAGAAACTCAATAGGTCAATATCGACTGCCGATTGCTATCCATGGATGCTGTGTGACCTGAGTTACATAGAACATAGCACATTACAGCACAGTACAGGCCCTTCAGCCCACAATGTTGAACTGTTATGTAAACCTATTCGACAAAAATCTAACCCATCCCTACCTCATACCCATAATCCTCTTTTGCTTACTTCCATGTCCCTATCAGAGTCTTTTAAACACCCCCATTGTACCGGCCTCCTCCACCACCCCTGGCAATATGTTCCAGGCATCCATATATAAAAATATTACCTCTGACATCGCCCCCTAAACTTTCCTTCACTCATCTTACACAGATATCCTCTGGTATTTGCCATTGTTGGCCCAGGAAAAAGTTGTTGCCTGACCTCCCTATCAATGCCTCGCATAATCTTATACCCTTCTATAAAGTCACCTTAAGTTCTCCCAGCTTTTTTGTGAATTGCTCTTTGCTAGGATCTAGTCATGAAGAAGTTGCGTCCTGCACCACTGTCATTCCAAAATCATTCGGTGAATGGACTATTGGCCGTAAAGAACTTTTGGTTCTCCTGAGCTGCTGTAAGTGCAAGCTTTCCTTTATTAATGAGGGGGTTGACCTACAAGGAGAGACTAAATTGTCTGGGATTATACTCACTCGAATTCAGAAGAATGAGAGGAGATATTATAGAAACATATAAAATTATTTATTAAAGGGATATGGGGTCATCCCAGTGACCTTGTATATAAAGCAGTCCAGAGCTAGTCTAGCCTTCCAGGTTCATCTTGCAGAGAGACGAGACCTCTTAGTGTACATATTAGTTTATTAAAGCTGTCTTATACGCACACTGCTGGTGTGGTTATTGTCAGTACAATTTAATAAACTAATATGATAGCTACTAGGATGGAAGCTGCTTCTGCTCAAACGCGCATTCCCGACCACCTGGAGAGTCTTCCTGAGGAATGGAATCTGGGGATGACCAGCACACACGTGCATCCGAGGACAGAGATGGCGATGGACCACTGTACTGGAATCGTGGTGGAATGTGGGGAAGACCACAGAAGTACGATAGGGCAGGTAAGAAACGCCAAGAGCTCTGCCTACCCGTGAGTTCACTGGTACAGGTGCCGCCGACCCTAAACCCTGGTCCAATCAGAAATGGACCGAATAGTAGATGAGTTCCAACTGAAAGCGGTTTTCCCTTACTTAGACAACGTGACAATCTGTAGCCACACTCAGGAGGATATTTGGGTACCCGAACTACATACACACAGACAGGGGTGCTGCATTCATGAGCACAGAAGTACAGCAGTACCTGCACGAGAGAGGGATTGCTACTAGCTGCGCTACGTTACAATCCCAGGAGGAATGGACAAGTCAAAAGGGAAAATTCCACTATTTGGAAAACAGTCCTCTTGACTTTAAAAGCAAAAGACCTGCCTGTTACTAGATGGCAAGAAGTGTTGCCAGAAGCCTGACATTCTATATGTTCTTTGTTGTGCACTGCCACTAACATGATCCCACATGACCGTATCTTTTCTTTCACAAGGAAAACCACGATGGGCATAGTGCTACCTAAAGGGATGATGACACCGGGACTTGTTCTCCTCCGGAAGCACTGCAGACCCCACAAAGCGGACCCGCTGGTGGATTAAGTGGAGTTGAGGCACGCGAACCCTCAGTACGCCTTTGTCACATTCCCAGATGGAAGAGAAGACTCGGTGGCCACCAGGGATCTTGCGCCGGCCGGATGTGTGAACAACACGGAGGAAGCACAGATATCTACGGATCACCCCAGAGGACTATATCACCCACCCCGGAAATCAGGACCCTGGGTACGCCCACCCCACAAAAAATCTCTACCCTAGACTTGATGGCAGGACCTAATCCCATACAAGAGGATCCCCAGCCCACACAGCCACATGGCCATCTAGTACTTCCTACTCCCACTCCTCCACCAAGAAAGGCCGAAAGGTAGCCCGTACTCCCCACCCCTATACCACTACCGAGGAGGTCCACAAGACAACGGAAGCCATGAAAAAGTTTGGACTTATGAACTTACAAATAAAGGAAGGAGGACAGGGTGGGGGAAATAACCATTTTTTTAAGGGGGGGGATGAAAGTGGTGATATGTAATTACACCACTGGGTCACCAGGGGTCACCCCAGTGACCTTGTATATAAAGCAGTCCAGAGCTACAGTCTAGCCTTCCAGGTTCATCTTGCAGAGAGACAAGACCTCTTAGTGAACATATTAGTTTATTAAAGCTGTCTTATACTCGCACTGCTGGTTTGGTTATTGTCAGTACAATAAGATTGAGGCAGGAAATTTGTTTTCACTGGTAAGTGAGACCAGAACTAGGGGACACAGCCTCAAGATTCAGGGGAGTAGATTTAAGACTGGGATGAGGAAAAACTGTTTTTCCAAGATAGTAGTGAATCTGGAATTCTCTGCCCAGGGAAGTAGTTGAGGCTACTTCATTATCAGTTAGTTAGATTTTAACATTTAAAAAAAAAGAATTAAGGGATATGGGGGAAAGGTAGGTAGGTGGAGTTGAGTCAATGATCAGATCAGCCATGGACTTACTAAATGGTGGAGCACGCTCAATGGGCTGGATGGCCAACTCCTGCTCCTATTTCTTATGTCAAAAAAATGATCTCAATTAGTTTCTCCCAAAGCTTTAAATTTTTCAATTTAGTCAGACAGCACACTAACAGACCACTTCAGCTCTCAGGCCCGCGCCACCCAATTTACACCCAATTAGCTTATATCCCCAGTACGTTTCAAATGGTGGGAGGAAACCAGAGCCCCCAGGTAAAACACACACAGTCGCAGGGAGAACATACAAACTCCTTACAGTGTGGGATTTGAACCCCAGTCCCAATCAATGGTGCTGTAAAGGCATTGCGCTAACTGCTACACCAACTGTGCTGCCCTAAATGCCAACGTACCGCCCTTTGGCGGTAATCTACAGTGTGAAGAGAGGACTGCGTGAAAGTGGAATGAGGAGGGGAAGTGGGGCGAGGTTGACCGCAGCCACATTACAGCACCATGTCAACCATGTCTCAGTGCCTGTGAAGAGCTTTGTGAAATGTATTTCTTGGAGCATCAGGGTGGGAGAGGGATGCTTTGTGAGCTACATTGGCTCAATGGGACTAAATGGCCTCCTGCATCACGTGGAATTATCATGGAAGACATTATGAATCTGTGATTCTCAATGTGTTTTAATTCCTTTAGTTTCATGAATGCTTGCCTTTTGACCCTTGGAATGGTCTCGATGTAAAATGTCAACTGTCCATTTCTCCTCTGCGGATGCAGTCTGACCCGCTGTGTCCTTGTTTCTTGACCCTTGTTGCTGTGGAAAGCCACCAGCACTCTGAAGGGTTAATGCTTTCATTGACCAGCCCTAATTGAATGTCAATAGCAAACTATTCCAGAGGAAGACCAGCATTCCAACAGGAGGGAGTCAGCAACTGAAATGACACACCTGTCCAACTCACCTCTTTCTCAATGCCATTTCACAGCAAATCACCCTAATGCTCTTCCACGCATGAACTCACTCCTTGTTTGTTCAGAAATATGCACACTGCTTTCTCAGCCCAATTTTCCCACTTTGAAGTCTGAAGTGTGATTGCATTGGTCTTTAGCTGCTCGCTTTATCATTTCTACATGAGCTCCATTTCCATTTTCACATCTTCTCAGTGCCAGTGATCCTTGACTAAACCAATCAACCCCCTGAATAAAGGATCTGATTACACAGAGCCCGAGACACAAACTCTTAGCCAAAAGTTTTTTTTAACAGCCATGAGCTTTAAACAATGGGTCTTTATGGGGGGGGGGGGGGCGATGCGGGGAGAAACAGTTAGTGATCTATCTTCTTGACGTTGAGTACTGTTACGGGATCAAGTACCCCCTCCAGAGCACATACCCTGGTGTGATCATTGTTTGGGTTTAAGCAACTGTAATTTGCATTTATTTAACACCTTTCTTATTGTACATACCTTGTTTCTTCACAGTAGCAACAAAAAACCGATTGAGGCCGAGCTCTGGATTAAGGTGATCAATATTTATTTGAGGTGGGAGATTATAAGGAGCAGTTTAAAGAGCAAACACAGCCAGGCCCATCCCAGGCTCTGACCTCCCATCCCTCACGGACATCTTTGTGGGACACTGCCTCAGGAAGGGACCTCCACGACCCTGGCCACCACCTCTTTCTCACGGCTCCCTTCAGGCAGAAGGTACAGAAGCCCAGTGCATCTCGGTTCAAAAACCATTGTTTCCCAACAACTATCAGGTTCTTGAACCTCCTTAACTGTAAATGACTACAAAACCCCAAAAAGGACTGTATAAATTTTTTGTAAGCCACTTTTTTCTTGCCTATGACTGCTGAATATTTATTATCTATCTTTGGTATTTATTGCTTTTCAATTTAAGTTGCTTTTTTTTTTACACAATGCCTGATTGAGTGCAACAAGCATGAATGTACAGTCCAGTGTGTATGACAATAACATTATGATTGTTAAATAGAAGGGAGACAGCCAGGGAACTGGAGAGCTTGGACAGATTGTGGACTGCAAATGAAACACCGGTGCGTTCCACAAGGCAGATGAAAGAGCACAAAGCCCTGGGGCTGCAGCTTGAGGTTGTATCTGCCCCTTCTGTTCAGTTGCACAGCCCTGGAGGTGATTTATCCATTGCTGGCAGCCTGTATGTGGGAACCGGATATCGGGACCAGCATCCTTGAGGGTGGCGAGCAGGGCTCACCAAGAGCCGGGTGGGAACCAGGGACCGAGGTGTGGGGGGGGGGGGGGGTACGAGACTTGGACACTTGAAGCTCAGGTTCACCTCTGGACTGGACCAGAGAATGTGTGGCTACAGAGGTGACGAGGGTGGTGGCGGTGGGACCCACAGACACTCAAACACACTGAAGGAACTCTAAACTTTCTCATTCTCGTCCTGATTGGGGCACTCGATTGGTGGCATCTCCTTGTGTGCCTTTACAGGGCAAACAATGGAAAAACTTATTTTGTGTATATCTGAGTATGTAACAATAAACAGAATCTTGGAATCTGGAGAGCGCACAGCAGGAAAGTCATAAATTAATCTCCCACGGGCACTCTTGCAGGCAATGCATGCTGAATCATGGCTGCGTAGATAAGGGAAGTATTTCCTTGTGTCACCCCTGGACACCTGCCTTTCATGGTAACCATCTCTGCTCCATGGAGACCAGCCACAGGTGTGTCCTGATATCTGAAATGCCTGCTTCCTGCAGCCATTCAAATGAATACTTCCTGCACACTTTCCAAAAAATTTATAACCAGAACTGGATGCAATGATCCAGTGATGGCCAAAACTGGATCTTGGAGATTCTCTACATCTCTTTTTATTTATGAAATCCAGGATATGGCTTATCATCCACTTCCTCAAGGAAAGTTGCCTCAAGCAATTCATGCACAGACCCTCTTCCTCCATCCTACACACTCTTTCAAAGTCTACCCCTTATATCTTGCCACTTTCCCACTAAAATAAATATGCATTATATTTCTACTGCCATGACTTCCCAGTTCAGCCAGTGTACCTATGTGATAACACGGGTCCAAATGAGCCAGAGAGCACAGGTTTGAGGTGAAAGGGGCAGAATCTGAGATTTTGAGGGGCAGGTTTGTCAAAAAGAGGGTGGTGAATACCTGTAACAAGCTGTCAGCGGAAGCTGACACAATTAGTCGTAAATGACATTCAGACAGGAAAGGAGAGGGAAATGGGCTTGTTGGGATGAATGCAGGTGGGCATCCTTCTGGATTTGTGAATTCCTCTCACTCACTGAGCCCTGGACTCTGTGCTCCCTGGTATGACTCCAAGTGTCAGTGCTTTTCCAGACGCATCCCTGCCAATACAGGGTCAGCAGAGACGAGATGGCTGAAGCGACTCATTTCCGTGTAGTACAATTCCATCATTCTGTAATTGAACAGGCAGCACGGATAGTGTAGCAGTTATTACAGCAGCATTGACCCATGTTCAAATACAGCGCTGTTTGTACCTTCTCCGGATTCCCCGGATGCTCAGGTTTTGTCCCGCCCTTCAAAAAAGGTTAATTCGGCAGCATGGATCCCAATTGCTGGAATCAGCTTCTATCAGATTTCAGATTTATTATCAGAGTACATACACGACATCACATACAACCCTGAGATTCCTTTTCCTGCGGGCACAGTAGAATTACCACTTATTGGTAGTGCAAAAAATAAACTGCAGATAGTGTGAACATGTAAACAATCAAAATAACTGTATACAGATAACAAATGTAAATTAACTGACTGTGATACAGGAACAGCAAAGAAGTAAAAGTCCCATAAATGAGTTCCCTGATTGAGTTTGACATTGAGGAGTCTGATGGTGGAGGGGAGGCAGGGATGGACAAAATACAAAATTCTCAGGCCTGCCAGTGATGCCCACTTTGAATGAACAGATCAAAAAAAACTGTTTCGCCCCAAACTTTGATTCTATAATATAGAAGGGGAAATGTAGATGTAACACCAATGCTTCCAAGGAAGGAGAAATTAGATAAAGCGATCACTGCCAAATCGAAGCACTGGAAAGTGTGTGTGCATGACTGTAGTAAATTGGGCTTCGGTTACCAGCCTTCAGAAGCAAGGACATCAGAATCAGAATTTATTATCAAGAAACTCAGTGTTTTACAACAGCATCACAGTGAAAACATTCCTATTATAACCATTTTAAAACACTACTATAAAAAGTAAAAATAATAGTGGATGAAAAGTAAGGCCGTGTCTTTGATTCATTGGTTATTCAGGAATCTGATGGCAGCAGGGAAGAAGCTGTCCTTGTGACGCTGAGTGCTCGTCTCTAGGCTCCTGTACCTTTTCCCCAATGGTAGCAGAGTGAAGAGGGCATGGCCTAGGTGGTGGGGGTCTTTGAGAATGGAGGCTGCTTTTTTAAGACACTGCCTCATGAAGATGTCCTTGATCAAGTGAAGTCTGGTGCCTGTGATGTCGCAGGCTAAGTTAACAACCCTTTGGAGTTTATTCTTGTCCTGAGAGTTGGCGCCTCCATACCAGGCAGTGATGCAACCAGCCAGAATGCTCTCCACAGTACACCTGTAGAAGTTTACGAGAGTCTTCAGTGACCCTCACAAAGTATAGCTGCTGGCGAGCCTTCTTTGTGATTGCGTCAACATCGAGGCTCCAGGACAGATCCTTGGAGATGTTGAAACCCAGGAACTTGAAGTTCTTGACCCTTTCGACTACTGAGCCCTCAATGAGGACTTGGGTCATGTTCCCTGACTTCCTCCTGAAGTCCACAATCATCTCCTTGCTTTAGTAAACATTGAGTGCAAAGTTGTTGTCATTACACCATTCAATGAGCTGATCTATCTCCCTCCTGTACGCTTCATTGTCATTTGCGTTTCTACCGATGACTGTGGTGTCATCGGCAAACTTGTAGATAGCATTGGAATTGTGCCTGGCCCACAGTCATGGGTGTATAATCAGTAGAGCAGTGGGCCAAGCACGCATCCTTGGGGTGCACCTTTGTGGGTGATCAGTGAGGAGGAGACATTATTTTCAATTCGTACTGACTGGACTTCCAATGAGAAAGTCAGGATCCAATTGCAGAGGGGGTACAAAGGCCTCCTGAGAATAATAGTATTGAAGTCTGAGCTCTAGTCTATGAAGAACAACTCTATGTATGAATTGCTGTTTTCGAGGTGTTCCAGAGTGGCATGGAGAGCCAGTGATATTGCATCTGCTGGGAGCAATTGTGACGATAGGTTAATTGCAGTGGGTCCAGATCTTTGCTTAGGTACATGTTAATTCTGGCCATGACCAGCCTCTCAAAGCATTTCATCACAGTAGAAGTTAGTGCTACTGGGTAGTAGTCGTTGAGGCAGCTCACACTACTCTTCTTGGGTACCAGGATGATTGATGCCCTTTTGAACCAGGTGGGAACCTCTGATGCCACAATGAGAGGTTGAAAATGTTCATGAACACTCCGACTAATTGGTTGGAACAGGTTTTCAGTGCCAGGTATGCCGTCAGGGCCTGATACCTTGCGAAGGTTCATCCTCTTGAACGATGTTCTACATCGCCCTCAGAGACAGATATCAAGGGTCCTTAGCCTTTACAGGGATTCTAATAGGCATTGTTTGGTTCTTCTCAAAGTGGGCATAGCAGGTGTTCAGCTCATCGGGTAATGAAGATATCTATAGTGTTCGCCTTCACTTTGTGGACTGTAATGGCCTGCACTCCTTGCCATAGCTGGCATCTCTCTGTCTCTAGCTTCCTCTGGAATTGACATTTTGCTTCAGAGATGGCGTTCTGAGGTGAGAGGTACCAGGGAGATGGTTCAAGTGAGAGGAGGAGTGAAGCAACGGAGTGAAACATGAAAGTCTGCAGACGCTGTGATGGTAGTAAACACTGGAAGGATGTGGGGGGATGGGTGAGGGCTGGAGCGGGAAAAGCATTGATGTGGGGAAAATGCACCACCCGGCAGCTAGTATTTCACATCAGGATTCCTCTGTGTGTTTCAGACATCTTAACTGGAGGTCATTTTCTTCCATCACCTGCAAGGATTTCCTGGCCTAAGTGACCTGCAACATGATACACGGAAAGTGGACTGCTTGGGATTGGGAGGTTGTAACTGAGAGAGAGGCCCTCATTGTTCCTTTGATTCCCCCTGGTTGGTGACTTGAATGTAATTTGTGGTTTCCATTCACAGGGTGCTGTGTTGAACCTTTTATACTGATTCTGACAATGTGTGGAATTAGTTTGCTGGAGTATTAACAAGCAGCTGAATAAAGCTACTATGACTCTGGCCCGTCCCCTTAAATCCAGTGCCTAGTGCGCGGAATTCTCGACCACACACACACACACACACACACACACACTCTAAAAGTTCTGCCAAGGGGCAGAGGCTTTCACATCCGTCCTTGAGGAAACATGACAGGAATCCCTGGCCCAAGAGTCTGCTAACTGGCAGGGATGCGTCTGGAAAAGCACTGACACTTGGAGTCATACCAGGGAGCACAGAGTCCAGGGCTCAGTGAGTGAGAGGAATTCACAACATCCCAAGCACCGAATCTTGCCCAGAGTAAGGTAATCGAGAACCAAATCACATAGGTATAAGATGAGGGGGGAGAGATTTAACAGGAACATGAGCGTGACTATACACAGAGGGTGGCGGGTGTCCTGCAGGAGGTGGTTGAGGCAACAGACAACATTACAACACCATGCAGGCCATTTGGCCCATGATGTTATGCCGACCTCTCAAAACTTATTCAACAATAGTTTTCAAACTGACCCCCCATACTCACATTCCACTTTCAGTAATCCCTATGCCATCGGTGCTCTGTGATTAGTAAGGGATTACTTCCGGTGGGATGTGAGTGGGAAGGGAAGGTCGAGAAACACTCTTTGAGGTCCAATTGTTACTGAAATATTTTGCTTGAGAAAAAATGTCATTGGCCCATTTAATTTGGAACTATCAAACCGTGAACATAATTAGATATGATTAGAACAGTGGTTTACAAACATTTTCTTTCCACTCACAGAGCATTTATGGCATAGGGATTACTTAGGTGGAATGTGAGGATTTTTTTTTGGGGGGGGGAGTTTGAAAATCATTGACTTTAACCATCCCCATAACCTGATTTTCTTGTATCCATGTGCCTGTCTATGAATCTTTTAAGTGTCCCTATTGTACCAGACTCCACCACCACTCCCGGCAATGCATTCGTTCCTGGCAAGCTGCTCTGTGTGGTTTTTTTTAATATATATATAAATTACCCTGATGGCTTCCCTAAACTTACCTCCCCTCACCTTATGCCAATGGTCTCTCATATTTGCTACTCTTGCCCCAGGAAAAAGTTTATGTTTGTCCACTCTATCTATGCCTCTCATAATCTTATAGAACTCTATTGTCACCTTTCATTCTTCTTCACTCCAAAGAGAAAAGCCCTGGCTCCGTTAACCTTGCTCAGAAGTCAGGGAAACCAGCAGTATCCCTGATGACTTCACCTGTGAGAAGTGCATCCAGAGGCAGCTCCTGACAAGCCGAGTTAAAGAATTGGAGATGGATGAACTCCAGATCATTTGGGAGGCAGAGTGGGTGATAGACAGGAGTTATAGGGACACTGTAACAAATAGGGCACAGGAGGAGGGTGGATGGTGACAGTCAGGAGAGGGAAAGGGAGTGGAGGGATCCCCAGTGGCCATTTTCCTGAATAACAAGTATGCCATTTTGAATACTGTTGGTGGGGTGGGGGAGGGGTGTTACCAGGAACAAGCCATGGCGATCAGGTCTCTGGCATGGAGTCTGGTCCTGTGGCTAAGGAAGGGAAGGGAGGAGAAGAGGTGAGCTGTAGTGATAGGGGATTCCATAGTTAGGGGGACAGATAAGATGTTCTGTGGAAATCGAGTATCCTGGATGGTACATTGCCTTCCTGGTGCCAGTGTCTGAGATATCTCAGATCGAGTTCACAGCATTCTCAGGAGGGAAGATTAGCAGCCATATAGGGACCAATGATGTGGGTAGGAAGGTGAGATGGTCTTGCAAGGAGAGTTCAGGAAGTTAGGTGCTAGGTTGAAGGACAGGACCTCCAGGGTAGATCTCAGGATTGCTACCCGTACCACATACTGGTGAGGTTAGAAATAGGAGGATAATGCAGCTTAACGGATGCTTAAAGACATGGTGCAGGTTTCTGGATCATTGGGCTCTTCCCTGAACAGACCCCAATGGAAATCCATATGTCACTGACCTCCAGGCAAAATGCATTCAATCTACTACTAGGCTCTACTTTTTACAGGCAAGCAATTTTGAATCCATACAGCCAAGGTTCCATGACTTTCTGAAAGAGTCTACCATGTAGGACCTTGTCAAATGTCTTACTAATATACGTACAACCACATCTACCACCCAACCATCAATTTGTCTCATCCTCCAAAAACTCAATTAGGCTTGAGAGTCACGACCCACCCCTCAGACAGTCATGCTGACTATCCCCAAGAAATCAATGCTTCTCTAGATGGTCATAACTCCTGTCCCAAAGAATCTTCTCCACTACTTTGCCCATCACTGACGTAAGACTCACTGGTCTATAGTTCTCAGGATTGTTGCTATTACCTTTTTCAAACAAGGGCACTATATTTGTAATTCTCCAATCGGTCGGTGCCTTCCCTGTGGCCAAGGAGGATGCGAAGATCATTGCCAAATGACCTAGCCATCTCGTCCCTAAGTTCCTGGGATGTACGGTATATTGTCCGGTCCTTGGCACTTATCAACCTGAATGGTTTTTAAGCTTCAACACATTGACCGAGTCAAAATCAGAATTAATTGTTTCACGACAGCATCAAAGTGCAAACATTGCAATAAATTACATTTCAAAAAGAAATAAATTAGTGTAAAAGAAGAAAAAGTGAGGTCCATTGTCCATTCAGAAACTGATGGCGGAGGGGAAGAAGCTGCTTTTCTGCCGCTGGGTGTTCGTCTTCAGCCTCCTGTACCTCCTTCCTGATGGTAGCAGTGGGAAGCCGGCATGGCCTGGGTGGTGAGGGGGGTCCTTGAATTTAGAGGCTGCTTTTTAAGACTTTGCCTCTTTAATATCTCCTCGTTGGAATGAAGACTGAGGCCCATGATGCCACTGGCCAAGTTTACAGCTCTTTGTAGTCTTTTTCTATCCTGTGCATTGGCATGTAACCGGTCAGAATGCTCTCTGTGATTCACATATAGAAATTTGGTGACATACCAAATCTCAAACTTCTCACCAAGTGCAGCCATTGATGAGTCTTCTTCGTGAATACATCAACATGGAGGCCCCATGACAGAATTTCAGAGAAGCTGACACCCTTTCTACTGCTGACCCCTCGATGAGGACTGGTTCATGCTCTCCTTATTTCCCCCTCCTGAATCACCTGCTTTGTTTTGCTAATGTTGAACATGAGCTTGTTGGTGTGACACCTCCGAACCTGATGATCTTTTCCCCGCCTGTACGCTTACTCATTGCCGTCTATAATTCTGCCAACAACCATGGTGTCAATGGCAAATTTGTAGACGGCATTTCAATTGTCTCTAGTCGCACAGTCATGGATGTAGAGAGAGTAGAGCAGTGGGCTAAGTACACATCCTTGAGGGGCGCCTGTGTTGATTGTCAGTGAGGAGGAGACATTGTTTCCGATTTGTACTGACTGTGGTTTTCCGATGAGGAAGTCAAGAATCCAGTCGCAGAATCAGGTGCAGAGGCCCAAAGTTTTGGAGCTTGTTGGCCAGCAATAAGGATATGATGGTGTGAAACCTGAGCTGTAGTCGATGAAGTGGTGTACATCTTGTGTTGTCTAGGTGATCCAGAGCTGAGTGGAGAGCCAGTGAGATTGCATCTGCTATGAAGCGATATGGTGGTAGGTGAATTGCAGGGGTCCAGTCCTTTACTGAGGAACCTCTGAATTCTGGCCATGACCTACCTCTCAAAGCATTTCATCCCTGTAGGCGTGAGCAATGAGGGTGATAGTTCATTGAGGCAAATCACTCTACTCTTCTTGGACACCAGGATGATTGATGACCTCTTGGACACCAGGATGATTGATGACCTTTTGAAGCAGGTGGGAACCTCCATCTGCAGCAATGAGAGATTGAAAATATCTCTGAACACTCCGGCTAGTTGGTTGGCACAGATTTTCAGTACGTCTCTCTCTTTGAAGCAAATTATTCTTTTAGGACTTACCCCGCTTTCTCAACCTCCCTCCTTTATACATAAGCTGTTTTTCACACATGCAAAGAACACCTCAGGGTTTTCCTTAATCCTTCTTGCCAAGGCCTTCCTGTGCCCCTTTTAGCTATCCTTGGGCATTTCTTCCTGGCTACCACATAATTCTCATGAGTGCTTTCTGACTTTTGATTCCTAAGTATTGTATAAGCTTCCTCTTAACTAACTGTATCATCTGTTTTATCAATCATGGTTCCCATATCCTACCATCTTGTCCCTGTCTCAGTGGAACAAACCTATGCAAAATCCCTACCCCCATCACCCTCCCCCACCTCCACCGCCACATGGTCCCTAAATATCCTCTTTCTATGCTCTTCTCTGAGAACATCTGTTCCCAATTTACTCTCCCCAGTTTCTGCCTTATCCCATCATAGAAAATAGGTGCAGGAGTAGTCCATTTGGCCCTTCAAGCCTACACCACCATTCAATATGATCATGGCTGATCAGTACCCGGTTCCTGCATTCTCCCCATACCCCCTGATCCCCTTAGCTACAAGTACCAAATCTAATCTACTCTTAAGTATTTTTTTAAAGTTTTATTTTTCCCACTATGAATCATATTAATCAAAATAGACACAAACATTTCCCTCTTGTCCGTGAACTACTCTTTGCAGACGATGCCGCTTTAGTTGCCCATTCAGAGCCAGCTCTTCAGCGCTTGACGTCCTGCTTTGCGGAAACTGCCAAAATGTTTGGCCTGGAAGTCAGCCTGAAGAAAACTGAGGTCCTCCATCAGCCAGCTCCCCACCATGATTACCAGCCCCCCCACATCTCCATCGGGCACACAAAACTCAAAACGGTCAACCAGTTTACCTATCTCGGCTGCACCATTTCATCAGATGCAAGGATCGACAATGAGATAGACAACAGACTCGCCAAGGCAAATAGCGCCTTTGGAAGACTACACAAAAGAGTCTGGAAAAACAACCAACTGAAAAACCTCACAAAGATAAGCGTATACAGAGCCGTTGTCATACCCACACTCCTGTTCGGCTCCGAATCATGGGTCCTCTACCGGCACCACCTACGGCTCCTAGAACGCTTCCACCAGCGTTGTCTCCGCTCCATCCTCAACATCCATTGGAGCGCTTACATCCCTAACGTCGAAGTACTCGAGATGGCAGAGGTCGACAGCATCGAGTCCACGCTGCTGAAGATCCAGCTGCGCTGGATGGGTCACGTCTCCAGAATGGAGGACCATCACCTTCCCAAGATCGTGTTATATGGCGAGCTCTCCACTGGCCACCGTGACAGAGGTGCACCAAAGAAAAGGTACAAGGACTGCCTAAAGAAATCTCTTGGTGCCTGCCACATTGACCACCGCCAGTGGGCTGATATCGCCTCAAACCGTGCATCTTGGCGCCTCACAGTTTGGCGGGCAGCAACCTCCTTTGAAGAAGACCGCAGAGCCTACCTCACTGACAAAAGGCAAAGGAAGAAAAACCCAACACCCAACCCCAACCCACCAATTTTCCCCTGCAACCGCTGCAATCGTGTCTGCCTGTCCCGCATCGGACTTGTCAGCCACAAACGAGCCTGCAGCTGACGTGGACTTTTTACCCCCTCCATAAATCTTCGTCCGCGAAGCCAAGCCAAAGAAAAAAGAAATACACAGTGGCATTTTCTCCCCCTTTCCCCCCCCCCTAAACCCATTAAATGTTCAACATGTACAATACATTAAAACCATTAAACAATGTCAGCACACAATGAAAATAAACAAGAAAATTGTGTCATCTACTTTTACACACTGGATCAGTTCATTTCGTCTTCCTCTCATTCTATCATTTTAGGGGGTGGAGGTCCGAGGCAAGCCCTCTCTGTTGTGTTCCATGTATGGTTCCCAAATTTGTTCAAATAATGTGACTTTATTTTTTTTAATTATATGTTATTTTTTCCAGTGGAATACATTTATTCATTTCCATGTACCATTGCTGTACTCTCAGGCTCTCTTTTTATTTCCAAGTTGACATACATTTTTTTGCTACAGCTAAGGCTATCATAATAAATCTTTTTTGCGCTTCATCCAGTTTGAGGCCTAATTCTTTACTTCTTATATTACTTAGAAGAAAGATCTCTGGATTTTTTGGTATGTTGCTTTTTGTGATTTTATTTAATATCTGATTTAGATCTTCCCAAAACTTTTCCACTTTCTCACATGCCCAAATTGCATGTACTGTTGTTCCCATTTCCTCCTTACAGCGAAAACATCTATCTGATAATGTTGGATCCCATTTATTTAACTTTTCGGGCCTGTGTAACCAGTTATATTGTATCACGTGTAACCTCGTATTTATTATATCTCTCATAGTTCTGGAGCATAGCTTTTCCCATATTTCATTTTTTATCTTTATGTTTAGATCTTGTTCCCACTTTTGTTTAGGTTTACAGCTTATTTCATCATTTTATTTCTCTTGCAGCTTGATGTACATGTTTGTTATAAATCTTTTAATTATCATTGTGTCTGTAATCACATATTCAAAGCTGCTTCCTTCTGGTAACCTCAGTCTGCTTCCCAATTTGTCCTTTAAGTAGGTTTTCAGTTGGTGGTATGCAAACATTGTACCATGAGTTATACCACATTTGTACTTCATTTGTTCAAAAGATAATAATTTATTTCCCAAAAAACAATTTTCTATTCTTTTAATTCCTTTTCTCTCCCATTCTCTAAAGGAAAGGTTATCTATTGTGAAAGGGATTAGTTGATTTTGCGTCAATAATAATTTTGGTAGTTGGTAATTTGTTTTTTTCCTTTTTACGTGAATCTTCTTCCAAATATTGAGCGGATGGTGCAGTACTGGTGAACTTCTAGATTGCACCAGTTTTTCATCCCACTTATAAAGTATATGTTCTGGTACCTTCTCCCCTATTTTATCCAGCTCTATCTTGGTTCAATCTGGTTTTTCCCTTGTTTGATAAAAATCTGATCGATACCTTAATTGTGCTGCTCTATAATAATTCTTAAAGTTTGGTAGCTGCAAACCATCTTGTTTTTACCATTCTGTTAATTTATGTAGCGCTATCCTCGGTTTCCCCCCTTTCCATAAGAATTTCCTTATTATTCTCTTTAGTTCATTGAAGAATTTCTCTGTTAAGGGAATTGTTAACGATTGAAATAGGTATTGTATCCTTGGGAAGATATTCATTTCAATGCAATTTACCCTTCCTATCAGTGTTAGTGGTAAATCTTTCCAATGTTCTAAGTCATCTTGTAATTTCTTCATTAATAACTGATCATTTAATTTGTATAGATGGCCTAGATTATTATCTAGTCTAATACCTAGGTATCGGATTGCTTGTGTTTGCCATTTAAATGGTGATTCTTTTTTAAACTTTATGTAATCCGCATTATTCATTGGCCTCGCTTCACTTTTATTTGTGTTGATCTTGTACCCCGATATTTCTCCATATTCCTTCAATTTCTTATGTAATTCTTTTATTGATAATTCTGGTTCTGTTAAGTATACTATGATGTCATCTGCAAATAGACTGATTTTATATTCCTTCTCTTTGATTTTTATCCCTTTTATTTTTCTGTTCTTATCAGTTGTTCTTATCAGTTCTGCCAATGGTTCTATTGCTAAAGCGAACAGTGAGGGAGATAGTGGACATCCCTGCCTATTTGACCTGCTTAATTTAAATTGGTTCGATATATATCCATTTACGGTCACCTTCGCCATTTGTCCCTTATATAATGCTTTAATCCAATTAATATATTTCTCTGGTAGGTTGAACCTCTGTAATATTTTGAATAAATAATTCCATTCTACCCTATCAAAGGCTTTCTCTGCATCTAAAGCATTAGCCACTGTTGGCGTCTTATTTCCTTGCACTGCATGGATTAATCTAATGAACTTACAGACATTGTCTGTTGTTCGTCTTTTCTTAATAAATCCAGTTTGATCTTGTTTTACTATATTTGGTACACAGTCGGCCAATCTGTTTGCTAATAGTTTTGCTATTATCTTATAATCTGAGTTAAGTAGAGATATTGGTCTATACGATGTTGGTGTTAGTGGATCTTTCCCCATCTTTGGTATTACTGTAATTATTGCTGTTTTATATGAATCTGGCAAGTTTTGTGTTTCTTCTATCTGGTTCATTACTTCCAGGAGAGGAGGAATTAGTAACTCTTTAAATGTTTTATAGAATTCTATTGGGAGTCCGTCCTCTCCAGGCGTTTTATTGTTCAGTAGCTTTTTTAATATATCCTGTATTTCCTCTATTTCAAATGGTCTTATCAATTTGTTTGGCTCCTCTTCTTGCAATTTCGGTAGTTCAATTTTAGCTAGAAACTCATCTATTTTGTTTTATTTCCCTTCATTCTCAGTTCAGTATAATTACTCACAGAATTCCTTAAAGTTTTCATTGATCTCTGTTGGGTTATGTGTAATTTGTTTGTCCTTTTTCCTTGATGCCAATACCGTTCTTTTAGCTTGTTCTGTTTTAAACTGCCAAGCTAGTATTTTGTGCGTTTTTTCTCCTAGCTCATAATACTTCTGCTTTATTTTCATTATGTTCTCCTCCCCCTTATACATTTGTAGTGTTTCATATTTTATTTTTTTGTCTGCCAATTCTCTTATTTTTGTTATATCTTCCCTTGTTGCTAGCTCTTTTTCTGTACTTACTATTTCCCTTTCCAGCTGTTCTATTTCCCGATTGTAGTCCTTTTTCTTAGTTACATGACTTATTATCTGCCCTCTGATGAAGGCTTTCATTGCATCCCATAATATAAATTTTTCTTTTACTGATTCTGTATTTATTTCAAAGTACATTTTAATTTGGTGCTCAATAAATTCCTGTCTTTTAAGTAGATGGAGTTTAATCTCCATCTATATCTTGGTGGGATGTCCTCCAGCTCTATTGCTAATAACAGGGGTGAGTGATCAGATAACAATCTAGCTTTATATTCCATTTTCCTAACTCTCCCTTGGATATGGGCTGACAACAGGAACAGGTTAATCCTTGAGTATGTTTTATGTCTACTCGAATAATATGAGTATTCCTTTTCCTTTGGGTGTTGTCTCCTCCATATATCCAAAAGTTGCATTTCCTGCATTGATTTAACCAAATATTTGGCTACTTTGTTATTTCTGCTCGTCTTTTGTCCAGTTTTATCCATCTTTGAGTCCAAATTAAGGTTAAAGTCCCCTCCTATCAAAATATTCCCCTGCATATCTACAATCTTCAAAAAAAATCTTGGAAAAACTTTTGATCCTCCTCATTAGGTGCATATATATTGACCAAATTCCAGAGTTCTGAATATATCTGACATTTTAACATTACGTATCTCCCTGCTGGATCTATTATTTCCTCCTTTATTTTGATTGGTACATTTTTATTGATTAATATAGCTACTCCTCTGGCTTTTGAGTTATATGATGCTGCCGTTACGTGTCCTACCCAGTCTCTCCTTAATTTATTGTGTTCCACTTCAGTTAGATGCATTTCCTGCACAAATGCTATATCTAATTTTTCAGTAAATTTAATAGCCTCTTCCTTTTGATTTGGTTATGTATCCCATTAATATTTATAGTCATATAGTTCAACATGGCCATATCATACTCTATTTATATCTCATTTCCGCTTCCTCACCACCACCTTTTCCCTTTTCCCCATTTTCTTTTCTCAGTTTTCTTTTTTTGAACGCACTGTATGACAACATTTCTAAAACATAAAATATTTCAACCACTCCAACATCGAAAATTCTCTTAACCCCAAGTGTCCCCCCCTCTCTGAGTCGCCCCTTGATGGGCAACCACAACTCCCCTCTCCATTCGGACTGTGAACCCGTTTGCAAGTGACAACTGATTTCACAGTGACTGTTATTCTCTCCCACCCAACCCCCGCTAGAAGACTTTTATCTTCACATATAACAAAGCTCACCCTTTTTTCTTCTCTTTTTCTTTTTCTTTTTTTAACCCATCCTCTTTTATTTCCCCCCTTTTCCCTTACTTCCCTTTTCTTCCCTCCTTTAATTCTAACACACATTATTTTTACATCTTTATATGTAGTTTGTCATCGTTCTTTGTTCTTATTACATCTCTTCATCTCTCTTTCTGTCTTGCAGGCGTTCTGCAAATTCTCGTGCTTTCTCCAGATCCGAGAACAGTCTATTTTACTATCCCGGGATAACTATTTTAAGCACCGCTGAATATCTTAACATAAATTTATACCCTTTTTTCCATAGGATCGATTTTGCTGCGTTAAATTCCTTCCTCTTCTTTAGGAGCTCAAAACATGTCTGAGTATAATTTTTTTTTTTGACCTTTGTACTCCAGCGGTTTTTTTGTCTTCTCTAATTTTATTCATTGCCTTCTCCAATATATATTCTCTTGTCGTGTATCTCAGAAATTTTACTAAAACGGATCTTGGTTTTTGTTGTGACTGTGGTTTTGGGGCTAATGTTCTGTGTGCCCTTTCTATTTCCATTCCTTCCTGCATTTCTGCCATTCCCAGGACTTTTGGGATCCATTCTTTTATAAATTTATTCATATCTTTGCTTTCTTCATCTTCCTTAAGGCCCACTATCTTTTTATTGTTTTGCCTACTGTAGTTTTCCATTATATCCATCTTCTGAGCTAACAACTTCTGTGTTTCTTTAACTTTTTTGTCACTTTCTTCCAATTTTCTTTTTAAATCATTCACTTCCATATCTACCACCATTACACGTTCTTCCACATTTTCTAATCCTTTCCCTACATCTGTTATGACCAACTCTATTCTACTCACTTTTTCTTCTGTACTTTTCATTTCACTAAATTCTAGTGTCAACCATTCTTTTAATGCTTTCATTTGTTCTTGAAAAAATGTTTTATCTATGTATTGTCCATTCATTTTACTTCCTATTCCTCTGTGCAGAGCTTAGTGTTCTTCTTCTTCTTCTTCTGTGTCTGCTCTTGGGTTTTTATCTTCTATTTCTCTTCTTTGTATCTGTGTCTACTGATTTTCTTGTTGAGCTGCTTGTCTCAGTTTGTTGGGTATTTTTTTTTCATGGTTTCTTGATGTTGGTCCTCTTCTTCTGGGCTGGTTATCTGTTGTGTCTCCTGCTTCCATTTTTCTTTCTCACCCCCCCCCCCCCCCTTTCCCATTGCTTTCTTTATCTTCCAGCTGGGAGCCCTGCTGTTGGCATCTTTCAACAGTTTGTGCTGTGGAGTGAAACTCCACAGCTGGTCCCCCCTCCCATCTGAGTTCTCTTTGTTGTGCACAATTGTGCACCTCTATTAGGCTCAGTGAGCCATTTTTGCAGTCCCACGGTCGGTAGGTCGTGACCCTGTGGGGTCTCCACTAACCTCGGGGAGCGGGCTCCTCTTTCCATGGTGGGTCCCTGCTTTTTCGTGCAGGTGAGGCCTTCTCCTTTCTCTTCCTGCATCTTTCCTTCTTTTCTTCGCATTGTTTTTGGTTTTTCTTTCTTGGGTGCCATTTTCTCCACACCTTTATCTTTTATTTGTTGTGTTCTGTGTATCTGGGGCTTTGCTTTTTCTTCACTTCTTTTCTGGAGAGGGCTGGTATTCTCATACCGCCCACTACTCCATCATGTGACTCCTCCCACCTACTCTTAAATATTGACAAGGAACCGGCCTCAACTACTTCCTGTGGCAAAGAATTCCACAGATCTGAGAGAAGAACTTTTTCCTCATCTCAGTCCTAAAAACCATCCCCCTTATCCTTAAACTGTGACCCCTGGTTCTGGTTTTTCCCAGCAATGGAAACAACCTTCCTGCATCTAGTCTGTCTAAACCAGGGGTCTCAAGCTTGCGGCCCGCGGGCCAACTGCGGCCTTAATATGAAAGTTTAATGTTAGTGCGGCCCGCGAGTTTGATATGATTGGCACTTTTCAGTGTTGTGTGCGGAGCTGAACGAATCTACCAATCACGGTGGGGTATATTGCTCTCAGGGGCGGGACATCGGCTGGGCTTATTGTGAATATAAGCATATTTGTGTGCATTTTCTATTTGTCATTATATGCACGCAGCACATGTGCAATTTCCGCGGCCACTCCCGCTTCACGCACTTCGGCGTCCAGTCTGAACCTGGAAGTTGTTGCTCAACGGGACAGAAAAAGAAGCGGAAAAGACACATCGGCTAAACACTCAAACAGAGCCACATTTCAAATTTTTGTGGACCCCTTCTCCTTTGATGTGCAAGATGCCCCTCCTGTGCTTCAAATGGAGCTCATTGACCTGCAGTGCAACTCTGAACTCAAAACCAAGTTCAGGGAGGTGAGTGGAAAAGCAGACAAGCTTGGGCAATTTTTGAGAGAATTGCCCCCCAGCTTCCCTGAGCTTTCCCAAATGTTCAAGCGGACCCTGTGTCTTTTTGGGAGCACATACTTGTGCAAAAAGCTCTTCTCTACCTTGAACTTCAATAAGTCCAAGTACAGGTCCAGACTTACTGACGAGCATCTTCAAACCCTACTGAGGGTCTCAACTGCCTCCTCCCTTAATCCAAATGTGGCTCGGCTATGCGAGAGGAAGCGCTGCCAGATCTCTAGCAGTAAGAAGTAGGCAGAAGAAGACATATTCATAATAGTTTATGTTCAATGTTCCATTCATGTTTAGAAAGTTAAAGGTTAAAGAACTGTTAATACAGACACTTGAATCTGAATAATAATAAATACATTTCTCCATTCAGCAACTATATGTAGTTTCTTCAGTCTTCTATATCTGCTGTATTATTATTTTGTTCATTATTATTATTTTCATTTTATTTATTTATTACTGATTGATTTTATTTATGAATTGTTAATTTATTTATTTTTTCATCTTATTTTGTGTTAAAAAATAAAAATATAAAGACATATGATAACATTGGAATGTTTTTGTAAGAGCTTTTCTTGTGGAAAACCTGATGTGGCCCAGCCTCACCCAGACTCTACCTCTACAGGAGTTTGAGACCCCTGGTATAAACCCTTAAGCATTTTATATGTTTCTATAAGATCCCCCCTCAATCTTCTAAATCCCAGAGAATACAAGCCTAGTTTATCCAACCTTTCTTCATACGCAAGTCCCTCCATCCCTGGTATCAGTCTAGTGAATCTTCTCTGCATCCCCTCCATGGCAAGGATGTTCTTCCTCAGATAAGGAGACCAAAACTCCATGCAGTCCTCCAGGTGTGGTCTCACCAAGGCCCTGTACAGCTGCCACAGGATCTCTGTACTCCTGTACTCAAATCCCCAATTAAACACTTTATCATTTCGTCTGCTCCTAATCTGGTCCATAGCTGTGCTACTATCCCCGATTAGTAATTCTACTGAGAGATCTGGCCCTTGACCAGGTTCATTACCCAGCACTAGATTCAGTATGGACTCTCCTCCAGTCATCTGGTCCACATATTGTATCTGGAATCCTTGGACGCACCTGATAATTTGATCCCCATCTATCCTTCCTGCAGTAAGGAGGTACCAATCGATATTGGGAAGTCTACCACAGTAACATTTTTGCACCATTCCAAAATCTGTCCGTTTATCTGCTCCTCAGTGTCCCGAGAATTATATGGGGATCTTGACTACAGGTGCTCCCCTTATGATGGTCCGACTTACAATTTTCCATAGTTACCATGGTTCGAATCTGTACTTGCAATTTCAAATTCCCACGCTTGCGATATACGGTACACTGCTCTTTTGCGATGCTGCTCAAATATTCTTTGTACCCAGTGAGCTTTCAGCTGCATACGTTAATGATTTTTTTCAGTGTGGAATAAAGGTATTCAAAATGTAATTATAAAAAACAGTAGGTGCGGTAGTCTTTATCGACTTATGATGGGCCTGCCGGAATGTAAGTTGAGGAGCACCTGGAGTTTCTGACTTCCATCCTCACTGACAGTGGGTAATCCCTCCACAATGTCCTCCTTTCCTGCAGCTCTTATACTATCCCTGATTAGTAATTCTACTTCTCCTTCCCTCTTCCTTTTGAAACATCTAAATCCCCGGTACCTTGATCAGCCAATCTTGAAGGTCACATACAAACACTTTAAAACAGATTTTATTTAAAATACTGAAGCTCTTCTCATGCTAGACATGTCAGCTTCAGAGTCTTTGCAAAAGCTTTGGAGAGTGTCCAAGAGACTTCACTAATGGATTGTTGTTCACAAAAAGGCAACAGATAAAAGAACTTCTCGGAGCCGCAAATTGTCTAGAGTGGAACTTCCTGTTCTCGGAGGGTAATGTGGCTTTGCAAGCAGAGTGAGTCAAACAGGGTTTTCTCTGAGAGAAAGAGAGAGAGAGAGAGAGAGAGAGAGAGATTGGTTCTACAGTTTTACTGTCAGCAGTAGCAGCTGGGACTGGAACAGGATAAGCTGGCAAGCTTGTGGAATCACCATTTGGAAGAAGGGCTGTGAGTGCTTAGTTCAGCCCTTGCGATTCATGCAAGTGGAGAAGACTGACTATCTAATGTTTCTCTTGAAATAAGAGAAACAAAAAGGAACTCAGTGATGGTCTGAAAGAAAGAGGTCATCATCTGGAGAAGCTTGAGGGGGCATAGGTCTTCAGCACCTGTCTTTGGCAAGACACCGAAGTGGCTGATTAAAAAGGAATCAGTTGTGGATGTCCAGCAAACAACAAATCTCTCTCTGAAAACTGACAAGAACTTTCCTGAGCGGTAACCATTTACCTTTCAAGCACCAAAGCCTGGTGAACTTTATAAATGTTAAATTCTTTGCACAGTACAAGAATTGCCTGCAACCAGTGAACTTGGAGGAATGAGAAGTGAGATTGGACTGTGAACCAAAGAACTTTTCTGAACTTACACACACATTACATACACGTGCACTTAGAATTAGAAGGGGGTTAAGTTAGGTTAGTTGAGTCAATAGTGATAAGTTAAAGTGTTACTCTGTTTTCATGTTTAAAAATAATTAAAAGCAACTTTTGTTTAAGTAACCATTTGTCTTGGTGAATATCTATTCCTGCTGGGTTTTGGGGTCCCCTGGGCTCCGAACAGGTGTAATTCACAAGTGGCTTCATTGGCCCATATGTTTTGGTCCTGTCCGGTTTTGGAAAGATGTCCTTAGTTCTCTTTCACCAATCCTTGAAATTGTTTTACAGCCAAGTCCCTTAACTACTCTTTTTGGAATTTTAGAAGAATATGTAGGTCGTTGTCTGGCTTCTGCTCATCGGATGATAGCTTTCACCACCCGGATGGCCATCTTCAATGGGAGGACCCCACTCCCCCTACTATGGCCCAATGGTTTTCTCAAACCATGGCCTGTTTGAACTTAGAGAAAATTAGAAGGGCCACATTTGATTCCTCTACAAAATTTGAAGAAACATGCAACATCTTCGTATGATACAAGCCCTAACATTTTTCTTTTGGAGTTGTTGTCCCTCCTGATACCATACCATCAAATTCCTCTTTTAGGTGAGCACTGGGCTTCCTATGTTTGATGAACACTGTTCCAAGGCTTTTTTGTGTTGGTTTCCGTCCTTATTATTTTACAGAATAGTACAGGGGGTTTTAGTAGGATGTGAATTTTTTTTTCCTTCTCTTTGCATATGGGGAGATGAAGACATTATTATTAATTTTCATTGGTGGTGTATATTATAACCTTATCCATCCTGATCCCTGATTCTCTCCTGTATGTTTCACATTAATTTAAAATTCAATAAAAAAGATTGAAAAATAAGAAAGAAAGCTGCACCGTCATCAAGGATGGTGCAAAGAAGTTGCCGGCCTCACAAGAATGAATTCAGATCAGATTCCTGGCTGCCATCTCGAGACATAGGTTGGGTGGGGGGAGGGAGGTGTTCACTTCTACGCCAGCTTTTAGCATTGTTGTGAAACCCTAACCAGCACCTGGCTGATGGCCAGCAAGCCTTAATGTTCAGGAGATGACAGCTGAGGTCTGGGTGTGAATCTGAAATCTGTAAAGTGTGGGCCAGAGAGAGCTGGAGACAGATGACCAAAGATAATGGAGAATCGGGAACATCACACCAATTCAAAATCAGGAACCTTTGGTGACAATGCAAAGTAACCATTTGGAGAGTGTTTAAATTTTCAGTGCCTTAATCAAATAAAGATGGCTGATTCACAGACCCTTCGGCCCACCAAGCCTGTGCTGCCCATCAACCACTAAGCCCATGAATTCTCCACACGTTCCCATCATCCTCTCAGATTTTACCATTCCCTTCACTCTGAGGGCAATTGATAGCAGCTGATTAACCTTCCAACCTACACACCTTTGGAACCTCGTGCTGTCACAGGAAGAAGGTGCCAACTCCACACAGACAACACCTGAGGTCAGAATTGAGAAAATATGGCGGACCCAGGGGAGTGAGGAGTGCAGACACATCGCAGCTCCACAGGGTCCTACCGCCCAATCCTGATGACAAAAGCTTTATACCTTAAATGGCCCGTCTGTCAAAGGAGCCGCTGATGTTTTTTTTAAATCCTGAAACCGCAAAGACTGTGCCCAAGATGGTGGTGCCTGTGCTGGGCAACAGCCGCAAAGGGTTGTAGATTCTGGGGAGTAGCACACCAGTGCAGGGCACCAGAAATGGGGAGAACATTGAGAAGGAGAAGCAGAGGAGATTGCCCCACAGGACGGTGACAACAGTAGTGGACCAACAAGTAGCTCAGCAGCTGAAGGACACTCGCAGGATGTGTACTGTTGCAGACTGGTCCATGGGAACCACTTATCAGAGCCGGGATCCGAGAGGGTACTGAGGGCAAGGAGAGCTCCCAAAGGACCTTGGGCTTCCTGATCACATTGGATCTGGAGCTCAAGTTGCCAATGAATTCAACAGTAGTCTGTGTGACCACAGAGGGTGCGGGAGCACTGGAGACGAATCCACGGACACTTGATGACTCTCTTTTGCTTTTCCTTCTCTCTTATGTAAGGGGCACTAATGGGGCCTCTTTGCCATACGGCAGGCAGAAGGCGATTTTGTGTAATATTACACATTCAGTATGATTATATGACAATAAAGGAAATCCATGGACACTGTGTTTTTGAAGAGACCTCTTTTGTGTCTCGTTCTCTTATTGTTTGGGGCTGTGAGCAATGCTCATGGAGGCTCTTTGTTTGCTTTAAGACTGACAAAAGTTGAAGTCTCACATGTATATTTTAATGTATTATTACAATAAAAAGATTGTTGAACTTGGATCACTGGTGTTGTTAGGAAGTATCCCTACCAGCTATACCATGGTGCCACGCAGTTCTACTGAGTTTAGTTGAGCTTTACCCTCCTGGTCTGTTCCAGTTTTACTGCTGGTTGTGTTGTGTGGTAACCACATAACTGGAGTCACAGGGAGAAAACTCAATGGAGATAATACCCAGGGGTCAGTATCTCTGGAGCTGGCCTACCTGTGTCACTGTGCTTCCCAGACAGGTCAGACTGGATACTTCCTCTGATTCACAAGGCAAGGGAAGAATTAATTGTTGGATAAAATGGCCCGGGACCCAGACGAAGTGGATTGGTAGGGCTACATTCCTAATAGAGTGGTCAGCAAAGATTGAAGGTGATTGCAGTACAAATGGGTCACCTCCTGGGAGCAGATGCGATGGAGATTGAGGAATTGAGAGAAAGGAGAAAAATTCTTACAGGAGACAGCACTGGAAGTGAAATTAACTGTGGGGTTTAGTGGGTTTATTAAAGAGAGTTTGTCTGAGGTAAATGTTGCCAGAGAGGGACAGGGTGAATACGAGGTCAGGGTGGGGGTCGGCAGCAAGGTGGATAAAGCATGAGGCAGCTCCAAAGTAGTCGTTGATGAAATGGAGGAAGAGTTCAGGAGCCTTACCTGCGTTGGCTTGTAGCAAGGACTGCTCCACCCGTCCAATGAAATGAGGGGAAATGGACCAGTAAGGAATGGAGAACTTTTCTTCCATCAGAGAGTGATGGACCATCAGCGGTCGACTCAGGAAGGGCCCTTACCACAAGCCAAGAAGTTATAACTGGCAGAGTTTAACTATGTCTTCTGTGGGTTGATGGATGACAGGCTGAATGGATTCTACATGATAAATATCTATGATGCCACATGGAAGCAGGTGCACACAATGTCTCCTCTCAACCAATACCCGGTTGTCATGAGCCAGTCTCCACCAGCCTGTGTGGGTCCTTCAGCCGCAGAGCCCCTCGCTGGTCCACCCCCGTGGTCAGTGCGCTTGAGTTCATCTCCTCTACTCTTTTTCAACTGGGGGTGGGGGAGTTCTCCATGTTACTGGTGCCCTGGGTCATGTCAGTTCGCTCTCATGGTCGCTGCCGAGCACAGGCGCCGACATCCTGGTGCATACCTCCGCGAGGCCTTTTAAAGCCTGTGCGAAACCATAGGCAGTGATATGAGGCGGTGGGACCCTGCGGGGGAGCGCTGCGTCTCCGCTCCCCCCTCTACATTGCCGTTGGCCACAGCAGCTCAGCCAGTGCCACCAAAAAGTGCACGGATTTCACCGTCTCTCCGCATCCTCTTCCACTCCAGCACACCTCCCGGGCTTCAGGTAGGGAAGGAATGAGGCTCGAGTTTATTCATCCGTCATCAGCGCTTCTGATGGAGCAGGTTCTACTGGGCCATGACCCCACTAATCAAAGATTCCTCAGTGTAGAGATCAAAGGGGATGGAGTAGGACGTTTCAATCAGGGCGATAATTGGTTTATTTACTTATAACAAAAGCCATGAGACACCTCCCAGATTCACAACTTTGCAGTGCGGATAAAATAGAGAAGATTTTTGTTTGCAATGGGATGTCCACCTTCCCCCCCACCCCACCTTCCCCCCCACCCCACCTTCCCCCCCACCCCACCTTCCCCCCCACCCCACCTTCCCCCCCACCCCACCTTCCCCCCCACCCCACCTTCCCCCCCACCCCACCTTCCCCCCCACCCCACCTTCCCCCCCACCCCACCTTCCCCCCCACCCCACCTTCCCCCCCACCCCACCTTCCCCCCCACCCCACCTTCCCCCCCACCCCACCTTCCCCCCCACCCCACCTTCCCCCCCACCCCACCTTCCCCCCCCCACCCCACCTTCCCCCCCACCCCACCTTCCCCCCCACCCCACCTTCCCCCCCACCCCACCTTCCCCCCACCCCACCTTCCCCCCCACCCCACCTTCCCCCCCACTGAATCCACCGTTATTTGGGAGTTAAATGGGTTTAGTTGAAACGGGCTGTTTTCTGTTGACAGGTAATGCGCTGCAGACCTGTTACACCTGTCAAAGGTTCCGTTTCGGACGGCGATTGAAGCCGAATGGGAGCGGTTTTATTTAACGCTCAGTGAACTCGATAAGATCTTTTCTCGCCAGAAGAAAAGGTGAGGCTAAAAACCTCTCAAACGATAGCACAAACACATCTACGGGGAGGGAGGGAGAGAGAGAGAGAGAGAGACTGACTAACTAAGAGGGGGAGGGAGAGACAGACTGACAAAGAGAGGGGACAGAGAGACAGGCAGACTTGGGGGGGGGGGGGGGAAGAGAGAGAAGAGAGAGAGAGAGAGAATGAGGTGACATAACTCCAAATGGCTCGAACTCCACCGAACCAAAGTCCTTATTTTGTTGCTCCTTTCTCCTTGTGACGACTTGAATACACAATTTAACACGTGCAATGTTTAAAAAGTTTGAAACATTTAGTTCATCCAATTGCATTGAATGCCAATTAAATTAAACACGCCCAGTTTGGATCAGATAAGTGCAACTCCGTTATAGCAGTTGAAAATTTACAATCAATAGGAACTTTTCCAACACCTAATTTGCTCCGATTTGAAGTGTCACGCGCAGGAAAAGGGAAGCAACACCTTCGGATAGCCGTAATGTGTATGCAGTTTGAGACGCTTAGACAGGCACGTGGATGAAAGAAAAACCGAGGGTTACGAGGTAGGAAGGGGTTAGTATTTTTGGTAGGAATATATAGGTCGGCATAACATCAAGGGCCGAAGGACCTGTACTGTAATGTTCCGTGTTCTAAATTCTGGGGCGGCTGTAAGATTGCTCCCAAGTCCAACAAAAACACCTCTTGAGATGTTTTGCAATTCATTTGCATTTTTTTTAATGCAACCCGAGGCTATTTTAACCGTATTACAGCACAGAAAAAGCCAACCTAATCCTTCTAGTCTATGCCGAACACTTTCCCCCATCTAACCCCACTGACTTACACTCAACCCATAACCTTCCATTTTTATGATCACCTGGCTATAGAAATGTAAAGCTTGTGCAGGAAGTCAGGGAAATGACCACAAGAAACCATTTGCTGCCACCTGGAAAAGCAGCCGACATATGAAAGCGTCACACTCTCTTGTCCCCTGCCTTTGGGAAGGGGTGCACGTTGAAAAAGATGGGCTTCTAGATTTCTTCCCGCTGTTATCAGACCCTTAAATGGACCTCTCATTCGAAAAAAAAGTGCTGGAATTATCTGTCACATTTTGCACGGTTGACTTGCCTGGATCTCAGCGCAGATCAATAATAAGCTCACAGTTCAATCCAGTTACATACCAACAGGGTGCATTGCTTACATAGAAATGCAACAACCTTGCAATGTCGGGATCCACAAACATTATTGATATTACGGTGATTGTAATGTTGATTGTGACGTAACTAATGGTGCAGAATATCAAGAAGACATTGTGGGCCGAAGGGCCCCTTTCCTTGCGGAATAACTCCCCGACAACCTTGGTCCGTCTTCAAACTCCCGGGAGGAGTACCTAGGAGAGAGGATGGTGACTCCGGCACTGCCTCAGCCCCTCAGTAACTCGGCCGAGGGAGAAGGAGCCCACAGAATAAAAGTCTCCACGACGAATGAATAGCTCCAGGCGCCAGAAGGATGAAGCAAAGCAAAAAGCTGGAAATCGGAAATAAGCACAGCAGGTCGGCCAGCGTCTGCGAGAGAGAGAGAACGTGCGGGATCATGAACTGGGAGTGGGAGAAACAGAAGCGATGGGAGGCAATTACATTAGCGCTGTTGCCCAAGTTTACCCGGAGGTCAGAAGACACACCAGCACCTCTACTTTCTCAGGAGAGCGAGGAGATTTGGCGTGTTGCCGGACCTCTACAGTTCCACTGTGTACTGGCTGGTTGCATCGCAGCCTGGGTTTTGAGGGAATTCAAGTGCCCAGGAACACAGAAGGCGGGCAGCACAGCCAGGACCAGCGCAATCTCCGACCTCTCATCCATTGAAGGCATCAAGAAGGCAGACAACATCAAAAAGGGACCCCCCCCCCCCCCCCCCCCACCATTGCCCTGGTCACAACCACTTCTCACTGCTATCTTTGGGCAGACGCTCTCGGTTCAAGAACAGTTTTTTTTCATCGAGCCTCCGCTTGGTACCACAAAAGGAACGTCTACAATTGCAAGACACATATTTTTGGACTGCCCTTTGCGGGAATTTTTTTTAACAATCTCTCTACCTTAATATACAGTGTCTTTTTACAATTAAATCAAGTATACGCGTGGAGTTTGTTTTTACAAACGCTTGTTCGGTTGCAGCAAGAATTTCCGCGCATTTGTACATTGGGCAATGTCTGTCTCTTCCAGACTCCTGCAGTCTCCATGTATCTCCGGCGGGAACTAATCTCACAGCGCGGGAATGCCTTGGGTAAGTTCTTCAACGGGACTTTCCCACCACCGAGGTCCTGGCGTCGGGCTCAAGGTTCCGTCCAGAACGCGGTGGATGAAGATCGCTCCAATGGGTGTGACGGGGCGGACCACTGGAGACCCCCTCGGGGATTGGGGGTGCACTGGGGTGAGGTACCCAGTGGCATCAGAGCCAATGCCATAACTGGTTAGAGCCCGATTGGAGCGCGGGGTGGGGGGGGGGGGGGGTGTGGCGGGGGGAGGAATGATCTGGCTTTAAAATATCTTGGTGGTGGCCGAGGTCAACTGATGTTGGGCAAGGATGGGGGGGGGGGGGGGTGGGGATGGGTTGTGGAGGAGTCGCTGCCTCCAGTCGATCAAGGCGTGATGGGTTTGACTTGGAAAGGGGGGTTGGATCGGCCAGGCTTGGGGTGGAAGTCCTCAAACGCGTGGATCCGGGGAGAGGGAGGGAGGTGGGGGTGGGTGGGGGGGGCTCGGCCGCTCTTCGCAGCCCTGGTGTAACCCAATCCATTCAGCTGATTGAAGAGCTCTTTGAAGTCTGGGCATGACGTGAATCAGAGGTAACTATCCCCCCCCCCACGCCCGAAGTTAGTCGCAGGTGAATTTCTCTCCCACACACGCACTACAAGTTGGGCAGGTGGGGCGCGCACACTCGCCAGCATGTTCCGTCCTGGCCCCTCGCTGCCCCGGATCCCAGTCCGCCTTCTCCCGCAGCACGCAACACATGTCTGCCCCGTCTTCCCAGCCCGCATCGCCTCCTCTCCGCTGTCCAGCGTCCTCCTGCCTCCCGCTCCCATCTTCAGCTACGGACTGCTCCAGAGCTGCGCACCGTCCGACCCGTGCAAACAGGCGCTACTGCTGGCGACACAGGCGGCCGGACTGGCAGGTGTCACCGACTACCCGGGTAAGAGGGATCGTTAGCGAGAGCAGGAATGTGCGTTGGGGGGGGGGGGGGGGGGGCTGCATGTGAGTTTCTTGGACAGAGTGTGTGTGTGTTGGGGAGTGTGTCTGTTGGACCAAGAGTGTGTGTGGGGGGAGAATGTAGTGTGTGTGTGTTAGGCAGTATGCATGTTAGAGTGGGTGCATGTGACTGTTAATATGTGTAATGGAGTGTGTGTCTGTTAGAAAGGTGCGTGTATTATACAGTGTGTGAGTGTGTATAGTGCTGTGCCTGCAGGTTAGAGGGAGTGGAGTGTTGGTGCCTGCTATAAAATGCTGGAAAAAGTATTAGAAAAAGTGTAAAACAGAGAGTTGGAATGTCAGAGGAAGAGTTTGTGTGTGTGTGTGTGTTAAAGATTGTCAGCGTGATGCTTTGGAAAATGAATGAGAGACTGAGCGTTAAGGAGAGCGTTAGGTGCCAGAGAGAGGGAGTGTGTGTGTGTCTTGGAGGAGGGGTATTTGCGGGTATGAAGCAGAGGGAGACTACAAAGGTTAGAGAAATGGAGAGTGTGTGGTGTTATATTGTCAGATTGGGTAGTGTTGGAAAGTGTTGAGGAGAATGAGACAATGAAAGATATAAGATAAACTGTCAGAGAACGTTTCAAGGGGGATGCATTGTGGAAAATAAGAATTATTTGAGTTTAAGAATGTGTGGGAGGAATAATATCATTGGTCTGTGTGTGAATGTTAGTGAGTTTGTGTGTGTGTGAGAATGTAAGTTTGAATCTGCAAGTGTGTGTGTGAGTATGTGTGTGGCATATATAAGTGTGCTTCTCTAAGTACGTGTCTGTGTGTGTCTGTATTTGTGTCTCAGAATGTAAGTGCGTCCGAGTTTGTGTATGAGTATGTATGTATGTGTGTGAAAATGCTTGTATCTGTGAATATGTGTCTGTGTGAGTCAGAAAGAGGGAGAGAATTGTGATCTGTATGTTAGTATGTGTGTGTTTGAGCTTGAGTGTGTGCATTTGAATGTGTATTTAAATTTTTAATAAAAATTATAAATATGCAGCATGGTAACGGCCTTTTCGCCCATGAGCCCGTGCCACCCGATTAATCTACAATCCCCGGTACATTTTGAACAGTGGGAGGAAACCGGAGGACCTGAGGAAAACCCACACAGGGAAGAATGTACATACTCCTTACAGTCAGTGCTGGTCAGCAATCAGGACCCCAGTCCTGATTGCTGGCACTGTAAAGGCATTGTGCTAGCAGCTACACTAATGTAGAGATGTGTGGGTGTGTGTGTGAAGACTGTGGCAAGGATGAATGGCCTGTGACGTGAGTGAGGGAGACAGTTTAGAAGAATGAGACGGGATCTCATAGAGACCTATAAAATTCTGGCAGGACTGGACAGAATGGATGTGGAAGGGATGTTTCCAATGGTGGGGAAGTCCAGAACCCGGGGCCATGGTTCGAGGATAATAGGCAAACCATTTAGAATTGAGATGAGGAAGAATTTTTAACCCAGAGGGTGGTGAATCTGTGGAATTCATTGCCACAGAGAGCAGTAGAGGCAGGTTCATTAAATATATTTAAGAGGGAATTAGATAATATTTCTTCAGTATAAGGGAATTAGGGGTTACGGAGAGAAGGCGGGGACAGGATACTGAACTTTAAGATCAGCCATGATCTCATTGAATGGCGGAGCAAGCTCGAAAGGCCGAATGACCTAATCCTGCTCCTATCTTCTATGTTGTGAAGAGGGAGAGCGCAGTGTTTGGCCATGGGAAGGTGTGTGTGAACAAGAGGGATCTGCAGCCAGAGATGTTAAAGGATAAGGTAACAAAGGAAGATCACATGCCAGAGGAAATGGTGGGATGAAGGGACTAGGTTCAGGAGACTAGTGATGTAATCTGTGAAATGTGGAAAAGGAGAGAAGGAAGGAACGAGAGCACAGAGAAAAGGAACAAAGGAGAGAGGAACGAGGAGATAGGAGAATAAATAAAAATAAAAAAGAGTGACCAGTGTCAGAGCACAGAAAAAACACAGGCCAAAGAGTCATGAGGGGAGAGAGGAGTGAGGGGAGGGGGCAGAGGGGAGATGGTGAGGGGAGAGAGAGGAGTGAGGGGAGGGTGCAGAGGGGAGATAGTGAGGGGAGGGGGTGGAGGGGAGATAGAGTGAGGGGAGGGGCAGAGGAGAGATAGAGGAGTGAGGGGAGGGGGTGGAGGGAGATAGAGTGAGGGGAGTGGAGAGATGGGAAGGAGGGGAGAGAGCAGAGATAGAGGAGAGGGGAGATGGAGAGAATGGAGGGGAGAGAAAGGAAAGGGAAGGGAGGGGAGAGGGGGTAGAGTTAGAGGAGTGAGGGGAATGAGAGGAGGGGGAGTGAGGAGAGGGGGGAGTGAGGAGAGGGGGAGTGAGGAGAGGGGGGAGTGAGGAGAGGGGGGAGTGAGGAGAGGGGGGAGTGAGGAGAGGGGGGAGGGGGGAGTGAGGGAGGGGGGAGTGAGGAGAGGGGGGAGTGAGGAGAGGGTGGAGTGAGGAGAGGGGGGGTGAGGAGAGGGGAGAGTGAGGAGAGGGAGAGTGAGGAGAGGGGAGAGTGAGGAGAGGGGAGAGTGAGGAAGAGGGAGAGTGAGGAGAGGGGAGAGTGAAGAGGAGAGGGGAGAGTGAGGAGAGGGGAGAGTGAGGAGAGGTGAGAGTGAGGGAGAGGGAGAGAGGGGAGAGTGAGGAAGAGGGGAGAGTGAGGAGAGGGGAGAGTGAGGAGAGGGGAGAGTGAGGAGAGGGGAGAGTGAGGAGAGGGGAGAGTGAGGAGAGGGGAGAGTGAGGAGAGGGGAGAGTGAGGAGAGGGGAGAGTGAGGAGAGGGGAGAGTGAGGAGAGGGGAGAGTGAGGAGAGGGGAGAGTGAGGAGAGGGGAGAGTGAGGAGAGGGGAGAGTGAGGAGAGGGGGAGTGAGGAGAGGGGGGAGTGAGGGAGAGGGGGGAGTGAGGAGAGGGGGGAGTGAGGAGAGGGGAGAGTGAGGAGAGGGGAGAGTGAGGAGAGGGGAGAGTGAGGAGAGGGGAGAGTGAGGAGAGGGGAGAGTGAGGAGAGGGGAGAGTGAGGAGAGGGGAGAGTGAGGAGAGGGGAGAGTGAGGAGAGGGGAGAGTGAGGAGAGGGGAGAGTGAGGAGAGGGGAGAGTGAGGAGAGGGGAGAGTGAGGAGAGGGGAGAGTGAGGAGAGGGGAGAGTGAGGAGAGGGGAGAGTGAGGAGAGGGGGGAGTGAGGAGAGGGGGGGAGTGAGGAGAGGGGGGAGTGAGGAGAGGGGGGAGGGAGGAGAGGGGGAGGGAGGAGAGTGAGGAGGGAGGAGAGTGAGGAGAGGGGAGAGTGAGGAGAGGGGAGAGTGAGGAGAGGGGAGAGTGAGGAGAGGGGAGAGTGAGGAGAGGGGAGAGTGAGGAGAGGGGAGAGTGAGGAGAGGGGAGAGTGAGGAGAGGGGAGAGTGAGGAGAGGGGAGAGTGAGGAGAGGGGAGAGTGAGGAGAGGGAGAGTGAGGAGAGGGGAGAGTGAGGAGAGGGGAGAGTGAGGAGAGGGGAGAGTGAGGAGAGGGGAGAGTGAGGAGAGGGAGAGTGAGAGAGGGAGAGTGAGGAGAGGGGAGAGTGAGGAGGGGAGAGTGAGGAGAGGGGAGAGTGAGGAGAGGGGAGAGTGAGGAGAGGGGAGAGTGAGGAGAGGGGAGAGTGAGGAGAGGGGAGAGTGAGGAGAGGGGAGAGTGAGGAGAGGGGAGAGTGAGGAGAGGGGAGAGTGAGGAGAGGGAGAGTGAGGAGAGGGGAGAGTGAGGAGAGGGGAGAGTGAGGAGAGGGGAGAGTGAGGAGAGGGAGAGAGTGAGGAGAGGGGAGAGTGAGGAGAGGGGAGAGTGAGGAGAGGGGAGAGTGAGGAGAGGGGAGAGTGAGGAGAGGGGAGAGTGAGGAGAGGGGAGAGTGAGGAGAGGGGAGAGTGAGGAGAGGGGAGAGTGAGGAGAGGGGAGAGTGAGGAGAGGGGAGAGTGAGGAGAGGGGAGAGTGAGGAGAGGGGAGAGTGAGGAGAGGGGAGAGTGAGGAGAGGGGAGAGTGAGGAGAGGGGAGAGTGAGGAGAGGGGAGAGTGAGGAGAGGGGAGAGTGAGGAGAGGGGAGAGTGAGGAGAGGGGAGAGTGAGGAGAGGGGAGAGTGAGGAGAGGGGAGAGTGAGGAGAGGGGAGAGTGAGGAGAGGGGAGAGTGAGGAGAGGGGAGAGTGAGGAGAGGGGAGAGTGAGGAGAGGGGAGAGTGAGGAGAGGGGAGAGTGAGGAGAGGGGAGAGTGAGGAGAGGGGAGAGTGAGGAGAGGGGAGAGTGAGGAGAGGGGAGAGTGAGGAGAGGGGAGAGTGAGGAGAGGGGAGAGTGAGGAGAGGGGAGAGTGAGGAGAGGGGAGAGTGAGGAGAGGGGAGAGTGAGGAGAGGGGAGAGTGAGGAGAGGGGAGAGTGAGGAGAGGGGAGAGTGAGGAGAGGGGAGAGTGAGGAGAGGGGAGAGTGAGGAGAGGGGAGAGTGAGGAGAGGGGAGAGTGAGGAGAGGGGAGAGTGAGGAGAGGGGAGAGTGAGGAGAGGGGAGAGTGAGGAGAGGGGAGAGTGAGGAGAGGGGAGAGGGGAGAGTGAGGAGAGGGGAGAGTGAGGAGAGGGGAGAGTGAGGAGAGGGGAGAGTGAGGAGAGGGGAGAGTGAGGAGAGGGGAGAGTGAGGAGAGGGGAGAGTGAGGAGAGGGGAGAGTGAGGAGAGGGGAGAGTGAAAACATTGAATGGGGTAAAGGGAGAGAGAAGAGAATGGAGGGCATAGAGGGATTTATCAAATCTGTGTTTATTGGAGTAGGGACTGTACAGTGACAGGAGTGAGTGAGTAGGGTGTGGACTGAACAATGCAGAGTGGGGATGAGAGAGATGGGGGAAGTGAGTGGTGTGTTGAGTGAATATTCAGGGATCGGGGTGGACAGAGCGAGGGGAGTGAATAGTAAGTAGAGTGAGCAGAGTAGATAGTGTGAGGGGAAGATGGGAAAGGGAGAGGGGACTGAGCAGGGTTGTGAATGAAAGGAGTGAGAAAGCCTAGAGAAATGGTGAGATGTGAGGGCATTAAACAGCAGTTATCAGAACAGAGTAAGTGGTGGGGGGGGGGGGGGTGGTGTTGGTGAAGGAGATTATTAACCAGGGAAGGAACAAAAGAGTGACTGGGATGTGAATCGAGAGAGGAGCAGCGAGGTAATGGGTGGAGGGAGGAATATGCAGGAGGGGAGTGAATTAAAGGGATCAGATATTCATTTAAGGAACTCTTTCTTTATTCACTCTATTGCACAATCAATTTGTTTACATTTATTATCTGTTTACAGTTCTTTTGATTGTTTACATGTTTACGCTGTGTGCAGTTTATTTTTGCACTACCAATTAGTAGTAATTCTGCCTGGCCCACAGGAAAAAGTAATCTCAGGGTTGTATGTGATGTCATGTGTGTACTCTGCCAATAAATCTGAAATGTGAGTGGACAATGAGCAGTGAGCAGAGAGGGGGGTAATTGGAGAGGGATTTGAACAGAATGGAGACTGGGCAGAGGACGCAACAGTCAGAGGAGTGAAGAGTAAGTGGAGCAGAGAGTGAGAGGGGAGAGGAGGTGGTTGATGGAGAAATGTGTGAACAGACCAGGAAGAACTGAGTGAGCAGAGAGGGGGTGAACTTAAAGTGAACAGTAAGAGGGGTAAACAGGGAGGGGAGGGGGAGTGAATGGAGGGGGAATGAGGGAAGGAGAGTGGAAGGGGAGTGAGGAGGGGGAATGAAGGGAGTGAGGAGGGGGAATGAAGGGAGTGAGGAGAGGGGGTGAGGGTAGGATAGGGAAGGGAGGGGGAGTGAGGGGAGGGGGAGTGAGGGGAGGGGGAGTGAGGGGAGGGGGAGTGAGGGGAGGGGGAGTGAGGGGAGGGGGAGTGAGGGGAGGGGGAGTGAGGGGAGGGGGAGTGAGGGGAGGGGGAGTGAGGGGAGGGGGAGTGAGGGGAGGGGGAGTGAGGGGAGGGGGAGTGAGGGGAGGGGGAGTGAGGGGAGGGGGAGTGAGGGGAGGGGGAGTGAGGGGAGGGGGAGTGAGGGGAGGGGGAGTGAGGGGAGGGGGAGTGAGGGGAGGGGGAGGATAAGGAGGGGAGGGGGAGGATAAGGAGGGGAGGGGGAGGATAAGGAGGGGAGGGGGAGGATAAGGAGGGGAGGGGGAGGATAAGGAGGGGAGGGGGAGTGACAGGAAGGGCAGTGAGGGAAGGATGGGGAGGGGGAATGAGTGGAGCGGAGGATAGGGAGGGAAGGGATTGTGAATGGGGGAGGGAAGGGGTTGAGAGGGGAGTAATTTGAGGAGTATGAGGAGTGGACTGAATTAGAAGAGAACAGCGTATAATGAGTACAGGGGGAGTGAGTGGAGAGAGCAGGAGGACAGGGATCAGAGAAGAAGAGAGAGGAGAGTGGCGAGCAGATGGAACAAGAAGCAGAGAGTCGAGGGAACAGAAGGGTGGTGAGTGGATGGGGCAGGGAGCAGAGTGAGTTTAGAGTGAGTGAAATGGCAGTGGAGTTAACGAGGTCCAGAGCGACCATCAAGTTGGTGAACAGAGTGATAGGTTAGGAGACTGGGGAAACATTCAGTAGATTGAACACATGAAGAAACCTGACTATAAGTGGAGAACAGAGGCTGGAGTGATGGAAACAAGAAGGGGAGTGGAGTACAAAGGCAGGGGACAGAACAGAGCAGACTGGACGGGTGTGAACTACTGGGAAAGAAAATTGAGCTGCATAAAAAAAGGTATGTTGCCAGAGGGAACAGAGTGCAGAGAGAGGGGGGGGGGGGGTGGGCAACAGAGAGAAAGAAAGTTAACAGAGGTGAACAGGAGGATGGTGATAAGAGGGCGGAATAAAAATGGAGTGAAGCAATTAGAGGGGATGGAATGAGTAAACATGAGTAATGAAGAGAGAGTCGGTGGAGTGAGGAGGGCGCAGTGAAGAGATGGGGGTTGTTAGAGAGAGGAATGCACAAAGGGGAGTGAACAAAGAAAGGGATGAACACAGAGGGAGGAGAGAATAGAGTGAATCGGGAGCAGATAGAAGCGTTTGGAGATCAGAGAGTGGTGGTGTGACAGAAAGGGATAACCAAGGCTGGGGTGAACGCCAAACGTATGAAGCAGTGAGAGAAGAGCGGCAAATGGACTCACGGAAGAGACTCGGTTTATTGTTGCGGACCCCAGTTACTCAAGCTTGGTGAGCTTCATGTACCCAGGGATTCCAACAAGTGTGGAAGTCGCTCAGAGCTACTCTCTGCTAACAGCCGTTGTACCATTTCAAATCCATTTCCATGAAGTTTCAGGTCGACAACTTTTCATTAGAATGTTAGATTCTGCCTGATGTCCTTTTCTCTTGGCTTCAATGCAAAATAAAATTGGGCAGGTAATAAATAAACTTTCCGTTTGCAGTTGAATGTCATGCATTTCCAACCCAGTAAGTACTTGCAGTCTGGAATCATTGGGGTGTGTTTCATGTCATTTCATCTTTTACTTTCTGTTCTCTCTTTTATTTCATGTTTTCTCGGATTTGTTATTTCAGATCTGTCTTGTCAGTTTTTTAATTTCAATATCGCCAACATCTTGTTTATTCACAGTCTTGATTTTGTCTTTCCACATGTCCCGCCCAATGTGATTTCTGGTGAGTTTGACTCTCACCGAGTATTTAAGGCACTTCCTGCTCTCTTTGGATCAGATTCCAGCATCTGCTGGGGTAGCGCCGGGACGGGGGTGGGTTCGAATCCCATGCTGTCCTTCAGGAGTCTGACCGTTCACCCTGCGGCTGCGTGGGTTTTCCCCGGGTGGGCTCTGCTTTCCTCCCACCGTTCGGGGGTGGGGGGGGGGGATTGTAGGTTAATTGGGTGTGGGCTCGTGGGCCGAAAGGGCCTGTAACTGTGCTGCAGATCTAGTGTGGCTACACTGCTCCTGCAATAACACACACACACAACCAGATGGGTTGAGCTCAGTGAGCAGACTAGTTTATTGCAGGACCTGGCTGAGAACCGCACTGGAGGGCGCTGACGTCATCTGAGTGTTACGTGGTCCCCAGCACGGGTGTCACGTGGTCCCCCATGCTGGGGCTGGTTCGCCTGCCTTGTGGTGAGCCGCCACACAACCCCCCCCCCCACAGAACCGGCGCCAATGTCCTTTTTTGCTGGACAGCCTCGCTTCCTGGGCTGGGCAACGACCACGGGCTCAGTGGGATCGAGGTGCGCTGGCTTCAGCCTGTCCATGGTAAACAGCTCCTGCCTGCCACCCATATCCAGTGTGAACGTTGAGCCGGAATGCTGTATAACCATGTATGGCCCCTCTTCAGTCGCTGCAGAGGTGCCGTGGTCAGGCCCCACTGAACAAAAACATACTCTGCAGAAAGCAGTTTGCCGGGAACGTGAGACAGGTGGGTGCCATGCCTGGGCGGCGGTAGGGGTTCAAAGGAGTCCAAGCATGCCCTAAGGTGAGGAAGTAGTTCATGCGGCGACCACTGGGGATTGTGAGGTGCGTTGACGAACTCACCAGGTAGTGCCAGCGGTGCACCGTAGACCAACTCAGCTGATGGAAGTGGGACAGATGCCCAGAAGTTTGTCCATCCAGTCAGGTCCGGTGAGGCGGGCCATGAGCACCAACATAAGGTGGCGGTGCAGACGTTCGGCCAGTCCATTGGCCTGCGGGTGGTAGGCCATGGTGCAATGTAGCTGGATCTGCAACCTGTTGGCGAGTTGTGCCCAGAGCGCAGATGTGAACTGGGCACCCCGATCACTGGTGAGGTGAGCCAGGACGCTGAACCAGGTGACCCAACTATGCAACAGTGCTCGGGAGCAGGAATCGGTGGAGGCTTCTGGCATCGGGATCACCTCAGGCCAGCAAGTGGTGCCGTCCACCACTGTAAACAGGTAACAGCTGCCCCGGGAAACGGGTAAGGGCCCAACGATGAACACGTGCATGTGGTGAACCATTCCCTTAGGTGCCCAAACTCCTGTACGGGCGCCCTGGTGTGCCTGTGCAGCTTGGATGCCTGGCAGTGGGTGCATATTTTGGCCCAGCCCACGATCTGCTTCCGCAGCCCATGCCATACGAACTGTTCTGCCACCATCTGGACCATGGACCTGATGGACAGATGTGAAAGGTCGTGGATGTGACAGAAGACCTGCCTGTGCCACTGCTGGGGAACCACTGGCTGCGGGGTGCCCAAGGAGATATCGCACAGGATGATGCCTTCGCTGCTTGGAGTCGGGAGGTCTTGGAACTGCAGGCTGGTGATGGCAGTCATGAAGGGCCTTGTCTCCTCATCAGTTTCCTGGTCCTGGGTGAGCTGGTCGAAGTTGAGGCCGGGTGTCTGCGCGCAGATGGCTGATCGTAAGAGTGCATCGGCAACCACATTGTCCTTTCCCGCCTTGTGCCGACGTCAGTGGTAAACTCTGACACGAAGGAGAGGTGACACTGGTGGTGGGCCAACCAGGGATCCTTTGCCATCGCAAGTGCCTGGGTGAGGGGTTTGTGATCTGTGAAAATGGTAAAAGTCCTCCCCTCCAAAAAATAATGGAAATGCTGCACTACCAGGTACATGTCCAGTAACTCGCGGTTAAAGGCACTTGTGTTCTGGCGGGCGAAGCAGGCAGCTGAAGAATGCCAGTGGTTTCCAATGTCCATTCACCTGCTGCTCCAGAACAGCACCAATGGCTATGGCAGAGGCATCGACAGAGAGTGCCATATGCAGGTCGGTGTGCAGGTGGGAGAGCATGGCGGCCTTCACGAGGGCATCCTTGGAGGCCTCGAATGTGGTACAGGCTTCTGAGTTCCAAGTGAGCATCTTGTGCTTGGCTGCGATGAGGAAGAACAGTGGCTGCATGATGTGCGCAGCTCCCGGGATGAAGCGGTTGTAAAAGCTGACCATACCCATGAACTCCTGCAGGCCCTTGAGGCTGTCCGGGAGTGGGAACTCCCTGATAGCAGCGACCTTTGCAGCGGCGGGCGTGGCTCTTTCGGCCATAATGGTATGGCCCAGGAACTGCATGGACTCTTTCTCAAACTGGCACTTGAAGTCGGCCAGACGGAGAAAAGGGCACGCAGGTGGGCCTTGTGTTGTGCCCGGTCCTTGCTGACGACGAGGATGTCGTCCAAATAAATAAAAACAAAATCCAAGTCCCTGCCCACAGAGTCCATGAGGCGCTGGAAGGCCTGAGTGGCATTCTTGAGCCCAAATGGCATGCGCAGGAATTCAAACAAGCCAAAGTGGGTGATGATGGCCCTCTTGGGTATGTCCTCAGGGTGCACCGGGATCTGGTGATATCCGCACACCAGGTCAACCTTGGAGAAGACCCTCGCGCCGTGCAGGTTGGCCGTAAAGTCCTGGATGTGAGGGATGGGGTAACGGTCAGGAATGGTTGCCTTGTTGAACCGTCGATTGTCTCCGCAGGGACGCCAGCCACCGGAGGCTTTTGGGACCAGGTAGAGCAGCGAGGCTCACAGGTTCTCGGACTGTCGAATGATCCCTCGCTCTAACTGGTGCGAAAACTCCTCCTTTGCTATCTGGAGCTTGTTGGGCGGGAATTGGCGTGCCTTGGCGTGAACCGATGGGCCCTGGGTGGGGATGTGGTGAAACACCCCATGGCGCGGCGAGGCAGCCGAGAACTGTGGCTTGAGGAGTGTTGGGAACTTGTCCAAGATCTGCTGGAACTTTGCTCTGTGCGTGCTGATCATGGCCATCTGCAGTTGCTCTGAGTGGGAGGCGTCGAGGCAAATAGCCTGGAAGGTACGGGCGTCCACCAGACACCTGCCTCAAATGTCCACCAGAAGCCCGTGTGCGAGGAGGAAGTCTGCACCTAGGATGGCAGTTGGGAGGGACGAGATGGTGAACCTCCACGCAAAATTCTGTTGGCCGATTTGGAAGGGGACTGTCTTGTCTCCATACGTCCGGATTGCCATTGTGATGGCCGCACGGAGGGGAGGTCCACGAGGTCAGTTCTTGGGTTTGATGGCTGTGGCTGGGATGACACTGATCTGGGCTCCAGTGTCAACGAGGAACCGTCGGCCGCTGACTGAGTCCCGCAGGTAGAGAAGGCTGTGTCCTTGGCCAGCCGCCTCAGCCATTAACAGAGGCCAGCCTGGTCGCTTCCCTGTAACAAGCAGGGCTGACGACACTTCTGAGCCTTGGCTCCCCAGCGCTGGTGGTAGAAGGAGAGGCCTGAAGCAGATGCTGTGTCCTTGGTTATGCTCTTGGGGGTCCCTGCAGGGGCCGGGTGCTCTACCACACCACTAGGGGCGTGTGTGGCATGGTCGTGCCCATGTCTCATGACCTGCTGGACCACTGAGCCTTCCGAGAATCAAGCAAACCATGGTTCTTGGGCCTTCTGTGCGACCTTCCTCGGGTCAGTGAAGCTCTCCTGAACCAGCAGCAGACAGATGTCCCTGGGCATATGTTCGAGGAAGATGCGCTCGAAAAGTGGGCAGTTGGTGTGCTCACCCCGGAGCGCGAGCATCTCGTCCATCAGTTTCATCGGGGACCTGTCCCCCAGGGCATCGAGGTGCAGCACCCGGGCGGCACGCTGATGTCTGGATAATCTGAGGGACCCGGTAAGCACTCGCTTGATGATTTGTATTTGTCCTCGGCAGGTGGGTGCTGAACAAGGTGCAGCACGCGTCTGGCGGTGGCCTTGTCCAGAGCAGCAACCACATGGTAGAATTTGGTCATGTCGGATGAAATGTGGCAGAGGTGAAACTGGACATCCATGAGGCTGAACCAGGTCTCCTGCTCCTGAACCCAGAATTCAGGCAGTTTCACAGCTATAGTGCTGATCCCAGGCTCGCTCATGATGGGTTCAAAGACGTTTGAACCAGTCGGGGTCACCAATTGGAGCAGCGGCTACACTGCTCCTGCAATAACACACATAACCAGACGGGTTGAGCTCAGTGAGCAGACTAGTTTATTGCAGGCTGCTGGGCTGCACTTATACTCCCTGCCTGAACCTGACTGAGAACCGCGCTGGAGGGTGCTGACGTCAGCTGGACGTCATGTGGTCCCCCAGCGCGGGTTTCTGAACCCCGTGCTGGAAGAAAGGGAAACCCCGCCCCCCCCGACGGCGCCATTTTGGCCGGCTGCCCTGCCGCGTGACTTACAAACAGGGCCAGTTTGCCTGCCTAGTGGTGAGCCACCACAGTTTGAAGATTTATTCTACGCTTCACATGTTGTTCCATTACATTTATTTTCCTGATACAGTATTTATTTGGTCTACTACAACATTTATTGGACGTATCATCCTTTATCTCTCTGAAGTATATTGTTTTTTTGATGCACTTTGTGTTCTATCTCTAGTTTGGATTTTACTCCCTCTTCCGTCTGTTATTTCACGCACAGTTCATGTCCTATTTCACACAGCCTATTTTCATTTCTTATTTTGTGCGCTGGCCTTTATTTTCCTCTTTATCAATTTCATTTTTTTGATCATTGTGCTGTAACTAATTTATGCATGACTTGAGTTTGGAATTTTATCGCATTTTATCTTCTCTATTTTTCTCATTTTATGCAATTATTTACCTGACAATGTGCAATCTGTTTGTGATCTGAATTATATTTTGCTTTTGAACAATTTAAATATGTTTTACCATTGTATTTAACGTGTAGTTTCCTCATTTTATCTGTAATTCCTCACTGTGATTTTCTTAGCTCTAAATTTTCTTTGCCACATATGTTTTATGTGATAATTATTTTTGCTTTTTATGCCCCAAACATGTTTTATCCCTTATATTTGCCCTAAGCTTCTGAATTAACTTTTTACTCCACTTTTACTTCTGTATTTTACCCTTTATTTCTTACACTGAAGCCACTTAACTCAGTGAAAATGCAGATGCTGGAAATCCGAGATCAAACCAGAAAATGCTGGAAACACCCCGCAGGCCAGGGAGCATCTGTGGAAATGGAAGCCAAGTGAACATTGCAGGTTTGAGACCCCTTGCCAGAACTGAGAAAGAACGGAAATAAGTTAGCTTGGAGTTATGGAGAGGATGGGGGAGGGATAGGAGGAAGGGAATACCTTTCACAGGATGGGGCAAAATGGGTTAAGAGTCTGATTATGCATTTTGTCAAGGTTGTGGGATGCTCCAGGAATGGAGAGAGAAGATGGAGCTGATGGATGATCAGCAGAAGCTGAAAGATTGCTGGAGTTATCCAAAGTCGGAGGATTTAAGAAGGTTTCAGGGTGTTTTATTGGGTCGAGTTATACAGACTGATGGGCCAGAATGGGACTGGAATTGAGAATTCAACGGGCAGTCAATAGGAAAGTTAGGGTTTACCCTATGGACTGAACAAGGTGCTTGGCAGCGATCATCCGATCTGCAGAGGGAAGGACACTAAATGTTGCATGCTCGGTTGGAAGAGGTGTAAGTGAATCACTGCTTTACCTGGAGAGAGAGGCTAGGACCCAGGCTGAAGAGGACAGAGGTGAAAGAACAGGTGTGGAATTGCCTGTGGTACAGATGCACTGAGCCAAGGATTGCAAACCAGGGAGATGTGAAGGGACCGTTCCCTTTGAAATGCTAAAAGGAGAGGTGAGAATGAAATATGTATGTTGGTGGAACCTCGTCCAATCAGGATATGTTGGTTCTGCCTCCTTTTTGCCATGTACAAGATACACAAAACTTGCTCTGTGAAGACACACACAGAAGCCTCCCCTACCCCACCACTGAGAAGAGAAAGAAAAACAAATGAGTCCCATCAGAGGCACCGAGTGTGGGTGGATCCACCCACCTTCTCCGATGTAACCTCTTCCTGCACCCCTTATCCTACATAGCCTCCTGTCCAGTCCAGCAGTGACCCCGAGCTCCAGGCATTCTCCTTGGCCCCTGGTTCACAGCCCCCAATACAATTAGGGAGCTGTCAGCCACCATGGCCCTTTGTGAACCCTGCTCACCATTGGCATCCTCATGGATCCTGGTCTCAATTCATAGTTCCCACGAGCTGCTCTCCAGGGTGCGTGTCCCCAGTCTCCAGGCCCCACGTGCGGGTCCCCGGTCTCCAGGCCCCGCCTGCGGGTCCCCGGTCTCCAGGCCCCGCCTGCGGGTCCCCGGTCTCCAGGCCCCGCCTGCGGGTCCCCGGTCTCCAGGCCCCGCCTGCGGGTCCCCGGTCCCCAGGCCCCGCCTGCGGGTCCCCGGTCCCCAGGCCCCGCCTGCGGGTCCCCGGTCCCCAGGCCCCGCCTGCGGGTCCCCAGTCCCCAGGCCCCGGCTGCGGGTCCCCGGTCCCCAGGCCCCGGCTGCGGGTCCCCGGTCCCCAGGCCCCGGCTGCGGGTCCCCGGTCCCCAGGCCCCGGCTGCGGGTCCCCGGTCCCCAGGCCCCGGCTGCGGGTCCCCGGTCCCCAGGCCCAGGCTGCGGGTCCCCGGTCTCCAGGCCCCGCCTGCGGGTCCCCGGTCTCCAGGCCCCGCCTGCGGGTCCCCGGTCTCCAGGCCCCGCCTGCGGGTCCCCGGTCTCCAGGCCCCGCAGTCCCCGGTCCCCAGGCCCCGCCTGCGGGTCCCCGGTCCCCAGGCCCCGCCTGCGGGTTCCCAGGCCCCGCCTGCGGGCCCCCAGTCCCCACAGCCTGGTGTGGGTCCCTCAGCTCATAGCCCGATCTCCTCACTGGTCTGCTGCTCATTGTTTTTGGTTTCATGCAGTCTTGTGCTCTGTGGCTTGGCCCTATGTGTTTTCATTCCTTTTTGTTTATGTTTTTAAATGGCTGTAGAGTGCATCGAAAGAACCAAAGACTTGTTGATCCAAACCAAGGCTTTTATTAACTAAAAGACTGGAGCATATCACAAGTAGGTCGACCAGTCCAGATTGACCTGGTCTGGCTAGGAGCAATCCTTTAAGACCTGCCAGTAGATGTGGCTACACTGTCAGCCAATACAGTCATTCTTCACTACAATCTGTACATATACACATTGGTAATAGAATCTGTGCTTTATATCCTAATTTAGTTCCGTTGTTACCTGATCATATTTGATTGCTTGTTCTGCATAGTTTATCAGGCCACCCAACAAATAATCAGACTAATTTAGGGTCATTTTTCTCTATGAATTTTTTTATTTTATCTGTTCAAGATTATTTGTAAATCTACATTTAAGTTATTGCTCAATGCCTGAAATGCTTTTACGCATAAGTTATCAACTCTATACTTCATAATTTGTCTGTTTTACATTTAATCGGTCCAACTGATTGATCTGTGTTTAAGCTGTTTTTTTTTTCACATCTAACTTGATTTGTTTTCTATCATTCATAATTAATGCACATTTGGGATACTTTATCTTCACATTCGCTCTGTTTTACCCGTTTAATTGTTAGTTGTTCATATCCTTTGCTTATTTGACCAGTTTATATTTAACAAGGTGATAAAGAAAGTGGGTAAGGCCAACACATTTACCTTGTATCCTTCAAGAATAATGGAGGAGATCATTCTTGCCATCAAGTTTCTTGCCAGCCCTCATGGAACATTTCCTTACGTCTCTTTCCTTATTCTAAATTTAAATTTTTAAAATGTAGACATACAACACGGTAGCAGGTCCTTTCAGCCCATGACTCAGTTCCACCCAATTACACCCCATTAATTTATGACCCCCGGTATGTTTCAAATTGTGGGAGGAAACCAGAGCCCCCGGGGAAAACCCATGCAGACACGGGAAGTACGTACAAACTCCTTACAGACAGAGCAGGATTCGAACCCCGGTCCCGATCGCTGGTGCTGGTGCTATGCCGACTGTGCCACCCTAAGATTAGGGACTTATCAGATTTTAAACTGATAAGAACAGATACTACACTTGACCTTAGCCAAAAGGCTGAGAAACCTTTGCCTTGTATCCTTGCATCTCTGCAACTCTCTCTCTCTCTTTCTCTCTCTCTCTCTCATGCACACACTCCCATTATTCTCCCTTAATTTACTTATTTTCCTGTAATGTGTACCCTTTTTATAGCACACATCAATTCTCACAGGCCACCCAGCAACACTAAATGGAAAAATGGAGCTTGGGGTATGGAGAGAAAGCAAGAATAGGGGACTGAGATCACATGATCAGCCAGGATCGTGATGAATGGTAGTTCAGGCTCGAAGAGCTGAAAAGCCTGATTTTATGAACACCAGGGGTAATCTAATTAACCTTCCAAACAGCACCTCTAGGATGTTGGACGAATATGGAGCACCAAGCTTCTCTTTCACTTATTATTGAGGGTGCCGGGCAATGCTAATGCCAATTTTTTGTTCCAGGCAAAAGTTGACATATAATCACGTACATTATATTTTTGGTATTATTGCACAAAACCTTGAACCTCGAAGGTGCAATCTCCACTCAGAGAGCACCCAGATTAGGACTGAGCTCTGAATTGATCGCATCAAGGTTGACTTTTGGGTTTTGAGAAGGTCCCATGTGAGAAAGGGAAAAGTTTGTGCGACTCGCGAAAGCAAAAGCGGCAAGTTGGGTCCAAAATTGGATTTGTTGCAGAAAGCACAGGGGTGATTGATGATGTGTTTGTGACTGGGTTTCTAGGGGAGTCCCTTGCCAACATGAGATAGTGGTCATGATTGACTAGTCTGCAGTTGAAACGTAAATGTGGGTGAAGAGTGGGAGGATGCAAAAGGAGCAAAAGTCATTCTCTCAGGAGGAGAGAATGGCAAACGCACATCGGGAGGTTGGATCAAGTTGGTGCAGGAATAACAGTGTAATACTGAGATTATATCGAGGAGTCCAAGGATCAGGAAAAACGTTCACAAATCCTTGAAGAATAGGTGGACGAGTCAGTTAAGAGGTGCCAGGGATGCAGCTTTCTTGCCATCGGAACGAGGGTAGCAAGGTTGTGTAACAATAGGAGCTGTTGCCTCACAGTTCCAACAACTCACGATCAAACTTCCTTCTGATAATGAGTTTAATGTCAAACACACTGTACAATGTACAAAGGCACTGAAATTCTTACTTGCTTCAATTGAACAATTGCCATGATAGTAAACTAATTAAATTAAAATAGAAAATAAACACACAAGGTTGATAAATATTCACAGTAATTCTAGCATTTTTTTTAAAAAGTGACTTGCAGTGGTGTAGGTGGTCCTTTTGTGATGTAGGAGGAATCCCTGATTAGTGTAACAATGGGAGGTGATGCACAATCAATTAGGCAAAGACTGAAGTTACTGGACCTGAAGGCTTTTATTAGCAGGAGATGGTCTGCATCCCTTATGTTGCTGGCTCACACTGACCTGGGCTCGAACTGAGGGCATGGTTATGGCATGACAGCCTTTATAGGGGGAGAAAAAGGAGGAGTCGTGAGCCAGCCAGTGAGAGCACGGTCAACCTAAAAGGTCATATCATTTACATATACAAATAATGCTTTCACCACAGGAGATTCAAGACCCTGATGGTGCTGTCTGTGTGGAGTTTGCACATTCAGCCTGTGAAGTTCCAGTTTTCTCTTCAAAGACCTGTGGTTTGAGAGGCTAATTGCCCCTAGCGCAGGGGTAGTGGGGGGGGGGGGTACAATCTGGGGAGAGTTTAGAGGAATCTGAGGGTGGTCAATATGAATTTGGTGGGCTGAATGGCCTTTTTCCTTTCAAAAGTCCCCTCTTCTTTGGCATAGGGGACATGAAGCAAGTGATTCACACAAAGCTTCCAGAACCCTTTCCGTGGATCAGCTGAACTCAAGAGACTCTCACTCTGGTCACTATCCAAGTGCAGAATTCCTCTGCAAGTAGAACCCTTTTTGTCAAACAAAAGTGACCTTCACTCTTTTGGTCTCATTCCTCTATAACAGACAGGAGGAAATCAGACAGATTGTCCATAACCACACACGAGGCCAATCCAGCACAGGATTTCTTCCAAGAGCTGTTTGCTCCTGTGCTGTCTCCTTAAAATGGCCCCTGAGCAAAACTGTGTACTGCTTCTGCAATATGCTGGTCACATGGTCTGAGATTTAGGGACACTGTCTTGCTTCTCTTCAAATGTATCCATTTTAGGAACATGCTGTTCAAAGCCTGCTTCCAGTTCACAGTCACTTTCCAAAAACCTGCTAAATGTATTCTCTTAAAGGGACAGTCCCGCACAAATTAAAAAAAAAGGATCACGTGACACTGGTGTCCCACACGTCTCTCTGAGAGGAGAGTTTAAAAGATGTACAAAAGATGTTCAGGCAGTGCTGGGTGTGGAGTCGCAGAACCAAAACGCGCCTAAAATACCAGCGTGCACACCAAGAGAGCCACGACTTGCAGGACCACGAACTGAGGGCCATCAAGTGAGATCCACCATTTTCTGGCCGATGTGGTGATCATGTGCCAGTGGCTCCCCATCCTTCCCCAATTCTCCAAAATCTCACTGTATGCTTTCATTGTTTTTCAGTTTTATTTTCACTCTGTGAATTTAATTCCATTAATTGTATTTAATTATATTTAACCATTTAATTTAACTCCATGAATTTTAAACTATGAATTCAAATTTGAATTCTATTTAACTCAATTAAATAGAATCCAAAGTCAAATTAAATTCATAGTTAAATTCATGGAGTTTAAAATTCATAGAATTAAATAAAATAGTCAAATGATATTTAATTTTAATTTAACTTTGAATTGTATTTAATTAAATAGAACACAGAGCTAAATCAAGCAGAGAAATTAATTAAATTAAATGGGAGTTAACTTCATAGAGCTGAGAATTCAAAGTTAAATAAAAATTAAATATCATTTAACTATTTTATTTAATTCTATGAATTATATTTCTATGCTTGATTTAGCTCTAGCTGTTCTATTTAATTAAATACATCTATTTTTTAGGTCTATTATTTTAACACTGAATTTAACTCCATGAATTCTATTTAACTCTTATGAATTTTAAACTTTATGAATTTGACGCTATGAAGTCTATCTACAGAAAAAAAAAACCCTGGTATCCGGCACTTATGGGGATTGTTAGCTGCTGGATAAGTGAATTTGCCCAGTTGCTTGAGATTGTGTGTTGCGTGATTGGTGAGCTGTGGGGGGAAATTTTAAACTTTAGGACTTTTTACTTATTTATTTTGCGTGATTTTTGCCAGTTGCTCGAGGCTGCCATTTGCTTGAATTCCGGATAAAGGGGATTTTGCTGTGTTTCTCTATTCCATTATATGTAACTGTGTCTATTACGGTGGACTGTTCAGTAAGTTGCCAGATTTCAAACTGCCAGAGTGTTTGCCAGATTTCAAACTACGTCCACACTACCGTGCCTGGCAGAATCCAAGGTGTCTGCACTTGCAGCTAAACCGGCAGCAGACGCGTCTCTTCCCGGCAACTGTTCCGCGGACTATCGGCCACGTTGAACATATTGCTGGTTTTGTTGCTGGTTTGTAACAATGCATTAACATAGTCTGCAGGTGTGGCTGTGACTTTTTGTGGATCTTCTCATGCAGATGAGTCGAAACCGGTGAAACAGCGGCGAGCCCGGGCCAATTACAGCACTTGGCAGCTGGAGGAGCTGGAGAAAGCTTTCAAGGCCACTCAGTATCCAGACATCTTCATGAGGGAGGCCCTGGCACTCAGGCTGGACCTGATTGAGGCCAGAGTACAGGTATGGCTGGTGCAGATATTTAGAGGCATTGCATGTGTTTTTTGTGTATCTCTGCATACTGTATGTAGATGTGCCTTTGTGAACTCTGTACAGGTGCATTGCATATGTGGGCTAGTCTGTTGAGTTGTTCGGTGAGCGTTGTTCACGAGCAGAGGGAGCGTTTATGTGAATTGTATTGCCTATGTGTAAATGTGTTGTATGGGTGTATGAGTTGTGCATGTGCTCTGTGTCTCTGTGCGCTTCTTCATAGATGTGGTGCTTGTTTTCTGCATGTGTGTGTGTACACAAATGTGTATGCGAAACAGAATTGAATTTATTGTCATTAAAATTCTGTATTTGCACACATGAATGCGTGCATGTGACCATGGGTATGTGCATGTGTGTGTATATATGAGGGTGTGCATGTGTGTGTATGTGTGTATATATGAGGGTGTGCACATGTGCATGTGTGTGTATATATGAGGGTATGCACGTGTGTGTATGTGTGTATATATGAGGGTGTGCACATGTGCATGTGTGTGTATATGAGGGTGTGCACGTGTGTGTATGTGTGTATATATGAGGGTGTGCACGTGTGCAGTTGTGTGTATATATGAGGGTGTGCACGTGTGCAGTTGTGTGTATATATGAGGGTGTGCACGTGTGCAGGTGTGTGTATATATGAGGGTGTGCACGTGTGCAGGTGTGTGTATATATGAGGGTGTGCACGTGTGCAGGTGTGTGTATATATGAGGGTGTGCACGTGTGCAGGTGTGTGTATATATGAGGGTGTGCACATGTGCAGGTGTGTGTATATATGAGGGTGTGCACATGTGCATGTGTGTGTATATATGAGGGTGTGCACGTGTGTATGTGTGTATATATGAGGGTGTGCACATGTGCAGGTGCGTGTATATATGAAGGTGTGCACGTGTGTTTATGTGTGTATATATGAGGGTGTGCATGTGTGTGTATGTGTGTATATATGAGGGTGTGCACGTGTGCAGTTGTGTGTATATATGAGGGTGTGCACGTGTGCAGTTGTGTGTATATATGAGGGTGTGCACGTGTGCAGGTGTGTGTATATATGAGGGTGTGCACGTGTGCAGGTGTGTGTATATATGAGGGTGTGCACGTGTGCAGGTGTGTGTATATATGAGGGTGTGCACATGTGCATGTGTGTGTTTGTATGAGGGTGTGCACGTGTGCAGGTGTGTGTATATATGAGGGTGTGCACATGTGCAGGTGTGTGTATATATGAAGGTGTGCACGTGTGTTTATGTGTGTATATATGAGGGTGTGCACGTGTGTGTATGTGTGTATATATGAGGGTGTGCACGTGTGCAGGTGTGTGTATATATGAGGGGGTGCACGTGTGCAGGTGTGTGTATATATGAGGGTGTGCACGTGTGCAGGTGTGTGTATATATGAGGGTGTGCACGTGTGTGTATGTGTGTATATATGAGGGTGTGCACGTGTGCAGGTGTGTGTATATATGAGGTTGTGCACGTGTGTGTATGTGTGTATATATGAGGGTGTGCACGTGTGTGTATGTGTGTATATATGATGGTGTGCACATGTGCATGTGTGTATATGAGGGTGTGCACATGTGCATGTGTGTATATGAGGGTGTGCACATGTGCAGGTGTGTAAATATGAGGGTGTGCACATGTGCAGGTGTGTATATATGAGGGTGTGCACATGTGCAGGTGTGTGTATATATGAGGGTGTGCACGTGTGCAGGTGTGTGTATATATGAGGGTGTGCACGTGTGTGTATGTGTGTATATATGAGGGTGTGCACGTGTGCAGGTGTGTGTATATATGAGGGTGTGCACGTGTGTGTATGTGTGTATATATGAGGGTGTGCACATGTGCATGTGTGTATATGAGGGTGTGCACATGTGCATGTGTGTATATGAGGGTGTGCACATGTGCATGTGTGTATATGAGGGTGTGCACATGTGCAGGTGTGTAAATATGAGGGTGTGCACATGTGCAGGTGTGCATATATGAGGGTGTGCACGTGTGCATGTGTGTGTATATATGAGGGTGTGCACGTGTGCAGGTGTGTGTATATATGAGGGTGTGCACATGTGTGTATGTGTGTATATATGAGGTTGTGCACGTGTTCAGGTGTGTGTATGTGTGTATATATGAGGGTGTGCACATGTGCAGGTGTGTGTATATATGAGGGTGTGCACGTGTGCAGGTGTGTGTATATATGAGGGTGTGAACGTGTGTGTATGTGTGTATATATGAGGGTGTGCACGTGTGCAGGTGTGTGTATATATGAGGGTGTGAACGTGTGTGTATGTGTGTATATATGAGGGTGTGCATGTATGCAGGTGTGTGTATATATGAGGGTGTGCACATGTGTGTATGTGTGTATATATGAGGGTGTGCACATGTGCAGGTGTGTGTATATATGAGGGTGTGCACGTGTGTGTATGTGTGTATATATGAGGGTGTGCACGTGTGTATGTGTGTATATATGATGGTGTGCACATGTGCATGTGTGTATATGAGGGTGTGCACATGTGCATGTGTATATATGAGGGTGTGCACATGTGCATGTGTGTGTATATATGAGGGTGTGCACGTGTGCAGGTGTGTGTATATATGAGGGTGTGCACGTGTGCAGGTGTGTGTATATATGAGGGTGTGCATGTGTGTGTATGTGTGTATATATGAGGGTGTGCACGTGTGCAGGTGTGTGTATATATAAAGGTGTGCACGTGTGTGTATGTGTGTATATATGAGGGTGTGCACGTGTGCAGGTGTGTGTTTATATGAGGGTGTGAATGTGTGTGTATGTGTGTATATATGAGGGTGTGCACGTATGCAGGTGTGTGTATATATGAGGGTGTGCACGTGTGTGTATGTGTGTATATATGAGGGTGTGCAAATGTGCAGGTGTGTGTATATATATGAGGGTGTGCACGTGTGTGTATGTGTGTATATATGAGGGTGTGCACGTGTGTATGTGTGTATATATGATGGTGTGCACATGTGCATGTGTGTATATGAGGGTGTGCACATGTGCATGTGTGTATATGAGGGTGTGCACATGTGCAGGTGTGTAAATATGAGGGTGTGCACATGTGCAGGTGTGTATATATGAGGGTGTGCACATGTGCATGTGTGTGTATATATGAGGGTGTGCACGTGTGCAGGTGTGTGTATATATGAGGGTGTGCATGTGTGCAGGTGTGTGTATATATGAGGGTGTGCACATGTGCAGGTGTGTATATAAGAGGGTGTGCACGTGTGTGTATGTGTGTATATATGTGGGTGTGCACATGTGCATGTGTGTATATGAGGGTGTGCACATGTGTGTATGTTTGTATATATGAGGGTGTGCACGTGTGTGTATGTGTGTATATATGTGGGTGTGCACGTATGCAGGTGTGTGTATATATGAGGGTGTGCACATGTGTGTATGTGTGTATATATGAGGTTGTGCACGTGTTCAGGTGTGTGTATGTGTGTATATATGAGGGTGTGCACATGTGCAGGTGTGTGTATATATGAGGGTGTGCACGTGTGCAGGTGTGTGTATATATGAGGGTGTGAACGTGTGTGTATGTGTGTATATATGAGGGTGTGCATGTATGCAGGTGTGTGTATATATGAGGGTGTGCACGTGTGTGTATGTGTGTATATATGAGGGTGTGCACATGTGCAGGTGTTTGTATATATGAGGGTGTGCACGTGTGTGTATGTGTGTATATATGAGGGTGTGCACGTGTGTATGTGTGTATATATGATGGTGTGCACATGTGCATGTGTGTATATGAGGGTGTGCACATGTGCATGTGTGTATATGAGGGTGTGCACATGTGCATGTGTGTGTATATATGAGGGTGTGCACGTGTGCAGGTGTGTGTATATATGAGGGTGTGCACGTGTGCAGGTGTGTGTATATATGAGGGTGTGCACGTGTGTGTATGTGTGTATATATGTGGGTGTGCACGTATGCAGGTGTGTGTATATATGAGGGTGTGCACGTGTGTGTATGTGTGTATATATGAGGGTGTGCACGTGTGCAGGTGTGTGTATATATGAAGGTGTGCACGTGTGTGTATGTGTGTATATATGAGGGTGTGCACGTGTGCAGGTGTGTGTATATATGAGGGTGTGAACGTGTGTGTATGTGTGTATATATGAGGGTGTGCACGTATGCAGGTGTGTGTATATATGAGGGTGTGCACGTGTGTGTATGTGTGTATATATGAGGGTGTGCAAATGTGCAGGTGTGTGTATATATATGAGGGTGTGCACGTGTGTGTATGTGTGTATATATGAGGGTGTGCACGTGTGTATGTGTGTATATATGATGGTGTGCACATGTGCATGTGTGTATATGAGGGTGTGCACATGTGCATGTGTGTATATGAGGGTGTGCACATGTGCAGGTGTGTAAATATGAGGGTGTGCACATGTGCAGGTGTGTATATATGAGGGTGTGCACATGTGCATGTGTGTGTATATATGAGGGTGTGCACGTGTGCAGGTGTGTGTATATATGAGGGTGTGCATGTGTGCAGGTGTGTGTATATATGAGGGTGTGCACATGTGCAGGTGTGTGTATATATGAGGGTGTGCACGTGTGTGTATGTGTGTATATATGTGGATGTGCACATGTGCATGTGTGTATATGAGGGTGTGCACATGTGTGTATGTGTGTATATATGAGGGTGTGCACGTGTGTGTATGTGTACATTTGGCCAAATAGCCCAATATCTGTCACCAGGGACATTTTCTGATCCATTATTTCTGACGTACAGCAGACTCTTTAAAAATCATACGATGATTGAACAGAACCAGCATGATTTTATGGAAGGTAAATTGTGTTTGACCAGATCATTCATTTCTTTGAGAAGGTAACAAACATGGTGGATAGAGAGGAACAATAGATGTAATTTACATTATTTAGCTTTCTATAAGTATTCAGTAAGGTTGTTGCACGAGAGTGCACAGGATTAGGGATATTATATTAACCAGGATATGAGACTGACTAACACAAAGAGTGGGATTAATGAATCCTTTCAAATCAATAATCAGTAAGCTGGTGGCACAGAGATCAGGGCTGGGGCTTGACAATGTACAATCTTCACTGATGACTGTTGATACAAAGAAAAGTGGGTTTAATGAGTTGTGAAGAAGCACATAGAACCATCGAACATGACAGAACCAAAAAACGGGCCATTTGACCCTTCTGGTGTGTGCCGACCTATAAAAGTAGCTAGCCCCACCTACTCTCTCTCCATAACCCTCCAGGCCACTCCTATCCATGTATTTATCCAATTTATTTTTAAAACTCAAGATTGAATCTGCATTCACTACATCAGATGGCAGCTCATTCCACACTCCTACCACTCTCTCTGATTGAAAAACTTTCCCCTAATGTTCCCCTTATACCTCTCCCTTTCAGCCTAAAGCTATGATCTCTCGTCTTTATCTTCCCCAATCTAAGACATCTATCAAGTCTCCCCTCATTCTTCTTTGTTCCCAGAAGTATAGTCCTAACCTGTTTAATCTTTCCAAGTAACTCAGCTCATGAAGACCCAGCAAATCTTAGTAAATATTCCCTGCACTCTTTCAATCTTATTGATATCTTTCCTGCTACTGGGCGACCAGAACTGCACACGATATTCTAAATGGCCTCCCCAATGACTTGAATAATTTCAACATAACATCCAAACTTCTATACTCAATACTTTAATTTATAAAGGCTAAGATGCCAAAATCTTTCTTTACCACCTTGTCCATGTGCGGCACCACCTTCAGGAAACAATGCATCTGTATTCCTAGATCTCTCTGCTCCTCCGCACTCCTCAATGGCTGACCATTCACTTTGTACGTCTGACCCAGATTCACTCTTCCAAAGTGCCGCACCTCACACTTATCTGCATTAAACTCCATCAGCCATTTACTGGGCCAATTTCCCAACTGGTCCAGATCCCTCTGCAAGCTTTGAAAATTTTCGTCACCGTCCACTACACCTCCTGCCTTTGTGTCATCATCAAACTTGCTGATCCAATTCACCACGTTATCATCTAGGTCATTTGTATAGATAACAAACAATGATGGTCCCAACACCGATCCATGAGGCACACCACTCAACACAAACCTCCAGTCTGAGAAGCAACCATCCACCACCTCTCTGTTTTCTTCCACCAAGCCAATTTCGAATCCAGTTTGCATCCTTTCTATGTTTACCTAGTGTCCTAACCTGAACCAACCTCTCATGTGGAACCTTGTCAAGGGCCTTACTAAGTCCATGTAAACAACACCCCCAGCCTTTCCCTCATCAACCTTCTTGGTAACTTCCTCAAAAACTCAACAAGATTTGTTAAACACGACCTACCACACATAAATCCATACTGACTGTCCTTAATCAGCTGATGGTCCAAATATCTATTTATCCTATCTCTCAGGAAAACTTCAATTTACATATTACTGACATCAGACTCACTGGCTTATAATTGCCTGGTTTACTTTTGGAGCCCTTAAACAGCGGGACATCATGAGCAGCCCTCCGGCAACTGCCCTGTGACTAAGGACAATTTGAATATATCTCCCAGAGGCCCTGCAATTTCAGCACTTGTCTCCCTCAAGGTGCAGGGGAATATAATATCCGGACCAGTGGATTTACCTCCGTCTCCTTAAATTCCATATGTTCCATAACATTTCTATTTGATTTCCTTCAATCCTTATTCACAATGCCAGTTTTCTGCATAAATACCATTGCAAAAAAATTGTTCTTCTCCCCCATTTCGCGAGGCTCCACACAGAGTTGACCACTCTGATTTTCTAGGGGTCCATTTTGTTCCTTAATATCCTTTTACATTGGAGCCTGCAGGGGGATATGCAGACGCAGGGACTTGGCAAGGTCAGCATACAGTTTTGCTCTCCATATTTAAGAAAGTGTATACTTCCAGTAGAGGCAATGTAGAGGAAGTTTACATGGTTGATTCCTGGTTGGGGGGGGGGGGGGGGGACGTGGTGGTGGTGTTGTGTGTGTTCTTCCTGTATGCACATATGCTTGTGTGCTTTCTCTATAATCTATTTATCAACATTTATACACACACACACACACACACACACAAAGCCATATGTATGTGTGTGAGTATGAATGTGTGTTAGTTATGTGAGACAATATCTGAACATTATATAGAAGCTGCATGTATGTGTAAGACCGGTGGATTAGAAGCAGTCCAGCTATAGAAGGTAAGGGTGGGAGAAAAAGACTGGATGCGATAAAGTGGGTGATGAGCAGGGACGAACAAGGAGAGGAACAAGGGAACAGTGTGTGGCGAGATGCAAGTGCAATGGACCGCGTGGAGCAGGGATAGCAGGGGTGCGTGAGATGGAAATGTCAGCAAGGGTGCACAAGGATGAAAGAGTAAGAATCAGTGAGAGAGGGTGAGGGGGCAGAGGGGAAAGGGATTGTCAACAAAGGACAGTGTGTGAATAAAGAAAAGGAGACAACTGATGTCCTAACTGATGCATCCTAGTTTGTGTTGTTTTAGAATATGTACTTAATTACTTTGGACTTTTTATTGGGTGATAAGATACGATGTTGGATGTTCTTTCAATTATAATTCTTTTACCGCAAAGATAGTTTTTATAATCACTTATTATCATAAGTCATATTACTTCAGGAATATTCAGAATCATTTAACCCACTAGTCTGTGATTGGAGGAGACCCTTTTAGCTCAATCTGTCAGTGTGGATCCCACTCAAGTCTCAGGAGCTGTTCTGGAACTCACCACCTCGTGATACTCACATTATGTTCCCTGAGGATGGTCCTGTTCCACGAGTTTTGAGGCGATTGATTAAATCCAGAGTGGGATCCACAGTTGCTTGGGGGAGTCCTAGGCCTAGAACTGGGCTCACTGCTGTCCGAGTTCTATGAGCTGATTTCCTCCAGATCCCCAGACCCTTCTTTTCTTTCTCTTTATCAGAGGGCCTTCTCTCCTCAGCATCTTTCTCTTTTACCCTTTCATTTATATCCACCTGTTACCTCCTACCAGTTAGACAGACGTCCTCCCCCTTCAACCCATGATGTTGGGCCAACCAATGTAAACCTACTCCATAACAATTTAATTCTTCCCTTCCTCACACCCATAGATACATCTATGTATCTAAGACAGTACAGTGCTTCACTATATAAGATGCAAGGGAATCTTTCCTTCCATAGCTATCTAAGTGTTGAGATTTATTCCACAGGTTTGGTTCCAGAATCGCAGAGCTAAGATGAGGAGACATTTGAAGGTACAGAACAGACCCTCAGAGAAGACCAGGGTCCAAGAGGCCATCAACAGTCCGGAAGAGAAGAGCGACCACCTGAACATCAATGCAGTCAGTGACAAGATGGACAAAGCCATCTTCCCTTGGCCTCGATCCCAATTACACCATGGGGAGCACCTGGTTGCTCCCCCTTTCCAGGCAGTGGTGCAGGGGATTAGAGACAATTCCAGCCCCATCCCCAGTCCGGAGGAGATTCGCAGTTGCAGCATTGCCACACTCCGAGCAAAGGCCAGGGAACACGAGGCCGAGATACACAGTGGAGCAGCCAGAATCTCCAAGTCCTCTTCGCCAGAGGCTCCAGACACCAATGATGAGATGAATGATAGTGATTTGTAACTGCGAGTGGACACCCAGAAGACTGGTCTCACTGCACAAAGCAATCAGAGAGGACTTGCACCAGAGAGATTGTGCAATGGACGGTTATGCCGTGTTTAATTCAAGGAGACCATCTCAGGAACAGGGTCCAACACAAACACAGAGAACGCACAATACATGGAGCCTCTGTTACAGAAAGAGAGCGAGGCCTTGTTGCACCATGAGACTGTTTAATATCCATCGAGCATATTAGTTAGGAGACTGCATAAAACATGGGAAGAGTGAGCGACCTGAGTGGCCGGATCCCGCACAACTTTGGGGAGGAATTGAAGTTCACTAGGGCTGGGTGAGCAATGGTAGGTTTCCTTTTTCATGGGACATCCTCAAACCTCTTGTGGTTTAACCCAGCAACTTAGCAACCACTCCTGCGGATGGCAAAAGTGGGCACAGCAGATTTTAAAAAAATCAATATGGAACTGTGCACGTGTTATGACACATACTGACTTTGTAGAGAGGACCAAACACAATGTATATATAGATGTAAAACTGTGTCAGCATTGGTCTAAGAGAGATTGTGGTGATGTACTAAAGACAGTAGCCGATTTATGTGGCAACCAAGCCCAACCTCCCAGTAGATGAGTTCATTCTGGGGGAAACAGCACCATCTAATGGAACCCATGGATTGTCATGGAGTCAGACAACTACAGGCTGCCTCAAGGGCCTCCTTGGTGGACAATTAATACTCTTAAAATCGTTTGAATCACAAAGAAATAGGAGGGGGCTATTCAGTCCCTCTGTGCTGTTCCAGAAGTCATGCCATTCTGTATCTCACCAACTTACATGCCTTTATATCTCTTACCAAATAAAAATATGTTTACAACATGATAGAATCCATTCGGAAAAATAATAAAATCTGCCTTGAAGGTCCCAATCGGCCCGAGCTGAAATCCAAAGACCTTTTTGGCACAGAGAACTCGCAATTCTTGCATAACAAACTATTTTCTGAATTTACTCCTGAAGGGTTTGGTTTAATTTTACTGGCCATGGAATCCCAGTCCCACCCTGATAATACACGTTCTGGAAACAGTCAAAAGGTCAGGGAGTCTCGGTAGAGACAGAAATAAAGTTGAGAAAACTCGACACTTTGGTCTGCTGAATTCCTCCTGCATTTTCTGGTGTAGTTTCACACTTCCATTATTTCAATTTGATATAAACCCCTCTCATTTTGTTTCACATAGAGCATGGAAACAGGCCCAACTTGCCCACACTGACCAAAATATCCCACCCATACTAGTCCCACCTGCCTATGTTTTGCCATAACCCTCTAAACCCATCCTATCCACAGGATTGCCTTTCATCCAGATGCCTTGCTATTAAGGAAGATAATAGCTTCAAGCATTTTCCCAACTACAGATGTCAAGCTAACGGGCCGATAGTTAACTGCCTTTTGTTTACCACAAATGCATCTGCTCTCACTTCTGCCATTCCTTTCGGTACACTGTGTGTAACTTTAGTCACCACCAGCCCTATTGAACCAAATATCCTACATCTCCAACTATTGGAGTTCAAGACGCCAATAGAACCTATTTCTACCCCAGCACACTATAGTGTTTCATTTGCTATTTCAGGTCAGTCACTTCTCATCATCTCACGAAAGGTCACTGACCTGTTCTCTTTGTTCCCTGTTTCAGTAGAGTGCTTCCAGCTTTGTGCAGTGTTTTCCCTCAGTGAGGAATTGAACATTTCAACCAGTTTACCCCAAACTTGCAACCTGCCTTTATAATGAAATGGGTTGTAATTCAGCGCTTGCAACACATTGCTGGAGGAACTTGGCAGATCAGCCAGCATCCAAACTTTAATTAGTGATTTAACCATAAACTTGGAACAGGCCGTTGCATAATTAAGACCAGGTAGTTTGCCCTTTACTACAAAGTAAAACAAATTAACATTGGTTTAATGCAGATAAGTGTGAGGTACTGCATTTTGGAAGGGCAAATCAAGGTGGGACATACACAGTAAATGGTCAGGCACTGAGGAGTGGGGAGGAGCAGAGAGATCTGGGAATTGTTCCCTGAAGGTGACATCACAAGTGGACAGGGTTGTAAAGAAAGCTTTTGGCATCTTAGCCTTTATAAATCAAAGTATTGAGTAGAGGAGTTGGGATGTTATGTTGAAGTAGGTTCAGACATGGGTGAGGCCAATTTTGGAATATTGTGTGCCATTCTTGTCACCTAACTACAGGAAGGATATCAGTAAGAAGGAAAGAGTGCAGAGAAGATTTACTAAGAAGTTGCCAGGTTTTCAAGAGTTGAGTTACAGGGAAAGATTAAACAGGTTAATACTTTATTCCTTGGAGCGAAGAAGAATGAAGGGAAATTTAATAGAGTTTACAAGATTATGAGAGGTATAGACAGAGTGGATGCGAGTGGACTTTTCCCACTTAGATTGGGGGAGATAAATATGAGAGGTCATCGTTTTAAGTTGAAGGAGGAAAGGTTAAGGGGGAACATTAGTGGAAAGTTCTTCACTCAGAGAGTGGTTGGAGTGTGGAATGAGCTGCCATTTGATGTGATGAATGCGGGCTCGATCTTGAGTTTTAAGAATAGATTGGATAGACACATGGATGGGAGAGACCTGGAGGGTTATGGAATGAGACTAATGGAATAATGGTCTGCACAGATTAGAAGGGCTTGAACGGCCTGCTTTCTGTTCTGTGGGTACTTTATGAATTAAGTCCACAGTGTATTGTATCCCAGCAAATTCTGGGGGCTGTTTGAGTGGGTAATTCTCAGCTCTGAGCAAGTTGAAGTCACAAATTTACCTACTTGTTAAGATGCAGACGGAATGCAACATTGTCAGGCACTATCTTTCAGTTGATGTGTGAATGCTAAGAATTCTTTAAAAGACTTTTAGGGACTCTTTTGAGAAAGAGATGTGCTGGTCATTATTACATTGTGAAAGCCACACAAAGTACCGGAGGAACTCAGCGGGTCAGGCAGCATCCATGGAGAGCAACAGTTTTGGGCTGAAATCTTCCATAACCACAATTATCAGCCTCTGCACGACTCCAGTGGCTACTGTAGTTGGACCGTAACACCAGTGACTATGTTTCAAAAGGATCTCATCATCTGAAATTAAAACACAAAAGTGGTGGAGAAACTCAGAAGGTCACACTGCATTCTTTATGTCGCAGAGATACAGAACCAACGTTTCAGGCATGAGCCCTTCATCAAGGTATGAGCAAAAAAATCAGACAGGCACCTGAATAAAATGGTGGGGGAAGGGTCAGGGGGAGGAGCACATCCACAGGCAGAGGTGCATATGGGTGGGAGGGCAGAGGAGAAAGAAAAGCTAGGAAGTGTTAAAGTGATAGTTCTCTGAATGGAAAGGGAAGGGGGTGGGGATCTGGAGGAAGGGGAAGAGCCTAACAGAAATTGGAGAAGTCAACGCCCATACTACCTGTTGGAGAGCGCCCAGATGGAATATTAGATGTTTCTCTAATTGGCGGGTAATCTTGGCCTGGCAGTGCATGAGGGCATAAACAAGTGTGTCTGTGTGGGAATGGGGCGTGGAATCAAAATAAATGGCCACAGCATCGACAGACTTTCTTGTTTATCACCAATTGAAAGGTGCTTTGGCCAATCCTGAGATTGTGAGAGATGTTGTATAAATGTAAGTCTTTACCCAATAAATCCCAGTGAGAGCATAATGGGCACCAAAATCCTCTATATTGGAATTTGCATTTCTATTTGAGGTTGAAATAATGACTGGAAAAAAATAAAATGCAATTCTTTCAAAGTCCAAGGGCAGGGAAGTTCAGAATCAAGATTTATTGTCATGAACAAGTCATGAAATTCGGTGTTTTGGGGCAGTATCACAGAGCAAACATTCATATTATAACCATCTTATGACATTACTATAAAAATAAAATAATATAATAATAATTGTGCATGAAAAATAAGGCAGTGTCTTTGGTTCATTGATCATTCAGGAATCTGATGGCAGCGGGCAAGAAGCTGTCCTTGTGCCGCTGAGTGCTCGTCTTTAGGTTCCTGTACCTTTTTCTCAATGGTAGCAGAGTTAAGGGGACATGGCCTGGGTGGTGGGGGCCTTTGAGGATAGAGACTACTTTTTTAAGACACCGTTTCATGTCGATGTCCTCGACGGAATGAGGTCTGGGGCCTGTGATGTCACAGGCTGAGTTAACAACCCTCTGGAGTTTATTCTTGTCCTGAGAGTTGGCACCTCCATACCAGGCAGTGATGCAACCAGCCAGAATGCTCTCCACAATACTCCTGTAGAAGCTTATGAGAGTCTGCAGCGACGTACCAAACCTCCTCAGACATCTCACAAAGTATAGCCGCTGGCAATCCTTTTTTTGTGATTGCATCAAGGACAGCGAGCCTCCACGTTGATGCAATGTGGCCGAGAGGAGCTTCTCACCCAGAATTATGCTGTCCCACAAAAGGCCAAACTTTGCATGTTGTTTGGTCTCAAGCCATTGAACCATAGAACAGTACATCACAGAAACAGGTCCCTTCAGCCTTTCTAGCCTGTGCCAAACAATTTTTTTGCCTAGTCCCCCCTGACCTGCACCTAGTCCATAGCCCTCCATACCTCCCCCAACCATGTCCCTGTCCAAATTCTTCTTAAATGTTAAAACTGAGCCCGCATTCACCACCTCAGCTGGCAGCTCATTCCACACTCCCACTGCTCTCTGTGTGAAGAGGTTTCCCCTAAACTTTTCCCCTTTCACTCTTAACCCATGTCCTCTGGTTTGGATGGACTGTTCCCTTCTCCTTCTGAGCCTTTCCTGAATCTTGAATAGAAGGTGGCGGGTTAGTGAGGGGGCATGGTAGAAGATGAGAAGGCTATGCAGAGAAGTAGGATGGGACAGTGATAGGTGGGAGGGAATATAGGAGGGGCAGAGAAGGAGGGTAAACATGAAGGGCAAGGGAGGAATATGTTGGGGTAGTGAGGGGATATAAAGTAATGGTGGTTTGAGTGACAGGAAGGGAAAGGTGTTGCATGTAGGGTTGTGGTGAGAATGATAGTGAATAGGGAGGTGGGAGGGATGGGAAGAGCAGAGGAAGTTGGTGGAGGGGGAAAGGGTGAGGAAGTATTAGATACTATTTTGCCTCCTGTGAGGATTACCGGGAATGAGAGCCATGAACTGCTTCCTGAGTCACATGTGGGAACATGATATGGGATTATTATACGATTAGTGTAAGTGGGTAAACAAAGAGAAGGTGGAGGGACTCAGCAGGTCTGGCAGCATCCATGGAGAAAAACGGACAGTCGGTTTTGGGTTGAGCCCCTGTTTCAAGACAAAGGAAAAGGGCCCTGATGCAATAATTGACTGACCATTTCCTTCCATGGATGGCTCCTGACCTGCTGAACTCCTCCAGTCTGTTCATTAATTTCACCACCTTCCGTTTACTTGGATGGTTGTAAGTAGCACAGATACCAAGGGCCTGTTCCCAAGCAGTATTCCTCTGGGAACGTAGTCACTGGCTAAGCTGCAGGAGAATGGGAGGGGACAGGCTTGGGACAGGAACTATCTCAGCATTAGTGGGGGGGTCAACACCAGCATGGCCAGTGTGGGAGGAGCCAAGATCAAGGTGGGAGGGGCTATAACGGGTTGGGCGGGGCCAACTTCAATGTGGGAGGGACTATAACATGGGACGGGAGGGGCTGGTCAGGGCTTATCAGGGTGGGCGGGCCAATAGGAGTATGGGCGGGGCCGCCGTGATCAGGCTGGGTGGGGTTGAGTTGCTCTGCCCTTCCCTGCCCGGAGTCGCACGGCGCTGTGTGTTGGGCTGGGCTGGGCTGGGCTGGGCTGGGCGGCGAGGGACTCGGCTCCCGGCTCCGGATCCTTGCTCGTTACTTTTTCGGCTCCGGCCGGACTCGCTCTGCCCCTGGAACCTGCCTCCAAGCGCCGGCTCCAGCACCCGCGTTCTCTCTGCTCGCCCCTGGACCTCCGTCTTGGGCGAACTTCCGACACCCCGGGCACAGATGGCCGCGATCAAAGCCCTGCAGCAATGGTGCAAGAAGCAGTGCGAAGGGTACGACAATGTGGAGATCACCAACATGACCACCTCTTGGCGGGACGGCCTGGCGTTCTGTGCCATTCTGCACCACTTCAGACCCGATCTCCTGTGAGTCCTGGGTTCACGGGCCAAGTGCTGGCTTCTGGGGTGAGAGAGAGAGAGAGTGTGTGAGAGTGAGAGAGAGTGTGTGAGAGTGAGAGAGAGTGTGTGAGAGTGAGAGAGAGTGTGTGAGAGTGAGAGAGAGAGTGTGTGAGAGTGAGAGAGAGAGTGTGTGAGAGTGAGAGAGAGAGTGTGTGAGAGTGAGAGAGAGAGTGTGTGAGAGTGAGAGAGAGAGTGTGTGAGAGTGAGAGAGAGAGTGTGTGAGAGTGAGAGAGAGAGTGTGTGAGAGTGAGAGAGAGAGTGTGTGAGAGTGAGAGAGAGAGTGTGTGAGAGGGAGAGAGTGTGTGAGAGGGAGAGAGTGTGTGAGAGGGAGAGAGTGTGTGAGAGGGAGAGAGTGTGTGAGAGGGAGAGAGTGTGTGAGAGGGAGAGAGTGTGTGAGAGGGAGAGAGTGTGTGAGAGGGAGAGAGTGTGTGAGAGGGAGAGAGTGTGTGAGAGGGAGAGAGTGTGTGAGAGGGAGAGAGTGTGTGAGAGGGAGAGAGTGTGTGAGAGGGAGAGAGTGTGTGAGAGGGAGAGAGTGTGTGAGAGGGAGAGAGTGTGTGAGAGGGAGAGAGTGTGTGAGAGGGAGAGAGTGTGTGAGAGGGAGAGAGTGTGTGAGAGGGAGAGAGTGTGTGAGAGGGAGAGAGTGTGTGAGAGGGAGAGAGTGTGTGAGAGGGAGAGAGTGTGTGAGAGGGAGAGAGTGTGTGAGAGGGAGAGAGTGTGTGAGAGGGAGAGAGTGTGTGAGAGGGAGAGAGTGTGTGAGAGGGAGAGAGTGTGTGAGAGGGAGAGAGTGTGTGAGAGGGAGAGAGTGTGTGAGAGGGAGAGAGTGTGTGAGAGGGAGAGAGTGTGTGAGAGGGAGAGAGTGTGTGAGAGGGAGAGAGTGTGTGAGAGGGAGAGAGTGTGTGAGAGGGAGAGAGTGTGTGAGAGGGAGAGAGTGTGTGAGAGGGAGAGAGTGTGTGAGAGGGAGAGAGTGTGTGAGAGGGAGAGAGTGTGTGAGAGGGAGAGAGTGTGTGAGAGGGAGAGAGTGTGTGAGAGGGAGAGAGTGTGTGAGAGGGAGAGAGTGTGTGAGAGGGAGAGAGTGTGTGAGAGGGAGAGAGTGTGTGAGAGGGAGAGAGTGTGTGAGAGGGAGAGAGTGTGTGAGAGGGAGAGAGTGTGTGAGAGGGAGAGAGTGTGTGAGAGGGAGAGAGTGTGTGAGAGGGAGAGAGTGTGTGAGAGGGAGAGAGTGTGTGAGAGGGAGAGAGTGTGTGAGAGGGAGAGAGTGTGTGAGAGGGAGAGAGTGTGTGAGAGGGAGAGAGTGTGTGAGAGGGAGAGAGTGTGTGAGAGGGAGAGAGTGTGTGAGAGGGAGAGAGTGTGTGAGAGGGAGAGAGTGTGTGAGAGGGAGAGAGTGTGTGAGAGGGAGAGAGTGTGTGAGAGGGAGAGAGTGTGTGAGAGGGAGAGAGTGTGTGAGAGGGAGAGAGTGTGTGAGAGGGAGAGAGTGTGTGAGAGGGAGAGAGTGTGTGAGAGGGAGAGAGTGTGTGAGAGGGAGAGAGTGTGTGAGAGGGAGAGAGTGTGTGAGAGGGAGAGAGTGTGTGAGAGGGAGAGAGTGTGTGAGAGGGAGAGAGTGTGTGAGAGGGAGAGAGTGTGTGAGAGGGAGAGAGTGTGTGAGAGGGAGAGAGTGTGTGAGAGGGAGAGAGTGTGTGAGAGGGAGAGAGTGTGTGAGAGGGAGAGAGTGTGTGAGAGGGAGAGAGTGTGTGAGAGGGAGAGAGTGTGTGAGAGGGAGAGAGTGTGTGAGAGGGAGAGAGTGTGTGAGAGGGAGAGAGTGTGTGAGAGGGAGAGAGTGTGTGAGAGGGAGAGAGTGTGTGAGAGGGAGAGAGTGTGTGAGAGGGAGAGAGTGTGTGAGAGGGAGAGAGTGTGTGAGAGGGAGAGAGTGTGTGAGAGGGAGAGAGTGTGTGAGAGGGAGAGAGTGTGTGAGAGGGAGAGAGTGTGTGAGAGGGAGAGAGTGTGTGAGAGGGAGAGAGTGTGTGAGAGGGAGAGAGTGTGTGAGAGGGAGAGAGTGTGTGAGAGGGAGAGAGTGTGTGAGAGGGAGAGAGTGTGTGAGAGGGAGAGAGTGTGTGAGAGGGAGAGAGTGTGTGAGAGGGAGAGAGTGTGTGAGAGGGAGAGAGTGTGTGAGAGGGAGAGAGTGTGTGAGAGGGAGAGAGTGTGTGAGAGGGAGAGAGTGTGTGAGAGGGAGAGAGTGTGTGAGAGGGAGAGAGTGTGTGAGAGGGAGAGAGTGTGTGAGAGGGAGAGAGTGTGTGAGAGGGAGAGAGTGTGTGAGAGGGAGAGAGTGTGTGAGAGGGAGAGAGTGTGTGAGAGGGAGAGAGTGTGTGAGAGGGAGAGAGTGTGTGAGAGGGAGAGAGTGTGTGAGAGGGAGAGAGTGTGTGAGAGGGAGAGAGTGTGTGAGAGGGAGAGAGTGTGTGAGAGGGAGAGAGTGTGTGAGAGGGAGAGAGTGTGTGAGAGGGAGAGAGTGTGTGAGAGGGAGAGAGTGTGTGAGAGGGAGAGAGTGTGTGAGAGGGAGAGAGTGTGTGAGAGGGAGAGAGTGTGTGAGAGGGAGAGAGTGTGTGAGAGGGAGAGAGTGTGTGAGAGGGAGAGAGTGTGTGAGAGGGAGAGAGTGTGTGAGAGGGAGAGAGTGTGTGAGAGGGAGAGAGTGTGTGAGAGGGAGAGAGTGTGTGAGAGGGAGAGAGTGTGTGAGAGGGAGAGAGTGTGTGAGAGGGAGAGAGTGTGTGAGAGGGAGAGAGTGTGTGAGAGGGAGAGAGTGTGTGAGAGGGAGAGAGTGTGTGAGAGGGAGAGAGTGTGTGAGAGGGAGAGAGTGTGTGAGAGGGAGAGAGTGTGTGAGAGGGAGAGAGTGTGTGAGAGGGAGAGAGTGTGTGAGAGGGAGAGAGTGTGTGAGAGGGAGAGAGTGTGTGAGAGGGAGAGAGTGTGTGAGAGGGAGAGAGTGTGTGAGAGGGAGAGAGTGTGTGAGAGGGAGAGAGTGTGTGAGAGGGAGAGAGTGTGTGAGAGGGAGAGAGTGTGTGAGAGGGAGAGAGTGTGTGAGAGGGAGAGAGTGTGTGAGAGGGAGAGAGTGTGTGAGAGGGAGAGAGTGTGTGAGAGGGAGAGAGTGTGTGAGAGGGAGAGAGTGTGTGAGAGGGAGAGAGTGTGTGAGAGGGAGAGAGTGTGTGAGAGGGAGAGAGTGTGTGAGAGGGAGAGAGTGTGTGAGAGGGAGAGAGTGTGTGAGAGGGAGAGAGTGTGTGAGAGGGAGAGAGTGTGTGAGAGGGAGAGAGTGTGTGAGAGGGAGAGAGTGTGTGAGAGGGAGAGAGTGTGTGAGAGGGAGAGAGTGTGTGAGAGGGAGAGAGTGTGTGAGAGGGAGAGAGTGTGTGAGAGGGAGAGAGTGTGTGAGAGGGAGAGAGTGTGTGAGAGGGAGAGAGTGTGTGAGAGGGAGAGAGTGTGTGAGAGGGAGAGAGTGTGTGAGAGGGAGAGAGTGTGTGAGAGGGAGAGAGTGTGTGAGAGGGAGAGAGTGTGTGAGAGGGAGAGAGTGTGTGAGAGGGAGAGAGTGTGTGAGAGGGAGAGAGTGTGTGAGAGGGAGAGAGTGTGTGAGAGGGAGAGAGTGTGTGAGAGGGAGAGAGTGTGTGAGAGGGAGAGAGTGTGTGAGAGGGAGAGAGTGTGTGAGAGGGAGAGAGTGTGTGAGAGGGAGAGAGTGTGTGAGTCTGGTGTGAGTGCTGTGAGAGGGAGTGAGTGTGTGAGAGGAGAGAGGAGGTCGTGTGAGAGGGAGAGAGTGTGTGAGAGGGAGAGAGTGTGCTGCGAGGGAGAGAGTGTGTGAGGGGTCGAGAGTGTGAGAGGGAGAGAGTGTGTGAGGGGAGAGAGTGTGTGAGGGCGAGGAGTGTCGTGAGGGAGAGAGTGTGTGTGTGAGAGGAGGAGTTGTGTGAGATGGGGAGAGAGTGTGTGAGAGGGAGAGAGTGTTGTGAGAGGGAGAGAGTGTGTGTGTGAGAGGAGAGATGTGTGTGGAGGGGAGAGTGTGTGAGAGGGGATAGTGTGTGCGAGGGGAGTGTCGTCGCGAGGGAGAGAGTGTGTGAGAGGGAGAGAGTTGTCGATGGGGATGAGAGTGTATGTGAGAGGGAGGAGTGTGTTGAGAGGGAGAGAGTGTGTGAGAGGGTGAGAGTGTGTGAGAGGGTGAGAGTGTGTGAGGAGGGTGAAGTGTCGTGAGAGGGTGAGAGAGTGTGGGAGGGTGGAGTGTGTGGGTGAGAGAGAGTGTGTGCGGAGAGAGTGAGAGTGTGTGGGAGGAGGTGAGAGTGTGTGGGAGAGAGTGAGAGTGTGTGGGAGAGAGTGAGAGTGTGTGGGAGAGAGTGAGAGTGTGTGGGAGAGAGTGAGTGTGTGGGAGAGAGTGAGTGTGTGGGAGAGAGTGAGTGTGTGGGAGAGAGTGAGTGTGTGGGAGAGAGTGAGTGTGTGGGAGAGAGTGAGTGTGTGGGAGAGAGTGAGTGTGTGGGAGAGAGTGAGTGTGTGGGAGAGAGTGAGTGTGTGGGAGAGAGTGAGTGTGTGGGAGAGAGTGAGTGTGTGGGAGAGAGTGAGTGTGTGGGAGAGAGTGAGTGTGTGGGAGAGAGTGAGTGTGTGGGAGAGAGTGAGTGTGTGGGAGAGAGTGAGTGTGTGGGAGAGAGTGAGTGTGTGGGAGAGAGTGAGTGTGTGGGAGAGAGTGAGTGTGTGGGAGAGAGTGAGTGTGTGGGAGAGAGTGAGTGTGTGGGAGAGAGTGAGTGTGTGGGAGAGAGTGAGTGTGTGGGAGAGAGTGAGTGTGTGGGAGAGAGTGAGTGTGTGGGAGAGAGTGAGTGTGTGGGAGAGAGTGAGTGTGTGGGAGAGAGTGAGTGTGTGGGAGAGAGTGAGTGTGTGGGAGAGAGTGAGTGTGTGGGAGAGAGTGAGTGTGTGGGAGAGAGTGAGTGTGTGGGAGAGAGTGAGTGTGTGGGAGAGAGTGAGTGTGTGGGAGAGAGTGAGTGTGTGGGAGAGAGTGAGTGTGTGGGAGAGAGTGAGTGTGTGGGAGAGAGTGAGTGTGTGGGAGAGAGTGAGTGTGTGGGAGAGAGTGAGTGTGTGGGAGAGAGTGAGTGTGTGTGTGTGTGAGAGAGCGAGTCTGAGAGAGAGAGGGGGGGGTGGGTGGGAGTGAGAGTGGGGGGGTGGGAGGGAGAGAGGGAGCGCGAGTCTTGGCTTGTTGAGTGGATCTCTGCTCCAGCGTTTGGACTGAATCCTCTGAGGCAGTTTCTCGCAGACCCGGCTCTGCTGTGTGTGAACGCCGTTACAGATACCCTTGGAAACAAAAGTGAAACACGGAAACGTGCAAACGCGGTGATTGCAGAAATCACACACAATGGCTGGAGAAACTCGGGAGGTGCCACAGCCTCGTTGTCTCCTCTGGGTGCCGGAGACCTGCTGAGTTTCTCCAGCAATTGGCTGGGCGTACAGAGTCATCGGGCTGCGGGGTCCGTGAATAGTGGGAACGGTAGGAATTGTTGCGGTTGGGGTCCTGTTTAGTGACCGGATGGTGACGGGACTGTGACCTGTGAGATTTGTGACTTGTATTCACTGCCTCCAGATGTTTCTGCGAGAACAGAGCATTAATTTTGTTAAAGGATGATATTTGCGTTTGTGTGGCTAATGATGACCAGCTGCACAGATTTCCCCATAGACTCGGCTGTGGCGTTTCCGAGATTGGGTAATACAGGGAAATCAGCATTTAACAAGTTACATTCCTTCATGTAAATTAATCCCATCGCTTCTTCCAACCCCCAAACACCCGGCAAACCTAAGCACTCCGGCTACCATCCGTCACCTGGCAGAGAGTGCACAGTCAATGCCCACACACTCTCTCACACACATTCCCCAACTGGCTCCTGTCTTGCCCATCCCACCTTATCTTTGGACTCTCAATATCCCTTCTCCACAACCAGTCTTGATGAAGGGTTTTGACTAAAAATGTTGACTATTCTTTCCCTTCCCCTCCTCCAGTCTCCTCTGATGCTGTTCATGCCAGTGAGTTTCTCCAGCAGATTTTTTTGGCATCAATCAGTGAGTTATCTCTGATGTCTTGGCCAATGTCACCCAATATTTTACAAATCAGACATCTGCTTGTTATCAATTTGCCTGGTCTACATACATTAAGCCACTGTGCTCACTACTTTAGTAGAGTGAATACACTGTGGAAGTACCTCATTAATTAAAATGGCTTGGTCGTCCCAGAAAGGGATATGCGGAGCTAGCTAGTTGTTTTCAAAGTGATTAGCTGCTTTGCATGTGAAATGGACATTGAAAATGTGCTCTGTGTCACAGGGTTACATACAAGTAAAGGAGGAGAAAGTGAATGGGGGATTTGCCCTCTGAGGATCTGCCCTGAATTCAGAGGGCTGAATAATCTCCTTGGTCATAACAAGCACCCTTCTCCAATGAAAGGAAGCAAGTCAGGCTGCATCCATGGAGAGGTATAGACGTTGTGGTCGCCCAAGTTTTAGAACCTCCCTGGGAATATCACTGTTCCTAATGGAGATGGCCTTCACCCCTTTGGGCTCATTGCATGGTTGCCAAGATAAACGTGGTCTTCATTCTTCAATGCAGACTGAACACCCTCGAACCAGATCTGTTGGATCACTCTCGGGTTTATGACTCAGACTTATCCTGGTGTGGGGAAGGGGGGTGTCTTACAAACACTATTGTTTCAGAAGAAATTCAGCAGGTCAAACAGTGGACAAAGTAATTGCATAACCAATTATTCAGTTTTGAGCCCTTCATCAAGATATGAGCAAAATGTAGGCAGGCACTTCCAAACCAAGGCCACCCATAAAGTGGAAGCACAACATCTAATAATAAAGAGTGCCTGGGCACTCTTTTTAACTGGATGGCATTAACACAGATGCCTCTGGTTTCTGTTTGACCTCTCCCTGTTTTGTCCCATCCCATTCTCCTTTTCTTCAGCTCTCCACCCCCTTCCCCCTCCATTCCCAGAGCCATTGCCCTCCCCTGTTTGCTGTTATGCCCTCCCTTACCCACCAAATGCCTGTGGGTCTATGCTCCTCCCCCCACCACCATGTTATTCAGGTGCCTGTCTAGATTTTGCTCATGCCTTGAGGAAGTTGATGAAATGTTGTCAAGTGAGAAATACTGCAGTCAATTTGCATCTAATTGAGTCCTAAAGTGAGAATGCCAATATATTCTGGTTTATTGCTGTTGGTTTAGCAGAATGCAAACCCTGGCTTAGCTTCTCAACCCACCAACTCCTTTCCCATTGTCAAGACAAATGTTGACCAGGACACCAGGATTAATATCCCTGTCCCTCAATGCCTCATCTAAACCAGAGCATTTCCAAGAATGAAGCATTCCATCAACGAAATGCTGGAACACAAGTTTAGGTATCTGGAGTGTGATTAAATCCAAACCTCCTACTGTTAAGAGTCAAGAGGACCCCAAAACCCAGCAGCAATAAATATGCACCACAACAAAGGGTTAATTATCTTTGAACATGAAATTAGAAACAAACTTTAACTTATCTCTATTGACTCACTTAACCTACTTAACCCCCTTCTAATTCCAAGCACAGGTGTGTGTAATGTGTGTGTAAGTTTGGCAAAGCTCTTTGGTTCACAGTCCAATCTCACTGGTTGCAGGCAATTCTTGTACTGTGCACAGAAGTTAGCATTAACAAAGTTCACCAGGCTTTGGTGCTTAACAGGCAAATGGTTACCACTCAGGAGGGTTCTTGCTGGTTTTCAGAGAGAGAGTTTTTCTTGTTCCACGACATCAACAGAGTTCCTTTCTGTTCCTCCTATTCCAAGGGAAACACCAGACAGCCAGTCCTCTCCTTTGACCAGGCTGTCTTCCAAAGCTTCCCAGCTTGTCCCACATAGATCACATGACCTTCCAGACAGTATATTCTGTTTTCCAGACAAAGCTGCTACTGCCTGTTGTTACATTTATTGCCTTTTGCAAACAACATCCATCATGAGTCTCCTGCAAAAACCCTGTGCTTCAAAGCGCCTGCGTGCGACCCGCTCCAACAAACCTCTCCTAATTTATCTCCCAAACACAAGTTGCCTGTTCAGTCTTTGTTAGGCCATGGTTAGTGCAGCACAATATTATTACAGCACCAGTGACTCGGGTTCTAATCTGTCACTGTATGGAGTTTGTATGTTCTCCCTGTATCCGCGTGGGTTTGCTTCAGATTCCTCCTGGTGTATTTGGGCAGAGTGGGCTCATTGGCTGGAAGGACCTTTTAACAGTGCTGTTTAAAATAGTCCCCACTCGAAGCATTGACTGCCATTTCTACTGACACATGCTGCCTGATCCACTGAGTCCCTCCAGCTTCTTACTATTTGCTCAAGAGTCCAGCATTTGCGGTTTTTGTGTTTCTCATTCGAAGGTGTTGGGCAAAGGAAAAGAGAAGAACATTTAATCAGATTGTGGCTGTGGAGCTGTAATATCAATCAGACCTTTCTCACACTGAAGGCTCCAGGCTTCAGTCGGTCTTTAAGTGAAATGGGTGGGAACTGAGCCAGCCTTGAGGGAATCATTTGAATTAGAATATGAATGGAAGTCTTAGAGAGGAAAAAGAAACAAGTCTCCTCTAAACCACAGCGGACAGGTCTCTGGCACTACTCCACAGCGGACAGGTCTCTGGCACGGAGTCTGGCATTGTGGTTAAGAAGGGAAGGGTGGAGAAAAGGTGAGCTGTTGTGACGGGGATTCAATAGTGAAGGGAAACAGATAAGAGGTTCTGTGGAAGAGATGGCAAATCCCAGATGCCTCCCAAGTGCCAGGGTTCCAAGATCACAGCAGATCCAAGAGGGAGGTTGAATGACATGGTTGGGAAAGGTGATGAGTGATATGTGAGATTTAAAAAAATTTTCACACTATGAACCAAATTAACCAAAATGCACACAAACATTTCCCTCTTGAATATACACAGTGTCATTTTCTTCCCCTTTTTCCCCCTCCCTCTTTCCACTCCCCTCCCTACCCACTAAACGTTCAACAAGTGATTTGTGAGATTTAAGTAAGGTTCAGTGGGTTCACAGAGAAGAGAGTCCAGACACAAGCTAACAAACCAGGAGTAATCTTTATTGTACACATGGGGGAAACTAACGGGGAAAACAAAACACATAGGCATTTGCATCGGATAAAGCAATCTCTCTGATACCAGTGGCTGTCTACTCTCTTTGTTATGCAATTGTAGTAATATACGGTTAGTAACACACTAACATGACAGGAACTTCAGCAGACACTCCCGATCCCTGTACCCTTTTTAACCTCAATAGAGTTTTATAAGTAAATTGTACATAGGTAATAATAAAGTATAGGTATCCAACAAAGTAGATACACTACCAAATATGGCAACAAATACATTGAAAAAGACATAACATGTAAAAATTATGCTAATAATCTAACCCCTCCCTTGTGAAGTTATTGGTTGAACATATATAATACAATATTGAAATAGGGAAAAACAAACCACAAACACAGGATCGAAATAATCTTAAAAATTATGAAAATAATTAAGAAGAGAGTGCCACCCAAAATGTTATTAAAGCAAAATCCTTTAATTTCTTTTACAATTAACAATTCATTTTTTGATATTGCGTGTAACTGGAATAAAAAGGATTGTTTTTTGGGTTCTGTCCTTTTGACCAATTGAAAGATAAATATAAAATACCAAAAATAATACTATTTTTATCTTATCAACTTAAATAATCTTTAAAAAGAAAGTTAAGATTGAATTTTAGACTTCCTGAACAGTCACTTTGAATATTTAATAACTGATACGTTTATTAAAAGATTTATTACTAATATGTATATAAAATTGCAAGAGACCATGCAGAAAAAAGATCTTTTAAATCTAAATTGAGATGGGAAAGAGATTTAAATATACAATCCAAGAACTAGGGTCAAAATTATGTTATGAAATTGTAAATAACACAATTAATGTCAGATATCAAATGGTACGATTTAATTTTTTACATCCATTATATTATACTCCACATAAATTACATGGACTTAATTCAAATGGCTGTGATCAATGTTTTAGATGTAATAAAGAGGTGGGAACCTTTTTACATGCTGTATGGCAATGTGAAAAAATGGAAAAATTTGGGGAAGATCTGAATATTTTACTGGGACAAATTTTGAATACGCAAGTTCCAAAAATAATTTTGTTCGGGGCTATTCAAGATTTGAAGTTAGATATTTATCAGAGTGTGGGAGTAGCAAAGAAATGTACGGCGGTAACGTGGAAACTAGACAATGTGGGGTTGAATAGATGGCAAATGGAATTACTAAATTGTATAATTTACGGAATCAACCAGAAAAATTTTATAAGATTTGGAAACCGTAAATGGATTTCATTGGTAAGAGTTCATCTGCAGCGCCCGCTGCTCCTGCTCCAACTCACGCTAGTTAATTTAAGGTTTAAGATTATATTTGTAAATTTGAAATTTAATTGATCAATGAATGATATATGATAAATTCAGGTAGGCTTTTTTTCCTACTTATTTTGGGGGGAGAGCAGGAGGGGAGAAAATATAAAATATTCTTTTTGCATCATTTTACTATTCTGTATGATTATGGATAAGTATGTTGTCCCGCATCGGACTTGTCAGCCACAAACGAGCCTGCAGCTGACGTGGACTTTTTACCCCCTCCATAAATCTTCGTCCGCGAAGCCAAGCCAAAGAAGAAGAAATGTTGTATTTGTCATTGATGCAAATGAAAAATAAAATTTCAAATAAAAAGGACCCGATAAAATTAAAAAGTTAAAGTTAATTTCAGTAGTAGAATATCTAATGTTTTCCAAAGTCGAACATGTCATCACGTCAGATCGCCACTGAATACGAGTAGGAGGGACAGCATCTTTCCATCTCACTAAAACAGCTTTTCGAGCGATAAGGGGAGCAAAGGCAACTACATGGGATTGGAGCCCAGACAAATTCAAGTCAGTTGGCTTCCTCATTCCAAACAGGGCAAGAAAAGGATTAGGAATGAAGTTAATATTAATATTAAGAACTAAAAACGTTATGAAAAATACTTTCCCAATAATTGGAAAGAGAATAACATGACCAAAACATATGAAACAATGTGCATGCCAATCCCTGTACCAATGGGGTGTAACTCAGTTTTAGGTAATGCATGGTTACTAACACTCTCTTGCATGAGAGGGACTTCAACACACACTCCTGATCCTTGTACCAACTGGAGCTGCGGCTCAATGCTAAATATTTCCCCACAATACTACAGTACTGCTTTAAGTGTAGTGCACACCTTACCAACGACTTGTCCAGCGATGTCCACAGTTTGCAACTTGGTGAAGAGCAGGGTACGTAGTCAGTACCAAGGAGCAGCAGGAGTGTAAAGCACATGACTGGCCTTTAAAGTGCAGTAAGCTGGAGAGTCCAGCCCAGGTAACCAGTAAGTAAATTTAAAGGGGCCAATGGTCAGGTGTATATGAATGGATGGGTAGAGTCCATTGGTAGGTGATATGACTTACAACTAACTTCCAGATGGAGAGGTCATGTGACCTTACACATTCCCACCAAATTCCAGATGGAGAGGCCACATAATCCTCCACAATCCATGTGGCAATGAGGTCCTGCAAAGAAAGTTCGGGAGATAGGTGCCAAGTTGAAGGATGGGACCTGCATGGTTGTGATCTCAGGATTGTTACCCATCCTATGTGCTAGTGAGGTAAGAAATAGGAAGATAATGCTGCTTAATATGTGGATAAAGAGATGGTGTAGGAGGGAGGGCTTCAGATTTCTGGATCATTGGATTCTTTTCCAGAGAAGGTAGGACGGTTTGCATCTGAACTTGAGAGGGACTAGTATGTGGGAAGATTTTTTCGTGCTGCTCCAGGGGTTTAAACTTGATTTGCAGGGGGGATGGCAGCCAGAGAGCCAGAGGCAGACTGAGGTGGGTGGTGGTGGTATCACTGGACAGAGTGAAGGCAGCAACGTTGGACCTGGGGGGGGGCTGGGGAGTGGCAGCTGCATCACTGGACATGGGTGTGTGGTGGCAGTGTCACTGGATGGGGGAGGGTGTGGCAGCATGGATGGGGGTGTGGTGGTGGCGTTGCTGGATGGAGGGGGGTCTGGTGGCGGTGTCGCTGCTCGAGGTGGTGTCAGTGTTGCTGGATGGGGGTGATGGCGCAGGAGTCAGTGGTGTTGCTGGCAATGGCATTGCTGTATAGGGGCTGACAGCGAGGTGGTGGCGGTGTTGGATGGGGATGGCAGCATTGGCATTAGCACCGTCGCTGGATGGGGTGGGGGGAGTGGCAGTGGCAGTGCTGGATGGATAAATTTAGATCTACGGGCTGTAGGTTGCCCACCCCTGGCTTAGAGTGTGGATTGGCATGTGGAATTATGACATTGTGCCCATTAGTGAAACTTGGTTGCAGGAGGGGCAGGTCTGGCAGTTCAATGTTCTGGGGTTTCAGATGTGATGGAGAGTGAGGGATAAAAGAGGGGAGGGATGGCATTGCTTGGCAGGGAAACTATCAAGACTGACTGGAGAGCTCGTGTACTGAGCATATATGGGTGGAGCTGAGGAACGGGAAATCTATAACTGCATTAATGGGGTTGTATTATAGACTGCCCAATAGTCAGTGAGAATTGGAGGATCAAATCTGCAGAGAGATAGCAGACAGCTGCAGGAAACATAAAAATGTGACAGTAAATGACTAGCTTTCCGCATATCGACTGGGTCTCCCATACTGCGAAAGGGCTCGCAGCTTGTCAAATGTGTTCAGGAAGGTTTTCTAAATGAATATATTGAGGTACCAATTAGGGAGACAGTGACCATACTGGATCTCCTATTAGGGAATGAGTCAACACTGGTGATGGAAGTATGAGAAGGAGGACACTTCGGGCCTTGTGATCATAAAGCCGTTAGTTTCGTAATTATGGAGAAAGATAGGTGTGGTCCTCGGGTTGTGATTCTCAATTGGATAAAGGCCAATTTTGAGGAAATGAGAAAGGATCCAGAAATCATGGACTGCAGCAGGATGTGCTTGGTCAATGAGAGGCTTTCAAAGGTGAAAATGTGAGAGTATAGGGTAATGAAGAAGAGTGAGGTGCGTGGCAACAAGAGGCAAATGAGGTATTTGAGGAGTATAAAAAAATGCAAGAAAAAAAAACCTAAGAAAGACATCAGGAGGGTGAAAAAACATGAGGTTGCTTTGACAAACAAAATCCTAAGGGCTACTGCAGGTATATTAAAAGGTTAGAAAGGGACAAAACTGGTCCTCTTGAAGATCAGAGCAGTTGTCTGTGGATGGAGCTAAAAGACACAGGGGAGATCTGAAATGAATTATTTGCATCTGTATTTATTTAGGAAACTGGGCACAGAGTCTATGGAAATGAGGCAAATAAGCAATGAGATTATGGAACCTGTACAGATTAAAGAGGATGAAGTGCTTGATGTCTTAAGGCAATAAAGGTGGATAAATCCCTAGGCTTGACAAGGTACAAAGGTTCCTTTTATTGTGACATAATAATATATAAATATATAATGTACATGATATACTTCAAATTTTGTGCCGTATGACAGAGTTGCCATGAGCATTGCCCAGCGCCCCAAACAATATTCCTTTATGTCATGTAATAGTAAGAGAAGCAAAAGACTGTCCCTTCAGAGTCGGAGTGTCTGCAGCCGGACACTCCTGTTCGATTCATTGGCAACTTGAGCTCCAGATCCAAACCTCTAACATGATCAGCAAGCCTTCAGCGCTCGAGGCCCATCGGAATCCTGTCTTTCCCTCAGTACCCTCTCGAATCCCGGCTCTGATTCCCTGGTTCCCATGAGCCAGTAGCCCACAGCCTGTGTGGTTCCTTCAGCTGCTGAGCCCCTTGCTGGGCTGCTGCCGTGGTGATTGTCCTGTAAGTTTGTCTCTGACACTTCTTCTGTTTCTATTCCCTCAAAGCTTGAGGGAGACTACAGTAGAAATTTCAGGGGCCCTGGCAGATGGCCTTAGCCATGGGTGAGGTGTTGGAGGGTAGCTCATGTTATTCCGTGGTTTAAAAAATGCTTTAAAAATAATCCTGGAAGTTATAGGCCAGTGAGCTTGATATCAGTGGTGGTTAAGTTATTGAAATATGTTCTAAAAGATCAAATATCTAAGTATTTGGATAGACAGGGATAGATTCTCTAAAGCAGCTTTCATCCAATGTGCAATCTGTACACTGCAATTAAAATTCCTCATTTCCCACATTCCTTAAACTTGTGTGGTTCTGTTCCTGTGGGGCAGTAAATTTCCAAAGTCTGTTTACTTGGAATACTCGTGCATTTTTGCAATTACTGCATGAAAAAAACAATCCCTGTAAAAATATGGAAGATGTCTTCTGACACATGGAGAAAGAATGAGTTCCCCAGCCATTGATACCAGGATGATCCAAAACACTTTACAATCAACAAATGACAAGTTTGAAATATTGTCACTGTCGTATCGGTGAATCTGTTCCCAGCAAGCTCTCAAAATGTAATGTGCAAAACTCAAAAAGCCATCATGGTCCTGAATAAGTCCTGCAATGTGTCTCATGTCTCCCTGAAACATTGCTCCACTGACCTTAAGCAAATGTCCTCTGGTATTGGCTATCCATGCCTCATAATCTTGGACAACCAAAGTCACCTCTCATCCTCTATCACTCCGAAGCTGAAAACCTTTCCACGGCACGGCTGGTGTAGCGGCTGGTGCAACACCTTTCAGAGCCAGCGATTGGGATCAGGGTTTGAATCCCACATTGTTTGTAAGGAGCTTGTATATTCTCTCTGTGTCTGCATGGGTTTTCCCCAGGGGCTCCAGTTTCCTCCCACTGTTTGAAACGTACCGAAGGGCTTAGGTAAATTAGGCTCAAGGGCACATGCTGTGTGTCTAAACTTAAAATTAAAGTTTAAATGTAAATTTGAAAATCTTGTCCCTCTTTCTCTCAGATCTTCTTCTTGAGGTGTGATACTTGGTGTCATTTGATCACAGTTGTTCAGCCCATAAAGCTGTTGTCCCAGTGATCCAGAGCTCATACGATCTCCACGTGACCTTAACCCGAGTGGTCTGGTTTTGTCCCACGGATTCAAGTCTCCTCGCCACCACCCCCCCCCCCCCATGGCCACCAGCCCTGGACTCCCCTCAGGGTGCTGCCCTGCTGTGGCCTTCACTCCCTTGGCCACTGCCTCCAGGGTGATGGTGGGTGCTATGGTCTCTCTTTCCCAGTTTTCTCCTCCATGTGACTGAGAGTCCTCCAGCACCCTCTGCATCCCAGCCAATCAGAGTCATGGTGTCACTGAGGAACAGAACGGGAAGAGGTGTGGGAAACGGGGTCAACTATTGGTGGAGATGGCATTTCAAGAGATTAAATTAACTTGTTGGGCATTGGAGTTTATGGGGAGCTATTGATTGGCCATACAGTGGCCCGGGGAACAACCCTATCCCTAATCTTGAGGTTTGTGTGAAATGGGGTACTTAAATTGTACAACATGAGTGTCCCAACTAAATAGGAACAGGTTGCCACCCTTAGTTTGGGAAATTAGTTGTAATTCCTGGAAAAGCCAGGGCAATCCTGTCAACCCTTGGGCAACGTCTCCTGTCACTGGAGCGATGACTCACTCCTGGTGTGTCTGTTCTGTTTGGGTGTGCTTTCAGGGCTTGAATGTATAACTTTCGAACTCGAGAAGAAAGGAGGCAGGGGTGCCTTCATTGGGACCCAACTGAGACTGTTAACGCGAGCAGGGGGAGGACAGGCTACGTAGGGTCCTTATGGTTTGAATCCCTATTTAGTGTGGCTGGATTTTGGAGTATCAGCCTGGGTCCTCCTGTTTTCCCCTCCCCCACCCACTGGCTTCTCTTCCCCTTCCCCCCCATTCCCCGGCTCCTCTCATGCCCCCCCCCCGAACCCAGTCCACTTGCAGCCACCCTGGCCCTGCTGTGTTGCAGAAGGCAGGTGGACAAATTAAATGCACCTCCCTTGGTTAAGCAATAATGAATTTAATTTAATCATCGTAATGGGAAATAGTGATTATGTGGGGTTCTGGTCGCCAATGCTACAGAGGCTTACAACAATGCCCTTTCTATAAATAGCTGCCCATGATGCATCACAGATCAACTGCTATTTTCTGCTATGGAACCCTGTCAATTGTACAATTGCTGCATGTTGACTTATTTGCTCTGGGTTGTTTTTTTTAAGACGCAAAACATGTAACAGGCTCTTCCGACCCATGCCCTCCAAATAAGCCATTTAACCTACAACCCCTGTATGTTTTGAAGGGTGGGTGAAAACTAGAGGAAACCCATCGAGTCGAGGAGAGAACGTGCAAACTCCTTGCAGACAGTGCTGGATTCAATCCCGGGTCACGGGCACTGTCATAGCATTGCGCCAACTAATGGCTCTCTGTTATTCCACTGTGAGGAACTCCTGACGGTTAGCAGATTGTCTTGTGTCTCTCCGATGCCCCGATCCAGTCTGTCTCTCAAGGAGAGATGCTGAATCCTAACTGGTGCAATCGTGCCTTTGTTCAGGCTGGTTTGAATGACTACAATGGCCCTCAACTCCACCTTGGTTCTGTCTGTCTTGATATTTTGAGCATGTGTGTGACGTTTTATTCATTCTCAAGTTCCCACCCCAAGGTGACAATTATCTCGCTACACTCTGGAATGTAGGTGAACTTGTTAACCACAGTGAAATTGTGCTGATATTTTTGGGTGATGGGTAAAGGATGTTGCCCCTGATGCCGATTGCGATGAATTTATTCCAAGATGGAGAATTTATTCTTTTAACTTTTGCACTCCTGGGACATCCTAAAACATGCTGATGAAGTGTGGTAACTGTTTGAGGAAACATAATCCTGCAAAATTGTGCATGGCAAACTCTTCAAGCCATCAATGAGATCAGAAAGTCCTAGTTAACCGACAGGTATTTCTCAGGACTCTGGGAGAATGGCTCTCCTCTTTCCAGGGTAACACCCTGGAATCCTCTACCTCCAACTTGTTGACACATGTGACTTTAGCTTCATTTGGATGTCCACCTAAAACAATGGAAGATGTGGCCAGGAGTCAGTTTGATGCTCAGATCTCCAAAGTGAGGCATAAGACCTGAAGCTTTGGTCACTGTGCTACAGGAAAGATGTCGTTAAGCTGTAGAGGGTGCAGAGAAGATTTACGAGAATGCTTTCCAGGACTCTAGTCTGGTGGGGGTGGGGGGCTTCTGTTCACTGCTGAATGGTCATGCAGTGAACATGAAGCACCAGTGTAAGAATAAACAACTTCTCAATGACTGGTGACTGGATAACCTAATAGGCCTCAGAGACTGCTCTCTCCTTGCCAATTACCCCCTTGGCACCTACCCCTGTGACTGCAGGTGATGCTCCACTTGTGCCCACACCGCCTCCCTCACCACCATTTGGGGCCCCAAACAGTCATTCCAAGTGAAGCAACACTTTACTTGTGGATTTGCAGGGGTCATCTTTGTGGCCTCCTCTACATCGGAGAGACTGGGCACAGACTGGGAGATCGCTTCGTTGGGCACCTCGGCTCTGACCGCCTCCATAACTAGTGGCCACCAAATTCAATTCTGTGTCCCAGTCCCTTGCTAACACATCTGCCCATGGTCTTGTGCGCTGCCAGACTGAGACCACCTGCAAATTGAAGGGTCTTGCATTTGAGCATTTTTATCATATCCAATTAACACCTTTGGCCTGTTGGTCTGGACTCCTTCCCCCTCCCATTCTTCCACCTTTCTCTCTGTCTTCATTGAGATGCCAGCTTGCTTTTTGCTTATACCTTGAAGAAGGGCTCAGGCCTGAAACGTTGGTAAAAGCTCCTATGGACCCTGCGAGCCCGGCCGAGTTCCTCCAGCATTTACTGTGTATTTTTTTACAACAATCACAGTGTCTGAAGACTTCCGTGTTTCACAAACTTGCAATTGTACCCACCTTTACTACTTCCACTGGCAGCTGGTTTCCATGTACCCACTTCTGTGTGGCATTTTCTATCCCTTTAAATTCTTCCCTTCTCACCTTCAACCAATGCCTTCTCAAAGACCAGAAGACGTAGGAGCAGAATTAGCCCATTCGGCCCATTGACTCATTCTAATCATGGCTGGTGTACCTTTCCTCTCAACCCTGTTCTCCTGCCTTCTCCCCTCCAGTTTTAGACTTCTCTGGGATAAAGACAGACTATCCACCTTATCTCTGCCCCTCATTATTTTCTAAACCAATCCGTCTCCTTGTAACTCAAGCCTCTCCTGCCTCTTCTCATTAACTCAAGGCCTCCAGCTTTTTTCACATCCTTGTGAGCCTAACCCCATCAGCTTAATCTCATTCCTTTCTACAGCGTGGTGACCGGAACAGGACGCAATAGCCCATCCTTGTGAGCCTAACCCCATCAGCTTAATCTCATTCCTTTCTACAGCGTGGTGACCGGAACAGGACGCAATAGCCGAGGTGTGGTCTTGCTGCAACTCTTGCACTCAATGCCATTGCCAGGCAGCCATCTGCTGTCTTCATCACCTTGTCGATCCACGTCCCCTCTTCCGGGCCTCTCTGTTCTACAGCATCCCTCGGACCCCGCTATTTACTCAGGCTGCAGTTCACTGGAGCATCGATCTGGCACCTCTGGGGGTGCAGCTCCAGCACCTCGTGGGGCTGCTCTCTGGGCACATTATAGGGAGGCTCTGGCACTTCATCATTTTTAGTGAGCTCCAGCCCCTAAAATATTAGCACTATATTCCCTGGACAGGAAGCCCTGCCCTGAGGTTTAACGTACACCAACAGATCTACATGGGCCCTCTGAAGGGAGATGGAGTTACAAGTCAAGTTTATTGATATCTGATTATACAAAATACAGACCGACAAAACCGCGTCCTCAGTGCAAAATATGCAGACACACAACCAGGCAAAGCACACACACAGACAAACACTTCACATGCAGGACAAGTATACATTCATCCATACAAATAAATAAATAAACATAGTTTCTTGAATACGTGAATTTCTTGTGGTCAGTGTGAGCCGTTCCTTTGGTCGTTCAGTGTTCTCACTGCCCATGGGAAGAAGCAGTTCCTCAGCCTGGTGGAAATACTTCTGAATCTCTTCCCTGATGGGAGCAGCTGAAAGATGCTTTGTGCAGGGAAGAAGGGGTCCTCAATGATTTTGCACCCCTTCTTCAGACAACGATACCAGTGGATCATGTTGAAGGGGGTGGAGGGAGACTCCAGCGATCCTCTTTGCCACTCTTATGGCCCCTGTGGATTGATCTCCGATCCATTTCTCTGCAGTAACCGTATCACAGCATGATGCAGCTGGCCAGGCCACTCTTGTTAGAGCTCTTGTAGAAGGTTGGCATAATGGTGGCTGGTCACCTTGCCCGCTTCAGTCTTCAGGAAGACTGTTGCACCTTCCTGACAAGTGAGGACATGTTAAGTGTCCACGGAAGGTCACTAGTTAAGCGAACTCCAAAGAACTTGGCACTCTCCACGACAGAGTTGTTGATGTGCAGGGAAGGGTGGTCCCTCATTGTCTCCTGAAGTCTACGATCATCTCTTTTGTCTTGTCCACGTTGAGATCCAGGTTGTTACTCTGTAGTGTGACTCATCGTTGTTGCTGCTGAGGCCAACTCCTGTTGTGTCATTTGCAAACTCGATGATGCTGTGGGAGCTGGATCTGCTGTTGCAGTCTTGAGTCAATGGCGTGAACAGGAGTGGGCTGAGCACACAGCCCTGAGGTGTGCCATCGCTCAGCGTGATGGTGCTTGACATTCTGCTACTGAACCAGAAAGAATTTCTGTTGGAAAGTCCAAGATCTGGTTACAAAGAGGAGTGTTGAGTCCTAATGAAAACAGCTTTTCCACCAACCTCTGGGCAGTGACTGTATTAAATGTTGAGCTGAAGTCGATGAACAGCAACCTGGCATATGAGTCATTGTTCTCCAGGTGGGCCAGGACGAAGTGAAGTGACAAGGTTTCTTCTATAGACGAACTGAAATGGGTCCAGCGTCTCTGGGAAGCGTGCTTTGATCAATTCCATTACCACATGGTCAAAGCATTTCATAATGGTCACTGCCATAGGGCAGTTGTCATTGAGGACTATTATTCTCACCCTCTTAGGTAACAGGGTGATGGTGGCTGTCTTGAACCCTGTGGGAATGATGGACTGTTTTAGTGAGGTGCTGAAGACGTTCGTTAATATCAAATGGACTGCGCAGTCCTTTAGTGCCTAACCAGACATGTTATTTGATCCCACTGCCTTGGCTAGGGTTCTCCTCACCTCGGCCACAGCTATGCAGGGGGCCCATTCGTCGGGGGACACAGAGCTCTCTTTGGCGTCATCCTGTTCTTCTCATTATGCAGGGTAGATGTTCATCCTGTCTGAAAGGGAGACTTCTAAACATAATTAATACTACATCTAAGGGCACACTCTATGTAAAGGCACACTCTTGATATTGACTCCAATTCTGTTTAAATTGCAGAGATTTTAAATCGCTTAAGAAAGAAGATGTTTTTGAAAACAATAAGTTGGTAAGTGGAGGAAACTTTCTTGTCTGACTTTCTTCGGTGAGAAAATAAAATACTACAGATTGTGGATCGGCGACATAAAACAAGAAAATCCAGAGGTGATGAGGGAGAGGGAAAGGGGGTTAGCATTTCTAGATCAACCATTCTTAGGGGAAGACAAATGGATTGCTAGATTTATAGAACATATATTAATACAGGCTTGTATTGGTTGAAAATAAGTCCAGCACAGAGTGCAGAGCTCTGCTGGACCCGGCTCTTAATTCCACTCCCAGATGTTGTTTAAGTGGGATTAGGATTTCTATTTAATTTAATTTAGAGATACGGAATGATAACAGGTTTTTCCACGAGCGCCAGTTTCCTCCCACGCTCCAAAGACAATAAAACCATAGAACATTACAGCACAGAAACAGGCTTTTTTGGCTCTTCTAGTCTGTGCTGAACTTTTTTATGCCTAGTCCCACTGACTTGCACCCAGGCCATACCTCCCCCATCCATGTACCTGTCCATATTCTTCTTAGATGTTAAAATTGAGCTTGCACTCACCACTTCAGCTCATTCCACACCCCCACCATATCCCCTAACCTTTTCCCCATTCACTCTTAACATAAGAACATGTTCTTATAATAACATAACAACCCATGGTTTGTATCTCACCTACCCTCAGTGAAAAAAAACCTACCAATATTTACTCTGTCTAGCCCCCTCATAATTTTAAATATATCAAATCACCCCTCACTTTTCTACACTCCAGGTAATAAAGTCCTAACCTGTTTAATCTGTCCCTGTAACTCAGTTCCTGAAGTCTGGTCAACATCGTAGTAAATCTTCTCTGCACTTATCTTTCCTGTAGATGATCAAAACTGACACAGTACTCCAAATTTGGCCTCACCAATGTCTTGTATAAACTTTAACATAACATCCCAACTCCTGTAGTCAGTACTTTGATTTATGAAAGCCAATATGCCAAAAGCTCTCTTTAAAACCATATCCAACTGTGATGCCACTTTCAGGGAATTATGTATCTGTATTTCCAGATCCCTCTGTTCTACTGGACTCCTTAGTGCCCGACCATTTACCGCATCTGTCCTTTCTTGGTTTGTCCTTCCAAAGTACAACTCCTCACACTTGTCTGCATTAAATTCCATCTGACATTTTCAGCCCATTTTTCCAGCTGATCCATCTCCCTCCACAAACTTTGAAAACCTTCTTCTCTGTCCACAGTGCCTCCAATCTTGTGCGTCATCTGCAAACTCGCTGACCCAATTTCCCACATCATCATCATCCAGATCATTAATATAGATGACTAACATCAATGGTCCCGGCACTGATCCCTGAGGCACACCACTAGTTCCAGGCCTCCAGACTGAGAAGCAATCATCCACCACTAATCTCTGGCTTCTCTCATCCAGCCATTGTTGAATCCAGTTCACTACTTCGCCGTGAACACCTAGCATCTGAACTGTCCTGACTAACCCTTGCCAAAGGCCATATTAAAGTCCATGTAGACATCTACAGCCTTTCTTTCATCTATTTTCCTGGCAACCTCTTCAAAAAAGTTCTATAATATTGGTTAAACATGACCTGCCATGCACAAAGCCATGTTGACTATCCAAATAATTGTATATTTGATCTCTATATAATTTACCTACTACTGTCATCAGGCTCACTGGCCTATATTTTCCAGGGTTACTTTTAGAGCTTTTTTTAAACAATGGAACAACATGAGCTACCCTCCAATCCTCCGGCACCACAGCTGTGGCTAAGGACATTTTAAATATTTCTGCCAGGACCCCTGCAATTTCTACACTAGCCTCCCTCATGATCTGAGAGAATATCTTGTCAGGCCCTGGGGATTTATCCACCCTTATTTGCTTTAAGACAGGAAGCACTTCTTCCTCTTTAATCTGTTTTGGTTCCATGACCTCACTGCTTGTTTTCCTTACTTCCCATGACTCTGTGCCCTTTTCCTGAGTGAATACTGATGGAAAAGAAACATCTAATTCCTCTCCCACCTCTTTTGGCTCCATACAAAGCCGACCACTCTGATCTTCAAGTGGACCAATTTTGTCCTTTACTATCCTTTTGCTCTTAAAATACCTTTCTTGAGGTGTTTTCTTGCATTTTTTATACTCTCAAGTACCTCATTTGCTCCATGTGACTGTACCTGCTGTACACCTCTCCTTCCAAACCAGATTCCCAATATTCCTTGAAAACCAAGGATCCCTATACCTTCTAATTTTGCCTTTGATCCTCA